>NC_136526.1:53549060-53936560 GCF_053919585.1 Euprymna scolopes | reverse complement strand
TCGACTGACAGTACAGGCGCCCTAACTCTTTGGTAATGCTTAGACTGGCTGCTCTATCATCAGTTGTATAATATCAGGATAGTTGTAGTGCCATGTCGTGCATGGAAAGGGACCCTGCTGCTATATCTGGTGGGCTGTCACAAGACTACGACAGGACTCGGCTAATGGACAACTGCGTGTGTATACTTGACATCAAAACAGACCCACTTTACTCAACACTCTTCCCCTAACCAAACATAATTAAATAAAACCCAAACAAAGAGGTAAACTAGATGATGTAGAGTTTTACCTTTTAGTAAACTCCCCGGATATCTTAACGTTAAGAATACCTCCCTCTTTGCCATAAGAACTAGGATAGATATATGTACAGGCTTAAAGTCTATATTCGTAGCACCCTCCCTTTAACTAGAGTGAAAAATCTTGAATCTGATGACAAGGCTTTTATTTGCTTTCAACTAGCATTTCATCACTGCGTTAGTTACTTATATTTTCTCTACCGTTTTTCCTCAAGTCAGGATTGTACCCTAATCGATCATGTCTTTGATAGTATAGATGCAGCACTCTCCTTAGATAGTAACGTCCAAATACATGCGTTTGGTGACTTTAATGTCCTCCATAAAAATAGGCTTGGTTTCTCAGGTTACACAGATGCAGCTGGACACTCATAGCTTCTCTATAGCTCATTCCCTCACACAGACAGTAGTGTTTCCAACTGGCCTACCAGATCGTGAACCTCGGCAGGCTTCACTTCTAGACCTATTCCTCACCACAGTACCTGACGATTGTGTGACTAATGCCCTTGGAAATGCAGACCACCTAGTGGTATCAGTTGACATCATATTTAAATCCGAACCTCAAGGTTAGGAATCATTGCTCCAAAACAACAAGGTACTATAACAGGGCTTACTGGGAAACCATTAGAGAACACATCCGAGATGCTCCATGGACTGATATCTTCTCTTTTCCTGCTTGACAGTGTACCAATGAGACAACTGAATGGTGCAAAGTGGGAAGTGAAGCACATGTTCCCACATGGAAGTATTATTGCACAAAGACAGCATGCATTCCGCCAATTTGTATGTCATAAGTCAAGTACAAATAGGTAAAGATTCATAGATACTAAAAATCATTGTAAGAAAGCATGTTGAAATAATCAGGGAATGCATAGAATCGCAAAAGATAGGAACTCGTGATTTCTGAAAAATCTATAAAATGTAGTGAATAAAGGAGAATCAGTAATTCCTCCACTGAGCAACAACCAGAAGGTTGCATGCACAGTAATGGAGAAAACAGAACTGCTGTCCTGACGATTCGCCTCCAACTCTATCTTAGAGTCAACAAACAACTTCCTCCCAAACTTCCCTATGCAGACTGAAGCCAGATTAGATGATGTAAAATTCACCCCTTCTCATGTCCGTGATATAAAAAACTCAGACATCTCAAAGGCGTATGGGCCTGATCTCATTTCTGCTATACTAATTAAGAAATGTTTAACTGAGCTAGCCCATATACTTTCCAAGCTCTACAATAAATGCCTTGCTGAATCTTGCTTCCCTAATAGCTTGAAGATGGCATCTGTGGTACCAGTGTACAGGAATTCTGGTGAAAGAACAGACTCTCAATTATCGTCCATTAATCTTTTCCCCCTCTTTACTAAAATCTTTGAGACCTTAAATAATCAAGCACTAGTTCACCACCTTGCAAAAGCAAATCTTTTCTCTGACAAAACAGTATGGATTCAGGCAATGTCGTTCTACTGCATATATTTTAACATTCATCTCTGAACGCATTAGCCATGTATTGGATAAAGTGGGTGAAGCCACAGCTGTAGCCCTTGATACATCCAAGGCCTTTGACAAAGTCTGGCATAAAGGGCTGCTAATGAAAATTAAATCGTCCATTATAACTGGACGTATACTAAATATAATTAGACCCATCTTAGACAATAGAAGCATACAGGTTGTCATTGACGGACATATATCCAAGCAGCATAACATTAATGCAGGAGTGCCTCAGAGGTTGATCCTTAGACCACTATTGCTCCTGATATGCAAAAACGACCTCCCTGATAATATTGTGTCCGAGATGGGTATATTTGCTGATGATAAAACGCTCTATAACAGGCATGAGGGAAGAGCAGATGTACATAAATCTAAGATGATGTCAGAATCATTAGAAAATGACCTCCAGACCATTATTTAATGGGGATGCAAATGGATGGTAACATTTAATGCTAGGAAAACTAAGCTGCTCTCCTTTGATGATTACAAAACGCCTCTTGAACCATCTATGTCGATGAAAAATAACACCCATCCTGAGAATTCTACCTTCAAACTCCTCAGCCTAACATTTTCGGGCAATATGAACTGGAACAAATGCATAGAGGAGATTGCAAAGGCTGCTGCAAAGAAAGTGGGTTCCCTTTATCAAGCTAGAAGACTACTCATGCCTGAGAGTATCTTGTACCTTTACAAGGCCACCATTTGCCCATGCATGGAGTATTGTTGTCACATCTCGGCTGGTGCATCTACTAGTCTCTCCCTCTTAGATAAAGTCCAAAAAAGAGTTTTCAATCTAATATATCCCACTTTATCAACTAAGCTCCAGTCTTTGTCCTATCGCCGCAATGTTGCATCTCTGTTCCTGTTTTACAAATATTTTAATGGAATGTGTTCTGATAAACTCGTTGCAGTTGGACGCCCTCACTGTACAAATTCCCGACACCCCGCTTAGCAGTCTCACCCCTTTACTGTTGAGGTCCTTAGATGCCAGAAAGCTATCTATTCTAATAGTCTTTTCCCTTGAACAGCTAGACTTTGGAATTCCCTTCCTGCTACCTGCTTTCCTGATCGTACTGATATGCAGAAGCTTAAATGTAACATAAACCGACATCTTGTTAATCTTTCCTACACATGATCCCAAATAGTAGCCGTTTTCACTAAAATGGTGATATGCCTTGTTAGGGGTTTATGTAAGCAAAATAAATAAATCAATAAATAGAGCTGGTATAGTGTATATGTGAGTATATTTATCAGACAAGTGAATGTTAAACATAAAAAATGATATACATGAAAAGTAATTTTAAAATGCTGAATAGGTGTGGGAGGCTGGTGTATGGATCTGCAGAATAGATTTCCACATAGGAATCAAGGAGTTCGGAGTCTGAGTCTGGAGTCTGAGTCGGCATTCTAGGAATTCTAGTAGTCGGAGTCGGACTTTTACCATGTTACTCCGCAACCCTGGTAGTAGTAATAGATTAGTAGTAGTATTTGTATTATTATTAGTAGCAGTAGTAGTAGTAGTAGTAGTAGTAGTAGTATTTGTATTATTATTATTAGTAGTAGTAGTAGTAGTAGTATTTGTATTATTATTATTAGTAGTAGTAGTAGTATTTGTATTATTATTATTAGTAGTAGTAGTATTTGTATTATTATTATTATTAGTAGTAGTAGTAGTAGTAGTATTTGTATTATTATTATTAGTAGTAGTAGTATTTGTATTATTAGTAGTAGCAGTAATGGTGGTAGTAGTATTTGTATTATTATTATTATTAGTAGTAGTAGTAGTATTTTTATTATTAGTAGTAGTAGTAGCAGTAATGGTGGTAGTAGTAGTAGTAGTATTTGTATTATTATTATTATTAGTAGTAGTAGTAGTAGTAGTAGTATTAGAAATGGTAGTAGTAGTAGTAATAGTTTAGAGTAATCATGATACTTTTCTGTAAAAAAAAATGTTTATTTACTTTTAAGAATGTTTAACATAAAAAAAAAGTTAACGATTACCAGAAATAAATATTACACATTAACTTGGCCTTCGGGTCAATATCAAAGTGTAGTATCTGTTCTTCAGATGCTACACTTCAATTTCTTGTGGAGGAGAAATCCTTCACGACTGAGACAATTTTTATTTTTTGTTTGTTTTCTCCACATTAAAATACGACCCTGATGTCTAAGGCTGTCCTGTGGGGAGGCATTGTAAATAGGAATATTACAAAAATTAAATAAAAATAAGAATTGTTCACTTTGTTTCAATTATTTTCATCTGAAATGTTTAGAATAAGTAATAAAATGTAAGTCCGAAGATGTTACGTCGGGGATACCAAATCCTCTATCGCTGTTTAGAAAACAGGGGAGGTAATGCAACAATGACGTCTCGGGGAATATGCCGGAATAACATAATAGTAAGCATAATAATATCATGGGGTTTGTTTTACTTTACACATAGATTCGAAAAAGTTGTCAAAAAACAAATATAGAACAAATAAATGTTATCAAAGGCAAGATAAGTTACTTTTCTACCAAACTGGATATAATTTTCGTGTTTTTATTCAATGTAACATGTTTATTCAGCTCGAAAAACATGCAGTGTTTACCGATGTATTGGAACATTCAAGATGGCGTCTTATTCTCTCTTTAACACGGTAAGTGTGGGAAAAGATGTTATAAATAAAAAACCGGATAAAATACTGTTAAAAACTCGCTCAATATATGTTACCGTGACATAGTGTAGGGGAATAAATAAGAGCACCGGATTACCGGTGTAGGGTAAGGAGTGAGGTCCCTGGAGAAAAGAAGAGGAGAGTCCGTACACATGAGGCACGGACGCAAAAAGTTCTTCTCCTAAAAGACAATGTTGGACAGGCAGAGTACAACTCTAGAATACAGTCCTCACTCCTTACCCTACACCGGTAATCCGGTGCTCTTATTTATTCCCCTACAGTACTCCCCCCCAAAAAAATACGGAGTACCTGAAATAAATGGGCAACATTTTTAATTTTATTTAAACCGTCACAAAATTTTTTAAATGTGCTGGCCATCTGACATGTCTACCTGACCGTGTCTTTTTCTTTTCTACTTTCTGAAGCGTCATATCTACCGGCATGGCGTTTGGGGGTGATACTTTCAGATATGTCTCTTCCAGTGCTGCGGGTTTTAACCTGTCTACCGAAATGTTTTGTTCCTCATTCTTGATAAGCACCTTGAAAAACTTATTTTGTCTCTCCACAACCTTAAAGGGGCCACGATACGGTGGTTGCAGGGAATGCCTCCTTTCCGTATCACGGATAAAGACATGCGCGCAGCCACTCCAGAGAACGGAGGCAGGATAGGACCATTTGCTGGAAGCACAAGAGATTTGGGGAGAAGGCAAATTCCTGTATCCCACCGTGTAGTTACAAGAGTTCGGGAAAAGCTTAAACCGACAGAAGAATGCAGCATCAACTGTCGGTGCATCTCGTTCAGGCCGCCTATTGTATGTGGTGGACAAAAACTCAGGTACGTCCTTTTTGGTGGACAGCGGGGCACAGTGTCTCTCATTCCTGCGACTGCAGCCGACAAGAAATCCCCTCCCTGTAAATTCACACTACGAGTTGTGAATGGCTCGTTAATACACACATATGGGGAGAAGTGTATGGACCTTAATTTAGGCCTGCATAGAACATTTACCCACATTTTTATAGTGGCGGATGTAGACAGTGCTATTTTAGGTACCGATTTTTTACAGGTGTTCGGTTTGGTGGTGGATATAACAGGCCAGTGTCTGAAAAATCCAGAAACGCATATCACAGCGTGTGGGGTAGTTAGGACTGGTACTCCATTGTGTCCAGCAGTGGCACATGCAAACCAGGACAACGATTTTCTGAGTCCCTTGAAGGAATACCCTTCAATTTCAGTGCCTTCTTTCCATAGGGACGTTTTGCCACACTCCACCACACACTATATCGAAACAAAGAGTCCGCCCGTTCATAGCAAAGCTAGGCGCTTAGCACCAGAAAAGGTAACAGCGGCCAAGGCTGAATTTCAGCAAATGATGAAGTTAGGCATGGTTCGCCCTTCAAAGAGCGAATGGGCTTCACCTCTTCATCTTTTCAACAAAGGTGTTAACACATGGCGGACATGTGGGGACTACAGAGCACTGAATGCAGTCACTAAACCAGATAGATACCCAGTACCACATGTCCAGGACGTGACAGCAGTGGCTCAAAATAACCGTTTTTTTACAAAATTGGATTTAATTCGAGCATATCACCAAATACCGGTGGAGCCCGAACACATTCCTAAAACGGCTATCATCACCCCATTCGGGATGTTTGAGTTCATGCGAGTTCCTTTTGGGTTGCGGAATGCAGCACAAACATTCCAACGGTTCATAGACCAGGTGTTGTCAGATTTGCCATTCGTCTGTGCATATATTGATGATGTACTTATTGCTAGCCAAACTAGAAAGGAACACATCGGTCATGCGCAACAGGTCTTCGAACGTTTGAAGCAATATGGGATAGTCCTAAACCCATTAAAATGTGCTTTTGGTCAATCCGAAGTAATTTTTTTAGGACACCATATTTCAGAGGGGGGAATATCCCCATCACCAGAGATGGTCAAGTCCATTCAGAATTTCCCTATCCCTGCCACAATGAGGCAGCTGCGTCAATTCTTGGGGCTGATAAACTTTTATCGTAGGTTCTTACCTCACTGTGCACAAGTACTTTTACCATTGACAAGTTTGTTGACAAATGTGAGGAAGTGTGACATTGTATTTTCAGAGCACGCAGTAGAAGCATTCAACAAGATCAAGGCTATGTTGCAGGAGACTGCAAAATTGTCTCACATCCAACCCAACCAGGAGCTGTGCCTAGCAGTGGATGCATCCGCAATTGGAATTGGAGCGGTCCTACAACAAAAATGTGATGCGGACTGGAAACCCATTTCCTTTTTCTCAAAAAAATTAACAGAGACTGAGAAACGCTATAGTACATTTTCCAGAGAGCTGTTAGCTGCATTCTCCGCGATACGCCATTTCCGGCAGCTCTTGGAAGGTCAGCAGTTCCATATCCTCACGGACCACAAACCCCTGTTAGGCGCTTTACAGTCTTCCTCGGACAAATATTCTCCCAGAGAGATTCGCCAGATGGATTATATCCTTCAATTGACATCGGATATCCAGCACATCAAGGGAGCAGACAACACCCCAGCAGACACCTTATCGCGGGGAATTAATTCCTTCCTGTTGCAGCCGGCAATTGACGTCGACACCTTGTCTAAAGAACAACAGAAGGATGAACATTTACAAAATCTCCTGCAGAATAATCCAACTTCATTGAACCTAGTGACAATTACCAACCCTACCAGCCACACAAAAGTTGTGTGTGACACAAGCACAAACAAACTGCGACCATACGTTCCAGCATCGCTACGCAAAGACATATTTAAGGCAGTACACAGTCTATCGCATCCAGGGGCCAATGCCTCTGTAAGGCTACTAACAGACCGATATGTCTGGCCGCGAATAAAAGCTGATACAAGAGCGTGGGCAAAAACGTGTGTGGAGTGTCAAAAAGCCAAGGTCGGTCGTCACACGCGGGCTCCTCTAGGCACGTTTCCAGTTCCAGATGAGAGATTTCAGCACATTCATATCGACATCACCGGACCATTTCCGACATGTGAAGGTCAGTGCTATCTGCTGACATGTATCGACAGATTCTCACGATGGTTTGAAGCTCTACCGATGCCAGACATGACGGCATACACAACTGCCAGGACATTCCTTGCTGGCTGGGTGGCCAGATTCGGTGTACCACAAAATGTTACATCAGACAGAGGTCGACAGTTTGAGTCAGACCTTTTTCATAAACTTGCAAAACTTTTAGGCACCAAGACTATACACACCACGGCTTATCACCCCCAGGCAAACGGCATGGTCGAGCAATTACATCGCAGTCTGAAAGCCTCCTTACGGGCACAGCTTACGGACAATACAAGGTGATTAGAACATCTGCCACTAATATTGTTGGGACTGCGGACAACGGTGAAAAGAGATATGGAGTGCTCAGCAGCGGAGGCTCTATATGGAACCACATTGCGGTTGCCAGCACAATATTTTTTTGAAGCACCAAAAAAAGTTATGGACATGACAGCGTTTGTCGACCGGCTAACAACAAAAATGGCCAAGATGGCATATTCTCCCTCAGGCTCGAATAGGAACATGGTCCCATATGTACCTAAGGGTTTAGAGACTTGCACGCACGTCTTTATCCGTGATACGGAAAGGAGGCATTCCCTGCAACCACCGTATCGTGGCCCCTTTAAGGTTGTGGAGAGACAAAATAAGTTTTTCAAGGTGCTTATCAAGAATGAGGAACAAAACATTTCGGTAGACAGGTTAAAACCCGCAGCACTGGAAGAGACATATCTGAAAGTATCACCCCCAAACGCCATGCCGGTAGATATGACGCTTCAGAAAGTAGAAAAGAAAAAGACACGGTCAGGTAGACATGTCAGATGGCCAGCACATTTAAAAAATTTTGTGACGGTTTAAATAAAATTAAAAATGTTGCCCATTTATTTCAGGTACTCCGTATTTTGGGGGGGAGTACTGTAGGGGAATAAATAAGAGCACCGGATTACCGGTGTAGGGTAAGGAGTGAGGTCCCTTGAGAAAAGAAGAGGAGAGTCCGTACACATGAGGCATGGACGCAAAAAGTTCTTCTCCTAAAAGACAATGTTGGACAGGCAGAGTACAACTCTAGAATACAGTCCTCACTCCTCCTGTAAACCCCACTATTGAAGTGAGTAATCTTTTTACCTTAATGTTCTGAATTGCAGTATTGTCATGTTTTCATGTTTGTTAATAAATTCTTGTCGTTTATACTTGTTGTACGTTTAGTAATTATTAAAGCTGGTTGGTAGTTTTGGGACTTGGAAGAACCTAAACCCGTACCAACAATAGGTTGACATATATTCGGCGGGTTTTTAATAGTATTTTGTGTAGTTTTTTATTTATAACACCTTTTTCCATACTTACGGTGTTAAAGAAGGTGTGAGACGCCATCTTGAATTTTCGAATCGGTAAACACTGTATGGTTTTCGAGCTGAATAAATATGTTACATTGAATAAAAACACAAAAAATATATCCAGTTTGGCAGAAAAGTAACTTATCTTGCCTTTGATAACATTTATTTGTTATATATTTGTTTTTTGACAACTTTTTTGAATATATGTGTACAGTAATACAAACCCCTGTATATATTAAAAAAAAAAAAAAAAAAAACTTTTTCGGTTTGTTTTCTATTAGTACTAAATAAATATTAAGTATTAGCGAGAGGGGAGGGAACGGCTTTGCCCGGTCGTAAAATACGCTTAAATTTATGCGCAGATTTCGTAGATATTATTTTAGGGTCGTGATTTCAAAAGTAAAAAAAAAAAAAAAAAAAAAAAAATATTTATTTGGGTGCCATAAGCTAGAACCGAAACCGAAACTGTAGCATTCAAAGCTGGTGGCGTTACCAGGCAATGTACCAACGTGACACGACGCATATGAACTGATAAAAAATTAAAAATAAACTAAGATGAATGTATAACGATTTATTTTTTTAATTTAACCCATTAAAACTATTTTAACCAGCTAACATCCCATAAAAGAAAGGTCCGTAAAAAATCCCATAATTTAAGACCCCTAGCGCCGCTGCCGCTCTCCGACTTTTAATTTGAATATAGTTTTAAAATATGGACAACAGCCAGACACATGGACAGACGAACATAGAGCGCTTTATATATTCGAATAATTTCAAATGCAGTAGCAGCAGCAAGATCGATTAGGATCGGGGGGGGGGGGGGGGGCGTGCATTATTTGCCTCTAAATCCAGAAGAGTACAAATCATCAAGGGAGATAATTCGTGATAAAAGCGTTTGTTGTTTTGTTTATGAAAAGTATGTATTTTTTTTATTACAAAGTTTTAAAAATATTATCATGATCATTTCATGATTAATTATTTAAATTAATTAATGGTCACATGAAAGAAGGTTTGAAAGAAAGTAAGTATGAATTAATAATTAGAAAAAAATATTTTTACATTTTTTTATATACAATATTTATTTTGCTGCTCTCCCATAGCGATGGAATTTTTTTTTTTTTTTTTAATTAAAAAGAAAAATTGGTGCTTATTTAGAATTACACTTATTTAAATAAGGTTTTTAAAATACAGAAAAAAATCTTTTCGAATCGTCAAGGAACGAAGATGTCATATTCCAAAAATCATAAGTATTGATCAAGTAGTATTTTGGGGGGTTGTTTTAAATATACACATAGATTCGAAAAAGTTGTCAAAAGCAAATAAATGTTATCTAGGCACCTCCAAAATTCACCACAGAATCAAGCCCCCCCCCCCCCAATATGTAACACGATGTAATTTTAAGAAGGGCAAAATAAACCAGTAATAATTTTTAAAAAAGTTTTTTTCATCATACGAAAATAATGAAATTGCGAGACGAAAATCATGTTTACATAATTGGCGCTTTAAAATAACGTTCCCATGTAGTAAGCATTTCGAACGGGAAAACATACCCGTGTTTAATAAATCTAGCAAAAATCAACTAAGGGTCAGATTTTCGTGAAATTTTCGATACTTTTCCATTTTAGAATGAAATTACGCGTTTGTTTTACTATACACATAGATTCGAAAAAGTTGTCAAAAAACAAATATATAACAAATAAATGTTATCAAAGGCAAGAGAAATTACTTTTCTACCTAACTGGATAATTTTTTAGTGCTTTTATTTAATGTAACATGTTTATTCAGCTCGGAAAACAGACAGTGCTTACGGATGTATTTGAAAATTAAAAATGGCGCCGGACTCTCTGTTAAACACGGTAAGTTCGGGAAAATGAGGTAAAAAATAAAAAACTATACCAAATACTGTTAGAAACTCGCACAATATATGTTACCGGGACATAGGCTGACATATATTCGGTGGGTTTCTAACAGTATTTTGTATAGTTTTTTTTATTTTTAACCCATTTTCCCAAACTTATCGTGTTCAACAGAGAGTCCGGCGCCATTTTTAATTTTCCAATACATTGGTAAGCACTGTCTGTTTTCCGAGCTGAATAAACATGTTACATTAAATAAAAACACTGAAAACTTATCCAGTTAGGTAGAAAAGTAACTTATCTTGCATTTGATAACATTTATTTGTTATATATTTGTTTTTTGACAACTTTTTCGAATCTCATTTTCGAAATATAATTTCAGGTTTGCATTACTATAGTAATGCAAACCTGAAATTACATTTCGAAAATGCAGTTTCCGTAAAATAGATGAGAGGAAATATTTTTTTTTTTAGTGCATGCCCCCACCCCTCTATTTATTTTTTCGAAATTTGAACAAAGTCTATTTACATCGATTGAAATTTCTATTTATTATGAAACATAAGAGTTCGAATAAGTAAAAAATATTTATTTTTAAAAAATTTAAATACGCATATTGAATAAAAACTTACCTTGAAGTTGCAATTAAAAAATTGATAAGAATTTAATATTATTATGTTTTTTTGTTTTTTTTTAAATAGCGTTTTTTCTAATTAATATATACTCTTATCAGTCGAATTGCCAAGAAAAAGAAATTTCCTAAAAATTAATTAATTTTTTTTAAGGATTAAAATGATTAAAATTTCATTATTTCAAAAATGTCCGTTAAAACATAGATTTTTTAAACAAAATGGTGTTAGAAACCCATCCCGTAAATATTACACTGACATTAATTGGGTGGGTTTCTACACCATTTTGTTTTATTTCTTATTTTGAAGTGATTATCAAGTCTTCAAAGACCTCACAGCCATTTTTTCTTGTTCTCTGGCAGCCTTCAACATTACTCATTTTTCGAACCGAATAGACATTTTACATTAAATAAAAACACTAAAATCTTATCTATTTAGATGAAAAGTAACTTATCTTGCCTTTGGTAACATTTATTTGTTAAAAATATTTGTTTTCTGGCAACTTTTTTGTATCTATGTGTATAGTAAAACAAACCAATTTTTTTAATAAGAAAAGCAAATTTATGATTTTTAGCGATTTTAATACTAAGCCTCACGAGAAAGCCAAGAATATGATTAGATTTTCAGAGGCTTATCAAGGCTCATAGACCACTCGAGGATAAGGGTTAAGAGTGTACAGTAGTCAATTGGACAATACAGTAATCGTTAGTAATGGAAATTCCGTAAATTTGTTACCTTAAGTGGAATGGCTCATCAAGAACTTGTTTACGTTGGACTTGAAGACAATCAGATTGTAGTCAGCCGGAAAGCAGGAAAACGGGAGATAGTTTCACAGGCGTGCAGTTCTAAGAAAGAAGCTTTGTTCATGGAATCTATGTTTAGGTTTAGGCATAGATAAAGAGTGGGGGGGGGAATTATTGGTAGTGTTTTCAGCTAGACGAGTGTTTCTTGTGAAAGTTTGGCAAGGAGGGATCAAAAATTGAAGCTCAGTCGAGCACTTGCCATGAAAATAACGGTAAAGCAGAGACAAACTTGCAGCATCTCTTCTGTGAGATAGGAGAGTATGAGCTCATTCTCTCTTTGAATCCGGTAATATACTAACCTTTCAGCAGAGCTGTAAGAGAGTGCCCACCACCTAAAAATACATATTTTTCACCTTCTTTTTAACTTTTTCCCAACAATTATCATAGATTACAGACTTAAGTATCATATTAGCAGAAAAAACTTTTTTTTAAAAATTTAACATTAAAATTAAGAAGGGGGTTCACTTTCTTATTATAACGTTCTACTTCATTGCTACCTGACTTACTGTCCATTTCTTTAACATCATGTCACGTGATTAGTCATGTAATTAGTCACGTGACCGCTGAGATTACCTTAATTTTCTTTACACTAATTGTAGCCTAGTAGACTAACGCAAAACATACTTTAAAAAAACTTTTCTAGGGGGTTTCGGGTATGCTGAAAATGAATATCACATTTAAAATTGGGGCCAGCAACTACTTTTCACAATCCTAAAAGGATACTTGTCTATGTTTCATGTAGTAATGTGATGCGGCAGCCATATTTGTAAAATTTTACTTTGTTTCCACCTTATATGTACGGGCAAAATGAATGCCGATGGCGATGCTCAAAATGTATAAACATTTTGACCCCCCCCCCTCCCTTTACTTAAAAAATCACCAAAAATCAGGAAATTAACCAATTTTTATGAAATTTACAGTATTTATTAAATAATGATCACGGAATATAATGAACGAATTATTTTCTATTTAAATCTTAATGGAAATGTATTATTTTGTTTAAACAAAAAATACCTTTGCTAAAGTTATGGTTATCTGTGGTAAAAAAAAATGAATAAATTTATTTTTACTTTTTTATATAAAAATAAAGCATCTTAAATCATAACAATTAAAAAAAAATTATTTAATTTTTTACAGGAACATTACGAAAGAAGCCCCTAAAGTCCGTATTAATGAATTCGATATAAATCGAAGAACAATTAATATCTCAAACTACCGATATTACCAATGAATTAAGCATTGTTTATTTGATATTTTCACACAAAAAAATTATAATTGAAAAAAATATTTCTACTTTTATTTTAGTTACAGATTTCGTATAATTTTTATGCGCAAGATTTTAATAATTTCCTTGCTAGCATGAATGTGAAACTTTTGGCGTAACATAATTTTTATATGATATTGGATAATAATTTTTTTTTAATTTTATTTAAAAACAGGAACAGAGAAAAATAATCAAATTAAAAAATGGTAAAATGATACAAACGTTTAGGATAGGAATGTATGGATGCATGTCAGGAGGAAAAAAGAAAATCTGCACCCCTACTTCCTGTTAATTTCATGACATCATTTTCAAACAGCCTTTTGACTGGCTGAAATTTTGGGCTTCTATATAATGCCAGTTTACAAAACTTCTGTTTGTTGTGATTTTGCGAACGGCAGAATCCCTCGCTTTTTAGGCTAATTAATTTATTTTTTGTACAAACAATGTATTTTTTTTATTTAATTCAATATCTTAGGACTTTACTAATTATCTTTGAAATAGACCCAGAAACCTAATATTTATCTTTTAAAGGATTTTTACAATGAATTTATTTAACTTCAAAATTTTGGCTGAATTCGTTAACTTGAAAACATTTTTCATAACTTTTTTTTTTCACATGTACAAATATTTTTTTTTCCTTTTAGAAATTAACTTTAATCTTAAGCGAAAATGTGTGTGTGTATGTCTGCGAAAGGCTTTTTTCCAAGGCCTTCTCGGGGGGGGGGTCGCGCCTTAAAACTTTTTATATCACGTCTAAATGATAATATCTACAATTTAACTATGTGGATTGTGTGTGTATTTAATTTGCGCGACTTTTACCAGTTTGCTGCGTCTTCGAAAAGCGAATGATGGGACGGTTGGCCTGCAGCGCAAAACTAGGTCAAATATCACGCCACTTCCTCGCACCTGTATATTTCAGTTTATAAACCATAACTGAACACACTTATCAATTCCTCTCCTTCGTGGCCGAGATGGTTAGGTGTCAGGCTTTTTTTCCCCTTTCGTTTCCACCTTCGCGTAAAGGCTTCGGGGTTCAATCCTACCTTCCGACCAAAACTTATTTTTTCTTTTACACCTACAAACACCCGGCCAACGTTTATTTTTTAACTAACACACCTCCAAACACCCGGGCAATGCCGAGTACCCCCTGCTAGTCTTTAATAAAAGTAGTCGGAAACCTACAAAAAAATTATAATAAATCGACTTTCATAACTATGTCACCCACCTTTATTCGTCCATTTTTGCCCATACTTACTACCTTAACATTTTCCTTTAAATTTAAAGTTAAAATGACTTTGTAGGTTTTCAGGTATGCTGAAAACGAATATCCCACTTAAATTTTCCGCAAATAAGTAGTATTTCGGATATTAAGCAATGTAATTCTTTGTTATAATATTCACCACTTATAACAAAGAATTACAGATACTCATGCGCTTTTGATACCATACTGAAATAATGTTATTATTTTGAAAGCCATTCTTAACTTGGGGAGGAAAGGGAGTTTTTAACTATTCTGGGCTTCTACCTAACAATTTAATTTTAAAAGATATTGTGAAACTTGAATTTTTATCAAAAATGCACTGAATTACATTGCTTAATATTTGCAAAAAATTTAAATGCAATATTTTATCTTATAAGTGCCGGCCATTGTTGTATGCACAAGAGCACGCTTTTTTTTTTTAAAATAATAAAAAAGATTAACTCTTTATTATCTTGAATTTTGAAAATTCATTACGTTGTTTCTGTTTTGAACAAATATGGCCGTTGCGTCACATAATTACATGAAACATGCAGATAAGTATCTTTTTAGTATTGTGAAAACTAGTTGCTGGCCTCAATTTTAAATGCAATATTCGTTTTCAGCACACCTGAAAACTTATAGAAGGAGCTTTAAAATTATACCAATTTCGTTAGCCTCTGTTGAAAGTTTTTTTGTGAAACATACGCACACACACATACACAAGGGGGAGGGATTAAAAGGTGCCAAAAAAGTGGTATAGTCTCGGGGTTTCCCAGCATTGCTTGGGTTGAGTAAGGAACCCGGGGGTGATTTTTTTTTTTTTTTTTAAATGAAAGAAAATCGGTAGTAACGGGGGGGGGACAACAGTAGGTAGTTTGGGTGGAGAGAAAAAAAGTGGTAGTAGGCAGGCAGGTAGGCTTGAATCTGTAACGCAAAGGAGAAAAAAAGTGATGTCTTTGCTGTCTACATCGTCCGATCGGAAGTTCGGAACGTTGAAATTAAGCAAAGTCAATCCAACCATTCGATGACTTGCAAAAATTGCAACACAATAACGCGACCCCTCCTTGTAGAAAACTGCCCAGTTGAGGATGAAGGAGTGGATGTTTTTGGCTAATTTTTCGATATTTGTCATCCGAAGGGTCGAGCTTTACAACGATACTGTTGTACCCTTTGATGTACATACCTCTGACAAACCTGTTTACAAACAAAATCCCACCCTTTCACTGTAGAAGTCCCGAGATGCCAGAAAGCCTTTAGCATCAATAGTTTTTTCCCTCTGACTGTTACACATTGGAATTCCCTCCCTAGTACCTGCTTCCCTGACTTTACTGACATGCAGCAGTTTATATCATATTGACTCTGAAAACTATTTAATGTAATTTATTTCTTACTATCAAATTTATAAAATCATATTATCTTTCGAATATTCGGGGGGGGGGTGTTATTCAAGGTTTGTTTGGAAAATATTTTGTGACGTGATAGCAACACAAATTTACAAAAAGTATATAAGATTGAATTCGTTTATACTTGCAAAGAACTACATTTTTAAAGTCATATGAGGAGAAATATTTTGTGATTTTGGCTATGTGTGCGGCTAATTTCATTTAAAAATCTAACAACGAAAATCTCACATGTGCATCTGCTGAATACAACAATCGACTAAAACGAGTTGTACCCCCTTGACATACATACCCTCGGCAAACCTGTTTACAAGCAAAATCGCACCCTTTCACTGTAAAGGACCAAGGATGCCAGAAACCTTTTACCTTAATAGCACTTTCCGCTGACTGTTATTCATTGGAATTCCCTCCCTGGTACCTGCTTCCCTGAATTCACTGACATGCAGAAGTTTATTCAACTCTAAAAAACTATTTAATCTAATTTATTTCTTACTATCTAATTTATAAATATATTCTCTTTCAAATATTCATTCTAAAAATTATTTCATCTAATTTATTTTTATTATCTAATTTTAAAAAAACATATCTTTCAAATATTCATTCTAAAAATTATTTAATCTAATTTATTTTATTATCTAATTTAGAAAAACATATTCTCTTTCAAATATTAATTCTAAAAACTAATCTAATTTATTTTATTATCTAATTTAGAAAAACATTCTCTTTCAAATATTAATTCTAAAAACTATTTGATCTAATTTCTTACTATCTAATTTATAAATATATATTATCTTTCAAATATTCATTCTAAAAATTATTTCATCTAATTTATTTTTATTATCTAATTTATAAAAACATATTCTCTTTCAAATATTAATTCTAAAGATTATTTCATCTAATTTCTTACTATCTAATTTATAAAAGCATATTCTCTTTCAAATATTAATTCTAAAAATTATTTCATCTAATTTATTTTATTATCTAATTTAGAAAAACATATTCTCTTTCAAATATTCATTCCAAAAATTATTTCATCTAATTTCTTACTATCTAATTTATAAAAGCATATTCTCTTTCAAATATTAATTCTAAAAATTATTTCATCTAATTTATTTTATTATCTAATTTAGAAAAACATATTCTCTTTCAAATATTCATTCTAAAAATTATTTCATCTAATTTCTTACTATCTAATTTATAAAAGCATATTCTCTTTCAAATATTAATTCTAAAAATTATTTCATCTAATTTATTTTATTATCTAATTTAGAAAAACATATTCTCTTTCAAATATTCATTCTAAAAATTATTTCATCTAATTTCTTACTATCTAATTTATAAAAGCATATTCTCTTTCAAATATTAATTCTAAAAATTATTTCATCTAATTTATTTTATTATCTAATTTAGAAAAACATTCTCTTTCAAATATTCATTCTAAAAATTATTTCATCTAATTTCTTACTATCTAATTTATAAAAGCATATTCTCTTTCAAATATTAATTCTAAAAATTATTTCATCTAATTTATTTTATTATCTAATTTAGAAAAACATATTCTCTTTCAAATATTCATTCTAAAAATTATTTCATCTAATTTCTTACTATCTAATTTATAAAAGCATATTCTCTTTCAAATATTAATTCTAAAAATTATTTCATCTAATTTATTTTATTATCTAATTTAGAAAAACATATTCTCTTTCAAATATTCATTCTAAAAATTATTTCATCTAATTTCTTACTATCTAATTTATAAAAACATATTCTCTTTCAAAGATTCATTCTAAAAATTATTTCATCTAATTTATTTTATTATCTAATTTAGAAAAACATATTCTCTTTCAAATATTCATTCTAAAAACTATTTCATCTAATTTCTTACTATCTAATTCATAAAAACATATCCTCTTTCAAATATTCATTCTAAAAATTATTTCATCTAATTTATTTTTATTATCTAATTTAGAAAAACATATCCTCTTTCAAATACTCATTCTAAAACTATTTAATCTAGTTTATTTTTAATGTGCAGCTAATTCAATGTGTTGTTTATTCACAGAAAATGCCAGAGAAAGACACAAATATTCATGGACATCTACTGAATAGAAATTTCTACTGAAACAAGTGGATTATATTAATTCTCATGTACAAATAACAATAACAATGCTGATACATGCAGAAAAGGAAATTTGTCTTTATAAATGACTTGATACTTTTAAAAGTCATACGAGGAGAAACATTGTTTTTGCTGGAGTCTGACATGTTGTTTTAAGGCAGTTTGGGCTTTAAAAATGCACACATAAATAAACACCAGATCGAGATTTGCTTGTTTTGTAAATGTGTCGAATTAAAAATTTTTGTTGTTATTCAGGAGCTGTTTGGCAAATATTTTGTGGCATGATAACAACACAAATTTACAAAAAAAATGTAAAAGACTGAATTAGTTTATACTTGAAAAAAAAACCCCTACTTTTTAAAAGTCATGAGGAGAAATATTTTGTGATTTTGGCTGAAAAATGGACACGTAAACATAGCTGAGAACCAGCATTTTTCCTGTGTGTATGGCTCGTCTCATTTAGAAGTACAACAACGAAAATCTCACATGTGCATCGACTGAATAGAACAGACTATATTGATGCTAATACAGTTGGAAAAGAAAACTTATCCTTGTATATAAGTTGCTACTTTTAAAAAAATCACACTTGGAAAAACATTGTCTGATATATCGTTTTTTGAAAGTTTTGGGTTAAAAAATAGACACACAAACAAACTCTGGCAGGAAACAGAACATATTTGTGACAGGAAGAAAGTGTTTGATTTTGATTTTCATAACTTGCACCTAATGAACTTCCATAATTCTTTCAAATAGTGGTTCTAAAAAGTATGTAATCTTTGGTTTTATTTTCTGATTTATTTAAAAAAAACAACTTATCCTTGTAAATAAGTTGATACTTTTAAAAGTCACACCAGGAGACGCATTGTTTTGCTGAAGTCTGTCACATCTCTAATTTATTTATTTTTTTTTTTAGAAAGTGTTGGTTTTAAGAATGGATACACAAACAAGCACTGGCGAGACACAGCATCGTTGCGATGTGTGTAATGCATCGTTTTTAGAAGAATCTCAATTAGAAGAACACCGGCAAACACATGCCGACGACAGAACACACCTTTGTGAAGTATGTGGTTCTTCTTTTAAATTACGTTGTACGCTAAGAGTCCACATGAGGATACACACTGGAGAGAAACCTTATTCTTGTGATTTGTGCGATTCGAGATTCACACAGAGTTTCAGTCTAAAACGCCACATACAAACACACACTGGAGTGAAACCTTACTCTTGTGGCACATGTGCGGCAGTGTTTGCATGCAAATCGAATTTATTAAAACACACGGAGATGCAGCATGCTGAGAGGACTTCTCAGTCTGAATTAGATGCCTTGAAATCCAAATCTAATGTTATCACTCATGCCCGAATATATGTACGAAAGAGACAGTATTCTTGCGATCTGTGCACAGCAAAGTTTTCAACTGAGTATAATCTAAAAGCCCACATACGGGGTCACAAGGGAATAAAGCCATTTCCGTGTAAAGAATGTGGAGTAGGATTTTCATCGAAGCCGAGTCTAAAGACGCATATGCGAACACATACTGGAGAGCGTCCGTATTCTTGTGAAGCATGTGGCGCCGCCTTTAAATGCAGGTTTAGTTTGACCAACCACGTTCGAACACACACTGGCGAGAGACCCTATTCTTGTGAAGTTTGTGGATCCAAATTTTCAACAAATTCGATTCTAAAAGTTCATTTACGAACTCACACTTAAAGCTTTATGGTTGAACCAGTAAAGACATTGTAACATGGAACGAGCCCGAAAGAACTCATTTTTGATGTCACTGTCCCAAATGACTGTGGCCTTAACAAGAAAAGATAGTAAAATATCAAGACCTAAAGAAAACACTCGAGAGAACTTGAATGCTTACAGGAGAGAACTTGAGTGGAGAGACCTGAATGTTTGCAGGAGACAACTTGAATGTAAATGTTCTTTTACGACAAAGCTGAGTCTGAATAGGTATCTATACATGCAGGAGACGATGCTTATTCTTGCAACATATGTAACTTTTCGTTTTTGCAGGCAAATGGCTTAGTAGTGCACATGCGTTCACATATGGAACACCCCTGCTATACTAATCATTTTCATCATGGGCAACGTGGATACACACACAACAATTCCAAAAATAAATAAACGGATGACAACATGTACATGTAATCGTCTCTCACCCCAGAATAAGGACCTGATACTTTCTCTACCAGATATTTTGGCAGAAGGGCTAAAAAGAGATGAAACTATTTTCCAGATATTGAACACTGGACCCCCCCAAATAAATAATTAAAACTAAATCATAACACCTTATTTTCAGTAAAAATAGCAGCGAATGCCGTTCTATCGCAAAAAAAAAAATAATAACCAAGTAGGCAGAACCCCTAAAAAATAAAGATCTCGCAAAAATTAATTCCAAAAACAATTAAATGAATTTTTTCGTCATTGTAATGCCCCCCATGTAATTTGTCATATTTTCGGGTTCGTTTTGTTTATTAAATTGTTAGAGTCGTCTCATAAAAATTAATTAAATTCATCGTTATTTAGTGTTGTAAATGTAATTCCTGCGCCCAGCAATAAAAAAAAAATTGTATTTGTCATGTTTTGTCCCCCCCTCAATCGCCACTTGAAAAAATGCTAGAGGTGACACGTCTCGTTAAACGCTTGATGGCCAAAAAGTGGGTGCTCATTTTACGTTAAATTAATATTGAAAAGTGATCCCCTGCAAAAGAGATTCAGACAATTGCACCAATGATATCAAACGGAAAGCAAATTAAAAAAAACATGTGAAAACTCATACTGATGCCTACTAGACACTATCAACATGTAGTAGTGAATGAAAGACACGATCAACATGGGAAGAATCTTTTGACTACAAAATTATAAAGTCTGGAACCTGTACAGAATAACTGTCTACTGAGAACTCGTCATCTCCATGAATTTGGATATCAAACGGAAAGCGAATTTAAAAAAACATGTGAAAACTGGTCATCTGATATCAAGTTGCAAAGTTCTTCTAGGGGACGGCTACTATACAGCGAGAGATGATGGAGTATGCAAGTACCTCCATTGGACTATCTGTGAAAATTAAACATCCAGTGTAGAAGCAAGTCCTGGGAACATCAATCTGAAAGAACAGTTGGAAATGATTTATATACCATACATTACGACCATGTAATCCCTACAGCCACCTACCTTGAAAATGCTGCTGTGAAATCTGATATAGTTATATGGAATAAGTCAGAGAGAGTTGCAACCTTGATTGAAGTGAGTGTTCCTAATGATGGAGGTCTTAACAGAGCTGAAAGAGAGAAACAGACCAAATACCAAGGTCTCATGTATGATATGAAAAGAAACTGGAACCTAAAGGGGATATCAATCATACCAGTTATCATAGGTGCCACAGGACTTATGAAGAAGAACCTGAAGTCCTACCTAACTAATATTCCTGGTGAACCAAGTGCAAAAGAGATCCAGACAATTGCACTTAAGGGAACAGCAAGGATACTAAAAAGAGCTCTCGGTTGGTTTCAATAAAAAAGCGGGGCAATGTTGCCAGCTGGTTTGGCTGCCCCATACCCAGCATTACAATCTTTAAAGGAAGAAGAAAAAAAAGCATGTTTATGATTTCTCATGAGCTAAAGTTACATACAAGTATATATTCTTGTGATCGTCATTCAAAAGTAAGTTTGGTCTAAAAAAACACATCAGTAAATGACACCTATGCATCATATGCAAACTCACACTGAAGTGCAAGTGAAATACAAACGATTGCACTGAAAGGGACGGCTAGAATCCTGAAAAGATCTCTTGGTTGGACTCACTAAAATAGGGGTAAATGTTAGACATCTGGTTCGATGTCCCACCCCTCTAGAAGAAACAGATGAAGAAAATGTGAAAAAAAAAGTTAAAACCCGTATTGTTCATTTATGAACTCACAAATCTGGGAACAAGAATCACCACCAATAACACGAAACGGAAAAGTGACAGTGTTCTATAACGAAGACATACACGCTTGCAGATACATAAAAGACAAAGCCATCAAGCTAAACATTTTAATATTGAACAAGCCTTAAAGAACTGCACTCATTATCGATGTCACAGTCCCAAGTCACAAATGACTTTGGCCGTAATAGAGCTGAATGGAAAAAGATAACAAAATATCAGGACCTAAAAAATGATCTAAAAACAACATAGTCTCTGAAAGAAATAAACATTATACCAGTTGTGATAGGAGTAATTAGCCTAATAAAAAAAAATCTTGAATGTTTGGAAACAATTTCTGAACGTTGTACTTTTACTGACATTCTAATCTGAAAAGTAAAATAAATAAACGGATTATAACTGAAGGAAACTGTTTTAGGCTATGTTCCAGTTTCATATGTAAAAAAAATAAGTGCTAGTTATAAAAAATAATGAAAAACTTTGTAGAGTTGAAAAGAGAGGACCAAACCAAATCAGAGGCATCGTAGTGCTTAGTTTAGACATTTTTAGCAAATTTTAGCTCCTCCTTCGATAAAATGAATTCATCTGTAAAGAGATTTATTCTTGCTGTAGCTATGCCATTTTAAATGAGTGTCTAGAGTTTGAAAAACCAGTGCTTGTGCATCTATGTTATAATGCTATTTTTAATAGTATTTTCAAGTTAAATTTAATTTTTATGATATTTTTGTTTATCAAATTTTTAGATGAAAGTACAGAATAGTTACAATACAACCTCCTTCCCATATTAAGAATGGCTTTCTAAATAACAAAGTTATTTTAGCACAATAACATAGATGCACAAATAATGAAAAACCTTTAAAGGAGTTTCCTTATTTACTCGTATTAAGCTTAGTGGGTTATCTGATTTTAAAACTATAATTTTAGAAGAAAAACACTGCTTAAAAACAATTACTCACTAAAAATAAAAGAAATTAAAATTTGATATTAATTTTCTGCAAAGTATTTTTTATTAAGTAGAAAAAACTTGAAAATTTACGTAGTTATGTTTCGTAAAGAATGTGTAGAATAAACTTGTATGGATTTTTTTTTTTTAATATAAAACTGGAGTATTACCATATTTTAATAAAAATTTCAAATAGAATTTGATGTGAAATATTAGGTTGGTGCAAAAATAATATTTTTGATGTTTATTTGAACGTCAATAAATGCCATTATTTTTGCACCAACCTGATAGAAAAACAAATTAAAAAAGATAAATCACATATGTTTAAATTCAGTGCAGACACTTGAAATATAATAATATATATTTTAAACAAGTCTTTTTCGTTTTTCCTTTCGAAATAATTAAGCCTAAATCGTAATGTTTTCAAATTAAATAATAAACAAACGTTAATTTTCAATATCAATAACAAGCGTGTTTGCGACGGTGAAATCTAAAATGTTTCCACCCCACAAAATTTCCTGAAATGAAAAAGCGAACTTTGGTTGTTATTATTTAAAAAAACATAATTTTGCCTTTACAGTTAATAATTATTTTATTAATTCATTATCCTCACTCATTTTATTTAAAAAATGTAGTTTAAAACATATTCTAAATAATGATTCCATTTTCTTAACAGTACAGATTGTTTGGATGACGGGACGTTCTTAACAATTCACCGAAAAACTTTTAATCACTTCAATTTTTCACCTTTTAAAGTCATTTCCTCAAGCAAAGATAACGATTTTGAGAAAAATATTTTGTGTAGGTCTTTTCTATGTCAAACCCCAACTATCATCACCATTGCCTCACCAGGGTTCCAAAATCGACCTGCCCTATTGTCACATTTGGGCTGGTGCATCTGCTGCTTGTCTCTCACTCCTGGACAGGGTTAAAAAGAGACGCCAACCTAATAAGTCCTGAACTGTCATCTAGGCTTCAGCTTCTGTCGAAATGTTGCATCCCTCTGCCTGTTCTACAAATACATTGATGGTGAATGCTCTGATGAACTGCAAGCACTTGTACCTCTTCGACGTGACTACTTCCGACAAACCCGAGAAGCAACTAAGTCCCACCCCTTTACAGTAGAGATCCCTAGATGTAAGAAAGCCTTTTACTGCAAGTCTTTGGAACTCCCTTCCGGGTTTCTGCTTTCCCAACTGTACTGACATGCAGAAGTTCAAGTGTAATGTGAACAAACATCTTTCTACTCATCTCCCTTCATAATATCCCCGCAAATTATGTCCCCGATAGTAGCCCCCTACTTCAAAGTGGATCTGTGCCTTGTTTGGGGTGAAAATTGAATAAAAAAATAAAAAATAATATTTTCATGAGATGAAAACATTTAAAAAAAAAAAAAGCTGCAGCAATTTTTTCTACATTTTTTTATGACTACTTTTTTTTTTATTTAAAAAGTAAATGTTATGGAAAGGTATTTAAAAAGTAAATGTTATGGAAAGGTATTTAAAAAGTAAATGTTATGGAAAGGTATTTAAAAAGTAAATGTTATGGAAAGGTATTTAAAGAGTAAATGTTATGGAAAGGTATTTAAAAAGTTAGTCTTTAACCTTTTTTTTTTTAAATTAGTCTTTAAGCTTAAAAACCATACAAAGAATGAAACTATTTCATAAAACAAGGATGAAACTTTTAAAGCTGCGGCGACTTTTTTTTTTTTTTTTTTAATTAAAGAGTAAATGTTATGGAAAGGTATTTAAAAAGTTAGTCTTTAACCTTTTTTTTTTTTTTAAATTAGTCTTTAACCTTAAAAACCATACAAAGAATGAAACTATTTCATAAAACAAGGATGAAACTTTTAAAGCTGCGGCGACTTTTTTTTTTTTTAATTACTAATATTAATATTAATAACACCAACATTTAGTTTTTGACATTGCAAAAAATGGAAATGCGACGATAGTTATAGAGGAATTGGAATTTTTATTAAAAAAAAAACAAAAACAAAAAAAACTGTGATTTATTTTTTTTTTGTTAAAACTAGATATTGGTGTTATTATAATAGTTATAACAAGCTTTGTTTAGTAAAAATAAAAATACCGCAGCTTTTTTTTTTTTTTTTTTCATCTTTGGTTTATTAATAAGTTTATTTGAAAATAATTATAATTTCCTATCTTCACATTTTCGCGATGTTAAAGACTGATTTTTTAAAAACCTTACCATAACATTTACTGTTTAATTAAAAAAAAAAAAAGGGTGGTTGTAAAAAATGTAGAAGAAAGTTGCCACAACTTTCTTGTTCAAATGGTTTCATCTAATGAAATTTTCGTCGTTGGTTTTAGTGTCGTAAATTATGAAAACAGAAACGATTCTCTTAATAGTCGCGTAAAAACTACATTTTGTATTATAAGTGTTATCAACTATTTTAGATTTTAAAAAAAATGTCGCAACTTTCTTCTTTTTTTTTTTTGTGGTTTGATTTAATAAAAAAATATCGTCAGATCGAGCATCATAAATTGAGATGAAAAATGAACGAATCTCTTAGTTGTCTCCCTTTGCACAATGACAAATTGTAAAACAGCGCCGGTTAACGGTTAATCTTAAATAATATGTCTATTTTTGATATTTAAATACCGATTCAAATTGTAATGAAATAAGAGTTAGCTCCCTTGATATGAGAAAACACGACAGTGAATAAGGATTAATGATTATTGTTGAATAATAATAAAAAATTCATATAAAGTAAAAAAAAAAAGAAAAAAGGGACTCAATTAAGTTTGCCATTAGTCTCATGCAAAAAAAAAAAAAACACACAAAAAAACACACAAAAACAATGAGTAAAATATTTGGAAATTATAAAAGTTGCAAAAAATATGAAATTTGTAAACTTGAAAAGTAAAAAAAAAAAACATTGATTACAAAACATTAGTTTTAATAACTATGAAAGTTTTTTCAAATGTTCAATGGAATTTGTGGAAACATTTTTTAAGGCATTTTTTTCTTGAGTTTTTCTATAAACTTGGATTTAAATTATCTTTTGTCGTGATTGATCTTGAACGAAAACGATTTATTTGACAGAGTAATAAAAAAATAAATAAAATTTGAATTAAAAAAAAAAAATTTTTTTTCTGAATATATTTGTGATAAATTTCAACCAAGTAAAATATTTGTTTATTTTCCTAATATTGCGTTTTGATTTGGTTTCAAGTACACTTGATGCATATTTTATTCAAATTAAATCAACGTTTCCATATGAAACTCACGCCCTTGACGTTATTCTTGCATTTTCCAACATTTCAGAATACAACCATTAGATACAACACACGGCTCTTTACAAACATACTTTTCTTTCTCCAACTTTACAACATGGCAAGGAAAAAGAAGAAAAAAAGAAAAGAAACAAAACAACATACTGAGGATGGAGTTTAGCTCCGAAAATATATTTGTGATAAATTTCAAACAAGTAAAATATTTGTTTATTTTCCTAATATTACGTTGTGATTTGGTTTCAATCGCAATTGATGCATATTTTATTTTATTCAAATTGTTTCTGAATTTTTTAGATGAGGATTGATAACTTGTGTTATTTTGAATTATTTGGACTACTGTTGTCATCTTGAGTTATCTTCAAACAATATTTTATTCAAACAATGTTTTCTTTGAACAATGCTTTATTCAAACAATGTTTTCTTCAAACAATGTTGTATTCAACCAATGTTTTCTTTGAACAGTGTTTTCTTTGAACAATGTTTTATTCAAATACTGTTTTCTTTGAACAATGTTTTATTCAAACAATACTTCATGCAAACAGTGTTTTATTCAAACAATGTTTCAGCCAATGTAATCCTTGACCTTAGTAGAGAATCTACATGGAACTCTAAATGAAACTGATACTCTTCTGGAGGTTGAAGATTCAATCCTCATTGCAGGCGATACTAAAAATTACAATTGCAAATTACTTAAGACTTCTATCCAATCATGCCGAAACACAATTTACTATCCGTGCGGATAAAATAAAGGGGTTTATTTAAATTTTCATGCGGATTCTTAAGTTCAACAGAAAGATTCCTGTGTTTGATAAAATTTGCCTAAACAACATCGGAGGTTAAATCGGCCAAAACGTTGTGTGAATCACATTCTAGATGAGAACTGTAGTCTGAATACAAAAACATTTTTTTTTCAATCTTATTTAAAAAAGTTTTGGTTTCAATTCTAACTGACGGAACCCAAGTTATCTTTTTTCTTTTTTTTTTTTTTGCGTTACTTTTTAAATCGCTTCTCTATATTGGGTACAATATAATAATCAATAGAGAATTGATTGTAATAACAAATACGAAATCTACATGGATTTAAAATATATTTTAGCATATTTTATGACTGGGCAATGTGGTTTGTAAAATATTTGTATATTTGTATTGTACTAGCAAAGCTAGAAAAAAGAAGCCCGTTTTTATTATTGTTTCTGAATATACAATGTAAATTGTATTGTTGTCGATTTTATTTTTGGTGTCTTCAAAGACGTTTTTTATGTACAGGGAAGGTTGTAACTAAATCTCCAGCACAGAAATTATACTTGCTCGCCATAATGAAAGCTCTTTAGTAGGGCAGATTGCTGAAACAATCTTTCACTTGGTGCTTGTATAACTAAGTGAAAGATTCTTATTGGATATTGAGATAACCTGCCTCGCTACTTGGCAAAAAGATGATACACTGATTTATGCATTCAATAAGAAACAAGGATAATACACATCCAAAACTACGCGGACACGGAATCTTCTTCCGTGCTAACTCTCTCGCCTAAGGATGGACACTATCAATCAGAATAATAAAAAAATAAGGTACAAGCAAAATAATAAAAGTCAACAAAATAAAAGTAAAAATAATAAAAGTCAACATAATAAAAGTCAAAATAAATGTCAACATAAGAAAAGTCAACATAATAAAAGTCAAAACAATAAAAGTCAACACAATAAAAGTCAACAAAATAAAAGTCAACAAAATAAAAGTCAAAATAATAAAAGTCAACATAATAAACGTCAACATAATAAAAGGTCAAAATAATAAAAGTCAACAAAATAAAAGTCAAAATAATAAAAGTCAAAATAATAAAAGTCAAAATAATAAAAGTCAAAATAATAAAAGTCAACATAATAAAAGTCAACAAAATAAAAGTCAACATAATAAACGTCAAAATAATAAAAGTCAAAATAATAAAAGTCAACATAATAAAAGTCAACATAATAAAAGTCAAAATAATAAAAGTCAACATAATAAAAGTCAAAATAATAAAAGTCAACATAAAAGTCAACATAATAAAAGTCAACATAATAAAAGTCAACATAATAAAAGTCAAAATAATAAAAGTCAAAATAATAAAAGTCAAAATAATAAAAGTCAAAATAATAAAAGTCAACATAATAAAAGTCAAAATAATAAAAGTCAACATAAAAGTCAAAATAATAAAAGTCCAAATAATAAAAGTCCAAATAATAAAAGTCAACATAATAAAAGTCAAAATAATAAAAGTCAACATAAAAGTCAACATAATAAAAGTCAAAATAATAAAAGTCAACATAATAAAAGTCAAAATAATAAAAGTCAACATAAAAGTCAAAATAATAAAAGTCAACATAATAAAAGTCAAAATAATAAAAGTCAAAATAATAAAAGTCAAAATAATAAAAGTCAACAAAATAAAAGTCAACATAATAAATGTCAACATAAATGTCAACATAATAAAAGTCAACATAATAAAAGTCAAAATAATAAAAGTCAAAATAATAAAAGTCAACATAAAAGTCAAAATAATAAAAATCAAAATAATAAAAGTCAACATAATAAAAGTCAACATAATAAAAGTCAACATAATAAAAGTCAACATAATAAAAGTCAAAATAATAAAAGTCAAAATAATAAAAGTCAAAATAATAAAAGTCCAAATAATAAATGTCAACATAATAAAAGTCAACATAATAAAAGTCAACATAATAAAAGTCAACATAATAAAAGTCAAAATAATAAAAGTCAACATAATAAAAGTCAACATAATAAAAGTCAACATAATAAAAGTCAACATAAAAGTCAGAATAATAAAAGTCAAAATAATAAAAGTCAACATAATAAAAGTCAAAATAATAAACGTCAACATAAAAGTCAAAATAATAAAAGTCAAAATAATAAAAGTCAACATAATAAAAGTCAACATAATAAAAGTCAAAATAATAAAAGTCAAAATAATAAAAGTCCACATAATAAAAGTCAACAAAATAAAAGTCAACATAATAAATGTCAACATAATAAAAGTCAACATAATAAAAGTCAAAATAATAAAAGTCAAAATAATAAAAGTCAACATAAAAGTCAAAATAATAAAAGTCAACATAATAAAAGTCAACATAATAAAAGTCAACATAATAAAAGTCAAAATAATAAAAGTCAACATAAAAGTCAGAATAATAAAAGTCAAAATAATAAAAGTCAACATAATAAAAGTCAAAATAATAAAAATCAAAATAATAAAAGTCAAAATAATAAAAGTCAAAATAATAAAAGTCAACATAATAAATGTCAACATAATAAAAGTCAAAATAATAAAAGTCAACATAATAAAAGTCAAAATAATAAAAGTCAAAATAATAAAAGTCAAAATAATAAAAGTCAAAATAATAAAAATCAAAATAATAAAAGTCAACATAATAAAAGTCAAAATAATAAAAGTCAACATAATAAGAGTCAAAATAATAAAAGTCAACATAAAAGTCAACATAATAAAAGTCAAAATAATAAAAGTCAACATAATAAAAGTCAAAATAATAAAAGTCAAAATAATAAAAGTCAAAATAATAAAAGTCAACATAAAAGTCAACATAATAAAAGTCAACATAATAAAAGTCAACATAATAAAAGTCAAAATAATAAAAGTCAACATAATAAAAGTCAAAATAATAAAAGTCAAAATAATAAAAGTCAAAATAATAAAAGTCCACATAATAAAAGTCAACAAAATAAAAGTCAACATAATAAATGTCAACATAATAAAAGTCAACATAATAAAAGTCAAAATAATAAAAGTCAACATAATAAAAGTCAAAATAATAAAAGTCAACATAAAAGTCAAAATAATAAAAGTCAACATAATAAAAGTCAACATAATAAAAGTCAAAATAATAAAAGTCAACATAATAAAAGTTAACATAATAAAAGTCAACATAATAAAAGTCAACATAAAAGTCAAAATAATAAAAGTCAACATAATAAAAGTCAACATAATAAAAGTCAAAATAATAAAAGTCAAAATAATAAAAGTCGACATAAAAGTCAAAATAATAAAAGTCAACATAATAAAAGTCAACATAATAAAAGTCAACATAATAAAAGTCAAAATAATAAAAGTCAACATAATAAAAGTCAAAATAATAAAAGTCAACATAAAAGTCAGAATAATAAAAGTCAAAATAATAAAAGTCAACATAATAAACGTCAAAATAATAAAAATCAAAATAATAAAAGTCAAAATAATAAAAGTCCAAATAATAAAAGTCAACAAAATAAAAGTCAACATAATAAAAGTCAACAAAATACAAGTCAACATAATAAAAGTCAAAATAATAAAGGTCACCATAATAAAAGTCAAAATAATAAAAGTCAACATAAAAGTCAAAATAATAAAAGTCAACATAATAAAAGTCAACATAATAAAAGTCAAAATAATAAAAGTCAACATAATAAAAGTCAAAATAATAAAAGTCAACATAAAAGTCAAAATAATAAAAGTCAAAATAATAAAAGTCAACATAATAAAAGTCAAAATAATAAAAATCAAAATAATAAAAGTAAAAATAATAAAAGTCAACATAATAAAAGTCAACATAATAAAAGTCAACATAATAAAAGTCAAAATAATAAAAGTCAACATAATAAAAGTCGAAATAATAAAAGTCAAAATAATAAAAGTCAAAATAATAAAAGTCCAAATAATAAAAGTCAACAAAATAAAAGTCAACATAATAAATGTCAACATAATAAAAGTCAACATAATAAAAGTCAACATAATAAAAGTCAACATAATAAAAGTCAAAATAATAAAAGTCAACATAATAAAAGTCAAAATAAAAGGCAACATAATAAAAGTCAAAATAATAAAAGTCAACATAATAAAAGTCAAAATAATAAACGTCAACATAAAAGTCAAAATAATAAAAGTCAACATAATAAAAGTCAACATAATAAAAGTCAACATAATAAAAGTCAACATAATAAAAGTCAACATAATAAAAGTCAAAATAATAAAAGTCAAAATAATGAAAGTCAAAATAATAAAAGTCAACAAAATAAAAGTCAACATAATAAATGTCAACATAATAAAAGTCAACATAATAAAAGTCAACAAAATAAAAGTCAACATAATAAAAGTCAAAATAATAAAAGTCAAAATAATAAAAGTCAACATAATAAAAGTCAACATAATAAAAGTCAAAATAATAAAAGTCAACATAATAAAAGTCAAAATAATAAAAGTCAACATAATAAAAGTCAAAATAATAAAAGTCAACATAATAAAAGTCAACATAATAAAAGTCAAAATAATAAAAGTCAACATAATAAAAGTCAAAATAATAAAAGTCAACATAAAAGTCAAAATAATAAAAGTCAAAATAATAAAAGTCAAAATAATAAAAGTCAACATAATAAAAGTCAAAATAATAAAAGTCAAACTAATAAAAGTCAAAATAATAAAAGTCAACATAATAAAAGTCAAAATAATAAAAGTCAACATAATAAAAGTGTATAAACACAAAAAATATACATGCAAATCACACAATGAGTGCATCTAAAATCTAAATTTTGTATTCTCATCTTTGATGTTATTGGCACAGCATTTCAGTTGTTGAAACCTACGACCTTCCTCGGGTGTGAAATTCATCTAGTTTGTAGCAGTCTAAGGTATAGAAGGAAATGCGTGTTCAACGTCACGTCGCGGTCACCAAATTGTAGTGGACTGGTTGATATATTATACATCCACCAGTCGTATAAAATATGAGAAATGATTTGAATTGAGAAAGAGACGAACTACGTGTTAAATTGAATTAAACGAACTAGGATTTATTTCGTGAAGAAACAAGTGAAAGAAAAGGGTACCGCACGTGTTCATGTCCACATTCGTCTCTCACTGTTTACTGGTGAGAAGGAAAGTCTATCGTCATAGAGAGAGAGAGAGAGAGAGAGAGAAAATGAGAAAAAGTCAATCCAGTTTGGTGTGCGTCTCTCACTGTTAGCTGGTGAGGAGGAAAGTCTGTTGTAGTATAGAGAGAGAGAGAGAGAGAGAATGAGAAAAAGTCAATCCAGGCCATGGAGATAGAAAACGTATAAAGCGTACATACTGTCTATTAGCTCGTGCCCCATACATAGTTGCAGGGGACGTGACGCGTGCGCCTCCCAAAAGGGAGGCGGCTGGTTAGCCGAGCCTCTCAGCTCGAGAGCTGGTCCGCAAAAGAGGCTGGAAACAGCTTTTCTCTTGCTTTTATAATTGTTTCCGGTGGTCTTTTGCCCATGTGTGGATTTCCTTTGAAAGGGAAGTGACGTCGTCCATCTGTGCGTACATGTGCTTACGCTAGCGTGTGTGTGTATACACGTGAATGTGAGTGTATGTACGCGAACGTGAATATATGTACGTGTGTGGACGTGCGTGCGTATGTTTGTGTGCGCGTATATATGTGACAAGTAATATAGCTTGAGATGTGAACGCGTGTTTTTGTGTGAGACTAGAAAAGGCTCCCACAAGTTTCAACTAAGGAAAGGGGGGTTAGCTCTACATTGCAAGAATTCGAACTGGGGTTTGAGGATTGGTCTGTAAATTATAAAAGAAAAGTCAATTTTCAGGGGTCACTAAGATATTTTAAGACTTTTCCATAATTCAATTTTTAACTGAATCTTTATGCTGATTGACACTTAATGAAAAAAATGTTTTACGAAACCGTGGATAGAAATCCCATGCATGTTTTTTTTTTAAACAATGCAAGGGAGGCAACTCTAAGAAAAGAAGTTTTTTATTAGGGAATTACCTCACTTGGGCTGGACATGTTTTTTTTACTAGTTTTTCTCAACCAAAGAAAAGAGGGTTATCTCTGTATTGTAAGAATTTGGACTGTGAGTTTGAGGGTGTGTCCATAAATTATATAAAAAAAAAGGGTTTATATTACTGTACACATAGATTCGAAAAAGTTGTCAAAAAACAAATATATAACAAATAACTGTTATCAAAGGCAAGATAAGTTACTTTTCTACCTAATTGGATATATTTTTCGTGTTTCAATGTAACATGTTTATTCAGCTCGAAAAACATACAGTGTTTACCGATGTATTGGAAACTTCAAGATGGCGCCTCACTCCCTCTTTAACACAGTAAGTTTGGGAAAAGGTGTTATAAATAAAAAAAACTAGACAAAATACTATTAAAAACCTGCCGAATATATGTCAACCTATGTCACGGTAACATATATTGAGCGAGTTTTTAACAGTATTTTATCCGGTTTTTTATTTATAACATCTTTTCCCAAACTTACCGTGTTAAAGAGAGAATAAGACGCCATCTTGAATGTTCCAATCCATCGGTAAACACTGTATGTTTTTCGAGCTGAATAAACATGTTACATTGAATAAAAACACGAAAAATATATCCAGTTTGGTAGAAAAGTAACTTATCTTGCCTTTGATAACATTTGTTTGTTATATATTTGTTTTTTGACAACTTTTTCGAATCTATGTGTACAGTAATACAACCCCCCCCCAAAAAAAAAAAATCAATTTTCATGGTTCACTAAGATATTTTAAGACTTTCCTATGATTCCATTTTAACGAAATCCTTATGCAAATTGTCAATATTAGCGAAACAAAAAAATTTTTTCGAAACAGTGGATAGACATCCATGCATGTTTTCGTTTTAATAAAAAAAAATGCAAGGAAGATGACTAATATAACTTGAATGTATATTTTTATAGGGGATATATTACATAATAGCTAATATAACTTGAATGTATATTTTTATAGGGGATATATTACAAGGGAATCTTTTTTTTTTTTTACCAGAAACAAAAAAGTAATAATACAGTATTACATTTGGTAAATAGTATAAGTTAATCTTTTAGGCATGAGAGCACAAAATCCCTAATAAAATTTTAGTTTGAAACACAAAAGTACGGAATAATTAACCAACACCTCCTTTTAAAACAAAACAATGAAAGGGTTAGCTTTACATTGCAAGATTTCAGACCGTGGGTTTGAGGGTGTGTCCGTAAATTATATATATATATATAAAAAAAAGATAAATCTTCATGGCTCATTAAGATATTTTAAAACTTGCCTATAATTTAATTTTAACTGAATCCTTATATTAATTGCCAATATTATGTTAATTGTCAATATTACGTTTTCAATATTACGTTGTCATATTATGTTAATTGTCAATACTACGTTAATTGTCATATTATGTCAATTGTCAATATTACGTTGTCATATTATGTTAATTGTCAATATTAGTGATTTTTTTTTTTTTACGAAGCAGAGGATAGACATGCGTGTTTCTTTTTTTTTTTTTTCTTTGTTTTTTTTTTGACGAAACTATGCAAGGGAGACGACTCTAAGAAAATAATTTTTTATTAGGGAATTACCTCCCTTGGGCTGGGCATATTTGTTGCTAGTTTTTCTTTTTTTCCCCGTGAAAATTTTTAATTAATGGAATCCAAATACGGTTGAATTCGATACTTGGACGGCTTAGGGTATTGTTGCTAAAGATGTTTGTCAAATAAAATCGAAAAATAAATCTACATTTAATAGTTGAAAAGACCTCACACACATTCAGAAAAATAGATTCTACGTTTTTAAACGATTATGTGTGAACACTGAAAAACTTGCGGAAGAACCTGAGGAAAAAATTAGAATTTAGAGTAAGTAATTAGTTTTGCATTTTTAAGGTAAAATGATCGCCAATTGCTGGATAAGCGTCTAACTAAACAGAGTTAACATGCTGTTATGTGCTTCTTCCCCAAAAAAACACTTCTACAAACAACAACCAAGAGCAAGTCACTCCAAACAGACTTCTCTTTATTTTAAACAAGGGGAGATAACTGAAATGTCTTAACTCGGAAATGAACAATAAGAAAGAGGAGATCAATCCAAACAGACTTTCACTCACAAGGGGAGATAACTATCCCAACTCAGATATTAACATTGCTGGTGTTTTCCTGTGAGAACTAGAGTTCCTAAAAACAAATTAGAGTACCTAAAAACAAATTAGAGTTCCTAAAAACAAAACAAAAATAAAACAACAAAAGCAAAGCAAATCAAACAATTCTCAAGATTTCATAAGAGGAACCTCATTTTTGTCAGACAATTTGCAACCTGTTTTCGACCCCTGATCCATTCAGCTTGAATTTCCTTCTTCATCATCATTTCTAGCCACAACAACTCTCAGACGCCAGTCACTCACAAGATTTGATGAATTTAAAGTCTCTACCAGAGATGCATTGTCTTTTATAAAGAATCTCAGGCAATCTAGGTAGTCTGAATATCTCCTGAAGCATAGTGGCTGTCAATATACCAGCATCAGTTGCTTTATCAAGTACAACAGTTTCTGAAGCCAATGGACTTTTGGTTATATGGTCAAGTTTTTTGGATGACCAACACATAGGAACCATCCTGTTCATTTTGACACAAACAAAGATAATAAAGCCACCTTGTGAAGATTCATCCTACAAACTAGCAAAGGTGGCATCTCAATAATAAACAATAATAAACAATATTCACATCCGAAGGTTTCCCAAGTTGGAGGAAAGATATGAAACCTGTCCTTGAGTTTGACTTTATTAGTGACTTTTTTTTTTTTGTTTTGAAAAGCAATTTTACCTTTTTTTTGTCTTGAAAAGCAATTTTACCTTTTTTTTTTGTCTTGAAAAGCAATTTTACCTTTTTTTGTCTTGAAAAGCAATTTTACCTTTTTTTTGTCTTGAAAAGCAATTTTACCTTTTTTTTTGTTTTGTTTTGAAAAGCAATTTTACCTTTTTTTTTGTCTTGAAAAGCAATTTTACCTTTTTTTGTCTTGAAAAGCAATTTTACCTTTTTTTTGTTTTGAAAAGCAATTTTACCTTTTTTTGTTTTGAAAAGCAATTTTACCTTTTTTTTGTCTTGAAAAGCAATTTTACCTTTTTTTTTTGTCTTGAAAAGCAATTTTACCTTTTTTGTGTCTTGAAAAGCAATTTTACCTTTTTTGTGTCTTGAAAAGCAATTTTACCTTTTTTTGTTTTGAAAAGCAATTTTACCTTTTTTTGTTTTGAAAAGCAATATTACCTTTTTTTTTTGTCTTGAAAAGCAATTTTACCTTTTTTTGTTTTGAAAAGCAATTTTACCTTTTTTTTTGTCTTGAAAAGCAATTTTACCTTTTTTTGTTTTGGAAAGCAATTTTACCTTTTTTTTGTCTTGAAAAGCAATTTTACCTTTTTTTTTGTCTTGAAAAGCAATTTTACCTTTTTTTTTTGTCTTGAAAAGCAATTTTACCTTTTTTTTTGTCTTGAAAAGCAATTTTACCTTCTTTTTTTTTGAAAAGCAATTTTACCTTTTTTTTTTGTCTTGAAAAGCAATTTTACCTTTTTTTGTTTTGGAAAGCAATTTTACCTTTTTTTTGTTTTGAAAAGCAATTTTACCTTTTTTTTTTGTCTTGAAAAGCAATTTTACCTTTTTTTTTTGTCTTGAAAAGCAATTTTACCTTTTTTTTGTCTTGAAAAGCAATTTTACCTTTTTTTTGTCTTGAAAAGCAATTTTACCTTTTTTTGTTTTGAAAAGCAATTTTACCTTTTTTTTTTGTCTTGAAAAGCAATTTTACCTTTTTTTTTGTCTTGAAAAGCAATTTTACCTTTTTTTTTGTCTTGAAAAGCAATTTTACCTTTTTTTTTGTCTTGAAAAGCAATTTTACCTTCTTTTTTTTTGTCTTGAAAAGCAATTTTACCTTTTTTTTTTTAGTCTTGAAAAGCAATTTTACCTTTTTTTGTCTTGAAAAGCAATTTTACCTTTTTTGTGTCTTGAAAAGCAATTTTACCTTTTTTTTTGTCTTGAAAAGCAATTTTACCTTGTTTTGTCTTGAAAAGCAATTTTACCTTTTTTTTTGTCTTGAAAAGCAGTTTTACCTTTTTTTTTTTGTCTTGAAAAGCAATTTTACCTTTTTTTTGTCTTGAAAAGCAATTTTACCTTTTTTTTTTTAGTCTTGAAAAGCAATTTTACCTTTTTTTTTGTCTTGAAAAGCAATTTTACCATTTTTTTGTCTTGTAAAGCAATTTTACCTTTTTTTTTTGTCTTGAAAAGCAATTTTAGCTTTGACGATTTTCCAACATTACTCATTCTACACACGTCAAATGATATTCTGGTTAAGTCTGAGTGGCAAGCCAGATTATTTGACCTGTAAATATTTTTAGCTCCGTCTTATCCTCACTCAGTTCACAACCCTTCCGTAATGATCTGCCTTTCTTTGTGTCTAGTGGGACTATAGATGAATCATATAGATTTTCATCTATTATAATTCCTTTTTCTTTCTTTTTTTTTTAATTCCAAGATTTCACTTTCATGCTTTCCAATTTAAAATTATTTCTTCAGTTCTCCAATCACATTTTTTTAATAAATCATTTCCACAGAATATGAAATCATCTACATGTATTGTTAGTGTCATGTTTGGGGGGGGGAATCTGGTAGGATGGCTGTGATAAAGAATGGTTAAGAAACGGAACGAAAGCTAAAGAATACAGGCTTTATTTACAAAAGTCGCCATGACAGTCATATGTACAAGAGAAGTAACTCTTCCTAACTTGTGATTTGTCCAAGGGACTTAACTAATACAACACTTCAATTAAGAATGCGCTCACCTAATTTTTTATTTATTTATTTTTATTTATTTTTATTTATTTTTATTATTATTTATAGATCGTAGGAGAATATAGTATTATTGGTGTAATAGTGTGGTGGGCTAGCAGTGTCAGAAAGCGTCATTAGAAATGCGTGATAAAAACTTGAATAATTAGACTTACTATCTTTCGAAGCTTATAACTACTTGAAAAATGTAATTCAAGCCCTAATTTTTTTTTCAATAAAAGGAGCACAGACCAAATTTTAAAAAAATAAAAGGTTTAATAGCAAATTATGCAATCGCAAAAGATTTCAAGAAAATCAATGCATTTTAACTTCCTCCGAATATATATATATATATATATATATATATATATATATATATATATATATATATATATATATATATATATAAAAGTGAACGTGTCTGTCTGTCTGTCTGTGTACATTTCCCTACGCAATAACTCTGTCAATTTTTAGTCTATAGACTCGAAATTTGAAATACCGGGTACTGAGATTTGGGAAAATCGATGTGACGGGTGTCAGCCAGAAATTTGGCTGTTAAGGGGTCAAATTTCAACGATTTGACCTTTAAGAACTCTACCAAACTCCTCCGACAATTTTGGGTCTAGACACTTGAAATTTTAGATATAGGTTCCTTGAACCTGGATCTAACTTAATAAAGTGATTTGAGCCCGAAACTATAAATTTTAAGGGGTCATAATAGGGGTCAAATTAAAAAAAAATTGACTTTTTTTTGTTTTGCTAAGCGTACACCTCAAAACACCCGGGCAAAGCCGGGCTAAAATGCTAGTATATATATATATATTTAAAAAAAGATTAGAACAATAGTCTAAAGAGCTGAGTGTATTTCAATGTAACAGTGAAATTACTAGTTTAATTAAAATACAGGAAAGAGAAAGTGCTCGTTGTAATTTAGATATATAATAAGCTCGATAGGTAAATATCCTAGAGCTAATTCAATATTAAGTAATGTGATTTATAATTTAAAATTTAAAAATCAAATTATTATTAAATTAAAAATCCGTTTCATAAGAAGGAACAACAACAAAATCAATTATCTGTACGATCGTTTCGGAAAACAATGCTTTTTATTGTGGTAGACATCAAGTTACGTACAATAATTACATATAGTTTTTTAATAAGCAAGGTCTCCTCGTCAGCAAATTTTGAAGGGTTTTTATTAAATTTAAAAGACACCATAAATAAACCTAGCATTAAAAGTAGGGCAGATGTATAGATTTCCAAAAATCATGGATACAAGACGTTTTTTTCTCTTCGGGAGACTCGACCTCTTAATAAAATTATGACGAAAAAGAAAAATAACTACATCGGACTATCCTCTCCTTGATACAGGCGTGGTTTTTGTTTTGTGAAAATTCGTGTTGTTGAGTAGAAACGATTTAAATAAATTGCTTCGGTGGCTTTAGTCCTTCAAATCTATATTTGAAACAAACGAAATGGTAATTTATCGTCACTTGATGTATAGGGCATGTATATATATATATATATATATATATATATATATATATATATATTCATAAAAATCCTTACCTATAAAAATACTAATCAATGGGTACTTCCATTCTTCATTTTTAAAAATTTATCCATATTTATATTTTGTATTCCATGTCCTTTTTAAATAAAATAATTTTTTAAGCAAGGATTAAAAAATACTGCGATATCAGATGTTTCACAACTGGAATAAACGGAGACAAACGTCTCCTTTTCTTTGAGTTGAGAACTTCGGTGGCCTTAAGCGCCAGAATTAATCTCCCTTTCTATTTCTGGCTGTAAACAAAAGTTAGTCAATATCGTAACTTTTTCCATTTTTTTTATTCTCTTAAAGAAATACATGAGTTTTTGATTTAATATATTTTATTTCTTTATGGGGTGATTTTTTTTTAATCTAAAAAAAAAAACATTGAATGAAGCAGAAAAATTGTTGTAGGCATTCAATCTTTTCAGGACAAAATTTTTAAAAATGTGAGGTTTCACTTAAAAAATCAACGTGTTTTTTTTTTTTTAAAAAAGGTTTTAAACTTTTGACTTTACAGGTAAATTTGCACAAAACTATTTTTTTTGTTTTAAATTAGATTATTTTATTTATTGATCTTTTATCTTCAATTTGTGATATATAAACCTTAGGTGAGAAAATTATTTTCATTTTAATAGACATTTCAAAATGGAGGGATAAATTAAAAAAAAGTTTGTCTAGAATATTATATTCGGTTTATTGGAAAGAGCATAAAATTTCACATTAAACCTGAAAATATTGTAAAAATTGAACCAATAGAAAAATTTTGATAGATTTTTAGATTGAAAAAAATTGAAAAAAATTCAATTCATTTTATTACGTAAAAAAAATGGCTGCATGAGCGCGCAGGCACTTTGTAAACACTCTTTTTTAAAAAATAATATTTCTATTATTTTTCAAAAAACTTTAATAGTTTATTTTGGAAGTATATTCCATAAAGAAATTAAACAACCCGCTTTTAAATAGAGAAATTACGAGTTTTTTATATTTTATTCGCAGTTTTGTGTTAAGGGTGTTAAAAATTTCCCAAAAATTCTCACATACCCAGTGGTGGGTTCTATAGGTCTAGTCTTTGTGACACCTTTATTCATCTGCAGAATCTTCTCGGCTCGAGGATAGATATACAGGATCCATTAACATAATTCACTAGTCTGCTTATCTCCCTTTGTTTATGTCTATTGAGGCTATAGATGAAGCATATAGATACTCATCTATTATAATCCCATTGTTGTTTGCTTAACATTTAATTCCGAAAATTAAAATGTTTTTCTTTCATGGTTTTCAATTTTAAATTATTTCTTCACTTCTCCAATCACATTTTTTTTTTTTTTTAAATAACCCACATTTCCACAGAATATGGAATCTTTTTTTTTTTTTTTTTTTTTACACGGTGGTCATCACTTATCAAGGCCCGGAAGCCACTCAGGGATAAGGCTTAATTCCAAGTACATTACGTTAGTGTGGAGATTTGATGAAGTGTTTACTTAAGGGGGCGGTTCATTAGGAATTTGTTAACGTTGGATTTAAAGACATCCAAGTTGTAGTCAGGTGGGAAGCAGGCAGACGGAACAGAGTTCCACAGGCGTGCAGTTCTAAGAAAGAAGCTTTGTTCATGGAATCCACGTTTTGATTTAGGCACAGATAAAGAGTGGGGGAAATTTTTCACAGTGGATTCAGCTAGACGGGTGTTTTTCGTGAAAGATTGGCGAGGGGGGACCAGAGATTGGAGTTCAGACGAGCACCTGCCATGGAAATAACGATAAAACAAGGATATGCTCGCAACGTCTCTTCTGTGGGAGAGAGGTTGCAGGGTAGAGAAAAAGGCATCCTCCACTAAGCCACAAAGTCTATTTTGTACTCTGTCAAGGAAGGATAGGCTGTTTTTAGCAGCTTCTGCCCAGATATGACAGCAATATTCCATCCTTGGACGTACTTGGCTTTTATACAGATAGAGAATTGCATCAGTAGTGAGATATCTTCTGGAGCAGTAGAAGAATCCCACCACCATCTTTCCAGCGACCTTAGCAACAGACTTGATGTACGTGTTCCATTTCAGATCAGGAGTAAAGGTCAAACCCAGAAGCTTGTCAAAACACGGGGCCTCTCCCAGACGCGAGCCATCCATCCCAATTGATGCCAGATGGGGATCAGAGCGTTGATGATGTAAGGATATGAGTTTGGTTTTATATGCATTAAAGGTAACCAGCCACGTCTTACCCCACTGAACCACGCGCTCGAGATCAGAGGAGAATCAGAGAGAACTTTGTCATTTACAGCCTTTGATGTGTTGCCGTAGATGGTCGTGTCATCAGCATAGATGTCAACGAATGATTTAAGTATGTTTTTAGGGAGAAATCATCTGTATGTATTGTCAGAATGTCTATTAATTCACTAATGTGCCAAAGAAACAATGCATTTTTTATACGCACTCACCATTCCTTTCAAACGAGTTAATTCATGATTAATTCGCTTGTTCCGTGAACGAGGTGTGTCATTTAAAGCATAAATGCATCTTTCCAGCTTCCGCATCAGTGATTCTGGATACACATCAAATAGTCTTAAAGAATACTTCTCTCTCCAACATATTGTCTTGCAGAAATGCTGAGGTAAAATCGAGTCTCCACCTGCCACCTCATAACCGACAATAACGTTAACAATACGAAATGCATGACCTCACAACTGCATGTTGAGGAATCTGGTTTTAGGTTATCTGAATCTTCTTCATAACCACGTGCAATAACGCGAGCCTTCGTTATCTTTTTGTCATTCATAAATTTTTCTGTTATCACTCATCTTGTTGATATACATTTCTGCCCCATCTCATGGACACATTCATATACTTCATGGACTTTCACCCCCGAGGCACTCCCACATTAATATTATGCTGTTTGGGTGTAATCACTGTAAAAAGATGACAGAAAATGCGAGGGAGTCATATTTCTAAAGTAGCAGAACAGAGGCTTGGTTCCCAAGAATTTTGTTGAATAACAAAGTCATGAACAGATGCGAGTTTTATCTCTCGACCATCATAAACATATTTGCTTGTGACATGGCCACACTCATCAAAAACCTTGATGTCAGCAAAGCAACTCGTCCTCACAATATTCCAGTAATGCTATTCAAAAAGCTGCAACTCGAACTAGCACCCGTTCTTATAAAGCTGTTTAATCGATGCCTAAACAAGAAATGCTTCCCAACACCTTGTGAAGCTTCATTAGTTTCCTAGCATTTAAACATTTTCGAGATTGGTCTTCTGCATCTTAGTACAGACTAATTAGTCTTCTGTGTGTTATGAGTAGGGATATGACAACAGCATATTCTTATCATTATTTTTACTCTCGAGTATATATCCGACACAGAAACAATCAACCAAGAACACATCACTCTACATAAAAATATGATATCAATGGATATATACCTGAGAATCAAAACAAGGAAAAGAATACGCTGTTGTCATAGCTCTAGTCCATCAGCTATAAACAAATAACTGCAGGATAGCGATTTAAATCTGACATTTCCAATCGACATACTCTTATATAAGAGATCTCACTAAATCACAATACGATCGACTCTTAAGAAAAAAGTGCAATTGTGCACGCATTTCGACTCACATAAAAATTTCAGTCATATACACAATTTCACATACACATGCTCTGCGAAAAACAAAAATAAAATTGCTTTCTCCACGAGGACGTAGCAAGCGATATACCACGCGATCAGAAAACACGACTTGCTGACTAATCAGAGACACAAAAAATGAAACATTTTTTGATTCGATTCGAGCCAAAGACCGATTATAAAAGGAACCCCTCCTTCGACCATGAGGCAGTCTTACCGTCCTTGGGGGATCGTCTTGGTGTCGTCGTCACCGACACCAACTTACTACGAATGCATCACCATCGTTACCGACACCAACATACTGCGAATACACTGCCGTTGTCGCCGTCGCTAGCTAATCATGAGTAACTCTCCGACATCAATCAGACTCGTTGATGATGACACCTCTATCGCTCTAAATCTTTGGTTTGCGGAGAATAAAATTTTGGAAATAATATTCATGTTGCATTCAGTTATTTTGTAGAAGTTTTTTATTCATCAAACTTTTTGTATTTTCAATCGCTAGTTTGTAGCGTTTGGTTTGGTTGTTTTATAGTAGATTTTATCGTTCTTGTTCCCTGCCCTGCAGAACATGAATGAGTTTTGCAATGGGAGAAGGAAAATGGTTACAGTATTAATGTTTGGTACATTTTAAATCGAGGAAACTAATCAGGAAGGGAAGGAGATAGAAAGGGGAAATGGGAACAAGGAAAAGGTTGGCTGTTGATTTTGTTTTGCAGTAAGACGTTTTGTCGTGTGGTGTTGGTGATGATGATAACGTCACAAAAAAAAACAACAACGCTTGTTATATGTAGAAAAGAACCGGGGGGGGGCAATCAACACTGCCAGGCGTCTCGATTCTAAGGATGGGACCAGAGGGCGCGGCTTACTCAACTCGAGGTGATTGTCTCTTCACCAGTACCGCCGGCCAACTATGCCCTTGCTAAAATCTGCACCGTTTTTTATATGATTTCTGTCACGTCCGCCCAGAGACTCCGACTTACACGTAAGCGTAACTCGATCTGCTAGATAATCGATTTCGCTGACATAGAATGATCGAATATCGACCGAGACATTCCATATATTGTTCATCTGATTTCTATTTTTAGACGTGAGTGTTTTTTGTTTAAATTAAGAAGGGTGGACCTTATTTTGCATGTTTCCATATTTAACAAACAAAAATGTAATTTCGTCGTTTTTTTTTCGAATAAAAAAACAAAAAACACCACCAGCGCCAACTCCACTTTTCGGGCCGCACTATCTAACAGTGACCATCATTCAAAATCAAGACGCCTGACCGTGTCACAGCAGAACATAATAAAGTTTTGCAAAAGGAAGTAAAAAAACAAAAAGCATCAAATGTTAGGTGCATTTTGTCTCAGAAAGCCAATATCTTCAGACAACCTGATCTGGTAGCACCAGTGTGGATCTTAGCAACGAACTTCAAGGACACGTTTTCCCATGTTTACAAGACTTTTTTTTTATTTTCTTTTTACGCTAATTTGATTACATATTTTTAACCAAAACAGGAGGTCCGGTTTAGTAAGTGGAACAATTTTATATCAATGCAAACTTTTTTACTGTCACCGTTTTCAGCGGACTTCGAGTGACCTATTATTCTGTTTTGCATAAATGAGTTTGTCACATGCATTCCCCAACACAAGGTTTGAATAAAAATTTTATAATAAAAGAAAAAAGGGAGTATTTGTTGCTATAAATCCAGAACAAAAAAAGGTTGGAAAAAAAAAACAAATATAAAAAAAAATAACTGTTACCAAAGGCAAGATAATTTACTCTTCTCTACTTAATCAGATAAGTTCATTTGTGTTTTAATTTATTTAAAAAAAAAAAAAGCATTTCGTTAAAAATTAAACTAGTGGATACAAAGCATTGAACATATTAAGAGAGCATTATTTATCGACAGGAAAACGCAAACCTTATCTCGGAACTAAATGCAAATTCAAAATAAGGGGGCCATTCCAAAAGTAATGGTTTTTGTTTGTTTGTTTGTTTGTTTGTTAAACTAAAAAAGTTGAAGAGAAATGGAGACGGAAGTGGTACCATTAAAATGACCAACCATTTGTGCTTGAGAATATATTTTTTCTACATAGTCACCATCATTCTCAACGTATTTTTGCCAGCGATAAACGATGGCTGAGCATAGGCCCCCAGAGCATACTTTTTCATATAAGGGTCGTTCCAAAATAAAGTTTTTTTTTTTTTTAACCTAAAACGTTGAAGAGCTATGAGGACAGGAGTGGCACCATTAGAATGAGCGACCAGAATTTATTTTCCTACATAGTCCCAACTATTCTCAATGCACTTTTGCCAGGAATTCTGCTTCTGCTGCACATCCATGACATGGGTTGTTTCCTTAGAATCTCTCACCATCAATATTTGCAACAGAGTGATGAAACTTTCATGTCAGTTATCAAAACAATGCAATTTATAATCCCTTTTGGTGCATTTGGGAAGAATAAAAAAATAGAAGGTATTACTTTTGGAACTGTCCTTATACACTATCCCTAAGTATGTTATAAGCGTTAAAACAACAACAACAACAACAACAAGAAATGCATTAAAAATGTTGAAATACAAACACGAAGTGCCTTCATTAAGTTTCCAGACTTTTTCGTATGGCCACTTCTATTGATAGTACACGCATGGAACTAGTCCCTTCTTTGAAGTAATCTCCTCCGGCAGCAATGCACTTGTTGTACCATTCCAAAAATTTCTGAGCAGCCCTATGAAAATCATAACTTTAGTAAAGGTATTTTTTGTTTAAACAAAATAATACATTTCCACTAAGATTCAAATAAAAAATAATTAGTTCATTATATTCCGTGATCATTATTTGATAAATACTGAAAATTTCATTAAAATTGCGTGATTTCCTGATTTTTGGCGAATTTTTAAGTAAAAGGAGGGGTTAAAATGTTTATAAATTTTGAGCATCGGCATTCATTTTGCACGTACCTACTCTTCTTAATCAAACGATAGTAGTACCTATTTACTATGCCTCCCCACGGGACAGAGTTAGACAGTGTCTAACTTAGACACCAGGGTCGTTTTTTAACGTGGAGAAAAGGTACAAAAATAAAAATTGTCTCAATCGTGAAGGATTTCTCCTCCACCGAAAGAGAACAAGAAATAGAAGTGCAGCATCTGAAGAACAGATTGTATTTATTTGCTCCCCCACCGAGCAAATTAGGCACAAGGCCGATTTTTAATGTGAGGAGTGAAGGGAGGGGGAAGGGAAAAAGGGGACCAGCTCCCGAGAGGTGGGAAATGGGAGCTGGTTAAAGGTCAGGCATGTGGGGTTGCCCCCACATCTGGTCTTTGCTAGTCATAGCTAGTCCTAGCTAGTCATAGCTTGCAGTATCTGCCGGAACAGATGCTACACTTTGATCTTGGCCCGAAGGCCAAGAAGTAATAACGATGGTAGTAACCAATTTTTAGCACATTTGACGCTTTTGCAATCGTCGTCATTGGTTCATGGGAGATAACTCTATTTTACTAAGCGATGTCTTCAAATTTTCAAAAGAGAATTTGGGACTCTAATTGCAGAATTCCGGTTTACAATGCCTCCCCACGGGACAGAGTTGGACACCAGGGTCGTTTTTTAACGTGGAGAAAAGGAATAAAAATTAAAAATTGTTTCAGTCGTGAAGGATTTCTTCTCCACTGAGAGAGAACAAGAAATTGAAGTGCATGTGAAGAACAGATACTACACTTTGAGATAGCAAATCTTTTATTCAGGTAAAAAATACAATATAAATTCAACAGGAAAAAAAAAAAAATTAGGCACAGGGCCAACTCAAAAAGGGGGAATAATTTGGGGTGCTAATGCACTTACTGATCCACGCTATTTTTTAAATCGTATTTCCAAGTTTAATTAAAGTTTTATATGTTTTTTTTATTCAGTTGTAAGGTTAAAGTACAGAATAGGTACAAAACACTCTCCCCCTCCCCATGTTAAGAATGGCTTTTTAAATAATAACGTTATTATTTCAGCACGGATCAATAAGTGCATGAGTAACGAATTTGGTCCGAAAGCCAAGAATTGCGGGGGAATTTTTTGTATTCATGAATCTTTTGACCCGGATTTGGATCTGGCTCTACCGAGCGCTGATGAGATGTTAAAGCGCTAGGAGAAAATAACTAATTTTTTTTTTGTTCTTTTGTTTTTTTTTGTTTTTTTTGTAAAAAAAAAAAGTATTTAAGTAATGGGGGTGGTGAAGGGGGGGTATTTTTACTTTTTATTTTTAAACTAATTTGACTGAGCGTTTGATGAGCCAATAAAACCTTGAATTTTGAAATGGAAGAAGACGACCTTTTTGAATAACTTAGAAGAAATGATCAACTCCAGACTCCTGAACAAACGTTAATTGATTGCAGCTCTGAAATGGAAATATCCAAGATTTTTAAATTTATTTATTTGTGGCAAAAAAAAACAAAAAAAACATTTAAGTAAATAATAAAAAAAAACATTTAAGTAAATAAAAAATTAAAAAAATATTGCAATTTTCTTGACACAAAAAAAAACATAAAAAGTACCAAAAAATATTGAAACATTTCTTGAAAAAATGTAAACAAAAAAAAAAACAGCATAAACCTACTATTTGGATTCATCGAACTACTGTTCTTATCTTGAGTGTCATTTTCACAAAGTTTAGGTCGATGTAACCTCCGATCTTCTTCAGGTGTATCATGTCGAGCTTGGGAATTTGGTTGGAATTTCAAACAGAACCCTTTATTTACTTTACAGGGGTAGCATGCGCTTGTTCCGTCAGCCATGATAGATAGCTGTCCTAAGTAATTCGCAATTGCATTTTTTGGTCGCCCACACTTGCAAGGGCCTGTGGCTCAGTGGTTAGTGTTCTTGGAAAAATCAATTGTAAAAGTGATATTCTCCTGAAGGTTGAAGGTTCAATCCTTAGTGTAGGTGCTTGAAAAATACAATTGCGAATTACTTAGGACCTCTATTCAGTCATGGTTGACGGAACAAGAGCATGTTACTCCTGTGGATTAAATAAACTGTGAAAATTACACTCAAGATGAGAACAGTAGTCCGATGAATCCAAATAATGCAAAAATAACCAATCCTCATCTCAAAAAATTCAGAAACGTGATAAACAGTATAAACTTTAACAAAAAAAGCGTTTACATAGTTTTGCTAACAATTCTTGAAAGTTAATGCGTAAGGATAATGAGTAAACGTTGGATAAAATGATGGTTAAAATTATTACGAACTTGCCAGGATTCGAACCTGGAATCTTCTGATCCGTAGTCAGACGCGTTATCCATTGCGCCACAAGTCCTGTTCATATGCTGAGAGATGTTACTGCGACTCTATACAGGCAGTGCTAAATTCTGTTGATATGGACAGATAACTTTTTCGACAATTGCATGAAACGGCCCCAAACCCCTTATTTCGGGCTTGTTGTGTGACTCGGCGTTGTTCGTTACGAACCATATATAGATAAAGACAATCTAGGGACTCACACCTTTCAGGGAAAAAAAAGAATTTTTCAATTCAGTGCATCCATTCGAAAGTTTTATTGGTATATATATACACATAAATAAATAAATATTTAGAATTTCATTAATGGTATAGATTATTTTGATCCTACTTACTTCATTTCTCTAAATACCGGGAGCCGTTTTCTTTATTATACAGCATAAATAAGCTCTATTGTTTTAGGGACCTTTGTGGCTTTTGGGCCAAGATCAAAGTTCTTCCCCCGCCCTCGACACAAATGAATGATTGTATCATCATTATTGTTGTCTTTTTTCTTTTTACATGGAAATAAAAAAATGTTTTAAACAATTGGGTTCTAAGTAGTAATCCCCCAGTACGAAAGGGTGAATGTGGCATTATGGTGAATACTATGGTGATACATGCTAAGAGAAACTTTTGTTTAGTTCTGGAGTGACAATGATGACCAACGACCCCCTTTTTTCCCCCACCTTTTGAGTTGGCCTTGTGCCTAAGTTTTTTGTTCAGTTGGAACTTACTTTGTAATTTTAGCTTGAATAAAGAATTTAATATCTCAAAGTGTAGTATCTGTTCCAGCAGATGCTGCAAGCAAAAGTCATTGCCCTTGGGCCAATGAGTTTTTGGTCCATGTAGGGGCAACCCTATATACCAAGAGACTCTCACTATCTAGCTCCCATTTCCCACCTCTCGGGAGCTGGTCCCCTTTTCCCTCCATCCCCCCTCTCTCCACATTAAAAACGGCCTCATGCCTAATTTGCTTAATGGGGAAGCAAATAAACACCACCCAGAATTTTATGCTTTGAGAAATTGCCAAAGCAACCCATCTCTAATCAAGTTTTTATCTTTCTTTCATTATTTTTCTTGGATTTTCCCTGCCGACTGAACCAATTACTTCGAACTGTTGTGGAGACAGATTGTATGAAAGACAGAAAAAAAAAAAAATAAAAACGGCACTTTTGCATTATGCGGACGGTAACTCCAATTTCTTCTTGGTCAAACAAACAAGTTATTTTTTTATTTTATTTTTTTTTTCAAATACAAAAAAATTTGAAAATCAAAACATAAAAATGTATCAATATATAATTGTAAAATCATTTATTGAAAAGTCTGTGTTAGAAAATATAATTTTAATAACACATTTTTGGAATTAAATTAAATATAGTTTTAATTTTTTGTGGCACCTGTTGAAGGGTTAACAACATTATCAGGGTGAAACTTTACAAGGGATTTGTTCAAACACATCTTCCAACAGATTGTTCTGGCCCTGTCGGTGGGGCATTAGAATACACCGACTGCCCCCTGCAGAGAGTAAAAGTCCCTCAATGGGGGTCCTGGATATGACCTTAAACTATATCCAGTGGCGAGGCCCCAGCTTGCGGGCTTTGGGGAGTGTGGAGCCACCCTTTAATTACCATTGCTCCCAGGTCCACTCTGACCCGGAGTGGTAGTACCTGTTAGGGTTCCAACTATGGGTTAAATAGAAACCAACTTGAAAACAACATATATATTCTACTAAAAAGATTTTCTTCAAAATCTTTGGATTCGGCATTAAATAACCCGAAAAGGGTTGATATGCCGTAAAACAAAAACAACCAACCAACCAACAGATTGTTCTTAAATTTCTGCCGCCACATAAACTCTGTTAGGTAGGATTCCACCATGTGTGCGTAGGTTCCGCACTCACTCTTGCTCCGACTTTTAGCATGCTGTCACATATCCTCCACGTGGTTTGTGAACGCGAACGCTATATCACGCATATTTAGGGAATTTACAGCCATTTAAAGTTTCCAAAGAATTTCCCAAAAAGTATGAGTTATCGTCTCCTTGACCGAGAATCGACACTTGGCGACGCACAAAAAAAAAAAAAAAAAAAAATGGCACTGTCTGCATACTGCAGAAGTGCCATAAATACAAATGCCAACTAAACCGCCTACTTTCAACTGTTTTACTTTTTTTACTTGCTTTTATGCACCTCTTTTTCCTTTTTTTTTTTTTTTTTCTTGCTTTCAATTAATCAGAAGTAACTTTTCCAGGGCATTTATCGTCAAGCCTAAATACCATCTGACTTACAAGCTGCGTTTTGTTAATCCCAAAACATTAACTCTGCAATTAGCATCCCAAATTCTCGTATGAAATTTGAAAGACTTGCTTAGTAAAAAAGAGTTATCTCCCATGAACCAATGGCAAAAGCGCCTGATTAGGTTTAATGCTTACACAATTACTTTTTCTCGCAATCCTCTTACGGTGACTTTGCCCCAAAATGTCTCTTTACAAGGGAGATAATTCGGCGCTTCTACACTATTGGAACGAGATTTCGTAGTCGATAAATGGAGTTTTCAGATTAAAAAAAAAAACAAAAAAACAGTGGTTTCAACTTATTTATTTTTTGTCAATTCCAATAAATTACAACGGTAGATTCTAAATTATGCAGTCGGAATTACATGAATATTACTGAATTATTAAACAAAACAACTTTAATCGTGTTAGCAAGTGAAACATTGCCGCCATCTTGTTTAAATCAAAACTGAAAAATTACCTCCCTTTTGAACTCTCTTTGTGTCTTACGATCGTTTTCATCAAATTCTATTTTTTTAATTTTCTTTAATAAATAATTTTCTACTTTATCGATTTTCGTAACTTTTGGATATAATACGAGGAATACGTAGATACCATTGTTTTCATGCGAAATTCAGTATTACGATTTCCGAAATTTCTTTCTGATAGTGTAGAAGCGCCTATAATTCCAATATATGAGTTGTTTCCCTTAAAACTAAAGCAAAAACAAATAAATAAATAAATAAATAAAAATAAAAACGTGCGTGTATAGGTGTGTCAGAAACTTCATGAAAATATTGAATAATTCGACCCCCTGTCTTTCCAAGCTTATAACTACTCGAAAAATGTAATTCAACCCCTATTTTTTTTTTTTTTCACTTAAAGGAGCAAGGACCAAGCTTTCATTCAAAAAAAAAAAAAAAAAATGCAAACAACGTGTTTAAAAAAAAAAAAGGTTTCAAACTTCGGATTTTACAGGTAAATTTCCAAAAAACTTCTTTTTTTGTTGTTTTGAATTAGAATATATTATTTATTGATCTTTTATCTTCGATTTGTGATATATAAAACTTTGGCACATAAATTAATTATTTACTTTTTAATAGACATTTCAAAATGGGGGGGGGCGTGAATTAATTCGACCCCCTGTCTTTCCAACCTTATAATTACTAGAAAAATGTAATTCAAACGCTAATTTTTTTTCAATTAAAGGGGCAAGGACCAAGGTTTCATTAAAAAAACAAAAACAAACAGAAAATACAAACAATGTGTTTTTTTTTTTTTTTTTAAAAAAGGTTTTAAACTTCGGATTTTACAGGTAAATTTCTAAAAAAACTGTTCTTTTTTTTCGTTTTAAATTAGAATATATTATTGATCTTTTATCTTCAATTTGTGATACATAAAACTTTGGTACATAAATTAATTATTTACTTTTTAATAGACATTTCAAAATAGGGGGGGTGAATTAAAAAAAAAACATTGACCCTGAAAATATCGTAAAAATAGAATCAATAGAAAAATTTTGATAGATTTTTAAAGTTTAAAAATTGAAAAATACTGAACTCGTAACATTCAATTAATTTCATTAATGTTTTTTTAAAAAATAAAAAAATATTTCTATTACTTTTTATAAAACTTTATACAATAGTTTATTTTGGAAGTTGTGCGAGCCATTTCTAGTCTCGCACAAAAACACGCGTTCACATCTCAAGCTATATTACTTGTCACATACATATGCGCACACGTCCACACACGTAGATATATTCACGTTCACACACACACACGCTAACGTGCACATGTACGTACAGATGGACGACGTCACTTCCCTTTACAAGGAAATCCACACATGCGCAAAAGACCACCGGAAACAACTATAAAAGCAAGAGACAAGCTGTTTCCAGCCCTTTTTGCGGACCAGCTCTCGAGCTGAGAGGTTCGGCTAACCAGCCGCCTCCCTTTCGGGAGGCGCGCGCGAGCGAGCGCGCGTGACGTCCCCTGCGACTATGTATGGGGCACGAGCTAACAGACAATATGTATACTTTATACGTTTTCTCTCTCGATGGCCTGGATTGACTTTTTCTCATTCTCTCTCTATACTACAATAGACTTTCCTCCTCACCGGCTAACAGCGAGTGATGCACACCAAACTGGATTGAATTTCTTTCTTTCTCTCTCTACAACAATAGACTTTCTCCTTCTCACCAGTAAACAGCAAGAGACGAACACGGACATGAACACGTGTTGTGCCCTTTTCTTTCACTTGTTTCTTCACGAAATAAATCCTAGTTCGTTTAATTCAAGTAAACGCGTTGTTCATTTCTTCCTCAAAGCAATTCATTTTTCCTTTCCCAATTCAAATCATTTCTCATATTTTGTACGACTGGGGGATATATGTATAATATATCCACCAGTCCACTACAAAGTATAATCCATAAAGAAAATAAACAACCCACTTTTAAAAGACAAATTACGAGTTTTTTATATTTTTTTCACAGTTTCGTGTTAGGGGTGTCAAGCGAGTATGGGAACGAGACTGCTAATATACATAGACCGATCATCTGCTAGTTTTAGCCACACTATATCCCCCCTCTCATCTCATCCCATCCTATCCTGTCGGAGCTAAGCATGAGATTCATGTTTCTATTCAGTTAAGTTGTCAGCAGGCAAATAGACCAAGAAGACACTTTCTGACGGAAGTCACGTGATTTCTCGGCATCCACTTTTAGACATGACCCACCTCTCACGTTTTAGGGTGCCACCTTCATCTGGGTACTCCCTTCTTTATCTAACAGTGCTAAAAGGAACCAATGACAACATTTGAATCTTACCTCCCTGGTTGATATTTCTATGGAATAGTTGTACGTCCTTTTTTAAATGCTGGCATTTGTTGGACGTCTTTAAGACGGCATTTCGGGATCTCCACAATGTAGAAAATACAACAGAGAAAAAAAAACTCAGTTAAATTTGGCTTTTTGTGGGATGAGAAAGTTTCGAAACGTAGTTTTGTGTTCACTCTGACAGGACCAGATGAACGAAAAAAAATAAGGAAACGTTACTCCCATTAATTATGAAATTTGTTCTGCCAGGTTTCATCATTTATGGTGACTCTTGGAAAGCCCAGCCAACACTACACACATAAAATGGTAAACCATTCAAAAACATTTGTGAACCAGGAAAACCCCACCATACATACCTAAAATATAGAACATCTCTAGCAAAATATTAAAGAGTGGGTCAGGACGCCTGGCATTCGGTCAGACTACACGCAACAGTATCGTTCAAAAGGTACCTGTTCATTCGAAGTGAAACAGACAAGTTTTTACTGTTATACAAATTTTTGCTGGAAGCGGCCAAAGTATATGAACATCTTGTTTTTTGCTCACTAGGGACTACCCCACCCCATATGTAAAACGATGTAACTTTATTATAAATTAACAGAGCTGGGATTCGGTAGAAAAAATCTACCGCCGGTATCGGTATTCGGTAGCGAGCCATGTCCAATCGGTATCGGTAGATCGGTAGATTTTCAGAAATCTACCGCCGGTATCGGTATTCGGTAGATCGGTATCAGTAGATTAAAAAAGCTCTCTATATAATAAAAAATGCTTTTAAAGGCCCATAACGCACTTTTTAAGTTATTTCTCTGTTACTTAGGTTAATTTAAGAATAGAAGTAAATTAGTACCTTTAATACAATTTTTAAGTTTAAAAATACATAACTTATTTAAAAAGATTTTTATGGGTACAAAATGTTATGATGGATTTTAACAGCACTGGGGGAAATGCCATTATTGAAATAGAGGGACTTTTTTTTTTTTTTTTAATCCAAAAGAAATACTACAAAGTCTGAAAATCTAATCTCCAAAACCTGTATGTAGTTCAAAATTATTGGAACCAAATGAAGGGGGAAACGTATGAAGAAAAAAAACGGGGGGGGGGGGGTAAAAAGAATTAAATTAACGAAGATATCTTTCTAAAGACCAGAATTAACGCCCCCCTCATTCGTTAATTCTGGTCTTTCGACTTCGATATATTTTTTTTAATCTTTTAAACCTGCCGATGTTAAAGTTGAAAAGTATCGACCGAAAGATATCTTCGTTAATTTAATTCTTTTTACCCCCCCCCTTTTTTTTCTTCATACGCTTCCCCCTTCATTTGGTTCAAATAATTTTGAACTACATACTGGTTTTGGAGATTAGATTTTCAGACTTTGTAGTATTTCTTTTTGATTAAAAAAAAAAAAAAAAGTCCCTCTATTTCAATAATGGCATTTCCCCCAATGCTGTTAAAATCCATCATAACTTATTTAATAAATGAATTTCTCACTCAAAAAATAAACATCAAACTAAAAAAAACGTTAAATTTAAACAAACTCGACAATACAGTATTATTTATTAATTTTTAAACATTTTATTAAATTTTACAAAATAAATCACAAAATAAATTTCTTCCCAACACAAAAAAATGAAGTCGTCTTGAGCCTCCTACTCCAGGTCGGTGTCAGCACTTTCCTTGAGGTCCTTCTTGAGGAAGCTCTTAAATCTCTTGCTATTGCCCTTTAACATTGCCAACTGCTCAAAGTTGTTTGCAGTCAGGGAGGACCTCTTGGGGCGGAGGATGTCGCTAGGGGTGCTGAACAACCTCTCAGCGGCAGCGGAACTGGGCAAGGAGGTGTTGTATTTGATAAACAACTTCACCCAGGCATCGCGGTGGCCGACAGGAAACTGCTCCTTCCTGACGACGTGGTCCCTGGCCCTGACCCAGTTGATGACCTCCAGCTTGATGGCCTCCTCCAGCGTAGAGTTGTTGGCTGGGGTGGTGGAAGTCGAAGGCCCATAGAGGTCATCATAGCAGAAGTACTGATCCGAGCAACCCTGATCAGCAGCAGCCTCCAGCGTAGGGGTTGGACTGATGATGTCGACCAACTCCCTAACAAGCCTCTCCTTGATGGTGGGGTAGTCCTGCTCCGCAAGGCAGTAGATGGCCTGGAGAGTGTGAGCTGGGTGGGTGGCGGTGGCCATCAGCAGGTTCTCCTCTACAGGTGACCAAATCTAATAAAAAAAAGCACATATAAGTTTTTATTTATAAAAGTTCTTTAAAATCAATCATTTCTTTAAAGTTTTATCTAAACAACTTAATTATATTTTTTATTTAAATTTTAGTTTTGAATAAAAGATAAAATTAAAAATGCTAAGAATTTTTTACAAGTTTTTAAAATTTTATAAATGTTTTTGCAGGGGATTTTATCTTACCTGTTGGCAAAGCCATTAGTGAGGTTATCCTGGTCGAGGAGGTAGTCCACAAGCTTCTTGGCGTGTTTGAGGTTGCGGCTCTGCTGCTGCTGGAGCTTCTTTTTGAGGAGCATCAAGTCGGGCAGGAGGTTGCCCATGTAGGCCCACCTGTCTGACTGCATCCTGTCTAGGCAGGTGGCGACAGGCTCCATTACATCCACGTATTCCTTGATGATCTCGGCATCCTTCAGAGCCCTGGTTGGCGAGGATGTGGTTGATGGCAACCTTGGCATCCTGCTTCTCCAGCACAAGCTCCATGAGGGCTTTCATGGAGTTGAAGTAGCTGCTCCACCTCGTAGCTAAAGGGGTGATGAGCCTTCTGCCACCCAGAGCCTCCTTTATTTTATTTGCGTAGACAGAGGACCTATTCTGCAGGTTCCACAGGGCCTGGGCCTTGGCCCCAGGCCTCCTAAAGACAGCCCTGGACCCAGTGTTCCACTCAGGCACCTTTGCCACGTCCGTCGTGGCCAACAGGTTGAGAGTGTGAGCATTGCATTTAAAATGTTGCGGAAGCTGTGACTCATCATCCCCCCTGTTGCGCAGCATGTCCGAGACGTCGACGACCTCACTGTTGATGATCGCCTCTCACCTTGTCGGTCTGCTCCTCGAGCTGCTTCTCTGTCAACTCTGGCCTGGTGGTGGTGTCGGCGGCAAAGTGTTCGAAGGCTGCCACGTAGTTGCACCCATTGTCGGTGGTGCAGTGGGTGATCTTGTTGCTGATGTCGAACTCCGCGAAGATGTCAGACAAGTTCCTTGCCAGAAATCGTCCCGTCTGCTTCTCCATCAGCTCCCTGCACACAAGAGTTGCTGCCTTCCTCTCCAAAGTGATGGGGTCGATCCAGTGCGCCGTGCAGCCGAGAAAGGCCCTCCTGTGGGATGTCCAGGAGTCGGCGGTGGTGGCTACAAGGTCGACGTCCTGCAGGGTGGCCCTGACCTCATCCTTGACCTGCCAAGGAAATTAGACTTGATAGAATGCTCTTTAAAAAATAAAAAAAGTTTTGCTTTTAGTTATAAATTATTAAATTAAAACTTAACGAAGTTAAAACAAAAAAAACCCTTAAATGTAACTTTAAAAAAGCTTTAAGTTAATAAATAATATGTTAATAGTTTTAAAAAAAATAAAATCATTTTTAAAGTTAAGCTTACTTTCAACGACCTAGTTTAAATTTTAATAGTTAAATTTTTTTTTTTACCTGAACAGCGTACTTGTTGAGCCGCTTGGTGAGGGTCTTTCTGCACGGCATCTTGAACTCTGGCTTGAGGAAGTTCAAGAAGGTCCTCGTGGCCTCGTCCTCGGTGTCACAGAGGGGCTTGAGGCCCTCCGCGAACCAGACCACGTACGCCTGCTGGGCCATCTCCTGCGACAGCTTCGTGGGCCTCTCCGTCGCCTCCCTCGGTGTGATCTGGCGAATGGTCTTCTCTACCCTGTTCGTCGGCTTAAACCGGTTGAGGGACATGGCTTCGTCCAGAGACGACAGCATGGAGGGGTGCTTTGTCTTGAAATGCTTTTTAAGGTTTCCCCTCGACTCGCTGTCGAACCTTATTTTCTGGGGGCACTTGCAGCAGCTGGCCATCCCCTTGTGCAGCATCTTATTGTTTAACTTACTGCCCTTCTGGGAGCTCAGCAGCTTGTAAAACTTGAAGAAACTGAAACAGAAAAGATAAAGATTAAAGAAATTAAAAACTTAAACACTTCTTAAACGCAGTTGCATTAAGATAAAGCTTATAAAGTGATAAAACATAAATTTAAAAATTCCAACTTACTCCTTAATGCCTTGAAGAGAGCCCTTTAGTTCCTCCTCGCCATTCAAGGCCTGTTCCCCTCCCTGGGTCTCCTCGTGGTCGGAGGTTTCTTTGCCGATGGCGCTCATCATGTCCACGCTGCTGCTGTCCAAAGTTTCCAGGCTACTGGTGGACATGGAAGATGCCACGGAGAGGCTCCTGGTGTCCTCCAGGTGGTGGGCTGGATAACTAACATTTTTAGTTACATTTCAATTTTTTAACAAAGTAAAAACTGTCAATCAGAACTTTTCTGATAAAAAAGAAAATGCCTTTTATTTTATTTATTTATTTTTTGTTCAATTTAAATTTAACAAAGTGCCTTATGAAAAGCAAGAGACAAAACTATTTAACAGTTTCAACAAAACGTCTTTTGAAAAAAGGCCTTTTTTAAAAGATAAAAGATTTTAGATTCACAAACACACACACACACACACACACATAAAAGAGAGGGAGAGAGATTAAATTACAAGGAGCCGTATATATATATATATATATATATATATATATATATATATATATATATATATATCACATACACACACATATACATGCACATATGTTTTTTGACTCACCGAATTAAGCGTTTATTTATTCTTTTTTCTTTATAAAGCATTACTATAATTATTTTAAAGTATAGATTAAATCATTTTAGATAAAAAAAAATCATTTAAGTTTTAACTACCTGATAATTGAGGCATCCGAGAGGCTGCTGCGGCTGATGGTTCTCTCTTCCTGGGTATGGGACTGCCTTCTGGGGCCGGGGACCGGGCTACTGGTCAGGAACCTCCTCATGTTTATGACAACTGGAACCTAACCTAACGAACTACATAGAAACTAAATAATAAATAAATACGTGATTTAGCTTGTAGGTCGTGGTGGCCTCAGAACGGCCGGTGATTGGCTAAGCGTGATGACGTCAAATTCCTGGAATCTCCTGCTAACTGCTTCCCATAAGTGCACTTGAACTAATTGAGACTTGTCCATTTCATTTTGCCAAAGCCAACATCGTCTTTGAAGTTTTAACAAAAAATGTCTCGTGCTCGCTTTTTGAATATACCGATCTACCGATTGACAATCGGTATTGATATTCGGTAGTTTTTTCAAAATACCGAATGATCGGTATCGGTAGCAAACATCTACCGCCGGTAGTACCGATCTACCGAATGTCAATCGGTAGTCCCAGCTCTGTAAATTAATATTATCAATATAACTTTTGTACCTTTTAAAAGAAGAAGGGCAAAATAAAACAGTAATAATTATAATTAATTATTTCAAAAAATACTCCCACACTAAACAATAGACTGGAATTGAGCTCCGCTTTTATAATAATATAAGTTTAAAACATAAGAAAAACAATAATTAAAATAATTAAAAAAAAAAAAAAAAAAACCTTGCTTGAATAGTCATCTCCATTGATTCACAAACGCAACAAGTATTTCAAACAGCAACTGATTTATTTTAACGTTCTCCTAACGTCATTTTTTGTTCTATATTTCACGGTATCACGTGGCAAACTCTGCGGCTGCTTTTCCAATTTTGAACACTCTTCTGCTGTCTTCTCTTGAAAAAGGACTAATAGGTCTGAAATATATTGAGATTTATAACACCATTGAATACAACAGAAAAAAAAATGACTGTTGTTTAGAGTTAAAATTTGTGTGAAAAAGAAAAAACAAACAACAAAAAAAAAGAAATTTATTTCTTTTGTTTTCATTTAATTTTACTCTATATAAAAAAAAATCTCGCATTGTTCTTGGCTTTTAATTTTACCTTATAGTAATAATTTTATAAAAATTTTTTCATTGAACGAAAATAATGAAATTGCGAGACGAAAATCGTGTTTATATAATTGGCGCTTTAAAATAACGTTCCCATGTAGTAGACATTCTAAACATGAAAACATACCCGTATTAAATAAATCTAGCAAAAATCAACTAATGGTCAGATTTTCGTGAAATTTTCGATACTTATCTATTTTAGAATGAAATTACATATAAAATGCAGTTTTTGTAAAATATACGAGGAGAAATATTTTTTTAGTGCTATTTATTTTTTCGAAATTTGAACAAAATATATTTAAATCTATCAAAATTTCTATTATTATGAAACATAAGAGTTCAAATAAGTAAAAATTATTTATTTTTAAAAAATTTAAATACACATATTGAACAAAAAATTACCTTGAATTTGCAATTAAAAAATTGATATAAACTTAATATTATTATGTTTTTGTTAAATAGCGCTTTTTCGAATTAATATATACTATAATCAGTTGAATTGCCAAGAAAAAGAAACTTCGTAAACATTAATTAATTTTTAAAAGATTAAAACGATTAAAATTCCATTATTTCAAAATGTTCCATTACAACATAGATTTTTAATTAATTGTATTTAAATGTTTTTTAAATATTAAGTTTTAATATAAACATGATACTTGTCAGCTATTTTATCGCCAGATTAAAACCAATTTGAAAATATTATTGCACAAATATTAAGCATTTTGTACCCCCTCATATTTTGTTTGTCTCTTTTTACCGAACAAAATATGAAACCCCGTAGGTAACCAAATGAATATTCAGTAAAACCGTATTTCATATTTAATATACAAATGTTAATAATATTATTAATCGTTAAACTGTGTAAATCTTAAAACCTAACAAAATTATAACAAAGATTAATTATTAATTGTAGTTTGAAGAAGATAAACAAAGGTTTTTAAAAAATCATTAAGTCGCTTCTGCTTTTCCATAGTTCGTATAGTTAACACTAATCTGACGTCACGGAAACATGCGGTCTAATCTTCACAATCGTTTGGTTATCCCTATTGCTCACCCGGTTCATTTTTTTTTTTTTTAAATCACGCACTTTTCATGATTAAACAAATAATTATTTTTATGATTTAAAAAACAAAAACAAAAAAAAAACACATTCATTTTCGTTTTTTGAAATCAACCGGGTTTTTTTTTCTTACCCAGTTTATTTTTTAAAAAAATCCCGCACTTTTCATGATTAAACAAATAATTATTTTATGACTAAAAATATTCACTTTTATTTTATTTATTTATTTGTTTTTATTTTATTTATTTATTTGTTTTTATTTATTTTATTTGTTTTTATTTTATTTATTTATGTTCTTTATTTATTTGTTTTTATTTTATTTATTTATTCTTATTTTATTTTATTTATTTATTTTATTTGTTTTTATTTTATTTATTTTTTCTTTTAATTTTCTTTTATTAATTTGTTTTTACTTTATTTATTTGTTTTTATTTTATTTTTTATTTTATTTATTTATTTGTTTTTATTTTATTTATTTGATGTTATTTTATTTATTTATTTTATTTGTTTTTATTTTATTTATTTTTTTCTTTTTATTTTACTTTATTTATTTTTTATTTTATTTATTTGTTTTTATTTTATTTATTTATTTGTTTTTATTTTATTTATTTATTTTTTATTTTTTTTATCTTTTTATTTTATTTATTTACTTGTTTTTATTTTATTTATTTTTGGTTTTTATTTTATTTATATTTTATTTATTTGTTTTTATTTTATTAATGTATTTGTTTTTATTTTATTTATTTATTTGTTTTTATTTTATTTTATTTATTTGTTTTTATTTTATTTTATTTGTTTTTATTTTATTTATTTATTTGTTTTTATTTTATTTATTTATTTGTTTTTATTTTATTTTATTTATTAATTTTTATTTTATTTTATTTATTTGTTTTTATTTTATCCTATTCATTTTATCCTTTTTTTTCCATTGGTTAAAATTATTAACACCCTGAAATGTTTGCAAATCTATTAAAATAAATAACGCTACAAACACTTCAGGATGTCATTACTATTGCTAAATTTTATTTTATTAATAGTTGTTGTTTTTTAGATTTTATTAGTAATACTTTTAGTATTTCTAGTTTCCGTTTGTTATTGGTTCGCTTAAGTATCGATGTGTTGTCAACTAAAATCTTCCTTATTTGGGACAGAGGACAGGAATGCTGGTTAGTGAAGTGGTTAAATATGGCGCTGTTTTTGGAGCGATGCATTGCTAATCTCCTTGACAAAGTAGTGGTAGTCAAACCTCTATATATTTACTGTCAGAGAGACAGTCTCCCAAAGGGCATTTGAACTCATATACTTAGTTTGTCCTACTGAGCAGCTCTGTCGAAGGGGAGGAGTTATTAGTTACAATCATGTTGGAGGTTTAAATTTATCATCGTAAATGATATATATATATATATATATATATATATATATATATATATATATATATATATATATATATATATTGTTAGAGTCTACAGGTTTCACATTTTTATTAATAACTAGCATGGGTGCCCGGCATTGCCCGGGTATTTGGAGATGTATGTTGAGCAAAAAAAAAAAAGTGGTCAGTTTATGACCCTTTAACATTTATTGTTTTGGGCTCAAATCAAGTTATTAAGTTAGATCCATGTCCAATGAACCTATATCTAAAATTCCAAGTGTTTAGACCGAAAATTGCTGGAGTAGTTTGGTAGAGTTCTCAAAGGTCAAATTGTTGAACTTTGACCCCTTAATCGCCAAATTTCTGGCCGAAAACCGATCACATCAATTTTCCCAAATCTCAGTACCCTGCATATCAAATTTCGAGTCTGTAGACTTAAAATTGACAGAGTTATTGCATAGGGAAATGCACACACACAGACAAACAGACACTTTCACTTATATATATATATAGATTTTTTAATACTTTTTCGTCTATTCTATAATTATAATGCATTTGATTTTTATAATAAAGTTTTATAAGTGTAGTAGGTGTAGGTGTGGATCCTGTATTATTAAGGTTAATATTTTTTAATTTTCCAATTTGTTCATCAATAACATAGTTGGTTGGGATATCCACTATTTTCTAACGTTTGTTAAATAATGTTTAATTCATGTTCTAAAATAGTTGGGAAAGAGGATATTAAGTTAGCTCGGGTTAGTAAGTTGTTAATTAAAGCAGTTTTGTACCGATAGGGGCATTCACTTAAATAATTCAGGGTAGAAAGATTTTTTTTTTTTTCGGTCAAAGTAGAGAATTCATTATTGTTTCAATCTATGAACACATCTACATAGGAAATTATGTTGCTTTTGTGTAGCTCATGAGTACAATTAGGCAAAATGAAAAAGTGTACGTGAACGGGTATTTATATATATCTATCTATAATCTCCTCTTAATGTCTAATATATATATATATAAAAACATCTACATAAAAGTGATACATTTAGTAGTCCGGCGAGGTTAGCACCGTGGTAGAGGTTTAGGCTTATCACGAGGTGCCGCTTTCGAATCTCGCTAGGTTCAACCACTCTGATGAGTCGTGGACGACGAAACACGTGTCAGTGGATAATTATATTTTAAAAATAATATATATATATATATATATATATATATATATATATATATACTAGCAGGGGTGCCCGGCGTTGCTCGGGTGTTTGGAGGTGTATGCTGTGCAAAAAAACAAAAAAAATGGTTAATTTTTTAAAACTTTGACCCCTATTATGACCCCTTAAAATTTATAGTTTCGGGCTCAAATCACTTTATTAAGTTAGATCCAGGTTCAAGGAACCTATATCTAAAATTTCAAGTGTCTAGACCCAAAATTGTCGGAGGAGTTTGGTAGAGTTCTTAAAGGTCAAATCGTTAAAATTTGACCCCTTAACAGCCAAATTTCTGGCTGCCACCCGTCACATCGATTTTCCCAAATCTCAGTACCCGGTATTTCAAATTTCGAGTCTATAGACTAAAAATTGACAGAGTTATTGCGTAGGGAAATGTACACAGACAGACAGACAGACAGACACGTTCACTTTTATAGATATATAGATATATATAACCCTACAGGCCAGCTCAGATGCACTTGCTTAGGTGAGAGATGCAACCGATGCCGATCCTTGTGTTCCCATCTCGTGGTCGAATTCGTCCCCGTCGCCGTGGTCTGCTCACTTGTTTCCAACCTTGATTTGCCTTCCAAACTGTCAACTGGGCCGGTCTGAAAAATAGACTGCACTCAACAACGGCGTTTTCAAAATAAAGGAAAGAAGAATAACTTGCTTTTCTTAACATAAAATAATTGATTTCAACTTTACAAAAAGCATATACACAACTGCCTTAGTCACTTATACAGATCTGGGCTCACAGTTTTTTTTAACAAAGTTCTTTATTTTTCTATCGTCAGTACACGGGGAAGAAAAAGTTCGCAGGGGCGTGTGTTATCAGGGAGAGGGTGTCGCCAAGACATGTGGCAAAGTGTATTCATGGTTACTCATTCGTGCACATCTCAGAGATGTGATGGCCTAGGTCATCGGCACCATAATATAACCCTAAACCCCTCTCTTTGTCCGGGGCCGGGCCGCATCTGTCGCTATCCTGGTTCATGGGAGCATACTTGTGATGTACTCCTGGCTGTGTTCGTCGCTCTCGGCTCACAGGACCATAGATGCAACCCAGCAGGGCTACATTCTTACTTGTCTTATGGGGGGGGGCCCTCAAGGGTGATCAGACTCTCACTGGTCACTGGAAAATATCTCTCTGCTGCTCAGGGCATGCGAAATGTGCATGACCCTAAGTGTTATGTTATCTGCTTTAGAGGGGGTACATATTTATGTGACGGCCTGTTCATATATCATTAAATGTTCCTTGTAGTTGACAACACACATATTTTAAATGTTCATTTAGAGAGGAGACAGAGTGACAGTAGGTACATGTTGAAGACATTTATACAGAGAAAGTTGATATTCACAAGATATATACTTTGATGAGAGGATGAAGTGGTATACATTGATACATACTGGAATGATTAAACACATTACCTTTTCTCGTTGGAATGATGAACACAGAAAGACGGCAGTTATAAAAAAACATGATGATAGTTTATTCTTTGACTGGTCGGAAATGATTCTGTACTTCAGGAATTCAAAGTCGTTACATGGTTCCTTCTAAGCCTCCCGCTTCCAATACGGTCCCCTGACTCTAACTGAGAATCGGTCTGATCCTCTCTGCTTCTCTGATCTGAAACTGATTCTGATTCTTAACTAACTTCGAACTCTTTCCTATATTGAGAAATCATTTCTGCCATGACGTCACACGTTCTGGCAACTCACGTGTTTCAAACATGCACGATTTGAAAGTTTTGAAACCATTTTTGACGACCAGGAAATTTCCCATTTTCTTCGTTTTACAAAGGAATTTGACCTACTTTTAATTCTCTAACTGATATTTTTATTATGCATTCTTTCTAAGAATGTGAATAGATTTTCCAGCCAAATTTTATTTATTAAATATTTTAACAGAATTAACAATTTAACTGGACATTTCATTTAAAACCTATTGTTCTTTAAAACTTATCTACAGGTTTTGATCCTCGTTTTCTCTGATATCATTTTCATTTAACTAATTCTCTTTTTTTTTTTTACATGAAAAATAAGTCTGTGTGACAACATTGTTGACTTTGGCCGTCACTCTGGCTTCATGCTGGATCCGGTCTATCTCTTTCATCATCTGGCGTCAGGGCATACCTGAAATAAATTGCATCTTCATTTAGGCCGGCAATCGAGAAATAAAGAAAAACTGGTTCATTTTCATAAAAACCAAACAAAACAATTATTTATAAATCATTTTACACTTGTTTAAAGTCGAGTTCTTTGAGCCGAGCTTCGTGATGCAGGTTGCATTACTTAAGTTCATCTGGTTAATTCTCCAGCTCAGAACAAGAACTTTTCAAATCAGTTCTTATTCGGATTTCTGCCCCCCCCCCACCAGGCGGGATGAGAGCGATGTGGACGTCTCAATGCCAGCCAGTAAAAAGGGACTATTTCTAAAAAAAAAAAAACATCGTTTTTATTAAATTGGTTTCTTCCCCCTTTGTTATTTGAAGATTACTTCTTTCTCTTTCCCATTATTTTATATTCGTTTTCTTTTCTTGTGAATTTCTTCTTTCTCTTTTGTACCCATATTTCTCTTCAATTCTCCTTTTCACCTCTTTCTCTCCAAGAAATTGTATAATCTCCCATGGTTCAATTTATTTATTTATCTGTCCAAACTAACTTATCAGCTAACTCATTTTCCAAGTTTCGTTTCCTGCTCACTTGGTGGTCTGACAATTAACTAGACCAGGTGACTTTATGACAATCTTTTCCAGCCAACAGAGCAAACCTCTCGTCGCTAGGTCCACTTCTCTTTTTTGTTTCTTTTTTTTTTTTAATTGCATTTTCACCCCAAACAAGGCATATTGCCAATTTGTTGTAGGGGGCTACTATCATGGACATGGGCATCAGGGATACTGTGTAGGGAGTTGGGCAGCAAGATGTCAGTTCACGTTACACTTGAACTTCTGCATGTCAGTACAGTTGGGAAAGCCGGAACCCGGAAGGGAATTTCAAAGTCTAGCTGTTCTGGGGAAGAAACTATTGGAGTAGAAGGCTCTCTTGAATCTAGGGATCTCTACTGTGAAGGGGTGGGATTTAACTGCTTGTCGGGTTTGTCAGGGATATTTATGTCGAGGGGGCACAAGTGCTTGCAGTTCATCAGAGCATTCACCGTTAAAGTACTTGTAGAATAGGCAGAGGGATGCAACATTTCATCGATGTGACAGAGGCTGAAGTTTAGCTGACAGTTCAGGACCTATCAGACTGGCGAATAGTATTGGTAAATTTCATATCTTTTCGTCTATAATGCTTAAGTTTGAAATGTCATCTTTGTTCGTTTGTACCATTTAAATTTTTCACATGAATATTCGCAATCATTTTGGCTTAAGTGTGCTGCTAGAAGCAGCTTATCCTGTCATATATATATATATATATATATGCTAGCATTTCAACCCGGGTGTTTGGAGGTGTCTGTTGAGAAAAAAAAAAAAAAAAAAAAGCGGTCAATTTTTTTTAACTTTAACATTTATTGTTTTGGGCTCAAATCAAGTTATTAAGTTAGATCCATGTCCAAGGAACCTAGATCTAACATTTCAAGTGTTTAGCCCCAAAATTGTCGAAGGAGTTTGGTAGAGTTCTCAAAGATCAAATTGTTGAACTTTGACCCCTTAACAGCCAAATTTTGGGCTGAAAACGGATTACAAAAATTTTCCCAAATCTCCATACCCTGTACATCAAATTTCGAGCGTGTGTGTGTGTGTATATATATATATATATATATATATATATATATATATACACATACATACATATATATATACACACACACACGCTCGAAATTTGGCTGTTAAGGGGTCAAAGTTCAACAATTTGATCTTTGAGAACTCTACCAAACTCCTTCGACAATTTTAGTTCTAAACACTTGAAATTTGAGATATAGGTTCCTTGGACATGGATCTAACTTAATAACTTGATTTGAGCCCAAAACAATAAATGTTAAAGGGTCATAATAGGGGTCAAAGTTTTAAAAAATTTGACGGTGGTTCATTAAAATTGTGGGGTCTGCGTTCGCGCCTGGTCCACAAAGTATGGAAATAAAAAATTAAAAAGAAAACGTTTACAAGTGTTTTTGATATAGACGTACATAAGAATACTTTGATAAGTATGTTTTAACTTAAATAGGGATGGTATAATAAAATTATTATGGGGTGTTCATTCACGCCTCACCTACATAGAATGGAAATATGTCACAAAGTTTAACAAGGTTTTTTTAATAAAGATCCACAGAATATTGTGATAAGTGTTTCAGTGTGAACAGGTATGGCATAATAAATTATGGGATTTATCTATTTTATTTTTACTTTCATCATATTTTGCTTTGGTTTTGATACCCCCGAATTTGAAGCTATCTCTTTACAACCCTTCCTATTCATAACCTATCATACTTTCATAAATCAGAGTCCATTTTCTATAAGCTGTTTTTGAACTCCGTCAACGATGGGTACTTTTGCTAGTATATATATATATATATATATATATATATATATATATATATATATATATATATCAGGTTGACAAGAAAGTTCTTGTAGTTTTTAACTTTTAAATTCAGATGAACATATCTCAGTTCAAACGATAATTTATTGATCAAAATAAACACCATCAGAATGAACTGTTGCCAACGCAAAACAAGTGTATTTATGCCAGTAACATAAAAATCTTACATTCCGGTGGAGATGAAGTTGATGAAGGAGTTTTTGACATCGCTTAGGATTTTGAAGCATTTCTCATGCAGAAAGTTGTCGAGATGCTTGGAAAAGTGGTAGTCCGTAGGTGAGAGGTCTAGGGAGTATGGTTGATGAGGCAGAGTTTCGTAACCCAATTTGTTCAATTTCTGCGGGTCTGTTTAGCAACGCATGGTCAGGCATTGTCGTGGAGGAGAATCGAGCCTTTTCTGTTGACTAATGCTGAGTGTTGTTATCGAAGTTTCTGATGCATTTTCCTCCATTTGTTGATAGTACTCATCCGCCGTAATGGTGTTGCCTGCATTCAAACAAACTAATGGACGAGACCAGTTGCAGACCACCAAACAGTCAGCATGATCTTCTTTTGGTACAACTTTGGTTTCAGGAAGTGCCGTAGAGGTTCGTTGGTGTCTAACCACTGAGGCTCGACAGTTCTCATAAAGAACTCACTTTTCATCACAAGTCACAACCCGATAGAGGAAGGAGTCGTTCTTGTTGGATGAAAGGGAAGATGACACGTTTCTTTTGGTTGCCGTTCAATTCGTGAAGCACCATTTATCAAATTTTTGTCTTTCCAATCTTTCTCAACTTGTTGGAAATCATTGTATACATTACATCTAATTCAGAAACAATTTCTCGAACAGTTGTGCGTAGATTGACTTCGGCTAAGGCATTTAATTTATGCTCATCATCTTTAAGACTCTTATCGCCGCCACAAGATTTCTTAAATCACCATTGTGTTGTGCGTTTAATAATGGTTCCTGGGCTCGAACGATAGTAGATATCATGAATTGTTTCAGCAACTTTTTGACCTAGCTTGAATTGAAACAAGAAAATTATGCGAATTTGCTTTTTTTTTTTTCCTCATCTCTTATATTCAATGTTCTGAAAAAAAAAAAATTGTTTCATAACAATTGCAATTTAAATGATTAGATAGAGCGAAAGACACTCTTTAAAATAAAGTAAAAGTATTATAATGAAAACTTATTTGATATTACATTATTTGAAATCAAAAATAAAAATTCCCCATAACTTTTCATCAACCAAATACAGGGTGGTCGCTAGAAAAGCGGAAAATTTGAAAGTCAACTTAGATTGTGAATAAAATGTGTGATTACTGTTTTGATTGGTTCTTTTGTTGTCGAATGGGTGTTATTAATAGAGACGCAGAACTGTCGACATGACATACACTCTATTGATGACTTGAAAATGTGCTTGGCAAGAGCTTGGAATGATATCTCACAAGTTACCCTTCAAAATGCCACACGAGCTTGGATTTCTAGGTTAAGACGCTGCAGTGAAGTGCACGGACAACATTTTGAGTATCTATTAGTATAATATAATATTTGCCTTCGAAAAACTTTGTAAAAATAAATCGTTGTTTGACAAATTTCCCGCTTTTCTAACGACCACCCTGTATTTGCTTAAAATAAACAAGCTACATTCGCGAAATAAGCAAGATGGTCGCGACACGATCGATCTCATTAAAGTTTGATTTTCCTCCGTAAAAAGAAAAAAATGCTTGATCAAATTAAATGATTTTTTTTTAATGGAAACTTCATTCCATAACGGATAAATACAATATATATATATTTTTTGTACTTGTACAGTTTATTGCCGAAAATGGAGATGCCATCTTTTTTTTTTTTTTTTGCACACCTGCCGAGAGAGAAATCAGTATTTTAAACTATGGCCGAGGTTAGAAATAAATAACAAAAAAATTAAACTAGATATTAATTACTTCCGGAAAGGACTATGAAAAAAAGTAAATAAAGAAAGTGAAAGAGAACATATATCCGTAATTGTTTAATGGAACATTTCCTGCTTTTCTAGTAACCACTCTGTATAATTAATGGTTTAAAAGTTAAAGAGCAGAATTTCTTTAAAAAAATAAAGGATGGAATACTGTTGCCATATCTGAGCAGGAGCTGCTAAAAACAGCCTATCCTGCCTTGACAGAGTAAAAAATAGACTTCGTGGCTTAGTGGGGGATGCCCTTTTCTCTACCCTGCAACCTCTCTCCCACAGAGGAGACGTTGCGAGCCTATCCTTGTTTTATCGTTATTTCCATGGCAGGTGCTCGTCTGAACTCCAATCTCTGGTCCCCCCTCGCCAATCTTTCACGAAAAACACCCGTCTAGCTGAATCCACTGTGAAAAATTTCCCCCACTCTATATCTGTGCCTAAATCAAAACGCGGATTCCATGAACAAAGCTTCTTTCTTAGAACTGCACGCCTGTAGAACTCTGTTCCATCTGCCTGCTTCCCTCCGGACTACAACTTGGATGTCTTCAAGTCCAATGTTAACAAATTCCTAATGAACCACCCCCTTAATTAAACACTTCATCAAATCTCCACACTAACGTAATGTGCTTGCAATAACCCTTATCCCTGAGTGGCTTCTGGGCCTTGATAAGTGGTGATCACTGTGTAAAAAAAAAAAAAAAATTTACTTATTAAATTTGATTTTTCGATCCATAACAGTCTTCATTAGAAAAAATACAAGTTTAACTTATTTAATATAAACGCGCTCGACTGGCGCCTCACACTGCAGCTGACATTTAAACCTTATAATTCACCAACATCCGAAAACGTCCCAAGCATTATCATCATCATGGCAGGTAAAAGAAAAAGACTATTTGCCTGATGGAGATTCTGTTATAAATTTAATTTTGAAAAATGTATTAATTGAAAGAAATTCTGCACTTCTTTGGCTTTTTAAAATGTTAATTTGTTTCCCAATATCAACTGTGCTTAATATAAACAGTAGATTATATATATCTATCTATATATCTATAAAAGTGAACGTGTCTGTGTGTGTACATTTCCCTACGCAATAACTCTGTCAATTTTAAGTCTACAGACTCGAAATTTGATATACAGGGTACTGAGATTTGGGAAAATCTTTGTGATCAGTTTTTGGCCAGAAATTTGGCTGTTAACGGGTCAAAGTTCAACGATTTGACCTTTGAGAACTCTACCAAACTCCTCCGACAATTTGGGGTCTAAACACTTGAAATTTTAGATATAGGTTCCTTGGAAATGGATCTAACTTAATAACTTAATTTGAACCCAAAACAATAAATCTTAAGGGGTCATAATAGGGGTCAAAGTTAAAAAAATCTACCACCTTATTTTTTCTTTTGGCTCAATATACACCTCCAAACACCCAGGCAACGCCAGGCTGAAATGCTAGTATATATATATATATATATATATATATATATATATATATATATATAAATGTAATTCTTGGTTCGTTCAAAGTCGATAAAACCATACTTCTATATTACCAATTTATTTGAAATTTTCAGACAATTCATCTTTAAAGTCGAGGGATGTTTCTATGTTATTTAAATAAATTAACATCACCAATTATAAAAATATTTTTCGTAAGCCGATACTGTGGACCTGTTTTATTGGTAGAACTGAACTTCCGTTGTAATTCATTTCATACACCACGATTTGACGAAATGAATCAGAAGATTTCATTTTCTGTTTACTCGATAAGTAAAAAAAAAAAAATTCTTCCAGGCAGAAAAAAAATTGCTTGCTTGCTTGCTTTTTGATTAGAAGTCGTTTTTTTGTTTTTGTTTCAATATAAGAAAATATGAACATTTTTTTATTATTAAAACTATAAATTGTTAGGTGAAAGTACAGGTTTTTTTTTCGAAGAAAATTTACGGATTGGTAACGTGCTTAAATAATATTTGGTGCTAATCCAGAGATTGATCCGCGCTATTTTTTAAATCGTATTTCCAAGTTTAATTAAAGTTTTATGATGTTTTTTATTCAATTGTAAGGTTAAAGTACAGAATAGGTACAAAACACCCTCCCCTCCCCATGTTAAGAATGGCTTTTTAAATAATAATGTTATTATTTCAGCACGGATCACTCTCTGCATGAGTACTGTACTTTCACCTAACAATTTAATAAACAAAACATGGTACTTATGCAGAGAAAGTACCGTGCTAAAATAACATTATTCAGAAAGCCATTCTTAACATGGGGAGTGCATTTTGTAACTATTCTATACTTTCACCTAACAATTTAATAAACAAAAGATGGTACTTATGCAGAGAAGGTACCGTGCTGAAATAATGTTAAGAAAGCCATTCTTAACATGGAAAGGGGAGGGTGTTCTGTAACTATTTTATACTTTCACCTAACAATTTAATATACAAAAGAGGTACTTATGCAGAGAAGGTACCGTGCTGAAATAATACCGTTATTTAGAACGCTATTCTTAACATTGGGAGGAAGTTTTGCATACTTTCACCTAACAATTTAATAAACAAAAATAGATAGTACTTACGCATAGAAAATACCGTGCTGAAATAATGTTATTTAGAAAGACATTCTTAACATGGGGACGGTATTTTGTAACTATTGCCCTTTCACTTAACAATTTAATAAACAAAACATGGTACTTATGCAGAGAAGCTGCCGTGCTGAAATAATGACATTATTCAGAAAGCCATTCTTAACATGGGAATAGGGGGTGTTTTGTAACTATTCTGTACTTTCAACTAACCATTTAATAAACAAAAGTTAAACTTAAGCAGACAAGGAACAGTACTGAAGCATTAACATTATTATTTAGAAAACCATTCTTAACATGGGGAAGTAGGATGTTTTCTAACTATTCTGTACTTTCGGTGCTAATGCAGAGAGTGATCCACGCTATTTTTTAAATCGTATTTCCAAGTTTAATTAAAGTTTTATGATGTTTTTTATTCAATTGTAAGGTTAAAGTACAGAATATGTACAAAACACCCTTCCCTCCCCATGTTAAGAATGGCTTTTTAAATAATAACGTTATTATTTCAGCACGGATCACTCTCTGCATGAGTACCGATTAATGCTTAGTTTTTTGGGGTTTTTTAACGTAGTTTTTTTTATTTTAAAGAAACCTTTTTTAACAAAAATTGAAAGTACACGTTTTGTTTCTTTCTTTACAGAAGTTGTTTTTATATAAGAAAATATGATTGCTTTTTCTTTATTAAAGAAATTGGGTACTCATGCACTTATTGATCCATGCTGAAATAATAACATTATTATTTAAAAAGCCATTCTTAACATGGAGAGAAGAGGGTGTTTTGTACCTATTCTGTACTTTAACCTTACAATTGAATAAAAAAAACGGTAAGTTTTCAGATTAGGTCCACCTCCACAATTTTCTTTTAAATGACGACTTTTATAGGTTTTCGACTATGCTGAATACGGAAATCACATTGAAATTTTGCAGAAATAAGTTATCGAGATATAAAAAGTTGTATAATGCATTGTAATCTCTGGCGGCCATCTTTTTTATGTGAGTGCGCGCACGTCATAAACAAATCTGCGCGCGTAACAAAGATGGCTGCCAAAGAATAAATTGCATAAAATAACTATTTATATCTCGATAACTACTTATTTCTGCAAAATTTCAATGCGATTTCCGTATTCAGCATAGTCGGAAACCTTTAAAAGTCCTCATTTAAAAGAAAATTGTGGAGGTGGACCTAATCTAAAAAAATACCAAATAATAAATACCAAAAAAACATAAAACTTTAATTAAACTTGGAAATACGATTTAAAAAATAGCGCAGATCAGTAAGTGCATTAGCACCCATAAATCGACTAACGTGACCTTATTGCCAAATAAGCCCCGGCTACAACGTTGAAAGCGCTGTTCACATTTTTTGTTTTGTTTTCAAGTTAAATTCAACTTTCACAATATCTTTATTTCTTTTTATAATTTCACGATATTTTTTTTTAATAATAAATTGTTAGTTGAAAGCACAAAATAGTTACAAAACACCATCCCCTCTCTATGGTAAGAATGGCTGAAAAAAAAAAAAAAAAAAATATTAGGTACTCATGCAGAGAGTGATCCGTGCTGAAATAACATTTAAAAAGCCATTCTTAACATGGGGAGAGGAGAGTGTTTTGTACCTATTCTGTACTTTAACCTTACAATTGAATAAAAAAAAAATATATAAAACTTTAATTAAACTTGGAAATACGATTTAAAAAATAGCACGGATCAGTAAGTTCATTAGCACCAGAAATTGTTAGGTGAAATACAGAAAAGTTTCTACCAAGAAAACCGTTATTTTTTCAGGCATTCTTACCAAGGGGAGGGGATGGTGTTTTGTCACTATTCTGTGCTTTCAACTAACAATTTATTAAAAAAACAAAAGGTAAATTTTCACATTAGGTCCACCTCCACAATTTTTAACATGGGTAGGTTGGGGGTGTTTATTCCGAAAGCCGTTCTTAACATGGGGAGAATGGTGGTATTTATTCCAAAAGCCGGTTTTAACAGATGAAAGACAGGTAAAAGGTTAAAACACGTGGTTAGGCATAGGTGTTTATTCCGAAAGCCATTCTTAATATGGGGAGGTTGGGATGGTGAATTATAGTGCACAGTACAGGTCTTCATATCTCGAAAACTACTTGCCTCTGCAAATTTTAAATAAGATTTTCTTATTCAGCATAGTCGAAAATTGTGGATATCGTGAAATTAAAAAAAATAAAAATAGTCAGAAAAATACCCCCTTAGGGTTTGTACTTGCACAAAGAATTGAAAAAGTTGTCCACAAAAACAAATATATAACAAGTAAATATTTTCAAAGGCAAGATAAGTTACTTTTCTACCTAATTGGATAATTTTTAGTGTTTTTATTGGGTTTGTACTACCGTACATATAGATTCGAAAAAGTTGTCAAAAAATAAATGTATAACAAATATTATCAAAGTCAAGATATGTTATTTTATTATCAAAATGGACAATTTTTTAGTTTTTTTTTTAATATAAAATGTTTATTCGGTTCGAAAAACACAGCATTCACTGCTATATTTGAAAATTACAAATGACAGCAGACTGTGTTAAACACGTTAAGTTTGGGAAAATGAGTTAAAACTAAAAGACTATACAAAATACTGTTAAAAACCACCGAATACATGTCTGCCTATGTAACTGTAACATATTGAGTGAGTTCTTGACAGTATTTTGTATAGTTTTTTAGTTTTAACTCATTTTCCCAAACTTAACATGTTCAATACAATCTGCCACTATTTGTATTTTTCAAATATACAGATAAACACTACATTTTCGAACCGATTAAACATTTTACACCAAATAAAAACACTAAAATCTTATCCAATTAGGTAGAAAAGTAACTTATCTTGCCTTTGATAACATTTATTTGTTATATTTATTTTTCAACAACTTTTTCGTTTCTGTGTTTAGTAATACAAACCCGTTTTATTTACTGTAATGTTTAGTCGGCTTGAAAAACTGTTTATCAGTGTATTTGAAAAATACAAATGGTGGCACACACTGTTGATGTTAAGTTTGGGAAAATGATTTAAAACTAAAAAACTATACAAAATACTGTCAGAAACCCACTGAATATGTCACGATAACATAATCAGTGGGTGTCTGACACTGGTTTGTATAGTTTTTAACTGATTTTCCCAAACTTAATGTATTCAACAGAGTCCGCGACCATTCGTCTTTTTTCAAGTACATCGATAAACACTAAGTTTTTTGAGCTGATTAAACATTTTACATTAAATAAAAACACTAAAAAATTATCCAGTTAGGTAGAAACGTAATTTACCTTAGCTTTGCTTTCATTTATTCCTTTTTGGACAACTTTTTTGAATCTGTGTATAGTACAGTAATGCGTGGCAGGGTACAGCTAGTGTGTGTTTTTATATATATATATATATATATATATATATATATATATATATATAGTGTATATTTAGGCAGCATTTTCTCATTTAGACAAATATTATTGAATAGCACAGAATTATTCTGTTTTACAATTTTCCTTTTTATCTTCTCACATCTCCGAATATTAGTAGCTATGTTGGTTCAACAACTAACACACTGTCGCGAAGATTGACTCTCCACCTCTCTGACTCTAGCTCCATATCACAACATTTGAATGACATGGCTGCCAACATTCGGAATTTCGAAGAATTATGGTAGAAAATACAAGAGTATTGCAGGGTGAGAGAAATGTAAATAGGCTAAGAATACTCGAAGCATTGTACATTAAAACAAAGAAGCCTCAAATAAATAATATTAATTATGAGTGCAGCTGGAACATTTTGAAATGTTTGTGATAAATGTTTAATAATGTACATATGTGTTTGTATATATAAATCTGTTTAGTATATGTAAAAAAAAAAAAAAAAAAAAAAAAAAAAATTCGCCCACTTAACTTGTAACAAATTACTACATGACTAGGAAAAAAATATATATAAGTAAATTAAAAAACAATCCCTACATTTATTTCTACAATATGCCTGATGATAGAAGTACTTCTGTCGAAAGCGCTCGCGATTATGGATCCAACATATACAATTTCGAGAAAAACACAAAAGGGCCTATTCAGAGATTGGAGAAGATAAAAAGGAAAATTGTAAAACGGAATAATTCCGTGCTATTCAATAATATTTGCCTCTCTCTCTCTCTATATATATATATATATATATATATATATATATATAAAAAGCTTTGTTCAGTCTTGACAGACTATGGATAACCACTGTAAGGGTGCCTGTGCATAAAAATTTTGTGGCAAAATTGTGCAATCACCAACCACATCTCCTAAATCAACATTGTTTAATACCAGTGGAAGTTCAGGAGGACTAGAAACAATGCCGAGATAAGCGGAAAGTGCATATAGCACCTAAAATTTCCAAATTGTCACCAATCTGATACTAGCCAAGCTCAACATTGCTCAACTTTGGTGATCTGACAAGAACCGGTGTCAACAGAATTATGCTGTAATCACGTTGACAATATATATACGCACACACATAACATGATTATGCCTTAATCACCGTAAACAGTATCTATAAACACATATATACACAGTGAGACGATAAAATTGTCACTCTAGAAAAGATGACTTGATTCCATTTCCTATTTGATAAAAACCTGTTTCCTTTCTTTTGTTGCAGACCATCTATTAGTTAGCCACTGGTGTATAAATTCCAATTGCCATGAATAACAGAAACATGTCGTGTTTCAGGCTACAGTTATGGTCTTTGGTGTGGTTTTAAGTGGGGGGGGGGCACATCATGCCACCTCACAGCTTCAAAGTCGGCTTGAAAGTTAATAGAGTGTATCTGGATCATGGCCACCGAGATATAGAAGGCCTGTTAACTGAAAAATGCCTGCAGGCAATTTAGGTAAGATTTGTCGAACTGTTACTAGCGATACTATATGAGAGCATTTTTTAAAAAGAGCATTAAAAAAAAAAAAAAAAAAAAAAAAGAACCCAGTTTGATTAACAATGAAACTGAACTTTATTCAATACTAGCATGGGTGCCCGGGTGTTTGGAGGTGTATGTTTAGCAAAAAAAGGGGGTTAATCTTTTTTAACTTTGACCCCTTAAATTTTATTTTCGGCTCAAATCAAGTTAAGTTAGATCCATGTGCAAGGAACCTTTATTTAAAACTTCAAGTGTTTAGACACAAAATTGGTGGAGGAGTTTGGTAGAGTTCTCAAAGGTCAAATCCTTGAACTTTGACCCGTTAACAGCCAAATTTCTGGCCGAAAACGGATCACAGATTTTCCCAAATCTCAGTACCCTGTATATCAAATTTCGAGTCTATAGACTAAAAATTGACAGAGTTATTGTGTAAGGAAATGTACACAGACACGTTCACTTTTATAGATAAAATATATTATCTACGTACAATTACCTAATTTTAAAGCAATACAATAACGATAAAACTGAATTATGAATTTAGGGAACAAAGAAACATAAAGCAAACAAACAATTCTTGGCCTTCAGGATAGTGTAGTATCTGTTCTGATATTATAATTCACCTTTTCAGGCCTTGACCGTTGGAGAGAAAATCCTTCATGACTGAGAATTTTTATTCTTGTTTCTATCCAGAGAGAGCCCCTTATTGGGGTGCTGGATTTGCCCCCACAAGATTATATGTTGAAATATTTAAATAACTATTACTTTTAATACAGAAATTACATTTAAAGTTTTGGTTTTCTGTTCTATGTTCATTTTTTCCCATGTTTTTCATCAAAATGTGTAACGTATTTTTATCAGTTACATAGTTAGGATTCCTATACTACACTATAGCCTTCTCAGATTCCCAACGTTTTCCACCTCGACAACTCCTGCAGAGGATTGCATGTTATCGCAACAGCCGTTTGCCATTGATTTCTTGTTGGCATCGGCTATTGGTGTTTCCTGGGGTTTGAATGACAAAATGCCTTCCCAAGGTACCAGATTTGAACTGCATACTTCCAGTGGAGGTCTGGTTAGTACTCTCCCATCTCGGACTTTCCATCCTTCCTGACCCTTCACAACAAGTTGGTGTGACGTCATCTACAGTTTTTCTTTTTTTTTTTGCACTTAATGGGGAACGTGGACCCTGCGTAAACGGGGTTTAATTTAATGGCTGCTCCTGAGGTTTTCTTTCACTTCGTATATATCTCATACACTTTTTTTGTAATTGTGCATGTATTTTATTTTTGGAGATTTTTTTTTTTTTTTTAATTTTATTCATGTTTTTATTTCGTGCTTATTTTCATTTTGTTTTAATTTATTTTTTTTTTAATTATATTATATTTTCCCCACTATTTTTTGTTACCTTCATTTTTTCATATGTATTCAAATAATGCTTTGCCCCCCCCCTTTTTTTTTTTTTTTACCTCAAATAGTACCTTGTGATTAAATAAACCAATGAAAACCTGTGATTTTTAGGGAGCAATCATTAAATTAAAACCCGTTTACGCTGGGTCCACATTCCCTGTGACATACCTTTTTTTTTATTATTATTGTTGTTCTTGTTACAATAATTTTTTTTTATTATTATTGTTCTTGTTATAATTTTTTTATTGTTCTTGTTATAATTTTTTTATTATTATTATTATTGTTCTTGTTATAATTTTTTTATTATTATTATTATTGTTCTTGTTATAATTTTTTTATTATTATTATTATTGTTCTTGTTATAATTTTTTTATTATTATTATTGTTCTTGTTATAATTTTTTTATTATTATTATTGTTCTTGTTAACATTTTTTTTTATTATTCTTGTTATAATATTTTTTTTTTATTCTTGTTACAATAATTTTTTTTTATTATTCTTGTTATAATTTTTTTTTTATTATTATTGTTGTTCTTGTTATAATTTTTTTTTTATTATTATTGTTCTTGTTATAATTTTTTTTTTATTATTATTGTTGTTCTTGTTATAATTTTTTTTTTATTATTATTGTTCTTGTTATAATTTTTTTTTTATTATTATTGTTCTTGTTATAATTTTTTTATTATTATTATTGTTCTTGTTATAATTTTTTTATTATTATTATTGTTCTTGTTATAATTTTTTTATTATTATTATTGTTCTTGTTATAATTTTTTTATTATTATTATTGTTCTTGTTATAATTTTTTTATTATTATTATTGTTCTTGTTATAATTTTTTTATTATTATTATTGTTCTTGTTATAATTTTTTTTTTATTATTATTGTTCTTGTTATAATTTTTTTTTATTATTATTGTTGTTCTTGTTATAATTTTTTTTTTATTATTATTGTTGTTCTTGTTATAATTTTTTTATTATTATTATTGTTCTTGTTATAATTTTTTTATTATTGTTCTTGTTATAATTTTTTTTTATTATTATTGTTGTTCTTGTTATAATTTTTTTTTATTATTATTGTTCTTGTTATAATTTTTTTATTATTATTATTGTTCTGGTTATAATTTTTTTATTATTATTGTTCTTGTTATAATTTTTTTTTTATTATTATTGATCTTGTTATAATTTTTTTATTATTATTATTGTTCTTGTTATAAATTTTTTTTTATTATTATTGTTCTTGTTATAATTTTTTTTTATTATTCTTGTTATAATTTTTTTTTATTATTCTTGTTACAATAATTTTTTTTATTATTCTTGTTCTTGTTATAATTTTTTTTTTATTATTATTGTTGTTCTTGTTATAATTTTTTTTTTATTATTATTGTTATAATTTTTTTATTATTATTATTGTTCTTGTTATAATTTTTTTATTATTATTGTTCTTGCTATAATTTTTTTTTATTATTATTGTTCTTGTTATAATTTTTTTATTATTATTATTGTTCTTGTTATAATTTTTTTTTTATTATTATTGTTCTTGTTATAATTTTTTTTTATTATTATTGTTCTTGTTATAATTTTTTTATTATTATTATTGTTCTTGTTATAATTTTTTTATTATTATTATTGTTCTTGTTATAATTTTTTTATTATTGTTCTTGTTATAATTTTTTTTTATTATTATTGTTGTTCTTGTTATAATTTTTTTTTATTATTATTGTTCTTGTTATAATTTTTTTATTATTATTATTGTTCTTGTTATAATTTTTTTATTATTATTATTGTTCTTGTTATAATTTTTTTTTTATTATTATTGTTCTTGTTATAATTTTTTTTTTATTATTATTGTTCTTGTTATAATTTTTTTTTTATTATTATTGTTCTTGTTATAATTTTTTTATTATTATTGTTCTTGTTATAATTTTTTTTTTATTATTATTGTTCTTGTTATAATTTTTTTTTATTATTATTGTTCTTGTTATAATTTTTTTTTATTATTATTGTTCTTGTTATAATTTTTTTTTATTATTATTGTTCTTGTTATAATTTTTTTATTATTATTATTGTTCTTGTTATAATTTTTTTATTATTATTATTGTTCTTGTTATAATTTTTTTATTATTGTTCTTGTTATAATTTTTTTTTATTATTATTGTTGTTCTTGTTATAATTTTTTTTATTATTATTGTTCTTGTTATAATTTTTTTATTATTATTATTGTTCTTGTTATAATTTTTTTATTATTATTATTGTTCTTGTTATAATTTTTTTATTATTATTGTTCTTGTTATAATTTTTTTATTATTATTATTGATCTTGTTATAATTTTTTTATTATTATTATTGTTCTTGTTATAATTTTTTTTTTATTATTATTGTTCTTGTTATAATTTTTTTTTATTATTATTGTTCTTGTTATAATTTTTTTTTATTATTCTTGTTATAATTTTTTTTTTATTATTCTTGTTATAATTTTTTTTTTATTATTCTTGTTACAATAATTTTTTTTTATTATTCTTGTTATAATAATTTTTTTTTATTATTATTGTTCTTGTTATAATTTTTTTTTTATTATTATTGTTGTTCTTGTTATAATTTTTTTTTATTATTATTGTTATAATTTTTTTATTATTATTATTGTTCTTGTTATAATTTTTTTATTATTATTGTTCTTGCTATAATTTTTTTTTATTATTATTGTTCTTGTTATAATTTTTTTTTTATTATTGTTCTTGTTATAATTTTTTTTTTATTATTGTTCTTGTTATAATAATTTTTTTTTATTATTATTGTTATAATAATTTTTTTTATTATTATTGTTCTTATAATTTTTTTTTATTATTATTATTGTTTTTGTTATAATTTTTTTTATTATTATTGTTCTTGTTATAATTTTTTTTTTATTATTATTGTTCTTGTTATAATTTTTTTATTATTATTATTGTTGTTCTTGTTATAATTTTTTTTTATTATTATTGTTCTTGTTATAATAATTTTTTTTTGTTCTTGTTATAATCATTTTTTATATTATTGTTGTTCTTGTTATAATTTTTTTTATTATTGTTGTTGTTCTTGTTATAATAATTTTTTTTTTGTTATAATTTTTTTTATTATTGTTCTTGTTATAATAATTTTATTTTATTATTATAATATTTTTTATTATTGTTCTTGTTATAATAATTTTATTTTATTATTATAATATTTTTTTATTATTGTTCTTGTTATAATAATTTTTTTTTTTTTATTGTTATAATAATAATGGTGCTTGTGCAGTGTGTGCACCGTGCTATATTTTAAACAGGATTTTCAAGTTAAATTAAATTTTTATTCTATCTTTTTTTTCATTAAATTGTTAGGTGAAAGTGCAGAGTAGTTAGAAAGCCCTCTCCTGTTAAGAATGGCTTTCTAAATAACATTTCAGCACGGTGCACACAACATTTATTTATAAGCTAAAACAAGAAAACATGTTAACTAAAATTTAATGTACTTTTATTTTTAGTGCATATCAAAACTTTAATTAAAATTGATTTGTTAATGAATTTTAAAAATGAATTTGTGTCTATACATCTCTGGAGAGAATTTCCTATTTTATTTCCCATTTCAGTCATGTAAATTATTTACAGATAAAATGTTATAAAACAGACAGTCTTAAGTTTTAAATATATTTCAAAGAAATAAATTATGCCCGGTGTTAAAATATTGAATTCATCGATCGTTTAAAAAAAAAAATAAAATAAAATAAATAAAATATAAAAAAAATTGTGAAAAATGCTTCTAACTTTAAAATATTTGGAAATACTCAATGAAAAGTTTTATTAAAAGAATGGACTGAAAAATATTCTCATAAAAATTGCTTGTTTTGCAGTTTAAAAAAATAAAATATTTGCTTTCCTCGACAGATAAAAAATTCAAAAGCAATCCAGTCATATTTTGTTGGATTAAAATTATCCCAATGTGCAATTATTATAATAATCGAAATGAATTGTTTTTACTCTTTGAGAATAAAAAAAATATTTTTTATAGCCACATTCGTTGAACACTGGAAACTTTAGGCACCTTTGTGCCTTTACCTACACGTTGATCTGGTAATGACGTCACGCTGTCATGTTCATTGGCCTGCTCCCTTGATAGCCGTGATCTGGATGTGTTGAAGAGCGTGTGGTGATCCCTTAGTGCAATAAGATGGCCGCTGGCAATTGGCCACATCTCCAAAGAGACCCAGACTTGACTTCAGAAGGAGTGCTACGATTTTATACCTTTATTTCACCGGCCACCTCTCCTCAGACCTGAACCTGCTTGACTACTTTGTTTGGGCATATGTTGAGAACAATACCAAAGCCAGCCTGATCGCTGCCATCTACCAAGTATTTACCCAGCTCCGGGTCGAGGTGGAGATTGAGGCTGAAGGCGCCTACATTGAATAGATGTCAGCTCTACTACATAATCAAGTTACCTGAATTGATTTCTTTCAACAAGTTCTAAAATAAAGCTGTAGTGTTTTCTTTAGGGCAACACTTATTGTCCACCCTTGTACTTACCTGCTTGGAGAAAAAAAAAAAAAAAAAAAAAAAAAAAAAATGAATAAAATTGATTGAATGAAAGAGTCAACGATTATAAATTTTTTTAAAAAAAATTAATAAAAAGGGACATTAGAACAGGATTTTATAAAATATCAAATGGTCAGAAGACAGTCATCTAAACTTTATACATATATTGATGCAAGAATGAATGTTATTAATTTTGTACAAATCTTCACTCGTCCACTTTATAATCTAAGTAGTTAATACAGCACGTCTGTCTTAATACATACAAAGTGGAAACTATTTTATTCAAGGGAAGTAACCCACCTGTTATCTGGAGAATGTGCGGGGAAAAACGGCAGAAATTATTGATTGAATCAAATAAATTATTGAAATTATTATCAGAAATTATTGATTCAATCAAATAAGAACAGACAACATTTTAAGAAAAGAATATTTTATTAAAATAAAAATTTAAAAAATAAATCAAAACAGGATTTTATAAATAAAGAGTGGTCAGATATGTTAGCCGACTGAATCTTTTAAGTTTTTTTTTTTTTACCATGTTTCTTTTTTTTTTTTTTTTTTGCGTTTCCAAAATCAAACAGAATCGAAGACCCGTTTAATATTACTGCATTATTTGTACTTTCATTTTTTGTGCAGACATTTTTCGTATGTGCATGAACGTTAATGAAAGTAGATAAACTGAATTCATAAGACGTTCATTTCTTTTCATTTTATCTTTTTTTGGTATAAGTAAAATTTTCGTATTATTCTAGACAAATATGGAAAAAAAAAATAAATATATATATATATATATATATATATATATATATATATATATATATCTCTCATTTTTTTTTCCATATTTGTCTAGACAAATATGGAAAAAAAAAAAAAAAAAAAATATATATATATATATATATATTGTTCCATATTTGTCTAGAATAATACGAAAATTTTACTTCTACAAGAAAAAAAAAAAAAAAAAAAAAAGAACATCTTATGAATTCAGTTTATCTACTTTCATTAATGTTCATGCACACACAGACATGGTCACTTGTGTATATATATATATAGCGAACTCGTGTGTGTGTGTGTGTATATATATATATATATATACACACACACACAAATAAATAAGAGTTTTTTATATATACACAAGTGATCATGTCTGTCTGTATAGAAATGATCTATCAAATTACCATCAATTTTTGCCCACAGACTGAAAACTTGGTACATAGCAGGTTATATATATATATATATATATATATATATATATATATATATATAGATATAGAAATAAACTCACCTGTTATTAAGAGAGTGAATAAAATTGACTGAATAAAAAAAATTCAATACAAAACATTTTAAGAAACTTGATTAGAAAAAAAATAAACAAAAACGAACATTAAACACAGGATTGTATAAAATACCAAGTGGTCAGACAGACATCTAAACTTTATAAATATATTGATGCACGAATGAATGTTATTACTTTTATACAAATCTTAACTGGTCCACTTTATAGTCTAAGTAGTTAATACAGCACGTCTGTCTTAAATTGTCTCCACTTTGTGTGTGTATTAATTCAAGGGAAGTAACTCACCTGTTATCTGTGAAGAAGAGAATGGGTGGGGAAAAAATAGCAGAAATTATTGATTGCATAAAATTGAATAAGAGCAGACAACATTTTAAGAAAAGAATTTTTTTATTAAAATAAAAATCAAAAAATATATCAAAACAGGATTTTTATAAAATACAGAGTAGGCAAACATGTGAATCAACTGAATCTTGTAAGTGTTTTTATTACCATACCCCCCCTCCAAATGAATGAACAGAATCGATGTTTTATATTACTGTATTATTTGTCTTTTCATTTTTTTGTGCAGACATTGTGTGTGTGTGTGTGTGTGTGTGTGTTAATGAAAGTAGATAAACTAAATTCATAAGATGTTAATTTCTATTACTTGTTCATTTTTTTTTTTTTTTTTTTTTTTTTTTTTTGGTAAAATAAAATTGAAGGATTACTCTAGACAAATAAGGAAAACAAAAAAATTACAAAATCTCAATATCAGAAAAAATAAAAGATTTTGCTATATAAGTGACCGTGTGTCTGTGTACAGATCTATCAAATTAACATCATTTTTTGATTTACAAAACAGAATATAAAGCAGATTCGGATCTGTGGAACAAATTCGATTTGTTTTTTGTTTTTTTTTAGTTGGTAAAAATAGCTGCTAAACGGTCAAACTGAAAAAGTTGGAACTTCTCCCAACTAAAAGCCAAATTGAATTTATTCCACAGATCAAAATATTCTATGTATCAAGTTTCAATTCTGTAGATTGACAGTAATTTAGTAGAAACTGTTTCACAGACAAACATGGTAACAAACATGAACAAATAAGCATAAACTACACAATATATCATAAAAATTAAAGTTGTGGAGACAGAATGTATGGAAGACTGGAATTAAAAAAAAAAAACGAATGAGAGATCTGACGATTTTTCAGATCAATGGGCATCTTTCGAAAGAATGAAGATGAAAAGAATTTTTTTTCTTCACATGTGCATTTTTAAATTAGTTATGCACATGCAAAAAAAAATAAATAAATAAATAAAAATCCTGCTTTACATCTTACATTTTTGCTGTTTTTTTTCTCAAAAAATTTAAAAAAAAAAGGAAAAAAAAAGAAAAATAAAGGAAAAAAAGAAAGTGCCTTCCCCCCCATTTATTTTTGTGTTCAATGGCAGATGTGGCTGCTTAATCTGAGAATAAGTTTAATTTTGTATTTGCATTTTGTTGTGTCTTAACATTGGAAGAAATGAAAATGCATGTGATGTCCTTCTGGGAGATTATAATGCACGAGCACTGTACTTATAGCGGCATTCACCCCGGGGTAGATTGAGCCAGCTCTCAGGATGTTAGCTGCATTACGTGCCAAGGTTGTGCACGGCATTATCTAGCCATTCGCAATTCCAAACACCAAAAACGCGAGGATCAGATAGTGCTCCATGTCTGCTTTGACCATGGAGCCACGCCTTGCATTGGCCACCTTGGCACTTCCTCCGACCAATGGGTGTACTGGGTGCCACTAGATTACAGCTACCGCATGTATTTAATTCTTGTGAATTTTAAATTGTAGACAAAACTCAAGGCTTGTTATCCTAATGTAGTTTTTTTTTTTTTTCCATCCGGCGCAGTATAAAGAAATAAATCATATGGTAGTGTTGCGACCGAGATGGAGGAGGTTAGGGTATAACTGGATGTTGTTGCAAGGTGAATGCAGCGTTGGCGGTGATGTCTTGGCATATTTTGCATCTAAGTTTGTTGCATATTTCCTTGAAGTGCATTTTGATGAATGTATTTGTTTATGGTGATAGGTATGCAGGTGATTAATTTAAGTAACCATGTCTATTGGTAGGCTTAATGTATTAGGGTTGGAGGATATGTTTGGTGTGTTAGGGTAATGTGATTTCGTTGTTGGTGGTTATTGCACAAAAAATAAAAAAAAATGGTTTGCTAGAATTCTTAATTGAGTCTAAACAGGTCCTTTAGATGCATTTTGATTTATATTTGTATGCAAATGTTATAAGATTTCTATTTATATGCAAATGCTATAAGATTTCTATTCGTATGCAAATGTTATAAGATTTCTATTTGTATGCAAATGTTATAAGATTTCTATTTGTATGCAAATGTTATAAGATTTCTATTTGTATGCAAATGTTATAAGATTTATATTCGTATGCAAATGTTATAAGATTTATATTCGTATGCAAATGTTATAAGATTTATATTCGTATGCAAATGCTATAAGATTTATATTTGTATGAAAATGCTATAAAATTTATATTTGTATGAAAATGCTATAAGATTTATATGCAAATGTTATAAGATTGATATTTGTATGCAAATGCTATAAGATTTATATTTGTATGCAAATGCTATAAGTTTGTTCACAGCCACCTGTCATTAGTAACATGCAAGTATAATTGAAACATTTCAGAAATGTTTTGATTGAACTAATACAGTGTATGAACCATTACGAGATCTTTCAGTAAAACGCTTATTTGAAATGGCTGGAAATCAATGAGAACATTAAAAATGTAAATTACATAAAAAATTAATGACTAATACTTATGAAAAACTAGCTGGCAACCCGGCGTTGCCTAGTCATACAATACATTTGATTGTTGCTTTTTTTTGGGGGGGGGGGGGAGAGAGGGGGAGAGGGGGGGGGGAAGAAAAAAAAAATGGTTTGCAACAATTTTTATTTAAGTCTAAACAAGTCGTTTGGATGTCTTGATTTATATTTGCATATAAATGTTACGAGTTTGTTCACGACAAACTGATTAATAAGAACCTTAACATCCACGTATAGTTTCAGTAGTATTTTTTTTTTTTTTTTTTTTTTTTTTTGTCGTACTAATACAATGTATGGTCCATGTCAGCTTAGATCTTTCAGTAGAACGCTTCTTAGAGAACACTAAAAATGTATTTTGATTTATATTTGTCTATAAATGCTATGGTTTGTTCACGAGCACATCTGTCATTAATAATAAAAAGAATAACATCAAAGTATAACTAACATGCTCAATAAATTAAATATCCAAGAAGTGTACAATTAATTCATAAGCCATTGTCTATTTCTGTAAAACACTTCTAGGAAATGGCTGAGAATCAATGAGAACTCAAACCATACAAATGTTGATAAATTAATTTGAAGAATATGAGATTTTTTTAAAAAATTTTTTATAACACTGGTACTAATCAACTAGTACGTATTAATTATTAACCAAAATGTTAACAATTAATTATTAACCAAAATGTTAAAAGTACAAATATACCCCCCCCCTTATTTTTCAACACTGAATTTTGTTTTTGTCGATATCCAGCCGTTTCTGTGAAGCCTTTTATTAAAGGAGCTGATGGGCATTAGTAATATTTTTTTTAAAACAAGTAAAAAAAAAAAAAAAATGTGAACTTTGTATTTATTTATTGAAGCTTTGTATGTATATATATATATATATATATATATATATATATATATATATATATATATATATACATACAAAGCTTCAATAAATAAATACAAAGTTCACATTTTTTTTTTTTTTTTTAAGTTTCAAAAAAAAAAAAAAAAAAAAAAAAAATGCTTTACATTCTTTTAAGAATTCATAAAAATCTTTAAAGTTGGTCTTTCCAGGATCTGAACATCAGTGATTCAGGCCCTGGAAATATCAAACTTATCACAAAAATATTTTTTTTTTTAAATAAAAAGTAATTAAAAATATTTAAAAATTAAATTTTAAATTTAGAAAATAAATTCAAATAAAAAAAAAAAAGCATAAATAATTTTAAATTAAAAAAAAAACAAACAAAAAAACTTTAGAATTTTCAAAAGTCTTTGACCAATTTGGCCTTTACAAGGTCTGAAGCATTTTGTGTTCATTCAATCTTGTGGGTAGAATTGCTGCAAACTTTGGTCAAATTAGGTTCAACAGGTCTTTTTCTAAACTCGCTTGATTCCATTTTTTTCTTTTTCTTTTTAAATCAAATTTGATTGAAGATGAGTTCAACAAAAATGTTTGAATATGTTCTGTGAGATGGAGAAATGTGACTATTTAAAAATTATTTTGCTTTTAGTGGGGGAGAATTGGTGAAAAATAAGTATAGAAACCAATTTCACAAAAATGGGTTTGAAAAGAAAAAAAAAAATCTATGAACATATTCACATAATCGATGAATCAAAAAAAAAAAAAAAATGTCTGAATATGTTCTGTGACAAAGAAATGTGACTAAAAATTATTTAGGAGTGTGTGTTAAAAACAAACTCGATTTCACAAAAATAGGGTTGAAAAGAAATGTATGAACATATTGGATAAAGAGACAAAAAATTGCTGAACGAAAAAGCTTTTCATTTGGGAGTCACGGCTTATCAAAGCCTGCAGGACAAGGGTCAAAAGAAATGCAGTTTTGTTTTCAGATTGGTTTCATTATTCAGTTGGTTTTTAGAAATTTTCAAAATTTTTCTTTAAATATTTTCATTTTGTTTCTTACTGCTGTGATCTGTTTGTTTAACGTAGTGATCCTTTTTTTTTTCGGAAAAATTTGTTTGTAAAAAAAAAAAAAAAAAAAAATTTTTTTGTGCAATTATCCTCAAATAGATTCTATTTTTTTTTTTAACAAGGGTGTATTTTTTGTTTTTATAAATGTATATTTTGTAAATAAAATAGTTGACAAATTATAAAAAAAAACGAAAATTTGTGCAATGTTTTGTGATAAATCAATCTAATCTTTGATCAATTTTTTTTTTGTAAAAATTTCGAATCAAAATTTTTACAAAAAATAACTTGGTAAAAAAGATTTTTTTTTTTTTGTTTGTAAAAAGTTTGGATCAATTTCTTTTTGTAAAAGTTTTTGATAGAGTCTGTTGTAAAAAGTTCTGATCAAATTTTTTTTTGTAAAAATTATAAAGTTCTTAATATTCTAAAATATTTAATCAGTTCTACTTTGTAAACAAATGTCTTTTTCTTATCTTTTTTTTTAAAGATAAAATGGTTTTTCGTATTTTGTAAGAAAAAACAGTTCTGCATCATTCTTGGAAGAAAATTCTATTTAACCAAGAGTTGGGATCAGGACACGTACTACTACTTCGGATCGGAGTCAACTTCTTGTTCGACGTGATGGTAACTAAATGCGTGACTTCACACTACCCAAATCAATGCCTCACGACCGGATGCAATTCGCAAGATCATACTGAAAACCATTTGCCTTTCAAAACTATCAGCAATTTGCTCAAATTTCACATCGTTATTTTTGTTATGCATAACAAATATTAGTCCAGAACCATCAAGAGTTGTGAAAATTCTGTTTCATTAATTGCATTCTTTGTCGGCTTGGTTTAACGCATCTTTTCTAAATCAGATTTGAATTGCTCAATTACGACGGCAGCACAAAATTATTTTCTCCAAAGTTTATTTATATCGGTTTCCATGTACAAAATTATTTTCTCCAAAGTTTATCCTTTATATCGGTTTCCATGTACAAAATTATTTTCTCCAAAGTTTATCCTTTATATCGGTTTCCATGTACAATTGTTTGCGGCCATATTCATGCGATTCAAAGTCTTTCTTGGATTGAATTTTCTTCCTCTCAATTGAGATTGGTATCCCAAATGTTTATCCCAGCAGAGCTTGATTCAACATGCCCGTATAACTAGGCGGTTGCAACATGGTCCTGCCTCTAAACTATGCATCCTAATCCTTGCAGGAATCTAAACCGTTGTCAAAGTGCCCACCGACGACTCATCATGTCTTGTCAAACTCTGGAATCTGCACAAAACTTCAAACGGAAATCTTTATTTAATCAACAGTAGATAGTATGCTCACATTTCATCAGCCATTACTTTGATGGCATATCTACGTTGAAAATATTGATGAGTTTTTTTTTTTTAATAGACGTAGACCAGTTGAAGTAGCAGGTTCAGTTCAGAGGAGAAGGTAGAGTATTCCAGAGAGAGAAAGGTATCAGGTTCGATTTAGATGAGAAGGCCAAAGGACAACAATAAAAATCAACTTGATAGAAGATGAATCTATGAAGGTCTTATGAGGACAGTCCGACTGTTTATTGGTAATGGATTTGAAGATGACCAGGCTGGATCTCTTCAGGAAGGAATCTTTGCAGTGATGTATTCCATAAAGAGAGTTCTTGGAAGTTCAGGAAAATGGAAAGGCCAATGGACAGTGATAAAAATCAACTTGATAGAAGACGGATCAATAAAAGATCTTATGAGCACGGCATTGATAGTTGATTTGATGATCAGGTTGGATCTCTTCAGGAAGCGATTTTTACGGTAACGTGTTCAATAGATTGAGAGTTCTTGGAAAGAAACTGTTCAGGAAAATTCCGTTTGATGTAGGAGAAAAGACAAATGGATACTACTTTTTATTTTTTTTTTTGCATTGATGCTGGAAGAGGAGTTCTTGTGAAAGCTTTACAAGGAGAAACCAGACATTGAAGCTAGCCGTGTTGTAGTCAGCAGGGAAACCATCTTGTGGTAATGTGTTCCACAGGTTAAAAAACAATTGTGTTGATGAATATTCCGTTTGATATGAGGCACGCAGGAAAAAAAAAAAAAAAAAAAAAGACTTGTCATTTGGAATTTTTGGTTTACCAGTTTTCCGAGGATTTGTTTTCCATTTTCTGCTTTCCCAAAAGTTTCTAATTTAGAGAAAGAATAAATCTAGATAGAAAAGGGATAGATGTTCAAGACAGGAAACTTTGTTGGTATGGTCACATTGCAAGACTGGAGTGTTCTTGAAATAGTAGACGTAGAACAATCGAGGTAGGAGGTTCAGTTCACAAAAGACAAGGGAACCATTAAAAAAAAAAAAAAAAAAATGACAAAAAGAGGGTTAAATAAAGACATGGCCAGAGAATAAGTTAAGTTTCAAAGTCAATTTCTTACACGCCAGCTTATAAAAAACGGATATCAAATAGGAGTTTCATTTTTATAATCTGAGCCATGAAGTTATTGTGTTTTTTTTTTTTTGTTATCTTTCCACAAGCATTTCTTTTAGAATCCCATTTATAGATGAGCTGGCATTCAGTTTTGAAGAATTTTGGCACTTTCATCTTTGGAAGAAAGTCCCCCCCCCACAAAGTCACCACTTATCAAGGCCTGGAGGCTACTTGAGGATAAGGGGTTAATGAGTATAGTCAATCAGAAAATATAGTATTCGTTAGTGTTGTGGAGACGCCCACTAACTAACATAGGTGGGTGAGTGAGATATATAAAGGTATCAATCACCAATACCGGGGGAGTCTGGCAACGACTGCCAAATAGGCAAGATGCTTATGCTGCCTCCAGTAAGATATGCAACCTGCCAGGATATCTCCAACTGAAGCATATCTGAAGACATGTAAATATGTATATAACTTTTCTTCCTAATATATTATTTTATACCTTTACTTTCTGTGTTCTTGTTAATTATTTGTGCAACAGTTAGTGAAAATTTTGTAAATTCGATACATTTTCACATATTTTCCTATTTTACCAAACATTTACAATATGCATTAGTTGTTGTCCATATTTTTTTTTTCATTGTAATTTCACGTGATTCAAATATATTTGTTTTTTTTTTATAAACTTCATCAAGCTATTGGATCACAGCATTTTGACATTTGAAAAGTTTAAAGCAGGTTTGTAAATGTCTTGGAAATTGTTTTATTATTTTTTTAATTTACCTCTGTAAGCGTGTTGGATTTCTAAAAGTCTTAAAATTTAATGCAATATCAGAACATGGCATTTGTGTCTCATATCATTTGAAGAATACGTTTTTATGTGTTCCGCGTTTCAACAGGTCGGTCTGCTTCAATTATGTGCAATCATAACTTTTCGTCTTCAGGTTCGTTTGGGTTTCAAATGTTCTTAAGAAATGCAAACATTTTTAAAGAAATTTAAAAAAAAAAAAAAAAAAAAAAATGACTGTTTTCAGTTCTTCAGAAGTTCCCAAAAAGGAAAAAAACCTTTTAAAACATGGAATCTTTCTCAAATACAAATGATGAAACAAACAATTTTAGATTCTGCTGGGAAAACTTGTAGGATTGTTATTTTTAAACAATATGGTCCACTGCTTCCTAATTTACAGTCTTCTATTTGTTTTTTTTTTTTGTTTTACATTTTTTTTTTTTTTTTAATTTACAGCAGTTTATCTTTTCATCAAATTTTTTTTTTGCAACATTTTTTGTTATCAGTTATACAAAAGCAATAAAAAAAAAAAAGGTAATCGTAATAATGAAGAGAATAACATAAAAGCAATATAAGAATAATAAGCAATAAGAATAACAGAAGAATAAATAATAAATAAATAAAAAATTTAAAAAAAGTCACACTTTTTCAATTTACAGAAGTCTCTTGTACATTTTTTTCACAATTTTTTCTGTAACAGTTTTTTTGTGATCAGCAGAAGAAAATCAAAATCAAGACAAAAAGATACATTTTTTTATGGAAGATGCTGATAGGCTTTATAAATATTTGGCTATAATTTTGAGAAACAAAATACTTTTTTTGGAGTGGTAAAAAAAAAAAATATTACATTGTTTTTTGTTTTGTTTTTAATTCTTGTTTACTTTTTTTTTTTTTTTTTTTTAGATCAAGAAAAAAAAAAAGTTAAACAAGAATTTTTTTTTATAAAATAAAAATTTGCATTTACAAAATAATGCTAGATACAATATTAAATGATCTGAAATGGAGTTTTCATTAAAAAAATAAAAATTCAATCCAAAAATTTAAAAAAAAAAAAAGAAAAATTTTAATTTTGAAAAATTTTTTAAAAAAATTCAAAAAATTTCTTTCAAATAGAAAAAAAAAAATGTTACCAAGAAAAAAAAAAAAAAAAAAAGTATTAAAAATATTTCCATTCTGTTAAAAATTCTCAAATTTTTTTCATGGTCTAACGCATTTGATGTTCACAAATGCTTGTTGGGCAGGTTTGTTGCATGGACACAGGTCAAATTAGATCCGATATGGAACAGATTTCTTCCTCTGAAATATTGACTGAATTCAAGTCGGGCTCTTGTGATAAGGAGGGGGGGGTAGAAAAAAAAAAGATGGAATTCCATTTTTATTAAGATGAGGACGGGGAGATATATATATATATATATATATATATATATATATATATATTTATTGGATACTTACAGTAATTTCTAAAGGAAAGTAATTAAATAGAATGGATTACAAAAAGTTTGGCTGTTTTATCCCATCATCAAACCTTTCCAGATCATTCATTTATAAACATTGGTACTATTGTTTGTTTATGTATTTTGGAAAAAAAAAAAAAAAAAAAAAAAATGCTCTCGGTGCATATTTTGTATTTAAAAAAAAAAAAATGCTCCCCTTGCATATTTTGTAAAAAAAAAAAAAAAAAAAAAAAAAAAAAAAATGCTCCCCTTGCATATTTTGTAAAAAAAAAAAAAAAAATGCTCTCCGTGCATATTTTGTAAAAAAAAAAAAAAAAATGCTCTAGGTGCATATTTTGTAAAAAAAAAAAAAAAAATGCTCTAGGTGCATATTTTGTAAAAAAAAAAATGCTCTAGGTGCATATTTTGTAAAAAAAATTTGAAGTAAAAAGAAAATGGAAACAAAGAAAAAGGGGGTAAAAAGGGAAAAGAAAGGAAAAACAAGTAAAAAGGAAAAAAATAAATAACAGAACTAAATTGAAAAAGGAAAAAAAGAAAGCATAAGTAAAAAAGAAAAGCAAGAAACAGAATTAAAACTAAAAGAGAAAGAGAAAAATGAAAATAAAAAAATACGAAAAATGGAGAGCAAAAAGAATAAATAAAATAAAGAGAAAAAAATGAAAGAAAAATAAGGGAAAAAACGGGGGAAAAATACAAAGAAAAATAAGAGAAAATGAAAAAGAAAAAACAAGATTAAAAAAGACAAAAAAGAGCAGGTAAGTAAAAAAAAAAAAAGCTGGTTCATTCAACTTGAGGCGATATTAGCAACTCAACAAATACGCCTCAATTGTTTAAGTTTCGACCACTGTTACAAGAAAAGGCCCCCTTTTCTTGTAAGAAAAACATGAAATAAGTAAAAATGAGATTAGATAGACCGAGATTCGAACCTCGTAAGCAAGGTTAAAAAATAGAGTCAGAAATGGAATTTTTAATAAATAAAGTTTTAATATAAAATAGATATGTTTGAGTAAAATGAATTTTGTTTATTCAATTCTTTTTATGAAAACCCGAATTGAATAAGGTCACCTAGAAAGCGAACAATAGAAAAAAAATAGGTTAGTGAGAATTCTTGTCTGCAGACATGTGAGAATCACGCATGTCAAGAGCAATTGCCCTAGAAAGGAAGCCTTTGTCAAGAGATTCACTAATCCTAGAACCCCATCTTCCAACGTAGACCCCTACTACCAGGTTCCCTTCTCCAACATCAGGGGTCTACGTTCCAACCTTCCAGAGCTTGAAACCCAATTACAGGAGACGAAACCGGACATATTATTTCTAAGTGAAGCTGGAATAGGGCCGACCACTTCCCTAGATGAGTTCATAATTAACGGATACTCCAATTTAACAACTAAATCTGACACCCAAGATTGCCATGGGCATGGAATATGTGCCTACATTAAGGATGGCTTCCCGTGTGGCAGGGATATCTCTAGAGAAGATCCTAATTTACCCTATATGTGCTTCAGGGTTGCACTTGCTAACACCACTGCATTTATATTTGTCCTCTATAGGCCCCACAACAGCGGAGTTACTATCTTTAAGAGCATATCTGAGAAAATAGACCACATACTGTCTTCACATCCCTCAGCTAACATCCACATCTGTGGTGACTTCAACGTCCATAACGTGGAATGGCTGACCCATTCAAATAAGACAGATGAGGGGATGTTTTGTCATGATTTTGCCATTGCTTATGACCTCACTCAGATTGTTCGCGAACCCACCCGTGTGCCCGATACACCCAGTCAATATGCAAGCCTCTTAGACCTTTTTCTCTCAACTTCCCCTGAGCTATGTTCATGTTCCGTTCATTCTCCTCTAGGATCCTCTGACCACTCCGTCGTATCAGTTAAGATAAAAACGAAATGTAAGAAGCCCTCAGACGTACCCCTCCACCGTACTGTATACCGATACTCTATGGCTGACTGGGATAGCTTCCGTACATTCATATCTGATTTACCTCTGCACTCCATGTTTAAAAAGGAAGTGTCCTCTATAGTATCAGATCTGACCGAATGGTTAATTGTAGGCATAGACCAATTCATACCATCTAAAAAATTCCAACAAAAACCCAACAGCCAGCCATGGTTCTCCCCAGAATGTGCTGCTGCTATCGCGCACAGAAATCATTTTTTCCATAGCTACCAACGTAATAGATGCACTGAGACGAAAGCTACTTTCAGGAATGCCAGCAACCACTGTAAAAGAGTAATAAAAAATGCAAGAGAGCTATATGCCCAGTCTGTTAAATCCAAGGTAGCTGATCAGCGGCTTGGTTCCCACCAGTTTTGGCAAATAACAAATAGGATCCTGAACAGAAGTGTGCGTTCTATCCCAACAATTATCAATGGACCAGAGGTCATCTCGTCACTGTGTAAAAAAAAAAAAAATGTTCAGGCCACGGGATCGAGCAGGTTTTTGGCCATGCGTATGACGTTATGGCAGGAAATGAATTCTCAATATAGTTTGCTAGTTTTAGTGAGACAGAGAGAGTTGGGTCGGACGGGTCCCCCTTTAGAAGCGGTTAGAACATTAAACATGTAATTCAACTTTGAATTCCTGGATGTGAAATCATTGCGACCGGCCGAATGTAATAAAAGAACACATTTTGTAACTGCCGTCTTCGTTGTCTTTCTCCCAAATTTAAGGTAATGTGAACTAATCATTAATATGAACTTTGTGTCCTCTCATCTTAATGAACTTTGTTCCCATTCTCATTTATAATGAACTTTGTGCATAAACTCCATCTTTAAGTAATGTGTCTCCCTCTCTTTCATAAGTAATGTGTCTCCCTCTCTTTCATAAGTAATGTGTCTCCCTCTCTTTCATGAGTAATGGCTGTCCCCTCCTGTGATGTAAGAACTGATAACCCTCCTCTCTAAATATGTTATAAGAATCTACAGAACTGTAGAAATGTCTCTTCTTCCCCCATCAAGATGTACCCCCGTCTCTCTAAAAAGAACCCACCTATGCAGCAACACCATCCATCATGAAAGAGGATGAGGATGTTCTTAATACCCCCAAGTATCCTGCCTTGTGCCAGCCTCAATGAAATCATTTTCAAGTGAACAGGACGTTTAAACAAACACCTCAGCACAAATCTCTCCACCAAACTGTGAGTAATAAGATCCCTGCCAGAGTTCTGTTATGAAGTATTTAGCATTCTGGATATAACCAATGCCTCTCTGTGGCAAGTTCACTGATGCAGCGATGATGCTGATATAAGGATGCAGTGGGGAAAAAAAGGCGGGGGGGGGGGGCATTGTAGGAAAGATTGATATGACGTCAATTCAAGACCTTGTATTATATATATGATCAATGAAAACTTTGCTTAAAAAAAAAAAAAAAAAGAAAGTTTTAATTACTCCATTTAAACCATCACACACTGCAGTCAATATTAGTGAAGCTATCAAAAACACAGAATTTAATATTTATAATAAAAGCGACCACTTTCAAAGGGAAATACCTACCTACATTGGCGTCTATCCCTACGTACTTAGCAAAGTTTTACCCAATATTTTGAAGGCCTTCAATCTAGTCGTTTATCACATTTCAGACTCCAACATGAAATTATCTAAAAAGGAATGTTTTCTTTGAGAATCATATTAAAGACATTCATAAGACAATGGAAGAGTTGAAGAGTGAATCTGGAATCATCCTCCTCCGATTCAAATATGTTTCTCCTATTGAAAATCCCACAGATTTTACTTTAGTCTTGGAAAACTGACATAATTTTGATGAGTAGAGAGTGATGTGGTTCTGCTCACTTTTTTCAAAAAGGGAGACAAATGCTGCTGCAGTAACTACCACGGAATAAGCTACATCGATATTGCTGCCAAAATCTTTGCTGCTATATTACTGAAGAGGCTTCAGAGAGAATGTGACACTAAAACCAGACTCAACAAATGTGGATTCCACCCAGGCATAACATAATTTTGATGAGTAGAGAGTGATGTGGTTCTGCTCACTTTTTTCAAAAAGGGAGACAAATGCTGCTGCAGTAACTACCACGGAATAAGCTACATCGATATTGCTGCCAAAATCTTTGCTGCTATATTACTGAAGAGGCTTCAGAGAGAATGTGACACTAAAACCAGACTCAACAAATGTGGATTCCACCCAGGCATAACATAATTTTGATGAGTAGAGAGTGATGTGGTTCTGCTCACTTTTTTCAAAAAGGGAGACAAATGCTGCTGCAGTAACTACCACGGAATAAGCTACATCGATATTGCTGCCAAAATCTTTGCTGCTATATTACTGAAGAGGCTTCAGAGAGAATGTGACACTAAAACCAGACTCAACAAATGTGGATTCCACCCAGGCATAACAATTTTGATGAGTAGAGAGTGATGTGGTTCTGCTCACTTTTTTTCAAAAAGGGAGACAAATGCTGCTGCAGTAACTACCACGGAATAAGCTACATCGATATTGCTGCCAAAATCTTTGCTGCTATATTACTGAAGAGGCTTCAGAGAGAATGTGACACTAAAACCAGACTCAACAAATGTGGATTCCACCCAGGCATAACATAATTTTGATGAGTAGAGAGTGATGTGGTTCTGCTCACTTTTTTCAAAAAGGGAGACAAATGCTGCTGCAGTAACTACCACGGAATAAGCTACATCGATATTGCTGCCAAAATCTTTGCTGCTATATTACTGAAGAGGCTTCAGAGAGAATGTGACACTAAAACCAGACTCAACAAATGTGGATTCCACCCAGGCATAACATAATTTTGATGAGTAGAGAGTGATGTGGTTCTGCTCACTTTTTTCAAAAAGGGAGACAAATGCTGCTGCAGTAACTACCACGGAATAAGCTACATCGATATTGCTGCCAAAATCTTTGCTGCTATATTACTGAAGAGGCTTCAGAGAGAATGTGACACTAAAACCAGACTCAACAAATGTGGATTCCACCCAGGCATAACATAATTTTGATGAGTAGAGAGTGATGTGGTTCTGCTCACTTTTTTCAAAAAGGGAGACAAATGCTGCTGCAGTAACTACCACGGAATAAGCTACATCGATATTGCTGCCAAAATCTTTGCTGCTATATTACTGAAGAGGCTTCAGAGAGAATGTGACACTAAAACCAGACTCAACAAATGTGGATTCCACCCAGGCTGTGTAGACCAGACGTTCATGCTACGCCAAATCTTTGAACATCACTGGAGCTTTCAGCAGAAAACACTTCATCGATTAATCATATACAGGGTGTCCATAAAGTGTGTGCACTTTAAAAAATTTACAACTTTATTTATATTTGCGATAGAAATAATCTGTAAAAAATGTCAAAGTTTCATGTATCTAGTTTTAAGTATAGTCATTGAATAATTTTTCACCACAAAATTCGTAACAATTTTTAGATAAGTAAAAAATATTTTCTTTGCAATGATGATGCATTTGTGAGTAATTAACCGTTTTCTGATGAAGCAACATTTCACATTAGTGGCAAGGTCAACAGGCATAATTGCCGAATTTGGGGAACTGAAAACCCAAATGAAACTGTTGAACATGAAAAGGACTCTCTTAAAGTTAATGTGTGGTGTGCTTTGGGAATAAATCGAATCATAGGACCATTTTTTTTTTTTTTTTGAAGATCGTGTTATTAACAATGACAGCTACTTAGATATGTTGCAGAATTACTTTATTCCGCAACTTGAACAATTAAACTTGAAAGATGATACAGTGTTTCAACAAGATGGAGCTCCTTGTCACTTTGCTCGGCGTGTTAGACAGTTTCTAAATCAGGAATTTCCTAACAGATGGATCGGAAGGGTGGACCATTTCATTGGCCTCCACGTTCGCCAGATTTGACTCCATTAGATTTTTTATGGGGACATGTGAAAACAATTGTGTATGCAACCAAATCTAGTTCATTGAAAGATTTGAAAGCTAGAATAACTAATGTGATTTCAGGCATTACTATAAATCATTTGGCAAATATTTTTTCGTGAACTGCAAAATCGTTTTACCCTTTGTATTGCTAATGATGGAGGGCATGTGGAAAGTTAAATAAAATTTCAATAAAAGCTTAAAAAATATAGATTTACTTCTTTAAAATCCATTTTACAGATTATTTCTACTGCAAATACAAATAAAGTTATAATTTTTTAAAGTGCACACGGACTTTATGGACACCCTGTATATATATATTGGATTGATAAAAGCTTGGAACAAAAAAGTGCAGTTTTAAGAAATACTCCATTTAAACCATCAATTTCTACTGTACACTCTTTAACCCTTATCCTTGAGTGGCCTCTGGGCCTTGATAATGTGGTGATGCCTATGTAAAAAAAAAAAAAAAAAAAAAAAAAATCACACACTGCAGTCAATATTAGTGAAGTTATCAAAAACAGAAGCATTTGATATTTCTATTAAAAGCAACCACTTTTAAAAGGGAAATACCTACCTACATTGGCGTTTATCCCTACATACAGTAAAGTTGAAGGCCTTCAATCCAGTTGCATATCTTATTTCTGATGCTAAAGTAGTTTTTTCTCGAGACTTCAAGAATAAATTATCTAAAAGGAATCATCAACATTCATTAGTCAATGAAAGAGTTGAAGAGTGAATCTGGAATCATCCTCCTCTGATGCAAATATGTTCCTCTAGACCTCTTCAAAATTGACCTTTTTCTTCAAACATATGGAAACTGATATTACTCCCATTCTCCAAGGTCTAAATTAGATAAATATACCAGTTATTGCGATCTTGGACCTTGGCTATGCCTGCCTCAAGAGCCATGTAATTTTATTGTTGACGTTTTTCAATAACTGGTATATTTAGCTAATTTAGACCTTGGAGAATGGGAATAGCAGTTTCCATATGTTTGAAGAAAAAGGTCAAATTTGAAGAGGTCTAATGTTCCTCCTATAGAAAATCCCACAGATTTACTTACTATAAATATTTCCTCGTCAAAATTAAGTCAAGGTCCAGCCCTATGCACAAGGAATTTGAGGAAAAGAATATATGGAGAAGATATTGACCCAAGTTGTAGAGTAGGTGCTGAAGAGGAAACAATGTCCCACATCATGTCATGAAAAGGTGTCGGGTTATCGATACTCCCCCTCAACAAGATTTTTTTAAGCTTACTCACACAACTATAGACGATAAAGGTTTATACGATATTTTTAAAACTAAATTTAGGATTCTATCTCATATTTCAAGAGTATACAACCAATCGATGTTACTTCTGCCTGTTACTATTCAGGAGAAGATTTTTGTCAATCAATTGCGGAAAAACAATTCATCATGGGATCAGCAGATCCATGAAAGTTTTCTTACCTTGTGGCAATTCCATGCCAAAGAATTAAATAATTTATGGGACTTTGAGTTCTCCAGATGTGTGTTACTGGAGGACTCCGCGGTTGAAATCATTTGTTTCTGTGATTCATCTAAGAATGCCTACGGATTTTCATCATATACGAAACAAGGAACTCAATGTTCCTTGATGTTTGCAAAAGCTAAAGTGGTTCTGTAGCGAGCTACTACTACGATGCTATGCTGTATTCTCACCTTAGTTCTCTCTTTCTCCCTACTCTTTTCTCTTTTCCTTCCTTTCTTTTTATACGTCATCAGAGGTTCCAGCCAATGAAAAGCGAGAACTGTGTACGTGGGACATTCAAGTGAAGGAAACTTTCTTACTTCAACGACGACTAGAGACAGCATCACACGCCACTCCTTAGCTCCCGTAAGGTAGCGAAAAGGAAACATTGAACATTAAACAAAGACTCTACAAAATGCACTGTCTTTTCTTTGTAACCCGAATTTCGGGAACACATATATATATATAGATATAAAAACCACTTAATTCATTGCAAAGTCGCGTTACACATCCTCATTATTATTTGGAGACGATGTCTTCTTTAATCAGCATTCTTTTCAATTTCAGCGCTCCAGTTCTCTCTGGTACCGGAGGCGCCCCGAAGTGGGGGCCTACCGAAATGGTGACCCTAATTAATACCCCTTGTTAATGTATGGTAATATACCATAGTTCCTATCAAAGGGAAATCACTCCCAACCTTGGAATTGGTGGCTATATATATATATATATAAAAATCAAGACGTCATGAATAATAATTGTTCACAGGGTGGTCACCATGGGGAAACCAGTCATCATCCTACGAGTGTTGACCTCTTCTAATATCGGAAACAATATCACAGGCACAGAAGCATCTAATCTAAGGCACCGAAATAATTCGGATCAAACACAGGAGAACCAAACTAAACAACAGACCAAAAACCCAGAGGAAAAAAAATGGGCAAGAAAAGAGAATAAACTAATAATGGAATGCTATTACAGAAGTCACCCTAAAGATCGAAGATATTGGAAACGGCAGTTGTTCTGTTGTTATTAAAAGCAAAACAAGTTGAATACTAGAATACCGAAAATCAGCAAAAGATAGAAACAAACTCCAGATCTCCAACAAAACACTGCAGCTACTACACTGAAACTGAAATTAAAAATTTGGATTGTTTTAACGAGAAAACTATACTATGTGTGTATCATACTTTGCAAATTACAACACTTGGTTCGCTTTCTCATGGAGAGTCTGGAGTTTGAAAAACCCATTTAGTAAATAAGCACGAGAACTAACTGCCGTATGGTGGTGGTTGGTGATGGGGTAATTATTTTTTTTTTTTTGCAGATTACCTGATAGTTGACGCAGCGCTAAAGGCAGAAAATGCAACCATAGCATTTGCTGCCACGACACAAGATGGGATGCATTTTACTTACAACATACGACTCTACCCGTCTTGTATCTCTGGAACACTTGCCAGGTGGCGCTGCAGTCGATTATAAGCAACATATTTGTTCAAGCATCAGAAAGTTGGCCAAAGCTATTCAATAACGACTGGCTTTACAATATGTGTTGATGACTTGTTACAAAAATTAATAACTAAAATAAACTGCACATTAACTGATCGAGCTCCCATTAACCATGTCACTTGTTGGAAAAAGAAAAAGATCTTAGTTAAGCTCAACTATAACATACACTCACTAGAGGTAGTTTCCTGTGAAATCCGAAAGGATGTAGACAAAGTCTTTGCCTAAAATATATTCTTCCTTGTGGCAAGTGCCTAGCATGGAAAATTCCCTCCGATACAGTGATAGAAATGGTAATATTAGGACATTTAAAGTCTTCTTGCAGGAATTAAGCGATAAATTGTCCCAAATTCCTACATTTTGAGGGAATCGCGTTCATATAATTTTTCATCTAGGAGGATATTTATTTTCAATATCATGAAAATTTTAAATAATTTATGCAAGGTTTGTCAAACAAGAATCTGGGCCACAAAAAAATCTGCAACAGGCATTTCAAGAGGAGACAACTGCTGTAGAATGTCAAGCACTGAGAGTCAGCTGTTAACTGGACCTTGGATGCACACATCATTTTACAGAGAAACTGAATATGTAATAACAGTTGCACATGATAACGTGATTAGAATAAACCATATCAAAACACGGATTGACAAAACACAAGAAAACAGTAAATGCAGACTGTTGTAACGTAATCCCCCATTGAGGAGCGTTAGAACTACACTGAGGTAAAATTAAACAGATTGCTCGTTGAATTTGGGGAGAACAGGTCGTATAAACCTGCCGTTCCCTGGAGAGAGGACCCCTCCCCACCTCATCTATCCGTCGGTCGCTGGCTGAAGAGAGTTGAGACTTTGAAAAGAACTTACAAAATCTTAATGAGAATTGTAAAAACATTTTGTACATAATTTTATAAGAATTAAGCTTTTGTAGATAGACTACAATCGTCGTCTTTCTTACTGCCTGCCGCTTCGATATTCGCTTTCAGCATACCAGATTATGTAACAACCTCCCGAGGAGTCTAGACAACCACGTGCCGAGATCCAGTGAAATAAGAGTCCTAGCCACCTCCTCAAGAAGGGGTGTTACACTGTGGACAAAGACGAAACAATAAATCACATAAAAAGCTAATGCAACGAGCTAGCCCACCAAAAATATAATAGACATGATCAGGAAGGGAAGGTGCTAAACTGGGAATTATGCATACAATATCATCTTGAACATGCAGACAAAATGGTACAAGCATGAACTGGCAGCAATGCTAGATAACAAAAGTAACAAGATCCTATGGGACATGGATATACAAGCAGATAAAGTTATCCAAGCAAAAAGACCAGATGTCATAATATTTAGCAAGAAAGAAAAGTCCTGCCATGTAGACTTCGCTGTTCCATCAAAGAAGCGGAGAAAATATGCGGAACTGGCTGTAGGGGACTAAAAATTAGAGGACACCGGAGAGGAGTAATCTGCCCCTGCTCAAAGCCTGGTTGTTTTTTTCCCTTTGGTCACGGGCAGACGCGTTGCCTTTTCCCTCTCAAGAAGAGGAGAACCTTCGTTCCACCACGAGGTGAGCTCTGAGAACTTTTTCCACCAGTCGGTGAGTCTTATCGAACTGTCGCTATTGTATTGTGTTTTATTGTTGTTTAAATGTTTGTCAGTGTATAATAAATGTGTAAACGTAATTGGGCAATTGTGTTTATTCATATATTTTTTTGTTTAGTTAAAAGTAACATGGCTAAAAAGCTCAAATGGATATGAAACAAGTCAAGATAACACTAATAACATTTAGAGTACTATGAACCATCTATAAAAAAAAAATTAGAAAGCTTGATGAAAAACGCGAATACATCTCGGCACAGTTTCTAGTCATCCTGATATATATACAAGGTGGGGCAGAAATAACAGTTGTTTTTGTTTTCTTTAAAAATTTTGCATCACCAAAAAGAGACATCATAAGAAAGATATATTCCAAACTTGACTTTACAAAATGGCAGACCTTTTTGAATAAATTGACAAAAACAAAAAATTATTTTTCAAACAAGAATCAAGACAAAAAAAAATCTGCAAAGAGCATTTCAGGAGGAGACAACTGCTGTAGAATGTCAACAACTGAGAGTCAGCTGTTAACTGGACCTTGGATGCATACATCTTATACCTTAAATAAAAATAGACATCCAATTTCTCAAAAATTGGATATAATTGAAAGACGTTATAAATAAATTAGAGGTACAAGTCAAAGACTTTTATTACATCATATTTCGGACACATGATTTTCTTTTTTGGACACCTTTGCTGGAAATGAAAACAGTGAATTTATAAGTTGTACTTATATAATCCTCGTTAGTAAAATGATGAAGAACACTTGAAGTGAGATGGTCTGTGTGCTAAAGGAACAGTATGAAAATTCATTTACCAAAGTAGATCCTTGGATGTAGTCATGTTGTCAGCCAGAGATCATACAATGCTCGTAGAAAGCTACATTGGCGAATTCTGTGAAAGGAAACATCTTGCACGTAATTTGCATCAGCAATTTGATGAAGGCAAAACATAATAGAGTCGATTTGTCAACGAGATGCAAACATTCTGAAATTGGCAATTCCTTATAACAGGCAGCTTCAGTTACAATGAGAAAACACGGTAGTAGAAATTGCAAAAGAATTTCTTAAGAGAGCAGCAAACCGAAGGAAAATACAAAGTTGCAAAGCCTTAAGGTATAAAATTTGAAATTAGTTTGTATTTTATTGAAATGAAATCATAAAAATGTTTAATCCCCTATTAATTAAGGTTTGAAATAATTATTAATTTAAAAAAAAAAAAAAAAAAAGAAATTTTTTTTTGTAGCATTTGCTTTTTGGGATTATTGAAATTGTTTCGATATTCATAAATTTTATATAATCTGAAAAATTAAGTTCCAAGTTTGATAGGAATTCTTTTTCTATATATTTTCAGGATAAAAAACCTTCATTAATGAACTCCATTTTAATGAATTATGAAAATTTTGAAGGGAATGGGCCAGTTTTGTGTGGCCACTTACTTTACAAGGTAGTAAAGCAACATCTTCCACTGAAGGAGATATCAGAGTGGGCAACTAACAGAAATGTAGAAAATGTTTTTCCGGTAATTCCATTCCATAGGGTTGCCTATGTCTGCCAAAAAATGAAAAAATATAAGAGATTTTTGTTCCCGTCAAAGTCTCCTAATTTCATTAGTTTATGCAACGAACCTGTGCATACTCCGTTCAACCTAGAGTCCTCTACCACCACCAGTAGTCCCTCTACCACCACCACCACCACCACCACCAGTAGTCCCTCTACCACCACCACCACCACCACCAGTAGTCCCTCTACCACCACCACCACCAGTACTACCTTTACCACCACCACCAGTAGTCCCTCTACCAGCACCAGCAGTCGTCCCAGTACCACCACCAGAACCTTTAAAAGTACTTCCACGCAGACAGATTTAAAAAAAAAAACTACAAAAAACAAAACTAAGTATTTTTCCAGAATTTTATTTTATATCTGTAAAATGCATAATGTGGCAACAAAGAATTTGCCACATTTGGTAAATTCTCTTTGTAATTTTTTAAATGAAAAATGTAAAATTTTTTCAGCAGCTACAGTATTTAAGATGCCAGCAGAGTTAAGTTTTATTGCAGACTATATGACTGTGGATAAAATCCTTAACTCTGATGCGTGTACTTTGGTTTTTGACGCCACCACGAAGGATGGCGAACATATTAATAATGTCATGTTGACAACGCCTGAGTCAACCCATGTCATAGCCGTCCAGAGTGTACCTGGTGGTTATGCAAAGGACTATGCAACTCACATCAATGACTGCATTAGTAAATTGGCTCAGGTACACTCTAAAATTTTTGGTGAACCAGCAATTAGCATAAAAAATAAATTAATTGAAAAAATTGGCTCGTGTTTGACAGACAGAGCAGCTGTCAATCACCGTACTGTAGAAATATTAGAATTGCAATGGGAAAAGCAATTAATAGAGCTCAATTGCAACATACATCCTTTGGAAGCAATTACAAAGGAGGTATGTATGCAATTGAAACATTTTGAGGATGCTAGTGTTAGTGAATTAGTCCTTAGTGGCAAGGATTGTATAGGACATCAGATAATTATGAAAATGTCTTCTCTTAGATATAATAATACTTTAGGTTTAATTAAAGAGTTTAAGGATTTCTTAGGAGATAAATTTTCAGTTAAGGTAGTTCCTAGATATAGAGGTAATAGAATTAATATAATTTTTCATTTAGCTTTGGTTTACTTTACACATAGAGAAGACTTTTTAGCATTTTTAAGGCGTTTTAGGAATTCTAAATCTTTGTGCAAAAATTTAGAATCTGCCTTTGGGAATGAAGTAGCATACTTAGAGTTACAGGTAAGGTTCTTTCAGGTCCTTGGATGAAAGCTTTTTACACATCCTTGAAAGATCAGTATACATTCACAGATGGGATCCAGATAGTGGAAGGTGTAGTTGATCAGTTAAAGATTTTAGTTCAAGATCCCATAAAAGTGTTAGAAAGAACTATTGATTTTTTTGGGAATCCAATTGACTTGGATGAGGATTTAGGTAAATTGATGAGGCGTCCTCCTTCCCAATATTGTGACTTGTTTACATCGATGATGAAAAAGTCTTTAGAAGCTATCATCGGTGTCATCCAAAGGCAGTATACAGTTAGTTTTGCTAGGGTAGATAAATTAAGAACGGATGCTCTGGCCTCAGCTAGGTTACACACTATGGAAGCAGAAAGTGTCTTTGGTGAGTATAGTGGTAGGAAACAGTCCTCATCTACTTTAGATACTTTTACAATAAGCAATCTCATCAAAGCAAATTGAGAGACGCTCAAGGGTACAAAAATAAGAATTTTCCCAGTCGTGAAGGATTTCTCCTCCACCGAAAGAGAACAAGAAATGGAAGTGCGCCATCCGAAGAACAGATGCTGCACTTTGATCCTGACCAAAAGGCCAAGAGTAGCGGTGAACCCGTGGAAAAAGAAAGGGAAAACAGGCAGCTGTAAACGACGAAAAGAAGATAAGATCGTAGCTTATGGTGGAAGAACGTGATGACGTTAAATTGGCCATGACAGCCCGTGGGTGGCGAGGATACCAATGAAATTCCGATCTACAAAGCAAACAGTTGCCGAACAGCGGGACGACACATGACCCTATTGAAAAGACGCGTGGCCTTTGTGGAATCGGATTCAGCTGTTTTTATGTCCTCTCAAAAATAATTAAGTTAGGCATCTCTGTTTTTATGTCCTGTCAAGTTCCATTAGGGAACAACCGAATGCCAACAGAGAAAGAAAGACAGCTCCTTTTTTGGGTATAGACCGCCTGGCGAAGATTTGACGGACAGTGATCCCTTAATTCTGATTGGCCAACAACCTGAAACGGGAAGAGACCTAGTCCACGCCCCCACAATATAAGCAGCGAGCCTTGTCAGAGAGAGTAAGAGGGAGAGCCTTGCTTCCTTGGGTCCGACGAACGTAGATTCCCCCATCGACTGTCCCTGTCACGTAGATAATTGAGTTGTCTGTCGGAGAGAGAGAGAGAAGAGAAAACCTCGCAGTTAACAAGTGGCCAGTCCCTAACTAAACAGCTAACTGCGATTGTACCCTGATTGAATACAAAGAAGTTTAAACAAAAAGAAACGCTTATTGACTTGGTCCCTTCAATTGTTTTTGCATGACAAGTCTGTTTTAGGAAACCGGCCGTGACATCATCGCTGAGGAAACATCAGAGCCGACAACCGGGGTCATTCCACCACTGGACGACGCGCGGGTGACGTAAGTGTCACATAACTGGTGTCGATGACCTGTGATACCTCGTTTCGGTAGGAAACGTGCGAACGAATTTCCACGGGCACATAATTTTTTTTTTCTTTCTCTCTCGAGGGCATAAGATCTCCCTTTGAGAGTGGGAATGGAAAGTTGAAAGATTGAAAAAAAAAGAAAAAGAAAACGAACTAAACAAGGAGGGAGAAAAAGAGAGAAAGCCAAAATTGAAAAAAAAAGAAAAAAGGAAAGAAAGTAAACTCGAAACCAAAGCGCATCTTGAAAAAAAAAAAGAAAAAAGAAGGAAAAAAAAAACAAAAAAAAAAACGCCACGAGTGAAGCCAGACGACGAACTTTAATCAACTGATTATAAAGTCTGAACAGCTCGTTGGTCATTCTCATTCACCAGCCAGAAGAACACAAGTGCATCAGACCGGGTAAGTCCATTTTTTTTTGCTGGTTCCCTCTTTTGTATGCTTTGCTTTCAGCGGCTGTCTGTGTTTTGTGTTGGGCGCTGTTACACCTTGTAGGGGGCGAGGAGTGGTAAGAGTGAAAAAAAATAGATAATAACATAATGTATTCTCAGGGAGGACTCGGGGCGGGTCAGTCGATGGGGGAAGGATCAGAGCAGACTGTTGAGCTGCAGATGACCATGGAGCGGCCACTGTGGGGAATCAGTGTACCCGCATATGGAGGAGACCCGAGGGGAGTCAAGGAGTGGTTGGCGATAATAGAAAAAAAAAGATTAGTATACGGGTTGACCGATAGAGAAATGGTGCTGCTTGCCTGTGACGGAGCAGTCGCAGCGGCCTCAGAATATATATGCAAATGCTTGGAAAGCAACCCAAGCATAGCCTGGTCTGATTTTCGCGATCAGGTGAAGAGGAAATTCGCCGGCGAAAAGACCACGGTGCAGGCGGTGCGCAAGCTGTCTCGAATAGAGATGGCCAACGGGGAGAGCGTGGATGAACTGGTCGACCGCATGCAGGAACTGGCGGTCCTGGCGTATCCAGTGTCCGAACACCACGAGATGCCCACAACCCAAGCAATGCTAGTTGACACGATGGTGGATGCATTGCGGGACGAAGCGACCAAGATAGAGGTGCTAAAGAGTTGCCCAGACACTCTAGAAGAAGCACGCAAAATAGCTAAGAACTATGCGTGGTTGCAGAAAAGAATAATGGGAGAGGAGTTGCGAAATAGGAGCGGGGAACTGGGGAACAGAATGAGATATGGGGCCGGACGACGCGCCCGGGGCCAGCCTGGATTGGTGTGCTGGAACTGTGGCGGCGAGGGCCACAGGTCGAGAGAGTGCCCCACTGTCCACGAGAAGACACCCCGACATAATGAGGGAGTAAGAGTGGGCATCGTAAAGACCGTACTGAACGCGTGTCAGAGAGGAGGTAAAATTGACCGTTTCTCCTACAGCCACCAGTCCCACAGGTGTTGGCGGTGTGGAGACCTGAGACATATTAGGAGGGACTGTCCTGACCGAGGAAAAAGCCACCCGAGGGCGAAAGATCCTCTGGAGAGAGGGAATCAGAACCAAACCCCACCTCCTCGGCGAATCTGTAGAGAAAGAGAGGTAGGGCAGACAGGTAGGGTTGGAAAGAAACCACTGTCACAAGTTGCGATGCTCACGGGAGCGGGGTATCAGGAGAGAACCCTGAAACAGGAAAAGAGGAGAGCCCAGGTGTTCCCTCCGCTCACAAAAAAGGGAGAACTCACCTGTAATGTGACGATAGGAGCCACGCAGGTGAAGGCTCTGGTTGACACCGGAGCGATAATATCCCTAATAGACGCGGACGTCTGTCGGACTGTGGCAGGGAGGAGAATGTTGTACCCGTCGGATGTGGGGCTCAGTCAGGCCGACGGTAGCTGGATGTCGGTGACAGGGAAGGTATGGCTACCCGTACGAGTGGCCGGGAAGAAAGAGAATTTCCCCCTGTATGTGGTACCCGGGCTATGCAACGAAATGATTCTGGGAGAGGATTGGCTCCGAGCGAGGGGAGCCACTCTGAGTTTTAATCCAGACGCGCTAACGGTGAGAGGGGTGAAGATACCACTAGGTGACACAAGGTCTGTCCCTCTCCCTATGGGAGCTGACAGCAACAGGAAGCTTTCCCCAAGAACGGTCGGGGCCTGTATGGGCAAGGTGGATAGCACCAAGGAACAGGGAGGAAAATTGTCCCAAGTCAAACGGGTAGCGACGTATAGGGTTAATAAGAAGGGAGTAACTCCTACAGATCCAGTAGTCCGAGAATCAGGGACGGTCCTCAAGGCGACGGCCGATAGGACTAATAGGACCAGGAAGGTCAAGAAGAAAAAAAAGGCAGCGTTTACTGGACAGTTAAGACAGGGTGACCAAGTTTGGATGAGGGAGACGGGCAAAAAGATAGAGAATCCCGGGGGTAGTCAAACGCGAGATGAGGACAGAGTTCCTGACGACTATAGGGACGACACCGAGCGACGGTTTAAGACAAGAGAGACGACCTCCATAGAGCCTAGAAATATAGAGACAGACGGAAGGTTGGAACGGGAAATTTCAGGGTTCCACTCCACCAGCTATAGGAGGTCACGAAGAGTAGGCGCGGCTCGTGAAGAAAAGAGAGTGGAATGGCAGTTGACCGCAGAGTCAGCTGAGGAGTCGAACGAAGGGGATGAAGAGTGTCCAATACCCATCTCCTGGCTCCAGCAAATGGGGAGAGGTGAACCGAGGCTGCCGTTGAGGGGAGCAAGGGATTCCCTGTCCCAGGAGTAGTGTGACGTCCTTCACCAAGGACCAGTGGGGGTCAGTAGGACAGAGACGGGAGGTTGGAGCGACATCTCCAGGTTTAAATGTGGTGCAGCTGTTTTCTCTGTGGATGCATGGAGGGCCCCCATGTGTTCGCACTGTTGGCAGATTGTGTCGCGGACTGACCTTGGAGGTAGCTAGGGACTAAAACGGAAGGCTTCAGGGGGAGGGGCGCCGTAAATAGCAGGAAAGAACTATAAGTAATTGAGAAGTATCTCGCAGTGAGTAAATTGGCCAACGGGGAGAGTAACTTAGCACGAGAAAGTCGCGTATTGAGCGAGGGTGTCTTGGGGGAATTTAAACTGTCGAGTAGAATATCTTAAAGAAACTAACGGTGCTGATATTGTTCTGTTTTGAAAAGAAAAAGAAATTTAGAAATGCTCAGTCGAGAAGGATTTCTCCTTCACGGGACGGGGATTGAATATTGTTAGTGTAGCATTGAAACAGTTGTGGCACTTGGTCTCTAACCAAAATGGCGCTGCTGGGACAAATTATGGGACTGAAGGGCAGGATTGCCATGGTCGGGGAGGATCTCTCCTTCACTGGATGAGAATAGTGCATGTTGGGTGTGGCGTTAGGGCAGATGCTGTACCTTGTTCCGAATGAGAGAATGCTTATGGGACAAGTGAAGTAAAGAAAGAAAGAGAGAAGGAGAAAAAGGAAAGGGAAGAGGTGAGGGGAGGAAGAGAAAAAGAAAGAAAGATGGATATGTGGATAGGATTTGTTCAATGAGGTGTGAGAAAAGAAAATCTGGAGAGTGTTTTTAATTTGCAGATAGCTGGATAAGGATGTGAGGGGGGAGATTATGAAGATGAGAATACCAACGGCCAGCTACGCGTAGCGGCCAGAGAAAAAAGAAAGGTGTACGTGTATGTGCGCAGTTGGGTGTTGTCATCGGGAAACCTGTAACCCCAGTATAGTGGCCCCGGGAAGGTTGAGAGACGGGTTATTGAAAATACGGGTTGAGCGACTGCATGATTTAAGGTAGCCTGTGGACCTCGTTAGACAGGCACTGCAGTGCTATGTTGCACTGGGGGGGGGATGCGCACCACTGAAGCACAGGCGGCCGAGCAGCTGAGCGAAAGGAGGGGGCCGGCCGGTGCAGCACCCGGTCCTAACAGGCGTGGTGGAACGAGCGGAGGACGAGTCCGTTCGGGGGGCCGCCCAAAATGGCTCTTAAAATTGTAGGAATGTAAACAAAAGACAGAAGAGGAGAGAAAACACATAAACTCACACGGCAAGCAAAACAAAAAAAATAAAAATATAAATAATAATGTTGCATGACACTTTCATCCTACACCTGCAGACCAAAGATAAACAAAGGTGAAAACGCGCACACAAAAAAAAAGAAGAAAAAGAAATTTTTTTTTTTTCCATGACACTTCCATCTTACGCCTGTAAATCTGAGACAAACCAAAGACAGAAGAGGAGGGAACACACACACCCACACTCTCCTAACAAACAAGACGTTTTTTTTCTTCCCCTCCTTTCATTCCGCTTGTTTCTTGTTTTTTTTTGTTGTTTTTTTTTTGTTTTTGTTTTACTTTATTTTTGTTTTTTTTCTCTGTTTTTTTTTTTTGTGTTTTGTTTCTTACAACTAACCCGAACAATTAAAACTCCAGAGACTTTATCACTTTTCTTTTGGCATGCGATTAATATATTCTCGAGAGAGGGGCTGGCTCACGATTTGCGATTTTTTTTCCCCCCTTTTCTTCTCTCTCTCTCATTGAAACGGTCAGTGCAGTTGGCAATCCAGCCATCTGAGAAACAATTCACCTGGCAAAAGGTGTATTTTACGATGTAAAAGACATGTCGATGGGAGGGGAGTGGAATGAGAGACGCTCAAGGGTACAAAAATAAGAATTGTCCCAGTCGTGAAGGATTTCTCCTCCACCGAAAGAGAACAAGAAATGGGAGTGCGGCATCCGAAGAACAGATGCTGCACTTTGATCCTGACCAAAAGGCCAAGAGTAGCGGTGAACCCGTGGAAAAAGAAAGGGAAAACAGGCAGCTGTAAACGACGAAAAGAAGAGGAAAAAAGATAAGATCGTAGCTTATGGTGGAAGAACGTGATGACGTTAAATTGGCCATGACAGCCCGTGGGTGGCGAGGATACCAATGAAATTCCGATCTACAAAGCAAACAGTTGCCGAACAGCGGGACGACACGTGACCCTATTGAAAAGACGCGTGGCCTTTGTGGAATCGGATTCAGCTGTTTTTATGTCCTCTCAAAAATAATTAAGTTAGGCATCTCTGTTTTTATGTCCTGTCAAGTTCCATTAGGGAACAACCGAATGCCAACAGAGAAAGAAAGACAGCTCCTTTTTGGGGTATAGACCGCCTGGCGAAGATTTGACGGACAGTGATCCCTTAATTCTGATTGGCCAACAACCTGAAACGGGAAGAGACCTAGTCCACGCCCCCACAATATAAGCAGCGAGCCTTGTCAGAGTAAGAGGGAGAGCCTTGCTTCCTTGGGTCCGACGAACGTAGATTCCCCCATCGACTGTCCCTGTCACGTAGATAATTGAGTTGTCTGTCGGAGAGAGAGAGAGAAGAGAAAACCTCGCAGTTAACAAGTGGCCAGTCCCTAACTAAACAGCTAACTGCGATTGTACCCTGATTGAATACAAAGAAGTTTAAACAAAAAGAAACGCTTATTGACTTGGTCCCTTCAATTGTTTTTGCATGACAAGTCTGTTTTAGGAAACCGGCCGTGACATCATCGCTGAGGAAACATCAGAGCCGACAACCGGGGTCATTCCACCACTGGACGACGCGCGGGTGACGTAAGTGTCACAAATAGAAATAAGGTTTTAGATGTCTTCCAGGGCGAAAAAATAGATGTAGAATTTCAGGATAAATTAATAAGTTTAGCAATTAAACAGAGCACAGAAGACCATAAAGTAAATACACAATATAAAAAAACATTAAATACAACTGTTAAGAAAAGAATTTCCGATAAACATAGAAAACAATTAGAAATAAAATTTAAAAAACTAGAAAGAAATCATCCATCTCTTCCAAATAACCTATTGATAGAGAAGTTCCCAGATCATGTAGAAATTAGGGATATTTTGTTAGGCAGTATCGTAGGTAGGAGTATTTTACATATCTGGGAAGATAATAATGTAGAAGAACAATTCAACGATCTAGTAATTAGTTTTGAAAATAACAAGTATACTGTAGAATATGATAAAGAAGATGAAGTAATTGAAGAGGTGGTATTAACTAAATACGAATTTGCCGCAGACTATGCAAATAATGAATTAATTTTTATCTAATTTTTTCTACATCCTTGCCGTTTTCTTTTTTTTTTTACAAAATAAATTTAGTTTTAGTTGTAGGAAAAATCTTATTCTTAGTAAAATTTAAATGAATTGTTTTTTCCATTGGTTAATTCTAATATATAACTGTTAATGTTAATTGTACTTATTTTCTTGTTTTAAAATTATACTTTCATCCCGAATGTAAAATTAGTACATGAAATTTTAAATTATTTTTTTGTAAAAAAAAGATAATACTCTAAACATTTTCTCCTGGATTTTAAATCTATCCAAGAAAATAAAGATTTCCTTCTTTTGTTGGTTCACAAAAAGTTATTTAAAACCTTTTATTCCAAATTCAACATGTCTGTTGGAAAAATGTATTTGTTTTTCTTGTTCAAAAAAATTATTGCAAACTTTCTATCATGTTTTATAAATCTGTCCAAGGAAATTTAGATTTTCTTATTTTATTGTTAAAAAAAATTGAATCCAAACCTTTTATTCTGAATTCAAACTGTCTGCTAGAAAAATTTATTTTCTTGTAAAAAAAAAAAATATTGCAAACTTTCTATCATGTTTTATAAATCTGTCCAAGGAAATTTAGATTTTCTTGTTTTATTGTTAAAAAAAATTGAATCCAAACCTTTTATTCTGAATTCAAACTGTCTGCTGGAAAAATTTATTTTCTTGTAAAAAAAAAAAAAAAGACAAATATTGAAAAACTTTTTATTCTGGAATTTAAATCTGTCTAAAGAGAATTTATATTTTCTTATTTTGTTTTAAATAAAATTATTTAAACTTTTATTCCGATTTCAAAATGTACGCTGGAAAATTTTATTTATTTTCTTGTTTTAAAGACATTTGCAAACTTATCTTAATTTGTTCCCCCTGAATTTAAAATAAACTCAATTTCTTATTTCAATAAATGCAAATGGAATTTCTTTGTCTTTCTGCTTAATTTCTCACATCTTTGAAGAATTTATAAGAAATTATTTGATTAAAATCTTACTTACATTGCAAAATAGGAAATGTCAATCCTAAAGTGTTACCTTCGTTTATTTTATACAAAACGGAATAAAAAACTTATATTATAAAGAAGACGTGTTTTGGTTTGTTATTATTGTCATTATTACATTAAATATTTGTTTAATCATATATTGTAAATATGAAGAATTCCACACTTTATTCATATAGGGTCAATATGAAGCCACCCTCGAAAATTCCTTTAAAATTACGGCCAAATCTGTTCATTGCAATGTGGCCATAAAGTGGGTGCCCATTTGACGTCACATCATTATAGAAAAGTGACCCCCCACTTTGTGACCATTTGTAAAATTTTTTATCTTGGAAACTACTAGTTTCGTTTGCCGTATATATAAATGGTTATTTATGTTTTCAGCGCCTCCGAAAACCTTTAAAAGTGGAAAATTTGAAGGAATATAATCCAATATCGAGATTATTAAGGTTTCTGAATTAGTGGGTTTTTTTTACACTTATAGGCCTCCGTACATAAGTAAGAGATAATTTTTCACTTCCGGTGTCATTACAACTTGCTTTAAAGACACGCCGTTGTCGCCGTGTGTTGGAAAAATCCTTCCATTTAAAAATACATGGATTATAATACATAAATATGAATAAATTCTCATACAGGAAGATTAAAAGAAAGCATATCTTACTCATTAACCAGGTAAGTTCTTTATTTTGCCGTTAAAATAATTATCGTAAGATTCAAGTAATGTTATTGTTCGAATGTTAAGTGAAGAAATCGACGGAAAAATAAATAAAATTGTTTATTTCTCTATTAAAGCTTTTATGATATTAAAATTTGGTATTTGCTCGTTTTATTGAAATAAAATTTACGGGTTTAAATTACGTTTTACTATTATTAAAATCTGAAAGAAAGATAGGTGTATATTCAAAATGGCGACTTCGCCTGCGAATGTCCCCAAAATTCTGATACTGCTAGTGCTGACGTGTGTAGAACAGAACACAAGCAAAGAATTCACTTTCCATTCTTCTGCGATCAATCTGGAAGGTGAATTAAAAAAACTACAGAACCAATTCCTTGTCTTGGAGTGAAATGAATCTTCGTCTCCAAAAATAGGTATCAGTCTCCCTCCCAGACGAGATCTTTCCAGATGAATTCAAGGTGGAAGATCGACGACGCAGAAGGTATGTCCAAAAATACAGGACATGTCACACTCATATTCACACTTAAAAGCATATGAACATATAATGTAATAGAAAGAACAGCTAGACGATCACACACGACATTGATTAGACGATCACACGATCCCTTTATTATACAACAAATATATAATATACATCATCTCTTCTAATCCTTTATTAGAGATAACGCAACAGTTAGACCCTCATTTCGAACGCAACCAATCAAATTACAAGAAACCTATTGCTAGGAGGAAGAGTCATTATGAAAGTAGGAAGTAAGAAAATTTCTTAAAGTGCGGCAGTGTCAAGTGGACACACAGGGAGATTCTTGCCGACATAACTGTATTTCGTATCCTTTATAATTTTTAGTTTCGTATATTTTGGATTTGTACGAAATTCCCTTTGAGAAAAGGGAAATGCTAGCTCTGTAATGATGTCACGAGCACAGCGCGAGATTCTTCCTCTTTTGAAATTCCGTTGACGTAGATTGAACGTGTTGTTCATTGTCCGGCGCTGAAAGTGTGATTAGGAGATACTATTTTGAATCTTATTATTGAATTCGTTAATGGATACACACATCTTTATTATAAGAACCAGTGTTATTTTTTTCCTAATATGTTACCTTGGCGTTTCATAAGTTTAATGCCCGCAGAGGGAAAAATTTGCAACTTATTATTGTAAATAAAATCTTTTCTTCGTTTCAAATCAAGACCTTTATATTTTACTTTTTACCCCCTCCCCCTCGTTTCATGCTGTGGTTTTTTTTTTTTTTTTTTTCAGGTTAGTTACTTTAGCGTCGAATTTATCAGGAAGCAAGATAAATTCCGACAGTTTCTCTAAAAGACGAATTTTGGAGACAACCCCAAAATTTCAATAACGTCAAAGTAAATAAGGTGCATAGACTAAGTGGGAGAGTTTAAAAAACAGAGAGACTACATGGCATACCCTCAAATACATGGAGCCTTAAAAAAAGAAAAAAAGAAAAAGAAAATGAAGTTTTCTTATAAAGGCAGCCTACAATATCTTACCAACAACAGTTAACCTTCAGAGCTGGAGGTTAACTACATCTGATCAACGCAAAGCATGTGGGAAAACTGCCAACATCAAACATATTCTCACTGAATGCAAGCATTCCCTAAGAAGACACTAAAGCATTAAAGATTGTCACAGAAACCAAAGATATTTTGTGTGTCTGCCAATACAACTCAAAATATCACCTGGAGAGCCATTCATTACGTTAAAGAAATAAAAATCTTTGTAAAAATAGAGAATGTCATTGCTCGATGGCTGCATGGACTGGTGTGTTTCATTCGAATTAGAATGCCGGCTTGTACTCCAACTGAAAATAACGTTGAATAATCAGCATTATTTGTCTGTTTAGTTTGAGGTTTTATTGTGAATGCAACCTCCACGTTTTTGAATAATCTTACGTCTTTCTCCATCAGACAAGAAAAAATACACAAACAAAATACATCATCATCATCGGTGATATGACAATCCAACAGATTGACAAAAATCCAACAAGTCTGGTGGTATCGTGAGATACTGCTGGGGTGCTCTGGCCTAGTTGTAGTGATGCTTTGAGCCTCGAAACAATGCCTGAACACAAAGTCATCATTTGATGAAGGCTTTGTTGGAAACAATATTGATGTACAAGCAACAGTTATTGTATAAAATGTGTAGAATGACAGAACTTTCTAAGACAAATGCTGACACAGTTTAGAAAGATTAATTTGCCAAAAGTTATGAAGGCGATCTCAGTGTTCACTGTCAGGAGGGCTGTTAAACTGGAAGGTGGAAAGAGATTGAAAATGATAAAACCCCTGTTGACAGTTGGGATAAAAAAGTACAGTAAAAAGCGCCAACGACATCAAAAGCTGTGTGTGATTTGCTATTCACACGTAATGAAGTTGTAAACATTAACGCATTTAACGTTATTTTCCACTTTTCTCGTTACAAAAGGACAAATTCTTCCATTCCTTCGATATTTTTGTTTGTGATTTTCAAATGAAAAAAAAAAAATTTGGTAAAACAAATTTTCTGTGATAAGAGACAAATTGATAAATTTTAAAATTGGGTACTCCTGCAGATTTTACCCACCGATTTCACGATCTTAGCCGAGCGTTGATCGACATCCGTCGGAAAACGCCGGAACATGGCGAGCGGTACAATACTATCAGCCAATCAGGGCGCTTCAAACGAACGATAAAAAAAAAAAAAAGGAAGAAATATGAACCTAGGACTGCTGGAAACAACCTTGCACTCCACTGAAGCCGTCGTCGAGTTTTGCCAGGAGAGAAAATTAATTCCTACATCGGTCGCCTGCCCAAAATGCCAGACACAATGTGAATTTAAAAAAAGGGACCAAGTAAAAGACGGCTTTGCGTGGAGGTGTAGGAATACGCGTTGTCGAAAATGGATTTTGCTGCGACACGGGACGTTTTTCATGGCCTCCAAGCTGACCATAAAAGTGATACTAAAACTGATATATCTGTGGGCCTTTGAGTTGGCTACAGAGAAGAACGTCCGCCGGGAATGTGGGATATCCTCATCTCATACTATAACCGACTGGAAGAACTTCCTACAGGACGTCTGCCTAGATTATTTACACAGGCATCCTAGGCAGATCGGAGGCCCAGGCCACACTGTGGAGATAGACGAGTCTGTCTTCAACCGACGCAAACATAACGTCAGCAGACTCGTCGAACCGCTCTGGGTTTTCGGCGGCTATGACCCCGCTGAGAAGGAGGGTTTCTTGGTAACGGTACCTAATAGAAACGCTGAAACCCTCCTTCCAATAATTAAAAAATATATCTTGCGGGGGACAACGGTCGTATCCGACTGTTGGAGAGCCTATAACAGAGTAGGGAGCGAAGGGTTTTCACATCTAACTGTAAACCATAGTCTCCATTTCGTGGATCCAATTACGAAGGCAACCACAAATCACGTCGAGAGGATGTGGAAAGAAGCCAAACAGAGAAACAAGCGAGAATGCGGTACCAACCGGGAGCTGTTGGAAACATATTTATTTTATTATTTATGTGGAGACAAAAATTTGGACACAACCCTTTTGTCTCCATAATAAATCAAATCGCGGAAGGCTACCCGGTTGGGAAGGAGCTTCTTTCAACATCTTCTGAAAACCCTTTGCTCCCTACTTTGCCTCTACAGTCAGTAGAAAATCTTCCAGTCAACGCTCGGCGAAGATCGTGAAATCAGTGGGTAAAATACTGCAGGAGTACCAAAAATTGAGATAAAAAAAAAATTAAGAGGATTAAATGGATGTGCATCCCTAATTAGTGCCGATCCTTCAATTTGATGAACAAATTTAAAACATCCTAAATTGATTTGTTTGGATTTAAAAAGGCAAACAAATTCTGTGCAAACAGATAAATTTTGATTTTAATTTGACTGAATTTGGACAAATTTTTTGATGCAATTTGAATTTTTGTTTTTATAGAGAAATCTGCTTTTGCAGAAAAAAAACTGTTTTTCATGAAAATGTTGTTTAAAAAGTATTTTATTGAAAAATAAGAAATAAAATTTGAAAATATTTTTGTTAATCTGTAGAAATGCCCAGACCAAAAACTATTTAGGTCATAATGATTCATTTCTTCAATAGATTTTCCATCTGATGCAAGGACTGAAATTTAAAATGTGTTAGAAATTTCAGAATGCAAGGGCGATAACTGCTAGATTGTTCCAATCACGCGATTATTTTGACCAATGAAATTGCATTGTTTCAGTTGCTGCGGAGGATTCAGGAATTGGCGGGAATATTGTGTTTCTTCAAACAGATTTCCATTCCGTGTCGAGCAAAGCAGACGCGTGGTGTCTCGCTCCGTGCCAAATGTACTATAAGGCAGGGTTCTATTCTATTTGTTATCTCCGCTCACTTAAATGCGGATACAAGCCTGAGGCAAAAATGTTTATGGACTAATTACATTCATCATCATTGCCCGCAGGAGGGCATCCTTTATTATGGAACATCGATCGCAATGTGCGTTGTTCTTATTTGACCAGTCTGGAAGGATTTCAAAGAACCCTCAACCACTTCTATGAGCGGCCGAATTCAACCAGCATCTTCCACAGAAGAAAACTACCTACACCTTTCGAGGCATAAACTACCCGCCATTTGGCCGAAGCTAAAGAGGTGCACTCTTTTGCAAATATGGACTCATTTTACCTTTCTTGTAAATAAAATATTCTTGGAATTTAAGGTGAGCCTTTGTTGCTTTTCTGAGTGTCTCTTTCATTCTGCCAAAGGCAAAAACGAGTAAGAGAAATTCTTACACCGTTTTTATTGCAAAAGATCCCCCCCTCCAATTTTTTTTCTTACGAGTAATAACGTTCTTATTGCATAAGATTTCGATTCCCCCCCCCCACATTATTTTGGATTTTTTCCTTTCATTGTGTCGCCTTTTAAAAAAAAAATATTTAATATTCTTTTTTATATTTAATTTGTAATGGTCCTTAAAAGACCATGTGCTTTGAAAAAAAATAATATATTGAATATTCATTCTTATATTAAATTGTAATGGTCCATAAAAGATCTTATTCATTGAAAATAAATATTACTTCAGTAAATTGTAACTGAAGTTCATTTGAAAAAAAAAAAACCTTTCAAATATTTTACGATAATTGTAATCGTTTAAATAATGTATGGAAAGCAATTATATATTAATTCTTGAATTTATAATTGATTCATTGTTAAAATGTGTTGTCGTAATGTCGGTCTGAACTTTCCTTATGGGTTTAAATTCCTTGTTCATTGAGAGTTTCGAATTTTGTTGACGTAACCCCCTTCAGATAATAATTGTTTCTCATCGGAGAATCTTTTTCGCGCCCTTTACTTTTATTTCCCCACGTGGGAACGGCCATTTTTTTTTTCTCGTGTTGTGTCCTTCAAACATGGCAAATTCAAATCTCCTTGGTCGAATAGAGGCTAAGAAGCTTTGTATAACGGCTTCTTTGGATTGGATGACCGAGAGAGGAGGTGGGCGTTGTATAAATAATTTTTCTTCCAACATCGAGAAACGATTGTCTGAAGTAGACGAATTATTAGATCAGTTAATTTTAAAGTCCCCAGATGAGGAAAGACTAAATATCTGTCGTGACTTCGAAATGTTTAAGGCGGGAGTCCATGACAGACTGGCTGAACTCCAGCCGGAGATTGAGAAATCAAGGTATATTGTTCCCATGAAAATGGAGTTGGAGTGCCGCCCCTTTAGTGGGGATCCAACTCCCAATAAGTTTGAATTCCGTGGGTTCCTAAGGAAATTTGAATTCTGTACTGCGAACATGAAAAGTCCAGATAAATTATTATTGCTAAAATCCAAATTATCAGGAGACGCGTTTAATATTATTTCTAGGTTTGATGTGATTCCCGAGAATTACGACGCAGCTTTGGAGTGTCCGAAGGAAAAATATTTAAATCCTTCAGCAATTATGAACAAAATATTCGATGACATTATTCCGCAACCAGAGCATTATGCGTCTTTGAGGGATATCAGAATCCTCCTCCAGCGAGTCAAACTAGAACTGACAGAGATGGATAATTCCTTTGGCACGGATTTTCTTACAGATAAATCCACCTCAGGAAGATTAATAGCTCATATTCTTTTCACTAAATTTCCGAACAGTGTTCGCAGAGAAATAATAAATCCTGTGAACGGTTTCCTTCTTTAAAGTCTATTTTAACGTATACGTTTGACGTTATAGACATAATAATGGCATCACCTTTAAATGCGTCAAGGCGGGAAATTTTCCCGCCAAACATGTCGGGTTCGTTGAATGCTGGAACCCTTGTGGCGAAGAATTCGGAGCCAAAACAAATCAAGTCCTTTCAGAGTAATAATAACTCTAAGTCTTTCGTCAAAAATGGCGAAAATAAATTTTGTAAATTGTGTCAGGTTGATGGTCACCTGACAAGAGTTTGTTCTAAATTTCCAAATTCGGAATCTAAAATTATTCGAGCGAAAGAATTAAGATTATGTCTCCGGTGCCTCGGTGAGCACTCAGAGTCCAGTTGCAGGGGGGTTAAGAGGTTCCCCTTCCATTGCAGTAATTGTGGTCTAAAAATAAAAAAACATTCCTTAATGTGTCCAAAAGAATCTAGGTCCTTTGTGGGACGTACTTTCGTAGTGGATCAGGACAAGAGTATTAGTCCTGTACTCAAGATATCTATGAAGGTTAAAGGGCACCCAGTTTATTTGATGAAGGCTTTGTTGGAAACAATATTGATGTACAAGCAACAGTTATTGTATAAAATGATGTGTAGAATGACAGAACTTTCTAAGACAAATGCTGACAGTTTAGAAAGATTAATTTGCCAAAAGTTATGAAGGCGATCTCGGTGTTCACTGTCAGGAGGGCTGTTAAACTGGAAGGTGGAAAGAGATTGGAAATGATAAAACCCCTGTTGACAATTGGGATAAAAAAGCACAGTAAAAAGCGCCAATGACATCAACAGCTGTGTGTGTGTGTGTGTAAGAGCGAGATTTGCTATTCACACGTAATGAAGTTGTAAACATTAACACATACTGTTATTTTCCACTTTTCTTGTTACAAAAAGGACAAATTCTTCCATTCCTTCGATATTTTTGTTTGTGATTTTCAAATGGAGAAGGAAAAAAAATTTTTTAAATTAAAATTATTTTTTTTTTATTAAAAAAAATTTGGTAAAACAAATTTTCTGTGATAAGAGACAAATTGATAAATTTTAAAATTGAGATAAAAAACACATTAAGAGGATTAAATGGATGTGCATCCCAAATTAGTGTCGATCCTTCAATTTGATGAGCAAATTTAAAACATCCTAAATCGATTTGTTTGGATTTAAAAAGGCAAACAAATTCTGTGCAAACAGATAAATTTTGATTTTAATTTGACTGAATTTGGACAAATTTTTTGATGCGATTTGAATTTTTGTTTTTATAGAGAAATCTGCTTTTGCAGAAAAACAAAAACTGTTTATCATGAAAATGTTGTTTAAAAAGTATTTTCTTGAAAAATAAGAAATAAAAATTGAAAATATTTTTTTGTTTATCTGTAGAAATGACCAGAAACTATTTAGGTCATAATGATTCATTTCTTCAATAGATTAAAGATTTTCCATCTGATGCAAGGACTGAAATTTAAAACGCAAAGAAAGAAATAACAAAGATAGCCATTTCCTAATTCTCATGTGTTAAAAGACAAATCATTCCAACTCTTGGGCGTTGGTTTCATTTTAACCGTCATTTTGTCATGGCTTTTTAAATGAGGAAAATAATTTTGCAATTTTTTTAATTAAAAAAATTTTTTGAAACAAAAACAAATTTTGTTCATTTTTTTTTTTTTTTTTTTTGAAAAACGAAACGATTTTTGTTTTGGATTCACATTCAGAAATTCATTCCTTTACAAAATAATGAATTAGGAAATTTTTAAATTAAAAAAAAAAAAAATAAAAAAAAAATGAAAGCAATTTGATGGAGGAGCATCCTCGATGCGTGTTGATCCTTCAAGTGTGGAAATTTAGTAAGCAAATTTGAAACATCCTGAATTGATTGGTTTGGATTTAAAATGGAAACAAATTAATTTGGTGCAGTTTAGAAGTTTAACTAATAGATTTGAATAACTAATAATTTTTTTCAAGCAATTTGAAAAACGGAATTTTTTGTTTAAAAACAAAAAAAAAAAAATTGCTTGACTTTTAAAAGCAAAGTTTTTCTTGCATTTTTAATTATGAACATAGAATTTTTTTTAAAACAAGATCACTGAAATTTTAAAAATATTTTATTGAAACATTAACATTTTTTTTGTGTGCGTGTAACGTGTATAATTATGCACGTGTAACATGTATAATTATACATGTGTAACGTGTATAATTATGTGAGTGTATACACAATATGTGTATAACAGATATTCTTCATTATTGTGTTCGTATGTATCAAGTTTATTATGTGTGTGTAAAGTTTATTATGGGTATATATTTGATTGGTTACGTATGTGCATGTGCATATTTTGCGCGCGCACGCTTGTCATTGGTTTAAATTTTCACCGATGCTTAATAATGAAGTATAAACATTCAATCAGAAAAAATGTTTAACGCGTCTGGTACGGGCATATCACAATTAACGTCTGGTACGGACATATCACAATTTTGAGTTGAGAAGTGACCAGAAGCATAAACTATTTTGTTATCATCCAGGTGGACTTCAATTGCATGGTTTTCAGTCATCTTGGACTCCTCCTAGCCACTAAAATTAGGTCATTGGCAACTCAGGAAAGTTGAGGTTTGGCATTACACAATCCTTGCCTCACAACTACACACACAGGCAGTCTTACAAGAGGTATCTATTGTCTCTAGAGATAAAAACAAAAGTCATTAAGGACATCCTATTGTTTATGTGATGTGTATGACATTCATCCAGCCAACCAACCAACCAACCAACTCTCCTGACCTTGCAGTCAGGGTTAGTTTTCAATGCCTGGAAACAGTTTCAAGAGACAGGCACAACCTCTGGTAAACCAATTCCAGGCAGACCGCGCTCAATTCGCACCAAAAGTGTTGTTTCTGCAGTGAAAAAGAAGATGGAGTGAAATCCAAAGAGAAGTGTGAGGAAAATTGCGAAAGAATCAAAGATCTCAAGATCTTCCATGCAAAGAATTGTTAAAAATGATCTTCAGTTAAGTCCATAAAAAAAGCAGTCCCGGCAGTTAATTTCGGAACCCTCGAAGCAGAAACGGCTGCACAGGGGCAAGTTGATGTTGCAAGAGATGGAGCGAGCTGCAGGAAAGGTCTTCATCTGGTCTGATGAGAAGATGTTCACGGTGGAGGCTGTGACCAATAAGCATAACGATTGGTTTTATGCAAAAGTTCAAAGGACTTGTCAGTCAACGGCAGAAGCCAACTTCAGTCATGGTCTGGGCTGCTGTTGCATCCGATAGGAGCAAATCTCCATTGATCGTGATTGAGGAAGGCATGAAAGTCAATAGTCAAGTTTATTTGAATATGTTGGAGATAAAAAACACATTAAGAGGATTAAATGGATGTGCATCCCAAATTAGTGTCGATCCTTCAATTTGATGAACAAATTTAAAACATCCTAAATTGATTTGTTTGGATTTAAAAAGGCAAACAAATTCTGTGCAAACAGATAAATTTTGATTTTAATTTGACTGAATTTGGACAAATTTTTTAATGCGATTTGAATTTTTGTTTTTATAGAGAAATCTGCTTTTGCAGAAAAACAAAAACTGATTAAAGATTTTCCATCTGATGCAAGGACTGAAATAAAGAAACAAAGATAGCTATTTCCTAATTCTCATGTGTTAAAAAGGACAAATTCTTCCAACTCTTGGACATTGGTTTCATTTTAACGGTTATTTTGTCATGGCTTTTTAAATGAGGAAAATAATTTTGCAATTTTTTTTAATTAAAAAAGTTTTGAAACAAAAATAAATTTTGTTCATTTTTTTTTTTTTTTTTTTTGAAAACGAAACGATTTTTTTTTTGGATTCAAATTCAGGAATTCATTCGTTTACAAAATAATGAATTAGGAAATTTTAAAATTAAAAAAAAAAAAAAAGAAAGCAATTTAATCGATGAGCATACTGGATGCGTGTTGATCCTTCAAGTGTGGAAAATGCTCTGGCTCACTGAATCATTTGGGGATGATTTCAGCTTCATACAGGACGGTGCTCCAGCTCACACAGCGAATGTGACTCAACAGTGGTGCAAGGACCATTTCTCAGGCTTCTGGGACAAGCAAATGTGGCCACCATCAAGTCCAGATATCAATCCTATGGACTTTGCTATCTGGTCCATTTTGGAGAGCGATGTTTAGAGATGTTCCTACCTCAATTTGGACTCGCTGAAGACAGAGAGACTCCTTTAATGGAAAACCGATAACGCTGGAAAATTTCAAGGTCGACTCGAAGGTGATTCGATACAAATGTAATTTTTGTATGTTTAATCATATTTCTTTGCAAAAAAAAAAAAAAAAAAATGGAGGTGGGTATCATAGGTAATACATTAATAGGACCTTTTCGAGTCTTTGAAGGTGTGAAACTCACAAAAGCCAAGCATACATACAGTTTTAAGACGAGTGTTTGTCCCATTGTTTGTACGACCTGTCTTTACTTTATCAACGTCAGCCGATTCTTATGCGCGACAATGTTTCATCTCACGCAGCAAAGGCTACGACTTCCTTCCTCTCATCTCAGGGGATCAAAGGCGAAACTCCTGAATTGGCTGCGTTGTTCCCCTTACTTAAACTTGATTGATCAATTCTGGTCAATTTTGAAGAGAGAGGGATTACGAAGGAGGACAACAATTTACATCAAAATAAAATTGTCGACGTTGCAAGTACCATACCACCTCAACAGAATAATAGACGGCAACTTGTTGGTACTGATGATGATGGTGAGCGCATCGTGGTCGAAATAGATGAAAGCAAGTATTTCCACTGTGAAGTTTGGAGGACACCCTTAAAAAATCCTTTAAAATTATCATTTTAAAAGTTTATGGGGGCGCTGATAACGAAAATAACAGTTAAAATTCCAGCAAATGAGTAGTTTCCACAATATGAAGAAATGTTAGTTTCAAAAAAAAAAAAAAAAAAAAAAAAAAAATTTAATGCAAAATGAGCAACCACTGTATGCCCACTTTTTTAGGTGGTGGCAGAGGCTCTTTCCACCTTCAAAAAATCCTTTAAAATACCACTAACGTTTAAAATTCCAAGATATGGAGAAATGCATACACTCCATGGCTATTACATGGAAAAGTCTGTCCCCTTCCTATGTAAATAAGACTACTAGATAAGTGAAAATGATATTAGGATAAGCCTAGAATATGTCCCCTTCCCATGTAAATAAGCCTAGAAGTCTGTCCCCTTCCCATGTAAATAAGACTACTAGATAAGTGAAAATGATATTAGGATAAGCCTAGAATATGTCCCCTTCCCATGTAAATAAGCCTAGAACTCTGTCCCCTTCCCATGTAAATAAGACTACTAGATAAGTGAAAATGATATTAGGATAAGCCTAGAATCGAACCCTGTAGGCAAGTGCTAATAGAGAAGGGAATGTTAAAAATTAAGTTTATTAGAAATAGTTAAATATTGTTTACATTGGAAAAAGAATTGTCCATTCTTTAGAAATATAGATATTAAATAAGGTCAGTTAACCTCAAACATGGGGTAAAACCTAAATGTCGATATGTACCTTCGTTGGATAACCCAGCGGATCTTTTGACCAGAGGTATCACTGTTTCTGAGTTTAAACAAATTTTTAAATTTTGGACATGCGGACCAGAGTGGCTTAATCAAGAAAAAATATGCTGGCCCTCGTCCCCGTTGCCCTGTCTTAGCAACGGTAACAGAAAAATGGTATCATGCATGTTCTCTGATGGAACTGCTTCTGACAAAATTCATTTGCCAATTGAGGTATCTGATTATTCCTCCTTGAATAAGGCAATTAATGTTTTTGAAAAGGTTATAAGATTCGGTGATAAATTGCGTCATCGAAAAACTGACACAGTCAAGAGAGCTAAATTGTTGCTCTTCTTGCACATGCAAAGGGAAGCATTTCCCACTGAAATTGTTTATTTAAAGCAACCTTCTAATAAGGCTGCTCCCCCTAGAGTCACGGCCCTTGGGTTATTCCTAGATGAGGAAGGACTGATACGAACTCAGGGACGTATTCAGAACTCCGATGTTTTCCCATATGAAGTAAAATTTCCCATATTGTTAGGGAAAAATACCCATCTGACCAAATTGGTCATCATGGAGTCTCACCAGAATTGTTGCCATATGGGAGAAAATTCAACCCTTAGCAAAGTAAGGCTATCCGGGTTTTGGATCCCTCAAGGGAGGCAAGCGGTGAAGTCTGTTCTCCGCGACTGTGTTATATGTAAGAGAATCAATTCTCTACCGTACAAAGCGTCAACTATTTCAAATTAAAAGCAATTTTGTGGGGTATGGATAAACCAACCCAAGTTCTAATAATTCATAATAAAAATTAAGGCTTGTTATAGCCTATAAATTCATAAATTTAAGGTTCATTATGGCCTAATAATACATAATAAAATTAAGGATCTTCATAGCCTAATAATTCATACATAAATTAAGACGCGTTATGGCCTAGAGAGATAGTTATAAGTCCAGATTGGCAACAGACACTCACATTGATACATTGCTGTTATTGTGTTAATTTTAAGTCCTACGGGACCCAAATCCTTTCATTGTAATAATATGTTCAATAAGCGACAATCATTCACTTAAAAATAAAAAAGAAATGAATATCCATTTCTTTTTCTTCTTTTCTTTGGCAGAGTGTTAGAAATTTCGGGAACAGGAAGGCGTGTCTTATTCCGCTCACGCGATTGTATGCACGTACACATTTTGTCACGCCAGGTTTTGGCGCCAATATTAATTAAATTTCAGATTCCATGTGGTGGCGTGGAGAGAAACACCGACGGGCATTTCGCTCTCGGCTTCAATAATGAACCGAGTTCTACATAATTCTCATTCTAAGTAAAGAATGAATTGATATGCCTGAGGCAACCTGTTTCTTTGAACAATATTCTTCTTCATCATTCGGCCGAAGGAATGGCCGGCCCTTTTATCCCAGCTGAAGCATTGGAACCTTTATCGTCATCGGGCGAATCACCCATAATGGACCTTACTTTCATTGGACCAGTCCAGAAGGAGTTCGTGCTTCATATTTGGATCTCAAGAACATTATCTTCACACCAGTGAAAAAACACCTAACACTGTATACCGGCTAACTACCCGCCATTGGGCAGAAGCTAAAGAGGTGCACCCTTTTGCAACCACGGACTCATTTACTTTCTCTTCAATAAAATATTATTTGGAATTTAAGGTGAGCCTTTCGTTTTTTTCCTTGTGTCTCTTTCATTCTGCCAAGGGCAAAAAACGTGTAAGAGAAATCTTACACTATTTAACCCAAAGTTGGGACCCTAACAGGTACTACCACTCCGGGTCAGAGTGGACCTGGGAGCAATGGTAATTAAAGGGTGGCTCCACACTCCCCAAAGCCCACAAGCTGGGGCCTCACCACTGGATATAGTTTAAGGTCATATCCAGGACCCCCATTGAGGGACTTTTACCCTCTGCAGGGGGGCAGTCGGCGTATTCTAATGCCCCACCGACAGGGCCGAAGCGGTGAAGGAATTACAGTGAAGATAGATGAAACTCATTGTTCAGAGCAAGTACAATAGAGGGAAAATCCTCAGGCAGATTTGGCTCTTTGGAGGAATAGAGCGAGTGTCGAAACGTAGTTTCGTTCTCGCTCTAACAGGCCCGGATGGACGAAGGAATGAGGATACTTTACTGCCTCTAATTAAAAATTTGTGTTACCACGTTCTGTTATATATAGTGACATGATAAATGATTTGATACCGCAGTTTGATTTACTTGGAGACGGCAGACCTACTTGGTTTATGCAAGACGGTGCCCCGCCGCATTACACAACGATTGTTCGTGACTGGCTCCACGAGAATTTAAAAAACTGGATCGGTCGAAGATGTACGGTAGAGTGGTCGGCCAGGTCGCCTGACCTAAACCCCATTGACTTTTATTTCTGGGGTCACATTAAGCAAATTGTTTATTCAACGAAGATTCGTGATTTGGATCATCTGAAGAGTCATATTATTGATGCTCATCTTCAAATTGATGTTGATGCTGATTTACTGAATCAATAAATTCTATCACCTTGTTGGATACCATCAGCCTATTTGGAAGTTAATCAAGACAATTAAAAAAGAATTTGGTGAATAACCATTGCAAGAACTGTAATTAGCCAATCACCTAAAAAAAAAAAATCATGTAGATCCTCAAAGAAGATTAAAAAGTTTATGCATCAATTACAATGAAGGGAGGAAAAATCTAAACCAATTCTTAATGGATCTTAGTCACACCATACAAAATCATTCCACAACCTAATATATAAAAAACGGTACACATTTTTACGAACATACGAGTGTAAATCAAAAAGTTTTAAGACAAGTGATATAAATTCAATCTAAATGAAAACAGAGCAACAAAACAAGGTTTAATTGCACTACTGATTACTTAACAACAAATTTGACAAGTTACAACATTCTAAATCTTTTATTCTTTTTTTTCAGATAATATTTTATAATAACTTTTTGACAGTCCAAAATGAGCCAATTTGAACTTCGTGCAAACATTAAATTTCTAACAAAACTGGAATGGAAACCGACGGAAATCATTAAAGCTCTACAAAATGTTTATGGAGACTCGTCACCTTCTATATATAAAAAAGGGTACACTTTTTTTACGAACATTTATATATATATATATATATATATATATATATATTGGAAACTATTACCAAACGGATGTAAAGAACGTATAATATGGATTTTACCAAACAAGTTGGATCAACAAAAACATTCATATCCTTTTTCTACAAATACTCCTGCTACAGAACTTCTGATAAATGTATTATTTTCACTTTGACTTTCCATGTCTCACTGACTTTAGCAAATAGGGTGCATACCTTTATAACTATTTGCTAATATTTTCACTCCTCTGATGAGATGGTAGACATCGAAACCCTATAGGTTAAGGAGATAAACTTTCTAAAACATTCTTTGTCTTGCTTAGAATAATAAAAATTCTTTGATATGAAACTCTCTCACTTCATTTCATTTCAATGAGAGTTTTTTGAAATTCATTGAATTACAATTTAATATATATATATATATATATATATTGTCATGTTTTGCAAAAGGACCTTTTTTTATTTGGGGACATATTTTACTTGTCACCGTACTTTTGACTTCTCGTTTGCTGTGACGTTATCTTAAACTTTCCCCTTTTTTTATTCTTTATCCTTTCTTTCACGTTAAATCGCTATTTAAGGAACTTTAGGTATTGTTTTGGTTAATTTTATAGAAAAATAACTGTTTATGAATTCTCGTCAACGAGACTTCAGCCGCTGGTTGGCGGGCCCTTTCGAATCCACGCTCTTTCAGTTTGCCTGGCAGCACACAAGAACGTGTCGATTTCTCGCTCTTCATGCCGCTAACATAACTGGGTAGGTTTCAATTTAAGTTCTTCTTTGTATTGTTTAAACTGAATTTACTCTTCTTCTACTCATAGAATAATGTGCTTTCATGTAATAAGCAATTTATTTAGACTGACGTTATTCTTATTGGGGCAATATTTGAAGTATGCTAGCAATAAGTCATTTATATCGTGAACTACCAGTTGAAAGGGATTTGGAAGCCTTTAAACTGTCAACCGTGAACGAATATGCCTGTGCTTTCTCGCGGTTTCACCTAATATTATTTCTTCACTTAAGGATTTAAATTTATTTGTTTTCCTTGCCTTTCTTAATAATCTTCCTTCCTTTTTTTATCTTATAGTTTTCTCATTTGTTGCTAAGTCCACGTGTTCGTTTATTTTTCATGCCTTCGTCTCTTTACTCATTGCAGTAACATTATTTTATCTAAGTATATTTTATCATGTCTAGAACAGTTTACCATTCCTTACATCTACGCCAGTATCGACACGGTCGTGCAAGATTTCTATCAATCTTTCTCTTCCTTGCCTAGTTACATGCAGCCCTTTCTCTCTCGCTCTCTTTCATGTCTTTCAGTTACATGCAGCCCTTTCTCTCTCGCTCTCTTTCATGTCTTTCAGTTACATGCAGCCCTTTCTCTCTCTGGTGCGTTTGAGTTAACTGGCTGTCTGAAACAAGGTGTCGACAGGCATTTTGCCGAAGGCAGCACATATATATATATGGCCACAAAGTCACACACCAATGTTAATATTTATTTTTTATTAATATAATTTTTTAATTTCGGGGGGGGGGGGTCACATTAAGCAAATTGTTTATTCAACGAAGATTCATGGTTTGGATCATCTGAAGAGTCGTATTATTGATGTCTTCAAATTGATGGTGATGCTGATTTACTGAATCGTGTCTACAGGAACTTTGAATTTCATGAAGGAACAAAAGGGAGAGTTGTAGTTGTCATGTTTTGCAAAAGGACCTTTTTTATTTGGGGACATATTTTACTTGTCACCGTACTTTTGACTTCTCGTTTGCTGTGGCGCTATCTTAAACTTTCCCTTTTTTTTTTATTCTTTCTCCTTTCTTTCATGTTAAATCGCTATTTAAGGAACTTTAGGTATTGTTTTGGTTAATTTTATAGAAAAATAACTGTTTATGAATTCTCGTCAACGAGACTTCAGCCGCTGGTTGGCGGGCCCTTTCGAATCCACGCTCTTTCAGTTCGCCTGCCAGCACACAAGAACGTGTCGATTTCTCGCTCCTCATGCCGCTAACATAACTGGGTAGGTTTCAATTTAAGTTCTTCTTTGTATTGTTTAAACTGAATTTACTCTTCTTCTACTCATAGAATAATGTGCTTTCATGTAATAAGCAATTTATTTAGACTGACGTTATTCTTATTGGGGCAATATGCCGCTAACATAACTGGGTTTTTTAACTAATTCACCAATGAATAATCGTACTTTCCCCTAACGAAATGCGTCTGTTTGTTTTTTGGTGGGTTTGAGTTAACTGGCTGTCTGAAACAAGGTGTCGACAGGCATTTTGCCGAAGGCAGCACAGTAAAAAAACCCAATTATCGTCCACTCGGCGGAAGAAATGAAATAGACTCGTCTTCGCTTCTCTTGGCTCATGTGGTTCCAGTTTGAGGCTTCTCTCTTCGACCGCACCTCCACGCGGAATCTATCTGGACGTGCTCCACTCCATTCTCATATTCGTCCCGCACCAAACCGCTTTACTTTTCGTCGACTCTAGCTCCAGACTAACCGCAACGCTATGGAAATAAAATCTACTTCTGGCAGAACATCTCCAGGCTATCCTCTGCTTCCTCGAAGGCCTTGGCCGCCCGAGCCGAACTTGAAATGGCAAAGGCGAGCCTCCTCTTCATAGAAAAGGAAAATAAACTGCAGGAAGCAAAGGTTAAAATGGAGTCTGCGGAGAAAGCCCTAAAGGCTGCTAGGGAAGTAGCGGTAAAAGAAGCCGCGGTCAGGATCTTCGAGGAATACGTCTCCAGTAGCGAACGAGGGTCCGACATCTACGTAGACCAAACTCCTGCCGATCCCATGCAACGCACAAGGGAGTTTGTTGCTGGGTTAATGCCTCACAACCACCCGCAACCAGTGCAAACCTCTGCCATGCCTCCCGCAATTTCCCAACCCATACCGTTTCCTGCCCCACCATCCGAACAAAATGAGGATAGGGAGACCCCTTTTCACTTGCCGACAAGCATCGAGCCGGATACACCAGATACCCATCTGAGGAATCGCAGCCTGGAAACTATTCCTGACCATTCGCGGCAGTTAATGCGGTATTTCGCCAGGCGGGAATTGCTCCAGTCCAGCATGCTGAAGTTTTCAGATAAACCCAAGGACTACAGGGCCTGGAGACGTTCTTTTCGTAATTCCATCTCTGACATGCAGTTGACTTCAAGTGAAGAAATGGACCTGCTGGTCAGCTGGCTTGGTCCTGGGTCTGCCGCACATGCAAATCGTTTGAGTACAGCCTATCTCAATTATCCGGATAAGGGCTTACAGGAAATATGGAAACGCTTGGAAAAATGCTACGGATCTCCTGAAGCCATAGAAGACTCCCTCTTGGACAGAATATCTAGCTTCCCCAGAGTGACCCGGGATTACTACCGATTGAGGGAGTTAAGCGACCTCCTCATCGAACTCCAAGCTGCCAAAGAGGACGGTGATCTCCCTGGTCTTGCCCTTCTGGATACTGCGCGCGGCATCAGACCGATAGTGGAGAAGCTTCCCCCACCTCTGCAGGACCAGTGGGCTTCCCATGGCACCGCTTATAAACGGAAACACAAGGTACCCTTTCCTCTATTCTTGGTGTTTGCAAAATTCATTGAGCAGCAAGCGGAGGATAAAAACGCCCCCAGTTTCACTCTGGCAAGGACTTGGCCTTCGGAAAGGACAGACCGGTTTGGAACCTCAGCTCGGAAGGAGGTGTCAGCGCATGCGACACAAGTTTCAGCTAGAGACATTAAGGAAATGTGTCCCATCCACAATCTGCCTCACCCACTTCGCAGCTGTCGAGTTTTCAGAAAGAAAACCCTTCCTGAAAGAGGGGCTTATCTACAGCAAAACCAGTTTTGCGTCCGATGCTGTTTTCCTGCTCACACGGATCGGGATTGTAAAACCCAACTGAAATGTGCTGAATGCGGAAATGGTTGTCATAACACTGCTCTCCACCCCGAACCCGTTATACAAGCGCCACCTCAAAGAGCCATGCAAAATCATGGCGGGGGAGAGTAACGGTGTTGCAACCCACTGCACGCAGGTGTGCGGCGGCAACTCAGTTGCCAAATCTTGCTCGAAGATTTGCCTGGTGATGGTGCACCCCGAAGGCTTACAAGATGTATGCCATTATTGATGAGCAATAGGTCACTTGCTCACCCCGAGTTCTTCGACTTGTTCAATGATCATGGTCCCCCATCTTCTTATTCACTCAGGACATGTGTGGGTGTCATGGAGATGGTTCGAAGAAGAACCCGCGGGTACAGGATCAACTCTATGGACGGACGCGTCAGTCTCCCGCTTCCCACGCTCATCGAATGTGCTGAGGTGCCCAACAACCGTGCGGAAATCCCAACGCCCGAAATGGCACGTCACCATAAACACTTGGCCAGCATAGCAAAGGATATTCCGGAGTTGGATCCCGATGCTCCAATTTTGTTGCTCCTAGGTCGGGACATTATTGATGCGCACAAGGTACATGATCAGCTCCTTGGCCCTCGCAACACTCCTTACGCCCAGAGGCTGGGTGATAGTGGGCGATGTGTGCCTTGGCCACACACATAAGCCCGACGCCGTGAACACCTTCCTTACAAACACCGAGGGAGGAGGGCGACCAACCAACTTCGAGCCGTGCCCCAATTCATTCCAGATAAGAGAACCACATTTCAAGAGGGAACTAGGTGGTTCTGTGTTCCAGTCGACTAGGGCGGATGAGAAACTAGCCCACTCTATAGAAGACGAGATCTTCTTGGACATTATGAACAAAGGAGTGATGAAGGGCAGCAACGGCAGCTGGATGGCGCCTCTTCCCTTTAAACCATCCCGACCTCGTCTCCCAGACAACCGACAGCAAGCAGTGAATCGACTCAACTCACTCTTCCGTCAATTCCAGAAAAGGCCACAACTCCAAGAGGACTTCCACTTCTTTATGCAGAAAATGTTCGACAATGGTCACGCAGAGATCGCTCCGCCACTCAATGATGAGGCAGAGAGATGGTATTTGCCCATGTTCGGTGTCTACCATCCCAAAAAGCCTACCAAAATAAGAGTCGTTTTCGACTCCAGTGCGCAACACTATGGAGTATCACTAAATCACACTCTTCTCACCGGGCCGGACCTGAACAATAACTTGATAGGATTACTGCTCCGTTTCCGAAGAGAACCCGTGGCCTTTATGGCTGACGTGGAGCAGATGTTTTTCTGTTTTCTCGTGAAGAAAGAACACAGAAACTTTCTGAGATTCTTGTGGCACAAGGATAATGACTTCGACAAGGAAATTGTGGAATATCGAATGAAAGTCCATGTATTTGGCAACAGCCCTTCACCTGCAGCCCTGCAGTTGTCCGTTTCGTGAACAGAGACTTCTATGTCGACGACGGGTTGAAGTCGGTGCCCACTGTAACAGATGCCATTTCCTTGTTGAAGGAGACTCATGAAGTCTTGAAAGCTTCAAATTTGAGGTTGCATAAAATAGCCTCCAACAAGAAAGAGGTTCTGGATGCCTTCTCTACCGAGGACCTCGCCAGTGACATCAAAGACTTAAATCTCGATGTGGATGCACTGCCTGTGCAACGTAGCCTGGGACTCGAGTGGGACCCCAAAGGAGACTGCTTCACCTTTAGTGTTGTCCAAGAGAAAAAGCCGTACACTCGCAGAGGAATCCTATCCACCATCAATAGCCTCTATGACCCCCTTGGGTTTGTGGCGCCCGTCATCCTCCAGGGCAAATTAATCTTAAGAGAGTTGATGTCTGAAAAATTTGAGTGGGATACTCCCTTACCGCCTCAGAAGGAACAACTGTGGACCGTTTAGCGTGATTCCTTACAGGGGTTACACAACCTCCAAATACCTAGGACATACACCTCAAGGTCCCCAACTGCAGCAGCATTCAAGGAATTGTGCGTCTTCTCCGATGTGTCAACGAGGGCTATAGCAGCTGTAGCCTATCTAAGAGTCACCTACCCGGATCGTACTTGCGAGATCGGGTTTATCATGGGTAAAACCAAATTGGCACCAAATCCTGAGATTTCAATACCTCGACTGGAACTATGTGCAGCCGTCCTAGCAGTGGAATTAGCTGACATGGTTCTCTCAGAGCTGGACATGCAGATTGATTCGACACTCTTCTTCACGGACAGTAAAGTCGTTCTCGGCTACATAAGCAACGAACAACGCCGTTTTTATGTTTATGTTAGCAATCGTGTACGACGCATCCGCCAGTCCTCACAACCCAAGCAGTGGAGCTATGTATCTACCAATCGAAACCCAGCTGACAGTCGAACCAGATCGATTCCTGCCACCCAACTCTCGACCGCAGCCTGGCTTAATGGTCCTTCATTCCAGTTTCGCAAACCCACCTTCAAACCTCATAATCCAGAACCCTACAATCTCGTTGATCCTGATAGCGACGCCGATGTGCGCCCTGTGGTGACAGCGTTCACCTCCCACTGTTCCCCTTCGTCGCTTGGTTCCCATCGTTTCACAAGGTTCTCCACCTGGAAGACTTTAACCCGCACTATTGCCCGCTTGATCCACATCTCCCAGTCATGGCATAGGGACAACAGGACAAATGATTGCGTGGGTTGGCACTACTGCAAAACACCCCGGTCGGCAGAAGCGTTATCTCAATCAACAAAAATAATTATCCGATCGGTACAAAGAGATGCGTATGCGGTGGAGATCTCCTGTTTATCCGAACACAGGGAGCTTCCCAAGAGTAGTGCACTTCGCAAATTGGATCCGTTCGTCGACAACCAAGGTCTTCTCAGAGTCGGAGGTCGCACACGTAGAGCCTCGATTCATCACAACGATATGCACCCTCTCATCGTACCTGGGAAACATCATGTGGCAACATTGCTCATCGAACACCACCATCGACTAGTGTACCACCAAGGCCGTCACTTCACAGAAGGTGCCATTCGTTCTGCCGGCTTCTGGATTGTTGGTGGAAAGAAATCCATAAGCAGAATTATATACTACTGTGTAATTTGCAGGAAGCTCCGGGGACCTGTGCAGATCCAAAAGATGGCCGACCTACCAGAGGACCGCCTTTCCTTTGAACCTCCCTTCACTAATGTGGGGCTTGATGTGTTTGGGCCTTGGCCCATCACATCACGACGAACTAGAGGAGGCTTAGCCCACAGCAAGAGGTGGGCGGCTATATTTACGTGTATGACAAGAGCGATTCACATTGAGGTCCTGGAATCGCTAGACACGTCTGCCTTGATAAACGCTCTCAGACGTTTCTTTGCCATTCGAGGCCCTGCAAAAATCATTCGTTCGGATCACGGCTCCAATTTCGTCGGCGCTAGGAAAGAGTTGAACATCAATTCCAACTTGAATACCAGGGCAGTGACTCAACACCTTGCTGACCAGGGTTGTACATGGCTGTTCAATCCTCCACATGCACCACACATGGGTCGAGTGTGGGAGAGAATGATAGGGATAACCAAAAAAATCCTAAATTCTATGCTGTTGCAACACGGGAGCACCATACTAACCCATGAAGTTTTCACCACATTTATGGCTGAGGTTACTGCAATTGTCAACAACAGGCCACTGGTCCCAGTCTATTCAGACCCAGAGGATCCTGTTCTGTTGACACCTACCACACTCCTCACCCAGAAAATGGGATCCATTCCGACCCCCCCCCCCCTGGGACCTTTAACTTAAAAGACTCAGCCAGACGACAATGGAGACACGTCCAGCACTTAGCGCAAACGTTTTGGCATCGATGGAAAAACCAGTATCTGCCCCTTCTACAAACTCGAAGTAAATGGACTTCACAAGTTCCAAATTTGGAGCCTGGTAGTTTAGTCCTCATAAAGGACAAGGACGCTAAGAGGAACGAATGGCCTTTGGGAATCGTTACCCGAGTTATCCCTAGCAAGGATGGTCTGGTTTGACAGGTTGAGATAAAAGCTTGCAAAAAGGACTCTATCAAATTGTTTCTTAGACCTGTGACAGAGACTGTGCTTCTCCTCTCCCCATATACCCCTCCCCCTGTGCACAAAACGTCTAACAAGTAAAAAACCAAAAAAAAAAAAAAAAAAAAAAAACTTAATGTCCCCCCCCCCTGCTCCTGCTCAGAAAACATCTACCCACTAAGACTTTCAACATATCATTTTCTCAATTTAAAGACCCTCGTATCAGCTCTTGTCCCTTAACTTATGCTTCTGCTACAACAAGACTTTTAGTATTTCCTTTCTCCCTATTTTTTTATCAGTTGTCACCCTTGATCCTATGTTTTTATGTCCACCTTGATGTTTTCACTAATTCTTATTACCACTGACATTTACCTCCTTGCAACTCTGGATTTCTTTACGAGAGACTCAAAATCCAAACGCAGGTTGTATTAGAGCTAAACCGCCAAGATGAACATTTGAGATTACAATCTCAGACGGGGAGTGTCATGTTTTGCAAAAGGACCTTTTTTTATTTGGGGACATATTTTACTTGTCACCGTACTTTTGACTTCTCGTTTGCTGTGACGTTATCTTAAACTTTCCCCTTTTTTTATTCTTTATCCTTTCTTTCACGTTAAATCGCTATTTAAGGAACTTTAGGTATTGTTTTGGTTAATTTTATAGAAAAATAACTGTTTATGAATTCTCGTCAACGAGACTTCAGCCGCTGGTTGGCGGGCCCTTTCGAATCCATGCTCTTTCAGTTCGCCTGCCAGCACACAAGAACGTGTCGATTTCTCGCTCCTCATGCCGCTAACATAACTGGGTAGGTTTCAATTAAAGTTCTTCTTTGTATTGTTTAAACTGAATTTACTCTTCTACTCATAGAATAATGTGCTTTCATGTAATAAGCAATTTATTTAGACTGACGTTATTCTTATTGGGGCAATATTTGAAGTATGCTAGCAATAAGTCATTTATATCGTGAACTACCAGTTGAAAGGGATTTGGAAGCCTTTAAACTGTCAACCGTGAACGAATATGCCTGTGCTTTCTCGCGGTTTCACGTAATATTATTTCCTCACTTAAGGATTTAAATTTATTTGTTTTCCTTGCCTTTCTTAATAATCTTCCTTCCTTTTTTTATCTTATAGTTTTCTCATTTGTTGCTAAGTCCACATGTTCGTTTATTTTTCATGCCTTCGTCTCTTTACTCATTGCAGTAACATTATTTTATCTAAGCATATTTTATCATGTCTAGAACAGTTTACCATTCCTTACATCTACGCCAGTATCGACACGGTCGTGCAAGATTTCTATCAATCCTTCTCTTCCTTGCCTAGTTACATGCAGCCCTTTCTCTCTCGCTCTCTTTCATGTCCTTTCCGTCACAGTAAACTCATACCATATTAATTTCGGGGGGGGGGGGGGGTCACATTAAGCAAATTGTTTATTCAACGAAGATTCATGGTTTGGATCATCTGAAGAGTCGTATTATTGATGTCTTCAAATTGATGGTGATGCTGATTTACTGAATCGTGTCTACAGGAACTTTGAATTTCATGAAGGAACAAAAGGGAGAGTTGTAGTTGTCATGTTTTGCAAAAGGACCTTTTTTATTTGGGGACATATTTTACTTGTCACCGTACTTTTGACTTCTCGTTTGCTGTGACGCTATCTTAAACTTTCCCTTTCTTTTTTATTCTTTCTCCTTTCTTTCAGCACACAAGAACGTGTCGATTTCTCGCTCCTCATGCCGCTAACATAACTGGGTTTTTTAACTAATTCACCAATGAATAATCGTACTTTCCCCTAACAAAATGCGTCTGTTTGTTTTTTGGTGGGTTTGAGTTAACTGGCTGTCTGAAACAAGGTGTCGACAGACATTTTGCCGAAGGCAGCACAGTAAAGAACCCAATTATCGTCCACTCGGCGGAAGAAATGAAATAGACTCGTCTTCGCTTCTCTCGGCTCACGTGGTTCCAGTTTGAGGCTTCTCTCTTCGACCGCACCTCCACGCGGAATCTATCTGGACGTGCTCCACTTCATTCTCATATTCGTCCCGCACCAAACCGCTTTACTTTTCGTCGACTCTAGCTCCAGACTAACCGCAACGCTATGGAAATAAAATCTACTTCTGGCAGAACACGCTCCAGGCTATCCTCTGCTTCCTCGAAGGCCTTGGCCGCCCGAGCCGAACTTGAAATGGCAAAGGCGAGCCTCCTCTTCATAGAAAAGGAAAATAAACTGCAGGAAGCAAAGGTTAAAATGGAGTCTAAGGAGAAAGCCCTAAAGGCTGCTAGGGAAGTAGTGGTAAAAGAAGCCGCGGTCAGGATCTTCGAGGAATACGTCTCCAGTAGCGAACGAGGGTCCGACATCTACGTAGACCAAACTCCTGCCGAGTTTCGCTGGGAAATCCTTTCACACCCTCCCTATAGTCCTGATTTAGCGCCTAGTGATTTCTTCCTATTTCCAAAACTGAAGGAACATTTGAAAGGAATAAGACTTCAATCCATAAATGAAGCAAAGAAAGAGGTTGTGACCTGGTTCACTAGACAAGTTCCAGAATTTTATGAAGAAGGAATTTATCGATGGAAACATCGCTTACAGAAGTGTATTGAGTTAGGCGGATCGTATGTAGAAAAATAAAGTTTTCAACTTCCATACATAAAGTTTTTCTTCAATTTGTATCAGAACTTTTAGATTTACCCTCGTATATATATATATTTTTTTAATATATATATATATATATATATATATATATATATATATATATATATATACACACACACACACACACACAAAGGGTGGCCACAAAGTCACACACCAATGTTAATATTTATTTTTAATAATAATTTTTTAATTTCTGGGGTCACATTAAGCAAATTGTTTATTCAACAAAGATTCATGGTTTGGATCATCTGAAGAGTCGTATTATTGATGTCTTCAAATTGATGGTGATGCTGATTTACTGAATCGTGTCTACAGGAACTTTGAATTTCGTATTGACTCGTGCATAGCTGCAAACGGCGAACATATCGAGCAATTGTAATCCTTGTAAAGAACTTTGAATTTTAATAAATGTTACTACTATAACTTTTTTAATTTTTTAACTTTTTTAATTAACATTGGTGCGTGACTTTGTGGCCACCCTGTATATATAAATAATCAAGATTAAGTAATTATTTTATTAAGTATTTTTATTATAGACAATAAAAATTTATTAAAAAAGGATTCAGTAGCAATAGAAAGGACCAAGGAGAATCTAGAAGGGTGGCTTATTATTATGGTGGACAAGTCTGGGTTACCCGACCGTTATAAAACTTGGATTTATCAGCACATTATTTTACCCAAGTTACTTTGGCCCTTAACAATATATGAATTTACAACCTCCACCGTGGAAACAATAGAGAGGAGAATTACAGCTCGTCTACGCAGGTGGTTAGGTTTACCAAGATCCCTCTGCAATGCAGCGCGATATGGAAGCTCAAATAAATTACAACTTCCATTTAAAAGTGTCTGGGATGAATATAAAGCCACAAAAGTGAGGTTGGCCATTCAGTATGAGTGCTCCAGAGACCTAAAAGTTGCCGAGGCAGGCATAGTTGTTTTCACAGGGAAAAATGGAATACTGCTAAAGAATTTAAGGACGCGAAAGAAATGTTTTGTGGCCACCCTGTATCTTGCTTGTTAATATCAAGTGAAAAAAATTGTATTAGAGCATGTCACAACAGATTGGCTTTTTTAACAGCAAATTTCAAATTCAACCTTTTCTGAAGGAGTTTAGTCTTCAAAATTTGGTTTCAAATTTGTTGTATATTACAAAAATTTTTTTTATATACTACAGCAATTTCACATACAATTTTATTAGCTAATAACTATTAAATAAAACGCTATAATCATTTGGGAGCTAACCTCTTCAATATTAACATAGCCCAGAGTTGACATCTTCAATATCGCCATTTTTTTTCCTTTGTTGAAAAACAAAGAGCATAAAACTAATTAAAAGACGCAAATATTTGGAAGCTAATCTCTTCAATATAGCTCAGTCAATGCAGACGTTAAGAACCTTGCCCCCAGTTTTTAGGTTTTTTCCCCCTTTTCACTTGAGTTTTTTTATGCGGATTATCGATTACAGCCTTAACTACTAGGTTGCAAAGAAAGAAAAAAAATTTGTGGAAAAGAAAAAATTCAAAAACTTCAAAAAAGTATACAGCAAATGCATTAAATGCAAGGCTAGGGTCCTTCTCCAAACAATCAAAGCTTGTATTATGGGTTATTCCAGCACAATTCATCCAGCTCCGACACACCCCCTCTTGGATTATTTTCATATTTACACCATACAAACGTTGGGTTAAAACTAAGAGAAATCTGCAATTTCCTTCAAAGTTTGTATGGTGTAAATATGAAAAAAATCCAAGAGGGGGTGTGTCAGAGCTGGATGAATTGGGCTGGAATAATCCTTATCTGAGACTTTCCAAATAATTTTTGACTATTTTTTAAATGCCTGAGACATCTTCAGCCCCTTTTGAGTGGCATTTCGGCACCTTCCTCCAGCCATCCAGTGGGTCCCCCAGGTTGTGGCTGGGGGCACCACCTCTACTTATGTAAGGTAGAGAGAAGCTTCGAATAACCAATAAGAAGCCGTGGACAATGAGGAACAACATTGAAAAGTGCCTAGAATAAATAAAAAAAAATAAATAAATAAACTAGATGGCCGTTGCCCAGAATAAAAAGGGCCCCTAAACCTGTTCATGCACCAGGCAGGAAGAGGAAAGTGTTATAAAACAGAAATACAAATCTCAGGTGATTTACGCGCAATTCCGCAGGCATTGGCAAAATAACATTTATATTTTTCGGCCAATGACAATGCCTCCTGCCTAAATTAAACACAGGCTTTCTCGAGCCACTTTTTCATCGCGCCTCGATATAAAAAAGGGGCAGCATGTTCAAATCGGCAGTTTAGACAGACCGACCAGTCAAACACATCACGCTTCGCGTTCGTTGCTGCTTCCACCGTCTTCGTCACCGACGCCGTCATCTTCGCCTTGAACGCTGTCAACATCAGCACCTTCCTCTTCTCCGACGCCGTCTTAATCGTCGTCTTCACCGTCGCCACGGCTGCTACTTCACCGACGCACGAGTCAAACATCAACCACCTCTCTTCTCACCAACGTCGCCATGGCCGATACTTATCGTCGTCCCAGTCAACTTCGAGTAAATACTAACGATCCTTTCTTTTTTTGTCTTCTAACATCTCGTTTGTCGAGAATAAATATATGCATATATATGTATATACGCAATCTCCGTGTTCACGTTTTTCTTGCTACCATACGCTTGTCTTAATTACAACAAAAGCAATGATGCAAACCTTCTTGCCTCAAGAGGTGGTGCCACACTCACCTCAGGTCACACAAGGACATGACCGAGACGGACCAAGCGTCCTTCCTCTATCTCGCTTGACAGACACCAAAAGAAACAGAAGGATTAAATAAAACCCAGTCATGGTCTGTCAAACAGGAGAAGGTCCTCCTGCACCGCTACCACTACTCAAGGTGTGAGAAATGGGGACGCAGTGCAGGAGAGATACTTACCAAGAGAGTAAAAGCATCGAACCTCCCAGCGGAGAAAAAGGAGACATCATTACACAACCTGCGATCCCTCATCTCACAGATGGGAAGATATATCCCACAAGAGGAAGTAGATCTCATTAGACGTGAGGCTCTGAAGACCGCAGAAGAAGACCACTATAAGATAAAGGACGAGGAGACAAGACGGAGACAGGAGGTGGGATGGGAAAGGGAAGAGAGGTGGACACTAACATGAACAATAGAATATGCAAATTTAAAGCATCAAAGACAAAAGGAGAGAACAGCAACCTGGAGGGGGGGGGTCTTTTCTCATTTTTATTCTGGAAAAACCAACATCCCTCCAGGTAGGATAACAACACAGCGATATAACAGCTTAAATTGTTCACCACAAGAGAACGACTACATTCAATAGTAGGAGTTCTGTCTTGATATTTGTACATTTACATTTTCAATTTGATGAAGAATGTCAACAAGTAGAAACCCACCAAATAAACGTAAAAAACAGTTTCCAATCTAACTATTTTGTCTCTTTTTTTCCTGACAAATTTGACTTCAAACAATTGTCGTCTGACAGTGTCATATTCTAACCTGTCTTTTTTAGTGATGAACAGGTTAGAAGTTTTACACAACCTAAAACGCATACATGCCGGTTTTCAGGGGTGCTGAAAACGAGTATCACATTTAAATAAGTATTCATGATATGAAGAAAATTACTAGGTGGGCAGAAAGTGGGTGCTCACTTTACATGTAATGTATATAGGAAAGTGATCCCCACTTTTTTAAAAAAAAGTAATTTCTTTGTATGAAAACTACTTATTTACCCCAAATTTAGATGTAAATATTCGTTTTCAGCATCCCAAATTCATGAAAAATAAATAAAGGAGCAAAACTTTTCTTAGACGCCATGGTTTCTTACAGAATAATGTTAATTGCCCCCATGTATCTACGACCATATTCCTATAAAGAGGACTTGGCCACTTGGCATTGCACAAACTATTATGTAATGCAAGATTTTCATTACTAATGATTATTATATTGTCCAATGTCTACTGTACACTCTTTAACCCTTATCCTTGAGTGGCCTCTTGGCCTTGATAATGAGTTGATACCTATGAAAAAAAAAAAAAAAAAAAGAAAGAAAGAAAAAGTCCAATGTGAACAACTTCTAATTGAATCGTCCCCCTAAGTAATCCAAGTTTCAAAATTCCCACTGTTTATTATGCTAAAATCACAATGACTAATGTATACCTATTAACCCTTATCCTCGAGTGGCCTCTGGGCCTTGATAAGTGGTGACACCCTTTAAAAAAAAAAAAAAAAAAAAAAAAAAAAGAGGGGAAAAAAAAAAAAAAAAAAAAATTACTGCTCCTTCAATGTCAGTGACACCAAGAAGACACTTCTGCAAAAGTCACATATTTCATGCTGGAAAATTTTGTTCGTAAATAACTACCTAAGCCATTTATGGGACCATAACATCCTTGAAAATTTACTTCCAGGAAGTCGAGTGTAGATAGGCAGTCTTTTTGTTCCTAGCTGTGTGAAAGCTGAACGCTCAAGACCCAATAGGATATGCGATGGAACTGCTGTTCCTATTCACAATGTCTCCCCACATTAGAAAATATATAAAAATGTTTAAAAAGGAAATAAAACAGTTTTATTAATAAACTGAGAAACATTCATTGATATTGAAAATTTTAAAGATTATTTATTGCTAGGTTGTTCTGACAAACCCCTTTACAGAGAGACCTTAGACACTCGAGGATAGTGTCTAGTAGGCATTCAAGTTCTCTCCCTACCTAACGTTGACTTTTCAGAGCAAGTATATCCACAAACTTCACAATAATGTGGCTTTTCCCTTTTTTTTTTAATTTTTTTTTTTTCTTCCTTTGAAGATTGTAATGCCGGGTATGGGGCAGCCAAACCAGCTGCCAACATTGCCCCGCTTTTTAATTGAAACCAACCGAGAGCTCTTTTTAGTATCCTCGCTGTTCCCTTAAGTGCAATTGTCTGAATCTCTTTTGCACTTGGTTCACCAGGAATATTAGTTAGGTAGGACTTCAGGTTCTTCTTCATAAGTCCTGTGGCACCTATGATAACTGGTATGATCGATATCCCCTTTAGGTTCCAGTTTCTTTTCATATCATACATGAGACCTTGGTATTTGGTCCGTTTCTCTCTTTCAGCTCTGTTAAGACCGCCATCATTAGGAACACTCACTTCAATCAAGGTTGCAACTCTCTCTGACTTATTCCATATAACTATGTCAGGTTTCACAGCAGCATTTTCAAGGTAGGTGGCTGTAGGGATTACATGGTCGTAATGTATGGTATATAAATCATTTCCAACTGTTTTTTCAGGTTGATGTTCCCAGGACTTGCTGCTACACTGAATGTTTAATTTTTTACAGATGATCCAGTGGAGGTACTTGCATACTCCATGTCTCGCTGTATAGTAGCCGTCCCCTAGAAGAACTTTGCAACTTGATATCAGATGACCAACACTTTCCAATTCTGTGTGGCAGAATCTGCATTTATTGTCATTACTGATCCCTGCCATCTTCTTGAATGCATTGGTCATCAATCCCTGGTCTTGGGCAGCCATTATGACCCTTTCCTGATCGTGGTGGAGAGATCCTCTTTTGAGCCAGTCCAAAGAACCTTCTTTATCTATGTATTCCTGAGAAAGTTCCCCCAGAAAATACTTTGCACGCTGATGTTGTTCCCATTCTTTAAGGTTCATCTGTTGAAAGGTCTCGGTATATTTCTGCCGGCTTTTTCTTGCTATTTCTGTGGCACACTTGTTTGGTGTTTCATCCTCATCTGAGAGACAACTCTGACCAAAATGTTTGGCCAGCTGGGTGACTGATGTTGTTCTGCTGGCTCTTGTCTCTTGATGTTCATATACTATTGAGAGGGTGTCATTCTGGGAGCTTCTCAGATACTGACCGGTGCTCACAATAGTTGCCCTATGTTGATGATTAATCTCTGAGAGTCCCAGACCTCCTTCTCCCCTGGGCACATACAGCCTTGGTAGACACTGATTTCTATATATTATTTTATAAAGCGTTAGTAGCTTCCGTGTCTTTACATCTAGCCGGTTGATGTATTTTTGTGGCCAGTCAATGATACCAAAGCTGTATGTTATTACTGGTATAGCAAACTGGTTTATGGCAGTAATTTTATTTTTATTGGTAAGCTGGGTTTTGCATATTTTCCTCACCCGGCGTACATATTCTTTACTAATCTTCTCCCTCATCTTGGCATGTTGTATGTTCTCGTTTTCCTCAATGCCAAGGTAATTGTAAGGCTCATGCTCTTCTAGATCCCTGATTTCGATGTTTTCATTAAGCTGCATATTTTCTGTGTGGGTCTTCTTCCCAGCTCTGAGTGTACATGTGGCACATTTATCCAGGCCAAACTGCATTCCGATGTCACTGGAGAATGTGTGTACTACCTGCAGAAGGTGGTGCAGATCGGTGTCAGAGCTAGCATACAGCTTAAGGTCATCCATGAAAAGCAGATGGTTTATTCTCTTGCTTGGATCTCGATGGCGTCCCTGACTCAAATTGTAGGCGCTCTGATTTTTATTCAGGAGCTTGCTTAGTGGGTCTATTGCCATACAGAAGAGTAAGGGAGATAAGCTATCACCTTGGAATATTCCCCTTTTGATTTTTACTTCAGGGATGATGGTTTTTCCTCCATTGTGATTTAATGATATTGTAGTTTTCCACATCTGAAGGTGAGCAGCCATTGTTTTTCTAATTACCGGGTGGACTTTGTATAACTCAAGGCACCGAAGTAGCCATAAGTGTGGCACACTGTCAGTATGGGTTCTCATATGTTTCACTAAAATTTGATTTTTTAGAAGAATATTCGCACACTTCACAATAATGTGGCTTTTCCCCCTTTGTTTCATTTTTCTTATTTTGTTTAAGCCAGGGATGGGGCATCCTACCAGATGCCAAACATACACCTGCTATTTTAGACACTCCAACCGAGAGATCTTTTTAAGATTCTAACCGTCCCTTTAAGTGCAATTGTTTGAATCTCCTTTGCACTTGGTTTACCTGGTATATTTGTAAGATAGTTTGTAAAATTCTTTTTCATAAGTCCGGTTGCTCCTATAATTACTGGAATGATAGAGATCTTCTTAAGGTTCCAGTTTCTTTTCATGTCATACATAAGACCCTGGTATTTGGTAATCTTTTCCCTCTCAGCTCTGTTTAACCCAGTATCATTCGGGACACTAACTTCCACCAAGGTTGCTTCCTTCTCCTTCTTGTCCCATATTACAATGTCGGGTTTTATAGCTCCGTTTTCTAGGTACGTGGCTGTAGGGATTGCATAGTCATAGTGGATGGTATATGACTTGTTTCCGACTGTTCTTTCAGGTATATGTTCCCATGACTTCTTGCTGCATTCGATATTTAACTTATTGCAGATCGTCCAGTGGAGATATTTGCATACTTCATTGTGTCGCATTGTATAGTAGCCGTCCCCTAGCAGAACCTTACAGCTAGAAATCAGGTGGCTCACACTCTCTACTTCTGTGTGGCAGAACCTGCATTTGTTGTCTTTGCTGAGACCACTCATCTTTTTAAACGCATTGGTCATCAAGCCTTGATCTTGGGCAGCTATTATAAACTTCTCCTGGTCATAGTGGAGCGATCCATCCTTTAGCCAGCTTATAGACCCTTCCTTATCAATATAGTCTTGGTTATATTCGTCCAGAAAATACTTGGCCCGTTGTTGGTTGGCCCATTCTTCAACTTTCTTGTCATGGAAAGCTTTAGTGTATTTCTGGCGACTTTTTCTGGCTATTTCAGTCGCAGGTATCTTTTCTGTTTCTGTCTCACTTGTAAGATAGTCTTTCCCAAAATGTTTGGCCAGTTTTGTGATGGATGTTGTTCTACTGGCTCTTGATTCCTGATGTTGGTGTACCATCTTGAGAGTTGGGTTTTTAGAGCTCATCAGATATTGTCCGGTGCTCACAATAGTTGCACGATGTTGATAGTCAATCTCCGAGAGCCCCATACCTTCTTTCCATCTGGGCAGATACATTCTAGACAGACACTGGTTTCTGTATATTACTTTATACATTGTCAGCATTTTACGTGTCTTAGTGTCTAGTCTATTTATGTCTTTTTGTGGCCAGTCGACAATACCAAAACTGTATGTTACCACTGGCATGGCTAGTTGGTTAATGGCAGTTATTTTGTTTCTGCCTGTGAGTTCTGTTTTGCCTATCTTCTTGACTCGACGTATGTACTCACTTCCAATTTTGTTTCTCATCTTGGCATGCTGGATGGTATCATTCTCTTCTATGCCAAGGTATTTGTATCCTTCCTGCCCTTCTAGGTCCTTGATGGTGGTATATTCATCAAGCTGTATATTTTCAGTTTCGATCTTCTTCCCAGATTTGATGGAGCACTTGGCACATTTGTCCAGTCCAAATTTCATGCCAATATCTCTGGAGAAGTTATGTACGACTTGTAAGAGTTCATTTAAGTCAGCATCAGAACTGGCATACAGCTTGAGGTCATCCATGAAGAGCAGGTGGTTAATTCGTTTGTTTGGGTCTTGTCGGCGGTCCTGGCTTAGATTGTAAGCACATTTGTTTTTGTTTAAAAGTTTGCTTAACGGATCTATTGCCAAGCAGAAAAGTAAAGGGGATAAACTATCTCCTTGGAAGATTCCTCGCCTGATGTTTACGTCCGTGATCCTTATATTTCCTTTTGTGTGGCTTAATGTCATGTTTGTTTGCCACATTTTCATTTGTGTAGCTATGGCCTGTTTGATTATCGGGTGTATCTTATATAGCTCTAGACAGCGTAGAAGCCACGTGTGTGGTACACTGTCATAAGCCTTCTGATAATCAATCCAAGCCATACTTAAAAGAGAGAAACTGAATGCCTACTAGACACTATCCTCGAGTGCCTAAGGTCTCTCTGTACAGGGGTTTGTCAGAAATTCTGATATGAGGACACTTCATTGGAAGTAAACCCTGACTAAATATTCAAAGAAATGGTGTGCTATCTCCTCAAGCCATCCAGCACGTCCCTCAGTTTGCAGACGGGGGCACCCCCTTTAGCAATAAAGGGCAGCTTTGAATAAGAAATAAAAAGCCGTGGACAATGGGGAAATCAAAACAACATATGAAACAAAATAAAAACTCATACTGGCAGGTCGGCACCCAGGATAAAAAGAGCCCTTCAACCCGTTCATACACCAGGCGGGAAGATGCAAACAATGGTGTAAACCTTCCGAACTCTGGAAGTGGCTCTCCAACCATGACAGAGGATAACCAGGGTCAGCCATCAGGCCTTGATAACAGAGGTCCTGGCCCCCAAACATCAAATTCAGCAACAAGAAGAAAGAAAAACACAAGAGGCTTAAAAGCTCAGCCGTGGTCTGTTGCAGAAAAGAAGGTGCTACTGTTTTGCTACCACTACTCATAGTTCGAAAAGTGGAGCAAAACATCCACTGACATTCTTACCGAGAAAATAAAAGATACTAACCTACCTGAAGAGAAAAAATCTACACCTATTGCCCGCCTGCGATCACTTATTTCGCAGATAGGAAACTATGTATCAGAGGAAGAGCAAAATGAAATTAAGACTGCAGCTCTAAAGGAGGCAGAAAAAGAGTACATTCCTATTATGGAAGAGGAGAACATTCGAAGAATGGAGTCAAGATGGACCTGGGAAGAAAAGTGGATACTGATGTGGGCAATAGAATATGCTCAGGCAAAATATTCCAAACAAAAACAAAGGACAGAGACTTGGAGGGAAATATTCTTCCATTTCTGTCCAGGCAAACGGAATGTCCCATCTCCAAAAATTAGGTCACAAAGATACAATAGCCTAAAGGTGATGAATGAGGAAGAAGACATCTAAAAACAGAAGTCGCATCCCTCATTAAAACAAACCAGAACCCACTTCAAAACCCCATAGAAATACCACCCAATAACCTACCCATATCTACGAATGAAAATGAAAGAACCACAAATAGTCCCAGACTGGACCTTGATTCTTCGGCACCAATGCTAACAGGTGAAATACCACAAACACCAGCAACACTCCCTCAGGAAATGCCCGAGGTGGATGATGCCCAGTTAGTCTTGGAAAAAGAACTATGTAAGACCATTGAGGAGGTCCAACGGATGGGACTTCAAGAAAGACAAATGCTGCCTAAAATAACAACCACGAGAGCAACAAAGGTAGCAATAAAAAGGGTTAATGTTGCTCTCAAGAGACTAGTGCCATATAGCACAACCCTGACTGAGTTAAATCAGGTGTCTTATGCCTCAGGACTCTACATTGTAAGGAAAGTAATGCCAACATTCCAAAAACAACGGGAACCAGAGGCAAAAAACAAAATACCACGCTGGAAACAAAAGATCCAAAACCAGCTAAACCTGTGCTGAAGGGAATTGTCCCAGATTAAACAATTCCTAGCCGCCCCTGCTGTACAGGGACCACTGAAGAACATCATCGGCAAACTCAGCAGGAAATATGGTACAAAAGCAGGACAGCTACAAAACGTAGCTAGAGAATTAGAACGAAAAATCCCAGCACTTTCCAAACGCATTAAGAAAAGAGAAAGCAAGAATAAGGCAAAGCATGAAAACAAAACATTTAAGCAGAATGCTCGGTTATTTTACCGTAACCTAATAAGGGACACTATAACGGTGAATAACCCGCCCAAAATGCAAGAGCTGGAGGATTATTGGAGGCCTCTCTTTGAAAACGAGATCACCCATTCTTTTCCCCAGTATGGGTTTTCATATGTTTCACTAAAATTTGATTTTTTAGAAGAATATTCGCACACTTAACAATAATGTGGCTTTTCCCCAGTATGGGTTTTCATATGTTTCACTAAAATTTGATTTTTTAGAAGAATATTCGAACACTTAACAATAATGTGGCTTTTCCCCAGTATAGGTTCTGATATGTTTCACTAAAATTTGGTTTTTTTAGAAGAATATTCGCACACTTCAGAATGTGGCTTTTCCCCAGTATAGGTTCTCATATGTTTCACTAAAATTTGATTTTTTAGAAGAATATTCGCACACTTAACAATAATGTGGCTTTTCCCCAGTATAGGTTTTCATATGTTTCACTAAAATTTGATTTTTTAGAAGAATATTCGAACACTTCACAATAATGTGGCTTTTCCCCAGTATGGGTTCTCATATGTTTCACTAAAATTTGATTTTTTAGAAGAATATTCGAACACTTCACAATAATGTGGCTTTTCCCCAGTATAGGTTCTCATATGTTTCATTAAAATTTGATTTTTTAGAAGAATATTCGAACACTTCACAATAATGTGGCTTTTCCCCAGTATGGGTTTTCATATGTTTCATTAAAATTTGATTTTTTAGAAGAATATTCGAACACTTAACAATAATGTGGCTTTTCCCCAGTATAGGTTCTCATATATTTCATTAAAATTTGATTTTTTAGAAGAATATTCGAACACTTCACAATAATGTGGCTTTTCCCCAGTATGGGTTTTCATATGTTTCACTAAAATTTGATTTTTTAGAAGAATATTCGCACACTTAACAATAATGTGGCTTTTCCCCAGTATAGGTTCTCATATGTTTCACTAAAATTTGATTTTTTAGAAGAATATTCGAACACTTCACAATAATGTGGCTTTTCCCCAGTATGGGTTTTCATATGTTTCACTAAAATTTGATTTTTTAGAAGAATATTCGAACACTTCACAATAATGTGGCTTTTCCCCAGTATAGGTTTTCATATGTTTCACTAAAATTTGATTTTTTAGAAGAATATTCGAACACTTCACAATAATGTGGCTTTTCCCCAGTATAGGTTTTCATATGTTTCACTAAAATTTGATTTTTTAGAAGAATATTCGCACACTTCACAATAATGTGGCTTTTCCCCAGTATAGGTTCTCATATGTTTCACTAAAATTTGGTTTTTTAGAAGAATATTCGAACACTTCACAATAATGTGGCTTTTCCCCAGTATGGGTTTTCATATGTTTCACTAAAATTTGATTTTTTAGAAGAATATTCGAACACTTAACAATAATGTGGCTTTTCCCCAGTATAGGTTCTCATATGTTTCACTAAAATTTGATTTTTTAGAAGAATATTCGCACACTTAACAATAATGTGGCTTTTCCCCAGTATGGGTTCTCATATGTTTCACTAAAATTTGAGTTTTTAGAAGAATATTCGAACACTTCACAATAATGTGGCTTTTCCCCAGTATGGGTTTTCATATGTTTCACTAAAATTTGATTTTTTAGAAGAATATTCGCACACTTAACAATAATGTGGCTTTTCCCCAGTATAGGTTTTCATATGTTTCACTAAAATTTGATTTTTTAGAAGAATATTCGAACACTTCACAATAATGTGGCTTTTCCCCAGTATGGGTTTTCATATGTTTCACTAAAATTTGATTTTTTAGAAGAATATTCGCACACTTAACAATAATGTGGCTTTTCCCCAGTATAGGTTCTCATATGTTTCACTAAAATTTGATTTTTTAGAAGAATATTCAGACACTTCACAATAATGTGGCTTTTCCCCAGTATGGGTTTTCATATGTTTCACTAAAATTTGATTTTTTAGAAGAATATTCGCACACTTCACAATAATGTGGCTTTTCCCCAGTATAGGTTCTCATATGTTTCATTAAAATTTGATTTTTTAGAAGAATATTCGCACACTTCACAATAATGTGGCTTTTCCCCAGTATAGGTTCTCATATGTTTCACTAAAATTTGATTTTTCAGAAGAATATTCGAACACTTCACAATAATGTGGCTTTTCCCCAGTATGGGTTTTCATATGTTTCACTAAAATTTGATTTTTTAGAAGAATATTCACACACTTAACAATAATGTGGCTTTTCCCCAGTATAGGTTTTCATATGTTTCACTAAAATTTGATTTTTTAGAAGAATATTCGAACACTTCACAATAATGTGGCTTTTCCCCAGTATGGGTTTTCATATGTTTCACTAAAATTTGATTTTTTAGAAGAATATTCGAATACTTAACAATAATGTGGCTTTTCCCCAGTATAGGTTCTCATATGTTTCACTAAAATTTGATTTTTTAGAAGAATATTCGCACACTTAACAATAATGTGGCTTTTCCCCAGTATGGGTTCTCATATGTTTCACTAAAATTTGATTTTTTAGGAGAATATTCGAACACTTCACAATAATGTGGCTTTTCCCCAGTATAGGTTTTCATATGTTTCACTAAAATTTGATTTTTTAGAAGAATATTCGAACACTTCACAATAATGTGGCTTTTCCCCAGTATGGGTTTTCATATGTTTCACTAAAATTTGATTTTTTAGAAGAATATTCACACACTTAACAATAATGTGGCTTTTGCCCAGTATAGGTTTTCATATGTTTCACTAAAATTTGATTTTTTAGAAGAATATTCGAACACTTCACAATAATGTGGCTTTTCCCCAGTATGGGTTTTCATATGTTTCACTAAAATTTGATTTTTTAGAAGAATATTCGAACACTTAACAATAATGTGGCTTTTCCCCAGTATAGGTTCTCATATGTTTCACTAAAATTTGATTTTTTAGAAGAATATTCGCACACTTAACAATAATGTGGCTTTTCCCCAGTATGGGTTCTCATATGTTTCACTAAAATTTGATTTTTTAGAAGAATATTCGAACACTTCACAATAATGTGGCTTTTCCCCAGTATGGGTTTTCATATGTTTCACTAAAATTTGATTTTTTAGAAGAATATTCGAACACTTCACAATAATGTGGCTTTTCCCCAGTATGGGTTCTCATATGTTTCACTAAAATTTGATTTTTTAGAAGAATATTCGAACACTTCACAATAATGTGGCTTTTCCCCAGTATGGGTTCTCATATGTTTCACTAAAATTTGATTTTTTAGAAGAATATTCGAACACTTCAAAATAATGTGGCTTTTCCCCAGTATAGGTTCTCATATGTTTCATTAAAATTTGATTTTTTAGAAGAATATTCGAACACTTCACAATAATGTGGCTTTTCCCCAGTATAGGTTCTCATATGTTTCATTAAAATTTGATTTTTTAGAAGAATATTCGAACACTTCACAATAATGTGGCTTTTCCCCAGTATGGGTTTTCATATGTTTCACTAAAATTTGATTTTTTATAAGAATATTCGAACACTTCACAATAATGTGGCTTTTCCCCAGTATGGGTTCTCATATGTTTCACTAAAATTTAATTTTTTAGAAGAATATTCGAACACTTCACAATAATGTGGCTTTTCCCCAGTATGGGTTTTCATATGTTTCACTAAAATTTGATTTTTTAGAAGAATATTCGAACACTTCACAATAATGTGGCTTTTCCCCAGTATGGGTTCTCATATGTTTCACTAAAATTTGATTTTTTAGAAGAATATTCGAACACTTAACAATAATGTGGCTTTTCCCCAGTATAGGTTCTCATATGTTTCATTAAAATTTGATTTTTTAGAAGAATATTGGAACACTTCACAATAATGTGGCTTTTCCCCAGTATAGGTTCTCATATGTTTCACTAAAATTTGATTTTTTAGAAGAATATTCGAACACTTCACAATAATGTGGCTTTTCCCCAGTATGGGTTTTCATATGTTTCACTAAAATTTGATTTTTTAGAAGAATATTCGAACACTTCACAATAATGTGGCTTTTCCCCAGTATGGGTTTTCATAAGTTTCACTAAAATTTGGTTTTTTAGAAGAATATTCGCACACTTCAGAATGTGGCTTTTCCCCAGTATAGGTTCTCATATGTTTCACTAAAATTTGATTTTTTAGAAGAATATTCGCACACTTAACAATAATGTGGCTTTTCCCCAGTATGGGTTCTCATATGTTTCACTAAAATTTGATTTTTTAGAAGAATATTCGCACACTTAACAATGAGGTTTTTCCCCAGTATGGGTTCTCATATGTTTCACTAAAATTTAATTTTTTAGAAGAATATTCGCACACTTAACAACAATGTGGCTTTTCCCCAGTATAGGTTCTCATATGTTTCACTAAAATTTTATTTTTTAGAAGAATATTCACACACTTAACAATAATGTGGCTTTTCCCCAGTATGGGTTCTCATATGTTTCATTAAAATTTGATTTTTTAGAAGAATATTCGCACACTTAACAATAATGTGGCTTTTCCCCAGTATAGGTTCTCATATGTTTCACTAAAATTTAATTTTTTAGAAGAATATTCACACACTTAACAATAATGTGGCTTTTCCTCAGTATGGGTTCTCATATGTTTCACTAAAATTTAATTTTTTAGAAGAATATTCACACACTTAACAATGTGGCTTTTCCCCAGTATGGGTTCTCATATGTTTCACTAAAATTTAATTTTTTAGAAGAATATTCACACACTTAACAATAATGTGGCTTTTCCCCAGTATGGGTTCTCATATGTTTCACTAAAATTTGGTTTTTTTAGAAGAATATTCACACACTTAACAATAATGTGGCTTTTCCCCAGTATAGGTTCTCATATGTTTCACTAAAATTTAATTTTTTAGAAGAATATTCGCACACTTAACAATAATGTGGCTTTTCCCCAGTATAGGTTCTCATATGTTTCACTAAAATTTGATTTTTTAGAAGAATATTCACACACTTAACAATAATGTGGCTTTTCCCCAGTATGGGTTCTCATATGTTTCATTAAAATTTAATTTTTTAGAAGAATATTCGCACACTTAACAATAATGTGGCTTTTCCCCAGTATAGGTTCTCATATGTTTCACTAAAATTTAATTTTTTAGAAGAATATTCGCACACTTAACAACAATGTGGCTTTTCCCCAGTATGGGTTCTCATATGTTTCACTAAAATTTGATTTTTTAGAAGAATATTCGCACACTTAACAATAATGTGGCTTTTCCCCAGTATGGGTTCTCATATGTTTCACTAAAATTTGTTTTTTTAGAAGAATATTCACACACTTAACAATAATGTGGCTTTTCCCCAGTATGGGTTCTCATATGTTTCACTAAAATTTGTTTTTTTTAGAAGAATATTCACACACTTAACAATAATGTGGCTTTTCCCCAGTATAGGTTCTCATATGTTTCACTAAAATTTGTTTTGTTTAGAAGAATATTCGCACACTTAACAATAATGTGGCTTTTCCCCAGTATGGGTTCTCATATGTTTCACTAAAATTTGATTTTTTAGAAGAATATTCGCACACTTAACAATAATGTGGCTTTTCCCCAGTATGGGTTTTCATATGTTTCACTAAAATTTGTTTTTTTAGAAGAATATTCGCACACTTAACAATAATGTGGCTTTTCCCCAGTATGGGTTCTCATATGTTTTACTAAAATTTGATTTTTTAGAAGAATATTCGCACACTTAACAATGTGGCTTTTCCCCAGTATGGGTTCTCATATGTTTCACTAAAATTTGATTTTTTAGAAGAATATTCACACACTTAACAATAATGTGGCTTTTCCCCAGTATAGGTTCTCATATGTTTCACTAAAATTTGATTTTTTAGAAGAATATTCGCACACTTAACAACAATGTGGCTTTTCCCCAGTATAGGTTCTCATATGTTTCACTAAAATTTGATTTTTTAGAAGAATATTCGCACACTTAACAATAATGTGGCTTTTCCCCAGTATAGGTTCTCATATGTTTCACTAAAATTTGATTTTTTAGAAGAATATTCGCACACTTAACAACAATGTGGCTTTTCCCCAGTATAAGTTCTCATATGTTTTACTAAAATTTGATTTTTTAGAAGAATATTCGCACACTTAACAATGTGGCTTTTCCCCAGTATGGGTTCTCATATGTTTCACTAAAATTTGATTTTTTAGAAGAATATTCACACACTTAACAATAATGTGGCTTTTCCCCAGTATAGGTTCTCATATGTTTCACTAAAATTTAATTTTTTAGAAGAATATTCGCACACTTAACAATAATGTGGCTTTTCCTCAGTATGGGTTTTCATATGTTTCACTAAAATTTGATTTTTTTAGAAGAATATTCACACACTTAACAATAATGTGGCTTTTCCCCAGTATAGGTTCTCATATGTTTCACTAAAATTTGATTTTTTAGAAGAATATTCGCACACTTAACAACAATGTGGCTTTTCCCCAGTATAGGTTCTCATATGTTTCACTAAAATTTGATTTTTTAGAAGAATATTCGCACACTTAACAATAATGTGGCTTTTCCCCAGTATGGGTTCTCATATGTTTCACTAAAATTTGATTTTTTAGAAGAATATTCGCACACTTAACAATAATGTGGCTTTTCCCCAGTATGGGTTCTCATATGTTTCACTAAAATTTGATTTTTTAGAAGAATATTCGCACACTTAACAATAATGTGGCTTTTCCCCAGTATAGGTTCTCATATGTTTCACTAAAATTTGATTTTTTAGAAGAATATTCGCACACTTAACAATGTGGCTTTTCCCCAGTATGGGTTCTCATATGTTTCACTAAAATTTGATTTTTTAGAAGAATATTCACACACTTAACAATAATGTGACTTTTCCCCAGTATAGGTTCTCATATGTTTTACTAAAATTTGATTTTTTAGAAGAATATTCGCACACTTAACAATAATGTGGCTTTTCCCCAGTATAGGTTCTCATATGTTTCACTAAAATTTGATTTTTTAGAAGAATATTCGCACACTTAACAATAATGTGGCTTTTCCCCAGTATAAGTTCTCATATGTTTTACTAAAATTTGATTTTTTAGAAGAATATTCGCACACTTCACAATAATGTGGCTTTTCCCCAGAATGGGTTCTCATATGTTTCACTAAAATTTGATTTTTTAGAAGAATATTCGCACACTTAACAATAATGTGGCTTTTCCCCAGTATGGGTTCTCATATGTTTTACTAAAATTTGATTTTTTAGAAGAATATTCGCACACTTAACAATAATGTGGCTTTTCCCCAGTATAGGTTCTCATATGTTTCACTAAAATTTGATTTTTTAGAAGAATATTCGCACACTTAACAATAATGTGGCTTTTCCCCAGTATAAGTTCTCATATGTTTTACTAAAATTTGATTTTTTAGAAGAATATTCGCACACTTCACAATAATGTGGCTTTTCCCCAGTATAGGTTCTCATATGTTTCACTAAAATTTGATTTTTTAGAAGAATATTCGCACACTTAACAATAATGTGGCTTTTCCCCAGTATGGGTTCTCATATGTTTCACTAAAATTTGGTTTTTTTAGAAGAATATTCACACACTTAACAATAATGTGGCTTTTCCCCAGTATAGGTTCTCATATGTTTCACTAAAATTTAATTTTTTAGAAGAATATTCGCACACTTAACAATAATGTGGCTTTTCCCCAGTATAGGTTCTCATATGTTTCACTAAAATTTGATTTTTTAGAAGAATATTCACACACTTAACAATAATGTGGCTTTTCCCCAGTATGGGTTCTCATATGTTTCATTAAAATTTTATTTTTTAGAAGAATATTCGCACACTTAACAATAATGTGGCTTTTCCCCAGTATAGGTTCTCATATGTTTCACTAAAATTTAATTTTTTAGAAGAATATTCGCACACTTAACAACAATGTGGCTTTTCCCAAGTATGGGTTCTCATATGTTTCACTAAAATTTGATTTTTTAGAAGAATATTCGCACACTTAACAATAATGTGGCTTTTCCCCAGTATGGGTTCTCATGTTTCACTAAAATTTGTTTTTTTAGAAGAATATTCACACACTTAACAATAATGTGGCTTTTCCCCAGTATGGGTTCTCATATGTTTCACTAAAATTTGTTTTTTTTAGAAGAATATTCACACACTTAACAATAATGTGGCTTTTCCCCAGTATGGGTTCTCATATGTTTCACTAAAATTTGTTTTTTTTAGAAGAATATTCACACACTTAACAATAATGTGGCTTTTCCCCAGTATGGGTTCTCATATGTTTCACTAAAATTATATTTTTTAGAAGAATATTCACACACTTAACAATAATGTGGCTTTTCCCCAGTATGGGTTCTCATATGTTTCACTAAAATTTGATTTTTTAGAAGAATATTCACACACTTAACAATAATGTGGCTTTTCCCCAGTATGGGTTCTCATACGTTTCACTAAAATTTGATTTTTTAGAAGAATATTCACACACTTAACAATAATGTGGCTTTTCCCCAGTATAGGTTCTCATATGTTTCACTAAAATTTAATTTTTTAGAAGAATATTCACACACTTAACAATAATGTGGCTTTTCCCCAGTATGGGTTTTCATATGTTTCACTAAAATTTGTTTTTTTAGAAGAATATTCGCACACTTAACAATAATGTGGCTTTTCCCCAGTATGGGTTCTCATATGTTTCACTAAAATTTAATTTTTTTAGAAGAATATTCGCACACTTAACAATAATGTGGCTTTTCCCCAGTATGGGTTTTCATATGTTTCACTAAAATTTAATTTTTTTAGAAGAATATTCGCACACTTAACAATAATGTGGCTTTTCCCCAGTATGGGTTTTCATATGTTTCACTAAAATTTGATTTTTTAGAAGAATATTCACACACTTAACAATAATGTGGCTTTTCCCCAGTATGGGTTCTCATATGTTTCACTAAAATTTAATTTTTTTAGAAGAATATTCGCACACTTAACAATAATGTGGCTTTTCCCCAGTATGGGTTCTCATATGTTTCATTAAAATTTAATTTTTTAGAAGAATATTCGCACACTTCAGAATAATGTGGCTTTTCCCCAGTATAGGTTCTCATATGTTTCACTAAAATTTGATTTTTTAGAAGAATATTCACACACTTAACAATAATGTGGCTTTTCCCCAGTATGGGTTCTCATATGTTTCACTAAAATTATATTTTTTAGAAGAATATTCACACACTTAACAATAATGTGGCTTTTCCCCAGTATGGGTTCTCATATGTTTCACTAAAATTTGATTTTTTAGAAGAATATTCACACACTTAACAATAATGTGGCTTTTCCCCAGTATGGGTTCTCATATGTTTCACTAAAATTTGATTTTTTAGAAGAATATTCACACACTTAACAATAATGTGGCTTTTCCCCAGTATGGGTTCTCATATGTTTCACTAAAATTTGATTTTTTAGAAGAATATTCACACACTTAACAATAATGTGGCTTTTCCCCAGTATGGGTTCTCATATGTTTCATTAAAATTTAATTTTTTAGAAGAATATTCGCACACTTCAGAATAATGTGGCTTTTCCCCAGTATAGGTTCTCATATGTTTCACTAAAATTTGATTTTTTAGAAGAATATTCACACACTTAACAATAATGTGGCTTTTCCCCAGTATGGGTTCTCATATGTTTCACTAAAATTATATTTTTTAGAAGAATATTCACACACTTAACAATAATGTGGCTTTTCCCCAGTATGGGTTCTCATATGTTTCACTAAAATTTGATTTTTTAGAAGAATATTCACACACTTAACAATAATGTGGCTTTTCCCCAGTATGGGTTCTCATATGTTTCACTAAAATTTAATTTTTTTAGAAGAATATTCGCACACTTAACAATAATGTGGCTTTTCCCCAGTATGTGTTCTCATATGTTTCACTAAAATTTGATTTTTTAGAAGAATATTCACACACTTAAGAATAATGTGGCTTTTCCCCAGTATAGGTTCTCATATGTTTCACTAAAATTTAATTTTTTAGAAGAATATTCGCACACTTAACAATAATGTGGCTTTTCCCCAGTATGGGTTCTCATATGTTTCACTAAAATTTGATTTTTTAGAAGAATATTCGCACACTTAACAATAATGTGGCTTTTCCCCAGTATAGGTTCTCATATGTTTCACTAAAATTTTATTTTTTAGAAGAATATTCACACACTTAACAATAATGTGGCTTTTCCCCAGTATAGGTTCTCATATGTTTCACTAAAATTTGATTTTTTTAGAAGAATATTCGCACACTTAACAATAATGTGGCTTTTCCCCAGTATGGGTTCTCATATGTTTCACTAAAATTATATTTTTTAGAAGAATATTCGCACACTTAACAATAATGTGGCTTTTCCCCAGTATAGGTTCTCATATGTTTCACTAAAATTTTATTTTTTAGAAGAATATTCACACACTTAACAATAATGTGGCTTTTCCCCAGTATGGGTTCTCATATGTTTCACTAAAATTTGATTTTTTAGAAGAATATTCGCACACTTAACAATAATGTGGCTTTTCCCCAGTATGGGTTCTCATATGTTTCACTAAAATTTGATTTTTTAGAAGAATATTCGCACACTTAACAATAATGTGGCTTTTCCCCAGTATAGGTTCTCATATGTTTCACTAAAATTTAATTTTTTAGAAGAATATTCGCACACTTCACAATAATGTGGCTTTTCCCCAGTATGGGTTCTCATATGTTTCACTAAAATTTAATTTTTTAGAAGAATATTCGCACACTTAACAATAATGTGGCTTTTCCCCAGTATAGGTTCTCATATGTTTCACTAAAATTTAATTTTTTAGAAGAATATTCGCACACTAAACAATAATGTGGCTTTTCCCCAGTATGGGTTCTCATATGTTTCACTAAAATTTAATTTTTTAGAAGAATATTCGCACACTTAACAATAATGTGGCTTTTCCCCAGTATGGGTTCTCATATGTTTCACTAAAATTTGGTTTTTTAGAAGAATATTCGCACACTTAACAATAATGTGGCTTTTCCCCAGTATAGGTTCTCATATGTTTCACTAAAATTTGATTTTTTTAGAAGAATATTCACACACTTAACAATAATGTGGCTTTTCCCCAGTATGGGTTCTCATATGTTTCACTAAAATTTGATTTTTTAGAAGAATATTCGCACACTTAACAATAATGTGGCTTTTCCCCAGTATAGGTTCTCATATGTTTCACTAAAATTTGATTTTTTTAGAAGAATATTCGCACACTTAACAATAATGTGGCTTTTCCCCAGTATAGGTTCTCATATGTTTCACTAAAATTTAATTTTTTAGAAGAATATTCACACACTTAACAATAATGTGGCTTTTCCCCAGTATGGGTTCTCATATGTTTCACTAAAATTTAATTTTTTTAGAAGAATATTCGCACACTTACTAATAATGTGGCTTTTCCCCAGTATAGGTTCTCATATGTTTCACTAAAATTTGATTTTTTTAGAAGAATATTCACACACTTAACAATAATGTGGCTTTTCCCCAGTATAGGTTCTCATATGTTTCACTAAAATTTGATTTTTTTAGAAGAATATTCGCACACTTAACAATAATGTGGCTTTTCCCCAGTATAGGTTCTCATATGTTTCACTAAAATTTAATTTTTTAGAAGAATATTCACACACTTAACAATAATGTGGCTTTTCCCCAGTATAGGTTCTCATATGTTTCACTAAAATTTGATTTTTTTAGAAGAATATTCGCACACTTACTAATAATGTGGCTTTTCCCCAGTATAGGTTCTCATATGTTTCACTAAAATTTGATTTTTTTAGAAGAATATTCACACACTTAACAATAATGTGGCTTTTCCCCAGTATGGGTTCTCATATGTTTCACTAAAATTTAATTTTTTTAGAAGAATATTCGCACACTTACTAATAATGTGGCTTTTCCCCAGTATAGGTTCTCATATGTTTCACTAAAATTTGATTTTTTTAGAAGAATATTCACACACTTAACAATAATGTGGCTTTTCCCCAGTATAGGTTCTCATATGTTTCACTAAAATTTGATTTTTTTAGAAGAATATTCGCACACTTAACAATAATGTGGCTTTTCCCCAGTATAGGTTCTCATATGTTTCACTAAAATTTGATTTTTTTAGAAGAATATTCGCACACTTAACAATAATGTGGCTTTTCCCCAGTATAGGTTCTCATATGTTTCACTAAAATTTAATTTTTTAGAAGAATATTCACACACTTAACAATAATGTGGCTTTTCCCCAGTATAGGTTCTCATATGTTTCACTAAAATTTGATTTTTTTAGAAGAATATTCGCACACTTACTAATAATGTGGCTTTTCCCCAGTATAGGTTCTCATATGTTTCACTAAAATTTGATTTTTTTAGAAGAATATTCACACACTTAACAATAATGTGGCTTTTCCCCAGTATGGGTTCTCATATGTTTCACTAAAATTTGATTTTTTAGAAGAATATTCGCACACTTAACAATAATGTGGCTTTTCCCCAGTATAGGTTCTCATATGTTTCACTAAAATTTGATTTTTTTAGAAGAATATTCACACACTTAACAATAATGTGGCTTTTCCCCAGTATGGGTTCTCATATGTTTCACTAAAATTTGATTTTTTTAGAAGAATATTCGCACACTTAACAATAATGTGGCTTTTCCCCAGTATGGGTTCTCATATGTTTCACTAAAATTTAATTTTTTTAGAAGAATATTCGCACACTTAACAATAATGTGGCTTTTCCCCAGTATAGGTTCTCATATGTTTCACTAAAATTTGATTTTTTTAGAAGAATATTCGCACACTTAACAATAATGTGGCTTTTCCTCAGTATAGGTTCTCATATGTTTCACTAAAATTTGATTTTTTTAGAAGAATATTCGCACACTTAACAATAATGTGGCTTTTCCCCAGTATAGGTTCTCATATGTTTCACTAAAATTTAATTTTTTTAGAAGAATATTCGCACACTTAACAATAATGTGGCTTTTCCTCAGTATAGGTTCTCATATGTTTCACTAAAATTTAATTTTTTTAGAAGAATATTCGCACACTTAACAATAATGTGGCTTTTCCCCAGTATGGGTTCTCATATGTTTCACTAAAATTTGATTTTTTAGAAGAATATTCGCACACTTAACAATAATGTGGCTTTTCCCCAGTATGGGTTCTCATATGTTTCACTAAAATTTGATTTTTTTAGAAGAATATTCACACACTTAACAATAATGTGGCTTTTCCCCAGTATAGGTTCTCATATGTTTCACTAAAATTTGATTTTTTTAGAAGAATATTCGCACACTTAACAATAATGTGGCTTTTCCCCAGTATGGGTTCTCATATGTTTCACTAAAATTTGATTTTTTAGAAGAATATTCGCACACTTAACAATAATGTGGCTTTTCCCCAGTATGGGTTCTCATATGTTTCACTAAAATTTGATTTTTTAGAAGAATATTCGCACACTTAACAATAATGTGGCTTTTCCCCAGTATAGGTTCTCATATGTTTCACTAAAATTTGATTTTTTAGAAGAATATTCGCACACTTAACAATGTGGCTTTTCCCCAGTATGGGTTCTCATATGTTTCACTAAAATTTGATTTTTTAGAAGAATATTCACACACTTAACAATAATGTGACTTTTCCCCAGTATAGGTTCTCATATGTTTTACTAAAATTTGATTTTTTAGAAGAATATTCGCACACTTAACAATAATGTGGCTTTTCCCCAGTATAGGTTCTCATATGTTTCACTAAAATTTGATTTTTTAGAAGAATATTCGCACACTTAACAATAATGTGGCTTTTCCCCAGTATAAGTTCTCATATGTTTTACTAAAATTTGATTTTTTAGAAGTATATTCGCACACTTCACAATAATGTGGCTTTTCCCCAGAATGGGTTCTCATATGTTTCACTAAAATTTGATTTTTTAGAAGAATATTCGCACACTTAACAATAATGTGGCTTTTCCCCAGTATGGGTTCTCATATGTTTTACTAAAATTTGATTTTTTAGAAGAATATTCGCACACTTAACAATAATGTGGCTTTTCCCCAGTATAGGTTCTCATATGTTTCACTAAAATTTAATTTTTTAGAAGAATATTCACACACTTAACAATAATGTGGCTTTTCCCCAGTATAGGTTCTCATATGTTTCACTAAAATTTGATTTTTTAGAAGAATATTCACACACTTAACAATAATGTGGCTTTTCCCCAGTATGGGTTCTCATATGTTTCATTAAAATTTTATTTTTTAGAAGAATATTCGCACACTTAACAATAATGTGGCTTTTCCCCAGTATAGGTTCTCATATGTTTCACTAAAATTTAATTTTTTAGAAGAATATTCGCACACTTAACAACAATGTGGCTTTTCCCCAGTATGGGTTCTCATATGTTTCACTAAAATTTGATTTTTTAGAAGAATATTCGCACACTTAACAATAATGTGGCTTTTCCCCAGTATGGGTTCTCATATGTTTCACTAAAATTTGTTTTTTTTAGAAGAATATTCACACACTTAACAATAATGTGGCTTTTCCCCAGTATGGGTTCTCATATGTTTCACTAAAATTTGTTTTTTTTAGAAGAATATTCACACACTTAACAATAATGTGGCTTTTCCCCAGTATGGGTTCTCATATGTTTCACTAAAATTTAATTTTTTAGAAGAATATTCACACACTTAACAATAATGTGGCTTTTCCCCAGTATGGGTTCTCATATGTTTCACTAAAATTTGATTTTTTAGAAGAATATTCACACACTTAACAATAATGTGGCTTTTCCCCAGTATGGATTCTCATATGTTTCACTAAAATTTGATTTTTTAGAAGAATATTCACACACTTAACAATAATGTGGCTTTTCCCCAGTATGGGTTCTCATATGTTTCACTAAAATTTGATTTTTTAGAAGAATATTCACACACTTAACAATAATGTGGCTTTTCCCCAGTATGGATTCTCATATGTTTCACTAAAATTTGATTTTTTAGAAGAATATTCACACACTTAACAATAATGTGGCTTTTCCCCAGTATGGGTTCTCATATGTTTCATTAAAATTTGATTTTTTAGAAGAATATTCGCACACTTAACAATAATGTGGCTTTTCCCCAGTATGTGTTCTCATATGTTTCACTAAAATTTAATTTTTTAGAAGAATATTCACACACTTAACAATAATGTGGCTTTTCCCCAGTATAGGTTCTCATATGTTTCACTAAAATTTGATTTTTTAGAAGAATATTCACACACTTAACAATAATGTGGCTTTTCCCCAGTATGGGTTCTCATATGTTTCACTAAAATTATATTTTTTAGAAGAATATTCACACACTTAACAATAATGTGGCTTTTCCCCAGTATGGGTTCTCATATGTTTCACTAAAATTATATTTTTTAGAAGAATATTCACACACTTAACAATAATGTGGCTTTTCCCCAGTATGGGTTCTCATATGTTTCACTAAAATTTGATTTTTTAGAAGAATATTCACACACTTAACAATAATGTGGCTTTTCCCCAGTATAGGTTCTCATATGTTTCACTAAAATTTGATTTTTTAGAAGAATATTCACACACTTAACAATAATGTGGCTTTTCCCCAGTATGGGTTCTCATATGTTTCACTAAAATTTAATTTTTTAGAAGAATATTCACACACTTAACAATAATGTGGCTTTTCCCCAGTATGGGTTCTCATATGTTTCACTAAAATTTGATTTTTTAGAAGAATATTCACACACTTAACAATAATGTGGCTTTTCCCCAGTATGGGTTCTCATATGTTTCACTAAAATTTGATTTTTTAGAAGAATATTCACACACTTAACAATAATGTGGCTTTTCCCCAGTATGGGTTCTCATATGTTTCACTAAAATTTAATTTTTTAGAAGAATATTCACACACTTAACAATAATGTGGCTTTTCCCCAGTATGGGTTCTCATATGTTTCACTAAAATTTGATTTTTTAGAAGAATATTCACACACTTAACAATAATGTGGCTTTTCCCCAGTATAGGTTCTCATATGTTTCACTAAAATTTGATTTTTTAGAAGAATATTCACACACTTAACAATAATGTGGCTTTTCCCCAGTATGGGTTCTCATATGTTTCACTAAAATTTAATTTTTTTAGAAGAATATTCGCACACTTAACAATAATGTGGCTTTTCCCCAGTATGGGTTCTCATATGTTTCACTAAAATTTAATTTTTTAGAAGAATATTCACACACTTAACAATAATGTGGCTTTTCCCCAGTTTGGGTTCTCATATGTTTCACTAAAATTTGATTTTTTAGAAGAATATTCACACACTTAACAATAATGTGGCTTTTCCCCAGTATGGGTTCTCATATGTTTCACTAAAATTTGATTTTTTAGAAGAATATTCACACACTTAACAATAATGTGGCTTTTCCCCAGTATGGGTTCTCATATGTTTCACTAAAATTTAATTTTTTTAGAAGAATATTCGCACACTTAACAATAATGTGGCTTTTCCCCAGTATGGGTTCTCATATGTTTCACTAAAATTTAATTTTTTAGAAGAATATTCACACACTTAACAATAATGTGGCTTTTCCCCAGTTTGGGTTCTCATATGTTTCACTAAAATTTGATTTTTTAGAAGAATATTCACACACTTAACAATAATGTGGCTTTTCCCCAGTATGGGTTCTCATATGTTTCATTAAAATTTAATTTTTTAGAAGAATATTCGCACACTTCAGAATAATGTGGCTTTTCCCCAGTATAGGTTCTCATATGTTTCACTAAAATTTGATTTTTTAGAAGAATATTCACACACTTAACAATAATGTGGCTTTTCCCCAGTATGGGTTCTCATATGTTTCACTAAAATTATATTTTTTAGAAGAATATTCACACACTTAACAATAATGTGGCTTTTCCCCAGTATGGGTTCTCATATGTTTCACTAAAATTTGATTTTTTAGAAGAATATTCACACACTTAACAATAATGTGGCTTTTCCCCAGTATGGGTTCTCATACGTTTCACTAAAATTTGATTTTTTAGAAGAATATTCACACACTTAACAATAATGTGGCTTTTCCCCAGTATGTGTTCTCATATGTTTCACTAAAATTTGATTTTTTAGAAGAATATTCACACACTTAACAATAATGTGGCTTTTCCCCAGTATGGGTTCTCATATGTTTCACTAAAATTTAATTTTTTTAGAAGAATATTCGCACACTTAACAATAATGTGGCTTTTCCCCAGTATGGGTTCTCATATGTTTCACTAAAATTTAATTTTTTAGAAGAATATTCACACACTTAACAATAATGTGGCTTTTCCCCAGTTTGGGTTCTCATATGTTTCACTAAAATTTGATTTTTTAGAAGAATATTCACACACTTAACAATAATGTGGCTTTTCCCCAGTATGGGTTCTCATATGTTTCACTAAAATTTGATTTTTTAGAAGAATATTCACACACTTAACAATAATGTGGCTTTTCCCCAGTATGGGTTCTCATATGTTTCACTAAAATTTGATTTTTTAGAAGAATATTCGCACACTTAACAATAATGTGGCTTTTCCCCAGTATAGGTTCTCATATGTTTCACTAAAATTTAATTTTTTAGAAGAATATTCGCACACTTAACAATAATGTGGCTTTTCCCCAGTATGGGTTCTCATATGTTTCACTAAAATTTAATTTTTTAGAAGAATATTCGCACACTTAACAATAATGTGGCTTTTCCCCAGTATGGGTTCTCATATGTTTCACTAAAATTTGATTTTTTAGAAGAATATTCGCACACTTACTAATAATGTGGCTTTTCCCCAGTATAGGTTCTCATATGTTTCACTAAAATTTGATTTTTTAGAAGAATATTCGCACACTTAACAATAATGTGGCTTTTCCCCAGTATGGGTTCTCATATGTTTCACTAAAATTTGATTTTTTTAGAAGAATATTCGCACACTTAACAATAATGTGGCTTTTCCCCAGTATGGGTTCTCATATGTTTCACTAAAATTTGATTTTTTAGAAGAATATTCGCACACTTAACAATAATGTGGCTTTTCCCCAGTATAGGTTCTCATATGTTTCACTAAAATTTGATTTTTTAGAAGAATATTCGCACACTTAACAATAATGTGGCTTTTCCCCAGTATGGGTTCTCATATGTTTCACTAAAATTTGATTTTTTTAGAAGAATATTCGCACACTTAACAATAATGTGGCTTTTCCCCAGTATAGGTTCTCATATGTTTCACTAAAATTTGATTTTTTTAGAAGAATATTCGCACACTTAACAATAATGTGGCTTTTCCCCAGTATAGGTTCTCATATGTTTCACTAAAATTTAATTTTTTAGAAGAATATTCACACACTTAACAATAATGTGGCTTTTCCCCAGTATAGGTTCTCATATGTTTCACTAAAATTTGATTTTTTTAGAAGAATATTCGCACACTTACTAATAATGTGGCTTTTCCCCAGTATAGGTTCTCATATGTTTCACTAAAATTAAATTTTTTTAGAAGAATATTCACACACTTAACAATAATGTGGCTTTTCCCCAGTATGGGTTCTCATATGTTTCACTAAAATTTAATTTTTTTAGAAGAATATTCGCACACTTAACAATAATGTGGCTTTTCCCCAGTATAGGTTCTCATATGTTTCACTAAAATTTGATTTTTTTAGAAGAATATTCGCACACTTAACAATAATGTGGCTTTTCCCCAGTATAGGTTCTCATATGTTTCACTAAAATTTGATTTTTTTAGAAGAATATTCGCACACTTAACAATAATGTGGCTTTTCCCCAGTATAGGTTCTCATATGTTTCACTAAAATTGAATTTTTTAGAAGAATATTCACACACTTAACAATAATGTGGCTTTTCCCCAGTATGGGTTCTCATATGTTTCACTAAAATTTAATTTTTTTAGAAGAATATTCGCACACTTACTAATAATGTGGCTTTTCCCCAGTATAGGTTCTCATATGTTTCACTAAAATTTGATTTTTTTAGAAGAATATTCACACACTTAACAATAATGTGGCTTTTCCCCAGTATAGGTTCTCATATGTTTCACTAAAATTTGATTTTTTTAGAAGAATATTCGCACACTTAACAATAATGTGGCTTTTCCCCAGTATAGGTTCTCATATGTTTCACTAAAATTTAATTTTTTAGAAGAATATTCACACACTTAACAATAATGTGGCTTTTCCCCAGTATAGGTTCTCATATGTTTCACTAAAATTTGATTTTTTTAGAAGAATATTCACACACTTAACAATAATGTGGCTTTTCCCCAGTATGGGTTCTCATATGTTTCACTAAAATTTGATTTTTTTAGAAGAATATTCGCACACTTAACAATAATGTGGCTTTTCCCCAGTATGGGTTCTCATATGTTTCACTAAAATTTAATTTTTTTAGAAGAATATTCGCACACTTAACAATAATGTGGCTTTTCCCCAGTATAGGTTCTCATATGTTTCACTAAAATTTGATTTTTTTAGAAGAATATTCGCACACTTAACAATAATGTGGCTTTTCCTCAGTATAGGTTCTCATATGTTTCACTAAAATTTGATTTTTTTAGAAGAATATTCGCACACTTAACAATAATGTGGCTTTTCCCCAGTATAGGTTCTCATATGTTTCACTAAAATTTAATTTTTTTAGAAGAATATTCGCACACTTAACAATAATGTGGCTTTTCCTCAGTATAGGTTCTCATATGTTTCACTAAAATTTGATTTTTTTAGAAGAATATTCGCACACTTAACAATAATGTGGCTTTTCCCCAGTATGGGTTCTCATATGTTTCACTAAAATTTGATTTTTTAGAAGAATATTCGCACACTTAACAATAATGTGGCTTTTCCCCAGTATGGGTTCTCATATGTTTCACTAAAATTTGATTTTTTTAGAAGAATATTCACACACTTAACAATAATGTGGCTTTTCCCCAGTATAGGTTCTCATATGTTTCACTAAAATTTGATTTTTTTAGAAGAATATTCGCACACTTAACAATAATGTGGCTTTTCCCCAGTATAGGTTCTCATATGTTTCACTAAAATTTGATTTTTTTAGAAGAATATTCGCACACTTAACAATAATGTGGCTTTTCCCCAGTATAGGTTCTCATATGTTTCACTAAAATTTGATTTTTTTAGAAGAATATTCGCACACTTAACAATAATGTGGCTTTTCCCCAGTATAGGTTCTCATATGTTTCACTAAAATTTGATTTTTTTAGAAGAATATTCGCACACTTAACAATAATGTGGCTTTTCCCCAGTATAGGTTCTCATATGTTTCACTAAAATTTGATTTTTTTAGAAGAATATTCGCACACTTAACAATAATGTGGCTTTTCCCCAGTATAGGTTCTCATATGTTTCACTAAAATTTGATTTTTTAGAAGAATATTCACACACTTAACAATAATGTGGCTTTTCCCCAGTATAGGTTCTCATATGTTTCACTAAAATTTGATTTTTTTAGAAGAATATTCGCACACTTAACAATAATGTGGCTTTTCCCCAGTATGGGTTCTCATATGTTTCACTAAAATTTGATTTTTTTAGAAGAATATTCGCACACTTAACAATAATGTGGCTTTTCCCCAGTATGGGTTCTCATATGTTTCACTAAAATTTGATTTTTTAGAAGAATATTCGCACACTTAACAATAATGTGGCTTTTCCCCAGTATGGGTTCTCATATGTTTCACTAAAATTTGATTTTTTTAGAAGAATATTCACACACTTAACAATAATGTGGCTTTTCCCCAGTATAGGTTCTCATATGTTTCACTAAAATTTGATTTTTTTAGAAGAATATTCGCACACTTAACAATAATGTGGCTTTTCCCCAGTATGGGTTCTCATATGTTTCACTTAAATTTGATTTTTTTAGAAGAATATTCGCACACTTAACAATAATGTGGCTTTTCCCCAGTATGGGTTCTCATATGTTTCACTAAAATTTGATTTTTTTAGAAGAATATTCGCACACTTAACAATAATGTGGCTTTTCCCCAGTATGGGTTCTCATATGTTTCACTAAAATTTGATTTTTTTAGAAGAATATTCACACACTTAACAATAATGTGGCTTTTCCCCAGTATGGGTTCTCATATGTTTCACTAAAATTTGATTTTTTAGAAGAATATTCACACACTTAACAATAATGTGGCTTTTCCCCAGTATAGGTTCTCATATGTTTCACTAAAATTTGATTTTTTAGAAGAATATTCACACACTTAACAATAATGTGGCTTTTCCCCAGTATGGGTTCTCATATGTTTCACTAAAATTTGATTTTTTTAGAAGAATATTCGCACACTTAACAATAATGTGGCTTTTCCCCAGTATGGGTTCTCATATGTTTCACTAAAATTTGATTTTTTTAGAAGAATATTCGCACACTTAACAATAATGTGGCTTTTCCCCAGTATAGGTTCTCATATGTTTCACTAAAATTTGATTTTTTAGAAGAATATTCGCACACTTAACAATAATGTGGCTTTTCCCCAGTATGGGTTTTCATATGTTTCACTAAAATTTGATTTTTTTAGAAGAATATTCGCACACTTAACAATAATGTGGCTTTTCCCCAGTATGGGTTCTCATATGTTTCACTAAAATTTAATTTTTTAGAAGAATATTCACACACTTAACAATAATGTGGCTTTTCCCCAGTATAGGTTCTCATATGTTTCACTAAAATTTGATTTTTTAGAAGAATATTCGCACACTTCAGAATGTGGCTTTTCATTTTTTTTTTTCATTTTTCTTAAACTTTTTTTTCTAGGGGATGGGACATCCAACCAGATGTCTGACATTTACGCCTATTTTAGTGAGTCCAACCAAGAGATCTTTTCAGGATTCTAGCCGTCCCTTTCAGTGCAATCGTTTGTATTTCACTTGCACTTGGTTCACCGGGTATGCTTGCTATGTACTTTTTACCAGTATGGGTTCTCATATGTTTCACTAAAATTTGATTTTTTAGAAGAATATTCGCACACTTCACAATAATGTGGCTTTTCCCCAGTATGGGTTCTCATATGTTTCATTAAAATTTAATTTTTTAGAAGAATATTCGCACACTTCACAATAATGTGGCTTTTCCCCAGTATGGGTTCTCATATGTTTCACTAAAATTTGATTTTTTAGAAGAACATCTGCACACTTCACAATAATGTGGCTTTTCCCCAGTATGAAACAAGAGAAAATCATGATTAAAATGTGTATGTCTCGTGTAAATAGCTAATGGAGAATATTAAATATAGCCAATGCTCAGTGGTCGTTCTGTAGACCGACAGGTGATCAAAAAGTCAGACCAAGCGTACCAGAAAACGAAAGGAGACAAATTGACAACTGGGAAATTCAGAATGAAAAAACTTTAATGTTTAATATTTAAAATTAATAATTTAATTTAAAAATTTTTTTTTATAAATGTGAAATGCAAAATAATTAAAACTTATTTTTACTTATGTAGAATAAATAAAATTAATTTTGAGTTAAATTTTTAAGTAAAATGTATTTTAAATTTAAAATGAAAAATAATTTAGAAAACTTAATATTAGCAACTGAAACGGAAAATAAGCCCCCGCGAAAGTTCTCAGTACTCTTGGAAACTGTATAGCAATAAGCAATGTAACGTATTGGAAGTGATTTTTATGATGAAGATTTCGTGTGCAATGAAGAAATTACATTAGTTCAACTCGGTTTAATGCTGGCTGAAACTTTCAAGACAGTTAAATGGTTTGCCCAACGGCGTTCAATAGCGAATTCCTTCATGTGCGAAATATGCCAGTCACAATGCGCGCTGAACCGCTATTCGCAATCCTTTCATGGATGGAGATGGGCATGGAGAAGTGACGGATTTCGTCGCACAGTAAGGAAAAACTCGTTTCTGAGAAAAGCAAGTTTTCCTTAAGAACGATTGATTATAATCTATATGTGGAATAAAGATTTCCCACAGTTCGCACTGTAAAAATAAAGGAATACAAAAAATTATTTTCTTTTCAGCAAAATTTTCCGGTTGTTTATATGTAATTACCTAATAAAAGGAGAATCATTTTTCATTTGGGTTGCAAAGCTCTTAGTATTTTTTTTTATTATGAGAGAAAACTATCATTCAAAATTCGCTTTAAGAAAAAAAAAAAAAAAAGCATAAGAATATATTTAGAAAATATCAAAAAATGTTTACAATGAAATAAAAGTTTTATCAATAAACTGAGAAACATTCTTGAAATTGAAAATTTTAAAGATTTTATTTTACAAAATATACTTTTACGTTGATGGGTTTGTGGGAACATGAGAATTAGCAGAGAACCGGGTGTTAACGCATCCACCATGAGAGACAAAATGAAAAATCGTCTTTTGCACATGGCTCCACACATCGCTTCCGCTTGGGAAGAAAAAAATAAGATAACCACAAAATAGTTATCGACCAATGGCAGAGCTCCGCCCCTAAAATAAACACCTCAAATATCACAGTAACTGGGAGCCGGTTTGCCACTATAAAACGAGGGATTTTAGGGAACCAGAGGAGAGAGGAGAAAAAAGACGAAGACGCCGGGCTGCTAGCTGCTGATGAAAGAAGTCACCCGCTTTCCAGTTACAAGCCAGGACACGCATCACTGACAGCAGGATGACCGGCCTACCCTAACCATCTCCATCGTCCAAAAGATAAGTTACGTTTACGAACATACATTCCTTGTCAATTAATACATATCTGCAAACATTCTACAAACATTTCACCGTAATACAAACTGTCAAATATCTTACCTTTCGAGTTTGTTTCAGAAGCAAAACGGGCATTGATGAAATTTGTATTGAATTTTAAGGTAGGACTTTGTTGTACTTGGTCTTATTTTTGCCCGACTGTCTTGGAGTTAATACATGCAAGATTTGTAATCATTGTTTTGGGGCTGAATTTCCCCTGTAGATTCTCAATTTTCAAGAAATTTGATTTTTGAGAACCAGAATACACCCATTTTTCACAAGAAATTTATTTTTTTCCAGTGTGAATTTGCATATGTATCACTAACGTTGACTTTTGAATACAGGAATATCCACACACTTCACAAGAATGTGGCTTCAGTCAAAGTTCTTAGAAATCAAGGGGCCCACAACCTGGGGCTAACACTTGAACTCTATATGAGATAGATATTCGAATGTTCCTTTAAAGTTCTTTATCTCTCAAAAAAAATGGTTTCGAAATAAATTGAGAACATAAATTTCCTCTCCCCAATTAACCATTTTCATGCGTTGTAGTATAACTTTTATTTTGGTCTCTTGGTCTTACTGGATTCCAGGACAAGAAGTTTTCATATGTCTGACTAAATTTGATTTTGAAGAACAAGAATGTAGTTTTTCCTCCAGTGCGAGTTCTTATGTGTCGCTAGCCTTGTTTTTTTGAGAACAAAAATATCCACACACTTGACAAGAATATGGCTTTTCACTTTGTTTTCTTTTACTTCAGTCGAAGTTCTCAGAAATCAAGAAGCCCACAACCTGGGGCTAACACTTGAATTCTATATGAGATACATATTCGAATGTTCCATTAAAGTTCTTTATTTCTCAAACACCGAGTTAGTAAAGAAATTGAGAACATAATTTTCCTCTCCCCAATTAACCATTTTTATACGTTGTAGTATATCTTTCATGTTGGTCTCTTGGTCTTACTGGATTCCAGATCAAGAATTTATCTAGTCTGGTGGAGTATCCAGCTTCATGCTATTACAGGGTGAACAGAAAGTCCTTGGACCATTTTTAGTTTTAAAATTAAATATTGTTAAAATCACTTTTTCTCTTTTCAAATAAAGTGAGTATTTAGTCTAACTATTGATATAATTATTTTCAACAAAAATATTAAAATAATTTTGTTTAAACTTTCAGAAAAATGAGCAAACGAGAGGCCATAATTCAGCTTCATTGCGCGGGAAGGACAAACTCAGATTATTAAGCTCTTGAAAGTGGCTAAATCCACCGTGTACCATGTTGTGAACAGATTTAAGGAACTTGGTACATCTGAAGACCGTCCTAGGAGTGGAAGACCTCGCACTGCTCGAACAAAGAAGGTGATTAAAGCTGTCTGAGAGAGGGTAAGGAGTAACCCGAAGATATCTGCAAGACAAATGGCTAAAGACATGAATGTGAGCGTGACCTCGATGAGAACCATCGTAAAAAACGATCTCCAGTTGTCCCCCTACAAGATGAGAAAGAGACAGTACCTCACACCTGCCCAAAAGCACAAGAGACTTGAAAGAGCAAAGCTTCTTCTTGGAGAACTGAAGGCTGGCACGGCAAAGCGAGAGATCGTTTTTTCTGATGAAAAACTCTTCACAATTGAAGAGACTGTTAACAATCAGAACGACAGAGTTTACGCAAAATCTTCAGCAGACATTGATGACTCCGTGAGAATAGTTTTCCGCCGACAAAAGCCGTCTTCCCTCATGGTGTGGGCTGCAGTCTCCAAATCTTGGAAGTCGCCTCTGATTTTCGTGGAGCAGGGGGTTAAGATCAACACAGATCGCTACATTAACGATATTTTGGTTCCAGCATTTGAAGAGATGAAGAAACACTTCAAAGATCAGCCTTTCACCTTCCAACAAGATGGAGCACCATCCCACACCTCCAGAAAAACTCAGGACTGGTGCCAATGTTATTTTCCAAGATTCTGGAGTAAGGAGATGTGGCCTCCCGCATCGCCTGATTTGAATCCCATGGATTTTTCGGTGTGGTCTTTGTTGGAGGCAAACGTCTGTTCTGTTGCTCATCCAAGTGTTGACGCTTTGAAGACATCTCTTCTGAGTAAATGGGCTAAAATACTTCAGGAAACGATGCGTGCCTCAGTTGGTAACTTCAGACAGAGAATTGAACGTCTAATCGAAAGGAAGGGACATCACATTGAAAATAAATAATTTGAATTTATTCTTGGTTTCCTAACTTATAATTTTCATTCATGTCTAATTTATATTTTTGTAATTTTCTATTAATAAACCACTTTAGAATTGGTTCAAGGACTTTCTGTTCACCCTGTACTTGAGGTAACATCACTTGAAGGTGCACCATTCCTCGTAAAAGCTAATTAGAGTTAGCAACAGTGTGAGTTCTCATGTGTCTAACGTTGACTTTTCAGAACAAGTGCAGACCTTTACAGCCTCAGACAGGAAGCAGAGGAGGGCTATGGCAGTCAAGATGCCCGAGAAAATTGAGGAGACACCAAATTTTCTTAACCTCCTCTGGACCTCAGATGAAGCCCACTTCCATCTTGATGGAAAGGCGAACTGCAAGACATGTCTTCTGGAGGCCTCCAGACCCAATAAAGTAGCCACAAAGCCCCTGCACTCTCCTAAGTGCACGGTGTGGGCTGCAATCTCGGCCAGAGGCATCATCGGACCAATCTTCATCGAAGAATCTAGCGCAGCAGTGACAGTCACCAAGGAGCGGTATGTTGACGTCCTCAAAACCTTCAAGAGTGAGCTTCAGACCATCTACCCGTCGCTCATGAGCAAGTTCTGGTTCCAGCAGGACAGAGCAAGTTCTCACACCTCAAACCTGTCCAGAGATTGGCTGAAAGAGAACTTCGGAAGCCGAGTGATCAGTCTCAAGACTGATTTTGAGTGGATACCCAATAGCCCGAACCTAAGCCCCATTTTTTTTTCTTTGGGGCTATCTTAAGGACAGAGTCTACGCAGGGAACCTAAGCCCCATTTTTTTTTCTTTGGGGCTATCTTAAGGACAGAGTCTACGTAGGGAAACCCAGAACCATCACGGAACTCAAGGAAGCCATCAGGGAGAAGATGAGAGCCATTACCAATTCAGTCTGTAAGAACATCATGGACAACTTCGTGCTGCGCCTCAAGAAATGCACGGAGCTAAATGGAGGTCATCTAGAACAGGGGTCGGCAACCTACGGCACGCGTGCCACAGGTGGCACGCCAAGCAATTCTAATGGCACGCCGAGCCTCCAAATCTTTTAAACTTCATACAGCCAAAAGGAAACAGTTCTCCTTGGAATTATGAGGATATCTGCGATCTCTTGCGTACTCTTGCCACCTAAGTGCATGCCCACAACAAGAAAACGCGTTTTATTTTTGTCCGTGCGAACCGTAGGCGTTAGATGCTCCATGCTCGTTCAAAGTATGTTCTGTCAGATACTATAATTTTGAAATGCGTTTTGAATTGAGTCTGGTGACTCAGTCTCACCGACCCAGATGAAATACAACGTAGCGTGAGAGAGTTGCAAATGTAAAATTTAGTCAAAAATCATAATAAAAAAATCTAATAAATATATAAAAAGTAACTTATCAGACGAAAATAAATGACCATTAAGTAAATGAATGATTCCTCTACAAAAATCAACAATAAAAATAATCAAGAATTCATAAATTTGGAAATTAAAGCAATATTTTCAGAGATAGGTTGATAAAATCCGCCCAAAATTTCAACGAATCGCCGGAAGTTTTGTTTACATCAGCAGCAGCGCTGACATTTGAAATCTACGGATGCCTTGAAGTGTATATAAAATTTAACTTGAAATTATAAAAAGTGTATATGTAAACCAAAAAATCTTTTGACTATGATTATCTTAATTAAAATAAAACACTTACCAGTGATAATAACAACACGTGTAACATGGAGTTTATTTGTTTTTGTTTAAATTTATTTTAATATTTATACAAATAAAAAAACAATGCCGGAAAAAAAGTTAAGAAAAGTATATAAATTTTTATTTGTAATTATAAAACTTTTGTTTTTAGCTTTTTATTATTATTTAAGTTTTGTAATGAAACTAAGTATATGCTACCATATTCAAAATATGATAAACCTTATTAGGAAACAAATTATTTTTTGGTAGTCATTTTTTTTTCAATATCTGTCTGTCGTTCGTTTAGCAGAAAGAGAGAGAAAGAGTGAGAAATGATTATAATGTTCTGGAACAATATGTAAAACCCCTCCTTTTTTCACACTAAATGACACTATTTACCATCCCTTGTGAAGAGACGATGACTGGCAATGGGTCATTTTGGGGTTAAAGCTTACCAAAACAAAACAAACTTCCATTTTTGTTATCTCCCTATACTGTAACTCTCTAACTTACCACTTACCCTTTCTTTCACTAAGCTTGTCATAAATCTGTCATCAGCTCTAAGAGAGATTAAAAACACGTGGACTCTATTTGAAAAAAGGAGAATGTTTGTTGTGAGTACTTTAAGCTTTAAATAATGATTATAAATAGAAGGGATAACTTTCAGTTTATATTTTTTTTTTGTTTTTAAATATTTTTACATGGTTTTCTTTTTTTCGTAACATTTACTAAGTGTTCCGATACAGATAAAATAGCTATTTTAGCAGATCTTCGAAAGAGCAAATTTAATTTTAAGGGAAAGACTAAAGAAACTTTAATTTTTTTAGCATGATAAAAATAAAAAAATTACACAGCTCATAAATCTTTTTTAAAAAATAAAAGAATGTACATATTTTAAACTTTAGCGTTTATTTTCAAAATGAAGGGATAAAGGTTTAAAAAAAAACAACACATTATTTTATTCATTTTTTTATGATCTTTAAATAAAGATATAAATTAGAGTGTTCCGAGACGAATTTTTAATAGAAATTCATACTTTCATACTTTTAGACAGAGGGGGGGGTAAAAATAAATAAAAGAAGTATGAAAATGAATTTTTCAGAAAATAATTTTATTTCCATTCGAAAGAGCGTAGAATTTTACATAAAATCTGAAAAAATGAAAAGGATTTGATGAATAGAAAAAAAATTATCGATTTTTAAAATCATAGAAAATTTTCAAGAATTTACAAATTTACAAATTGAAATTGAAACTATTACGTGAAAACGCTCACGCGCAGTAAGGAAGCTTTGACTTTTTTGTGATATTTTTTACGATAAAATTAATTATATGAGATTTTATTTTAAAAAGTTTTACTTTTCTTTAAGAAAAATCTTTCCTAAACACAATGAGCTAAAAAAATTTTGAAAATTATTAGTTTTAAACATTTTATTTGCTGTTTGAAATTGAGGGGTGTTAAATTTAGGAAGGGTGCTAGAGTTACAGAATTGTTCAGTGGTCAGAATATGAATACAAGATAAGGTATAATTGCCTTTCAAATTCTTGAAATTGTACTTTTAATTTTCAAGCTCGTAACTGGGATTAGAAGAGATGAGCAATTTCGATCATCTTCATACTAAACAAAATGGTATGATTGGAGGAATACGTGGATGAAATATTTTTTTTAAATTGTGAATGCCACGCACGAATAGGATCCTAGCTCGAGCTAATCAAAACCTTTAGACTTTTTCTGGGACACCCTGTACATAATTTTTCTCCACAATTTTTATTAAAATGTATCCTGGTTCTCCCACAGCAAAGGCAAGAATAATTTGTTTGGTATTTTATATATATCATAATTGATGTTTACGTAATTAGGCCTATTTATATTTTCAGAATACCCCTGCTGTTAGATATGACTGAAAAGAAAAGAAAACTTGATCATCGCCCATTTCAAGACAATTGGACAATAGAATATGGATTTGTGGAACAAAAGGATCGTGCTGTTTGTGCTTTCTGTTGCGAAAGTGTTGTGTGTCGCACATCTAGTGTACAAAGGCACTTTCAAACCAAACATCAATCTAAGTTTAAAACTTCAGAAGAAAAAGGTGAAGCCATCAAAAAAGCTATTTCTGGTTTCAAAAAACAAACTGTTATTTTGAGCCAAGCTGTTGGAATGAAGAGTAAAGCTACTGAATGTAGTTACAAAATAGCCCAGTGTGTGGCTTTAAATGGTAAACCTTTTACAGATGGTGAATACATCAAAGAAGCTTTTTTGAGTGGTGCTGAAGTTTTGTTTCGTGATTTAAAAAATAAGGACATTATACTCTCTCGAATTAGAGAAATACCAGTCTCTGCAAGATCAGTTGAGAGGCGCATATCTGACTTGGCTGAAAATGTGACAACTAAGCAAACAACTGGATTAAAGCAATCCCTTGTATTTAGTGTCGCTCTTGATGAAAGCACCGATGTAAACGATGCGTCTCGCCTAGCAGTGGTTGCAAGATATCTCGAGAATAACCACATTTATGAGGAGTTGTGTTGTTTATTACCCCTTCATGATACAACCAAAGCAGAAGATATTTTGTGTGCATTTACTGGTTATTTTTCTAAACAAGACATTAACTTGAACAAATTATTCTGCGTAACAACCGATGGTGCTGCTGCAATGGTTGGCAAGAAGAAAGGATTTGTAAAACTTCTGGAAAATCATGTTGGACGCAAACTGTTAAGTTTTCATTGTATTATACATCAGGAGGGCTTATGTGCAAAGACCTCGTCTTTGGATTTGGTCTCTGTGATGAAAACTGTTGTTGAGATAATCAACTTTCTTATTTCTCGCTCTTCATTGGTTCACAGGCAATTCAAATCGCTTCTACAAGAAGTTGAGTGTGAATATGGAGATCTTCTGTTATACAACAATGTTCGCTGGCTTAGTCGAGGCAAAGTTTTAGCTAGATTTGTTTGTTGTCTTGAGGCTATTAAGATGTTTCTTGATGAAAAACAGAAACGATTCCCTCAGCTGAATGATGAAAGCTGGTTGTTGAAGTTGATGTTTATGACCGACATAAACACACATTTGAATGAGCTTAATTTGAAATCACAAGGACAGGGACAAACAGTCCTTGATCTTTTCAGCTATTGGAAAGCGTTTACAATGAAACTTGACATTTTTACCCGTGACATCAACATCAAAGCATTTAAGTACTTTCCAAATGTGAAAAATCATGCAAATCAATTCGAAGTGAACACAGATGAGCTTCAGGAGTACGTGAAAGCACTCAAAGCAGAATTCGAAAAACGAAGCCAGGACTTCTACATTCATGGATCCTTATTTTCATATCTGATTAAGCCCGACATGCTTGATTTGACAAATGCCCAACTGGAACTTTTTAGCTGGATGGACATTGATGATTTTGAAATGCAACAGATTGAATTTAGGTCTTCAGAAATATGGACATTAAAATTTGCTGAACTAAGAAAGTCTCTGGAAGATGAAAATTTTGAAAAGTCTGGTGCTATTCTGAACTGTTGGATCTCCCTCCCAAGCTCATTCATCTGTTTGAAGAAAATTGCTTTTGCTCTTCTCTCAGCTTTTGGTTCAACTTATTCTTGTGAGCAAATTTTCTCTCACATGAAAGCAGTGTTGTCTCCACGTCGAAGTCGTCTAACACCTGAACATTCAGAAAACTGTGTTAAGCTCAAAGTTACAAAGTATGTTCCCGACATTGAGGAATTGGCAAAGACCATGCAAGGACAAGGGTCCCATTAATAATAAAAACTTTTCAGAAACAGTTTTTTCACATTATTTATAAACTTTGACATTATTATATATTTTATGAAATAAATATAGAGAACAGGTATATTGACCTTGATCGTTATAAATAATAAATGTTGGCACGCTGAATAATTTGAAACCCTAAGTCGGCACACGCTAAACAAAAGGTTGCCGACCCCTGATCTAGAACATATGCTGTAGGACGGAGAGAAAAAAAGGTAAAAGACCTTCGTGTTTTCAGATAATGTTTTGAATATAATAAACTAGTTATGACCAAAGGTTCATTTCATTCGGACAAAACACTAAGAAACGGGGCCTAATTAGAGTTGGGAGCCCGTATTTTTTTTTTTTTTGAGAGGGGGGGGGGGGTCACCCTGTATGTACACAAACTTCACAATAATGTGCCCTTCCCTTTTTTTTTATTATTTAACTTCAGTAAGTTTTAAGATATCAAGGGGCTCCCTCCTGGGGCTAACACTTGATTCTGTTATGATTTAAATTTATATCCGAGAGCTCTTAAGAATAGATGCTGTTCCCTGTATGGCTGCTATTTGTATTTCGTTACAGCTTCGTCTTCCAGTATTTTTCTAAGTATTTCTGAAGATTCTTTTTTATTAAACCAGTTGCTTCTATCACAACCAGTATAATATTTCTTTCTTTCAGAGACCATGTCGTTTTTAGATCATTTTTTATGTTCTGATATTTTGTTATCTTTTCCCCGTTAAGCTCTTAAGGCCAAAATCATTTGGGACTGTGACATCAATAATGAGCAGTTCTTTCGGGCTAGTTCTGTATTACAATATCTGGTTCAATAGCCTTGTCTTATCTATCTGCCCGCCTGTATATCTTTGTCATAGAACACTGTCACATTTCCATTTGATGTTATCAGTGGTGGTTCATGTTCCCAGATGTTCGTTGCATCTCTCCACATATCTTCCAATGGAGGTAGTTACTTTGTGGTGACGGGCAGTGTAAAGGCCATCTGCCGATAAGATTGGACATGCAGACATTAGGTGGCTTGGGCTCTCAATTGCTGAGTGGCAAAACCGGCATTGGCCATTTGCTTGTAGGTCCACCATTTTTTTAATCCAATTGTGAGTAAGCCCTGATCTTGACTGGCTACAATGAGTCTTTCCTCATCAAATGGAAGTCTCCCGCTCTTGAGCCATTGGAGTGATCAATAAAGTATCTGGGTTTCATATTTGACAAAATAGGTCGACGACCCGATCCAGAGAATATTTCAGCCATAAAAATCATGCCAGCTCCAACAGACATCAAAACCCTACATTCCTTCCTTGGGTTGGTAGGCCATTACAACTCATGTTTGTTGGAGTTACACCACACCCGAACTCCTCTGAAGAAAGAGGTTGCATGGAACTGGTCACCAGAATGCAAGGCTGCCTTTGACAAAATCAAAGCTTCACTCTCTTCAGAGCTTCTCCTGACTCATTTTAATCCATCCTTGGACATTATTGTGATTTCCGATGCTTCTGACTGGTGTTGGAACTGTGATCTCTCACATTTTTCCTGATGGCAGTCAGAAAGCTATCGCCCATGCATCCAGGTCACTGACACCTGCAGAAAGGAATTATGGGCAAACCGAAAAAGAAGCTTTGGCAATAATTTTTGCTGTGAAGAAATTTCATAGAATGATTTATGGTTGTCACTTCAGTTTGGTCACAGACCATAAACCTTTGGTGAGCATTTTTGGTTCCAAGCAGGGTATCCCAGTGTATACTGCTAATAGACTTGAGCGATGGGCTACCACATTACTGGACTACAACTTCTCTATACAGTACCTCTCTATTAATTCAATCGGACATGCAGATACCCTGTCAAGACTTATTAGTACATACCAGAGCCTACCGGAAGACTGTTGTTGTGATATCACTGGAGCCAGAAATCTCACAGCTACTATACGGGAACTACCGGTCATTGCTGATATGATTAAAGAAGCCACAGCTTCTGATACTACTTCAAGAAGTCATCCGCCATCACCGTACCAAGTGGCCAAAAGTATCCGTAAACAACCTGTTACTACCTTTCTTCCAATGGAAATCTTCCATATCTGAAGTTGATGGTATACTTCTCCTTGCTGAACGGGTCATCATTCCCTCATCACTGCAAAACAGGGTCTTAAAGCAATTCTATTTTGGACATCAAGGCACTAGTCGAATGAAGCGTCAGCATGCGGTTACATCTATTGGCCAAATATGGACGAGCAATTAGAAGATCTTGCACGCACTTGCAGTAAATGTAAGCTAAGCAGCTAAATCTCCTCGGAAGTCTGTACTTCCTTCATGGCCTGTTCCAGATTCTCCTTGGTCACGCCTCTACATAGATTTTGCAGGACTCACCGATAGACAATTTTTTCTCCTTGTTGTAGACACCTACAGCAAATGGCCCGAAATATTTCAAATGAACTGCATCACTTCTGAGGAAACAATTTCCAAACTTCAGATTTTCAGCCGGTTCGACATTCCCGAGACTTTGGTCTCTGACAGCGGCACCGCTTTTAGCTCAGCCAAGTTCTCCACCTTCTGTGAACAAAATGGTATCAACCACATTCACACACCACCGTTCCACCCACAAACGAACGGTCAAGTCAAACGACCTGTGGATACCTTTAAAAGAGCCCTTTTAAAACTCTGGGGAGAAGGGTCGACATCGGAAATTCTGGAAACGTTCTTGACGAGCTATAGGGCAACACCAAACCCTAACACACCAAACAGTACCTCACCAGCCGAATGCTTGATGAATCGGAAAATCCGATTACACATTGATGTACTATGTCCAAAACCACATCATCCCATCAAGAGGGACACAAATGGAACGGCAGTACAACCGCCATCATGGTTCTATCCAAAGAACATTCTCTCCATGTCAACAAGTCCTAGCAAAGGATTACTGCAACAACAAGGACTCATGGTTACTCATATACAAAGAACTGAAAATGTAACGTACAAGGTAAAAGTCCAAGATTCAATTTGGATTCGACACACTAACCAACTGCGACCATCACATCTCCCAGACAAAGTACAAGATCATTCTATTTCTCTAAACATCTTGTTGGACACCAACTTGCCTCAACAACCACCAGAAGCCTCTCAGAGCACTGAAGCTGGGATGCAGGAACCAAACATCCGGAAGCCAGCTCGCACCTGTTATCCAACAACACTTACAGGTGGATCCCAAGCGACATAATTAAAAGGTGAGATGTTCGGATGACAATTAGAACAAATCTAAGAATCCAATTTAAGGGAAATAACTCCTACATTTTCAGAGAAGAGTTGTTTCCCCATAATCGTGGAATGGTCCCTGGGATTCTTGTATGTAAACACAGGAACGAAAATACCATGAGAGCGGCACAGTCTGCGATTGGGACAATGGATGAACAAACATCGTTCTTCGTAGCAGAGACATTTCTAATTCAATCTGTTCCCATCTGAGTATATATTTTTATGTAATCGTTACGTTAACATCAATAAACGTTAACCGATAACCATTGTTTTGTCTTTCCATCGATGTGATTTATTACCATGGTTTTTTTTTTTACTGTTACGAAGGATTCCAGTTACCCACGTCATAACATCTATATATTCCTGTTTAAGCTCCTCCAGGAACTTTCCTGCTCTTTTATGTTGTTCCCATCCTTGTTTTTTTGTGTCTATCTCGATTTCGGTGTATTTCATCCTCTTTTTTCTTGCAATCTGTGTTGCTGGTTCATCATATACCTCAGCAGTATTTTCCAGTATGACACCCCCAAAGTTTTCAGCAAGCTTTGTGACTGAGGGTTGTTGGGGTAGACGTCCATGGTGGTCCCTCACTATTTCTACTGACATGTGTTCAGCTTGTAGGGGAATAAATAAGAGCACCGGATTACCGGTGTAGAGTAAGGAGTGAGGTCCCTTGAGAAAGCAGAGGAGAGTCCGTACACATGAGGCACGGACGCAAAAAGTTCTTCTCCTAAAAGACAATGTTGGACAGGCAGAGTACAACTCTAGAATACAGTCCTCACTCCTCCCGTAAACCCCACTATTGAAGTGAGTAATCTTTTTACCTTAATGTTCTGAATTGCAGTGTTGTCATGTTTTCATGTTTGTTAATAAATTCTTGTCGTTTATACTTGTTGTACGTTTAGTAATTATTAAAGCTGGTCGGTAGTTTTGGGACTTGGAAGAACCTAAACCCGTACCAACAAGCTTTTAATATACTGCCCCATGCTTACTATGGTGGCTTGACATTGTTTATTTCAGTGAGACCGAGACCACCCTCTTTTCGTGATAGGTATATCCTGTCCATACATTGGTTTCGCTATATTATTTTATGTAAGGTTAAGAGTTTCCTAGTTTTTGTATCTAACCTATTGATATTGTATTGAGGCCAGTCAATAATACCAAACCCATATGTGATGACAGGGATTACAAGTTGATTTATGGCAGTTATTTTGTTTTTCGGGCTTAATTCAGCTTTGAGGATCTTTTTAAGGCGTGATGTGTATTCTTGTTCCACCTTATGTCTCATTTTTTCATGCTCCACAGTTACATTTTCCTCTATACCGAGGTACTTATATGTGGCATCCTCTCCTAGATCTTCAATAAAACCCCATCATTGAACCAAATATTTTCGGAGGTCGTCTTTTTTCCTTTTTTCATTGTGCATTTGACACATTTGTTAAATCCAAACTCCATGCAGACATCCTCTGTGAAAGTCTTTACATTTAATATCAGAGAGACAAGCTGTTTTTCTGTCTCTGCATAGAGTTTGAGATCGTCCATAAAAAGTAGAGGATTTACTCTTTTACTTTTTTCTTTTCTCTACTAAGATTGTACCCAGCATCACATTTTTTGAGGAGCTTGCTGAGTGGGTCAATAGTATGGCAGAAGAGCAGTGGTGACAGGCCATCACCTTGAAATATACCTCGCTGGACACTGAGATTTGAAGTTTGTATTGTCCATTCCATGGGGAGGATTTCATTCCTACCAGATACAAATCTTGCGTATCTTCAGTCTCTCTGTACAGCGGTTTGTCACATAATCTGACATGAGGATGCTTTAAGTTTGAAGTAAACCCTGACCAAGCATTAAAAAAAAAAAAAAAAAAAATGAAAATGAACAATGCTAAATCGACAAACTGGCAGGATGTCACCCAGAATAAAAAGATCCCCTGGGTCATATGAGGAAAGCAACGGTGCACCTTCTCCTAGTGATTTTTCCACAAGTAACAACACTAAGCTGGATACTCCACCAGACCAGACCAACTCTAGTCCTGGAATTCGGCAAAACCAAACAAGGACTACCAAAAAGAGGAACTATAATCTTGTCAAGTGGTCTGTTGAGGAGAAGAAAATAATTCTTCAGTTTTGCATACTCAAGGTATGAGAAATGGGGGGGGGGGAGAAAGAAAAATAATATATTCCAGGCTCAAATAAGATCTTCTCCCTTACCAAAGGAAAAGGTATTAGGGACAACAACTAAAAACCTACTCTCGATCGTGTCACAGATAAATATCTCACCAAAGAGGTAAGAGAGGCAATAGAGCTAAAGGCTCTTGCTGAGGCAGAGGAGGACTTTAGTCAAAGGGATACAACTGAATTTACGCAAACTCGATGGAGCAAAGAGGATAAATGGACGCTTATATGGGCGATGGAATATGCAAAAATTAAGCACTCAATAGTGCTTACAGTGTTTTTATTTTTTTATTATTATTTTACTTTTGTTAGTTTGAAGAGATCAAGGGGCTCCTTCCTGGGGCTAACACTTGATTCTATTATAGTTTAAATTTATATCCGAGGACTCATTTAAGAATAGACACTGTTCCCTTTTTGGCTGCTATCTGTATTTCCTTACAGCTTGGTTTTCCAGGGATTGCTTCTAAGTATTTCTGAAGCTTCTTTTTTTATTAGGCCAGTTGCTCCTGTCACAACTGGTATAATGTTTATTTCTTTCAGAGACCATGTTGCTTTTAGATCATTTTTAAGGTCCTGATATTTTGTTATCTTTTCCCGTTCTGCTCTATTAAGGCGCAAGTCATTTAGAACTGTGACGTCGATAATGAGTGCAGTCCTTTCGGGCTTGTTCCATATTACTATATCTGGCTTGATGACCTTGTCTTTTATGTATCTGCTTGTCATAGAACACTGTCACTTTTCCGTTTTGTTTTATTTTACTTCAGCCGAAGTTCTCAGAAATCAAGGGGTCCACGACCTGAGACTAACACTTGAACTCTATATGAGATACATAGATATTTGAATGTTTCATTTAAGTTCTTTATTTCTCAAACACTGAGTTAGTAAAGAAATTTTCCTTTTTTTTTTTTTCTTCTTCCTTTAAAGATTGTAATGCTGGGTATGGGGCAGCCAAACCAGCTGCCAACATTGCCTCGCTTTTTTATTGAAACCAACCGAGAGCTCTTTTTAGTATCCTCGCTGTTCCCTTAAGTGCAATTGTCTGAATCTCTTTTGCATTTGGTTCACCAGGAATATTAGTTAGGTAGGTTCTCATATGTTTCACTAAATTTGATTTTTTAGAAGAATATCCGCACACTTCCCAAGCATGTAGCTTTCAATGTGTACGTGCAGGTTTCACTTCAATTTATTTTGGAACAAGATTAGTTAGATATTCATCCCTTTCTTTTTTTTTTTCATTTTTCTTAAACTTTTTCTTCTAGGGGATGGGACATCCAACCAGATGTCTGACATTTACCCCTATTTTAGTGAGTCCAACCAAGAGATCTTTTCAGGATTCTAGCCGTCCCTTTCAGTGCAATCGTTTGTATTTCACTTGCACTTGGTTCACCGGGTATGCTTGCTATGTACTTTTTAAAGTTCTTTTTCATAAGCCCAGTTGCTCCTATGATGACTGGTATAATTGAAACGTCTTTTAATTTCCAATTTCGTTTCATATCATACATAAGTCCTTGATACTTTGTTATCTTTTCCCTCTCAAGGGTTCTCATATGTTTCACTGAAATTTGATTGTTTAGAAGAATATTCGCACACTTCACAATGTGGCTTTTCCCCAGTATGGGTTCTCATATGTTTCACTAAAATTTGATTTTTAGAAGAACATCCGCACACTTCACAAGCATGTAGCTTTTTCTCAACGTGTACGTGCAGGTTTCACTTAAATTTATTTTTGAACAAGATTAGTTACATATTTATCCCTACGTTTCACGTTCTAATACAGAGATGTTGATACAACGTGTGCAAAAAAATATTTCACAGCTAATACCTTTATTTCCGGTTCCTATTTACTTTCTCTTGTAGAGGAATTTAGGCAAAGAAAACCGGTTTATATAGACACAGGGGAAGTGATTTTTCTGGACACACAGACAGGAGAATGAGTTTGAGCATCAAGGAGAGCAGCCGCGTTAATGCCCACAAAGATGTTCCGGCCTTAACAGAAAATGTAAGGTTTTACCCCGGTGAGAACATTGTCCGACTATGAGATAAAGTAGGACTTTAACCACTTCTAAGTGAGTATCAAATTATTGTTGTTCTGTATTGTGATGTTACAAGGGACAGAACCTGCAAGTTAGTTCTTTTAGAAATAACTGGATACTAAATATGTCAGTTAAAAGATTGTCTATAGACTCGCATTGTGCAATGATTAAAAAAAAGGTTTAGATATTGGACAATGAAAATTGGGAATTCTTGGTTTGCCAAAAGTATGTTTGGACAGACATATGTAAAAGCCACGTGAAAATTTAGTCACATTGGTTAATAGCACACTTCTGACGTCATAAATAAAAGAAGACTCTCGATATGTTGAGATGAGGTTCAAAGATAGGGAGATAATCAGATAATCACAGTCACAGAGACTGGAAGCTGATGGTATTAGCGGCGAAGGGTGGAAGAGAGACCATGTAGCTATACAAGCTTGAATTACTGACATCATCAATCAGCTGAGGAATAAAGAAATCATCCATATTTTGTAAAAGTTATGTGTACATTAAAAAAACTGGAATAAGAAAACAAAAAGGGGGGGGGAGAATTTAACATGAATAGAAAAGAAAGGCAGCGTTTCATTGTGTTCTTTCAAAAAAAAAAAAGGGGTAAAAATTAATCAATCCAGGCTGGAAATAATTTGTAAATCTACAGAAAACGTCCTCGCTATTGTCAGGAAAATCAGCTGCTAGCAACGGAGAGCACATGAGCATCAAGAAACGAAACAAAGATGCACTAATGGCCACTGCAAACAAGGACATCCTTGCGCCATGGCACTTTTTTTCTTTTTTTTTTTTTCAAGAAGTCCCAGACAACAACAAATCTGTACCATGTTTAAAAACAAAGCCGTGAAGCCCAACAGAATAACCACCCGATCTAAACGCAAGTCAAACAACATTTTCTTATCAAGGGGAAGACAAATCTGCTAAGTTGCCTCCCTTGAAAAACAAATCTTCAAAAGACGCTGACACTAGTAATGCTGTATATCGCTAATCCCAAACAAATTGCCCCGACGTGGTTACTAGCAATGCTGCTACTATCTACTTGTCACCTGCTAAAAAAGGCGCAAACAATATTTACACTGCTATTTTCATCAGTAATACTATTAACACTCCTATTGCAGATAAGTTAAAAAAACAGAACAAAAACGATATATTTTTTTTTTTGCTTAAAAAAAATACAGTAAATTTATTTCACTTCGATAGTAATTGCAATAACGGAAAATATTGAATACGTGTGTCACTGTTCAAAAAAAAAAAAAAAAAAACGTATTTCACTTGGATAGTAATTATGATAACGGAATGTCTTCAATAAGAATGTCGATGTTCAACAAAACAGTATATAAAAATATTGGATAAAGACCTAAACAATATGGCCTCAGATCTTACAGTTTGCTCAATTAGTCCACCTAACAAAGCCACAATCCTAGCTAGCACTGCTTTTCATATTAACTCTGGCCCGTCTTCCAATATTTAATATGCAAGGTTGGTTTTTGTGGCAAGAAAGTGTGTGATGAGGATAAAACTGCTCTGGTTTCATGCTAAGTGTCAGAAAATAACACCCAAACTGTATGAAGCCATCTCTGGTGATCCTGACAATATCTCATAGTATTGCACCTCCTGCAAGCAGGGTTGGTTGGTTTTGTTTTACGGCATATCAACCCTTTTCAGGTTATTTAATGCTGAATCCAGTTATTTTGAAGAAAAAGATTTTAATATATATATATATATATATATATATATTTTACAAGTCATTTTCTATTTAACTCATAGTTGGGGCCCTAACAGGTACTACCACTCAGGGTCAGAGTGGACCTGAAAGCAATGGCAATTAAAGGGTGCCCCCTCCAAAGTCCACAAGCTGGGGCCTCGCCATCGGATATAGTTTACAGTCATAATCAGGACCTGCAAGCAGGGAGAAAGAAAGCTCAGTTGGCAATGTGAGAAACATTAGATTCTCTGGTCCGAACTAACAGAGAGAGTATAGCAAGTCTGAACTCTCTGGTCACGACCAATATGGAGACTAAAACAACTGTCTTCACGTTACAAGCTGGCATAACAATGGCTGACCAGAACATCGAAAATCATTGTTTTGTTTTTTTTTTTTTTTTAATTCCTTCCCTTTGCTTAGTTTGTTTTTACGTACCTCTTTGCAGCTACATTTTCTGTGGTAACGTTAATGTTGCTAGATTAAATTATTGTTTTGTTTTTTCTTCTTTCCCTCCGCTTAGTTTGTTTTTACGTCCCTATTATTAGTTCTATATTTCTGGGCTCCGTCGAAGACAAAATTTGGCATATTTTGAGTACCCTCCTTTTTGGCAGCATGAAATTGAAGTGTTCCGAGGACACCTAATTAAAGAAGCGAAAAGAATACGCTCCCTTGACATTGTCCGTCGACTGACAGACTCATCCACATTTATTTATTTACTTCCCTTCTGAGTAAAAGTTTATTGAAGAAAAGAAAAAATCTACAATCCTTTCAGAGAAAAGGAAATGTAATCGACACGTTATTCTCTTCGAGAGAGAGCCTAAATTTTAAATCTTTAGAAGATTCCATTTGTTCGAAGAACTAAAAGAGGGAACTTTTAAACCTTTTGAAGGTTTTTATCCATTTGTTTGAAGAACATAAAAAAAAAACATTAAAAAAAAATAAAAAATTGGAGAACTCTTCTTTGCATGCCTTTTTTTGTTTCAAACCTTTCCTTTACCAAGTAAACTTTCATCTATTTTTAAGGAAAACTAGAATGCCACTCCCACCCCCACTTTTTTTTTTTTTTTTTTTAGGGAAGTCTCCTATTTCGAGACTCCATTGAAAATTATATTTCTTCCTGTTTTTGTATTTACTTCAATTGAATTTGAATTTTGTTCGTTATATTATTTTTTTCTGTAACCTTGATATGGTAATTTTTACGATCGCTTTTGGGAAGCAAAAAACAATCACCCGGGTTTGTATTACTATACATATAGATTCGAAAAAGTTGTCAAAAAACATAAATAGCAAATAAATAAATGCCTCATATTTGATTTTCTTAAATAAAAAAACAAAACAAAAAAACTACTTGATCGATTTACGTAATTTTTGGAATATGACATTTTCATGCAGTGACAAGTACGTACATTATAAAGATTTTTTTTCAGATTTTTATAGCAAAAAAGATTACTTGTGGATCATTTATAGACTTGCACCAAAAAAAAAAAAATTCAAAGAAACTTTGAGAACTATTCTTTGCACGCCTGTTTTGCTTCAAACCTTTTTACCAAGTAAACATTTTCATTTATTTTTAAGCGAAACTAGAATGCCCCCCTCCCACACACACTTTTTAGGGAAGTCTCGTATTTCGAGACTCCATTGAAAATTATATTTCTTCCTGTTTTTGTATTTACTTCAATTGAATTTGAATTTTGTTCGTTATATTTTTTTTTGTAACCTTGTTAATGTGGTAATTTTTACCATCGCTTTTTGGGAAGCAAAAAGCAACCGGCCACTCACTTTTTCCCAAATAAACTTGACTTTAAACTTCAATTCGGGGTCATATATTTGTTTTTTCCTTTCTCTTTGGGCTGTTGCATTGATATTTTTTCTTTTTTCTAGTATATGTTTCCCAACAAAGTCGCATTTTGATAACGACCCCAAAATTCCGACAATGGTTATAATTGGCGTTATAGAAAAAGGCAAGACATCAGTGTGCAAAAAGATTCATTCTACGCTGGAAGAAGCATGTTTCTCTAACATCCATGTGAGCCAACGAGATATATATATACCCAAACATCTTGCATAGCGATACCACTGTAAATCAAACTGAAAGCAACTATTACACAAAATGCGATATATTTTGGTTCAACTTCTGAACTTATAACACACAATCTCCACACAAACACTCTTTCAGAAAAAGATCCTTAAAGACAACTTTAGCAAAATATTTGGCATCTCAAAGATATGAATATCCCCTTTAACTTAAAATGGAAAACACTAGGCTCTTGAAAGGCATATAAGCCTGTTAATTAATTTATTCTTATTTCGGACTATTAGTCTCATCTTTATTAGTTATTGTTTTTTCATCTTTTATTGGTTTATTTATTCACAACGTTTCGGCCAAGTATCCCTCTGGCCTTCGTCAGGTGGTAACCACGACGGATAGGAACTTCGAATCTCCTAACTGCATTCTCAGCAATCACTGCCATCCGTAGTTGTTGTCGTCTCACCACATTTTGGCCAAGTAAACCTCTGGCATGCTTTGGGTGGGATTGAAACCGCTATCTTCAGACAATGTTCATCTGGAACTGTAGAGATTCAACGCCTATCAACTGCGCCACGGGCCCCGAAGGGTGATTAAGGTTGGATTCTTTGATCTTATAAATCCACGTTTATTTATTATCTGATCTTCCATAGTCGGGTCCGTACCGATTGGTATATATATTATTCCTTAATTGGAATTCATTTTTGGAGATGAGCATTATATATATTAATTAATTTATTCAAACCAATAAAAGATGAAAAACAACAACTAATAAAGATGAGACTAATAGTCCAAAATAAAAATAAATTAATATATAATGCTCATCTCAAAAATGAATTCCAATTAAGGAATAATATATACATATAAGCCTGGTCACAAATTCTGCACTCAGGCCTGAAGACTTAAAAGCTTCCAACCAGAATGCTACCAGGGTGAAGAAGTCATCTTGAGAGAACGAAGGAGCCACACACACACATCCAACATCTCAGGTATGATTTTTCTATTGATATTCACCCGATTGACTGGCCCATCGTCAAATCATGGGACCGTTTCTAAGACATTTATTGTAACACGTGAGGCCGGTCACACGCCAGTGACCGGCTCATCGTGTTATAACTGAACGTTATATTACATTTGATTTTTTCTTTTTAGAATTATAAACAAATAATTTTTACGTGAGAATATTTGTCAAAAAAAAATTTTTTTTTTTTTTAATTTATTTATTTACCCCCCCCCCGGGGGGGGGGCACAGTTAGACACAAGGTCGGTTTTTAATGTGGGAAAATCTAGCTCCCCAAAAAAGGGGCATTCTGGATAGGAACAAAATAAAATTATAATTGTCTCAGTCATGAAGGATTTCTCCTCCACTGAGCACAGAACAAACGAAATGTAGCATCAGAACAGATACTACACTGATTATTATTGTAAAGGTTTGTTTACTATCTTTTCTTAGATTTTAACAATAGTTTACATTATGGTAGGAATGTTTTCTTTATGCTTTTAGGAATGTGAACATCATTTTTGGCCTGAGGATGTAATAAAGTACATCATACAACAGGTGGTGGTACTATTACAGTGAAACTAAAAAAAAAAAGTCTTCGGAATGGTGCTATTCTGACAAATTCTCCCAAATTCTCCCTTGTATTTAACAACGGTAACAACGTCCAGAAAGTCACGAAACTTGAACAGAATTTGAGTAAAGAATGCTGCTATTAAGCACGTTATAGAAGAAAGCATAGTTGATGCTTAAGCATATGAAGAACAAATAACATTTCACAACATTGAAAATTTATAAGAAAAATTGAATTTTCTTGATAGAAAATCCTGGAGTGTTATTAGACAGAAAGATATACTTCTTATATGCCGAATCATCAAATCACCGGATCCAAAAATCAGTCTGTCCCTTGTAATTGAACCTGATTTATCAGTGCATGTCTTCTGCAATGATGTAGAAATGAAGACTATAGGTGAATATAAGATTCCTAAAGATGCCACTGATGAAAATGCTCTGCAGATTTTGATTGGAAACAAAGAAAATGGACACAAAAAAACAGCAAAACAAACTTCAAAATAAAAAAAAAAAGTCATTTTTGTCATTAATGCCAGATGTCATTTAAATATTTCAATGCAATTCATATATGAACAAATAAACATTCATAATTCAGTTTTATCAGCATTAAATTGTATATTGCTTTAAAATAATTTTACATAGATAATATTTATATTTTATATTGAATAAAGTTCAGTTTCAGTATTAATCGAACTGTGTTCCTTTTTCTTTTTAAAAATGTTTTATTGCTCTTTTTCAAATGGCCCTCATAGTACCGACAGTCTGACAAATCTTACCTACATTGCCTGCAGGCATTTTTCAGTTAACAGGCCTTCTTACTTTCGGTGGCCGTGAAGAAATGGAGTCACAACATGATAAACGAAACCATACATTTATTAAAAAAAAAAAATTACTTTTGTTTTAACACTTGTTTTATTATAAAACAAAAAGAAATCCCTTTTGGTATTATCAAAAAATAAAACTTTTTAGAAAAATTACTTTAGTTTTAACACTGTTCACAAGATAAAAACACACTTCTGCAGTATATGGATAGCGGCCATCTTTTTTAGTGCATTTCACTAAACTATCGCCAGGTGACACTTCTCAATCAAAAGAAAATGTTAATTATTCGTTATTAACCCTTCGATGTTCTTTTAATTCGAAAAATGTTTCATTTAAATTATTTATTTGTTCGGGGGGAAAAAAACCCAAACAATTTTACTTTATAAAAATCCAATGTTGCTTTCATTACAAAATTGTTTTATTAAAATTATATTTTCTTACCCAGACGTTCAAATGTTTTTACAATTATATATTGATACGTTTTTATACATGAAATGTTTTGGTTTTCAAATGTTTTTTTGTTCGGGGGGGGGGGGGGAATTCTTGTTTGTTACTGATTGGCCGTGTTATTTAACCAAGAAAAAATTGGAGTTATCCTCCCTCCCAACAATGCCGTTCGCATACTGCAGAAGAGACCCCCCCCCAAAAAAAAACTTTGAAACAAAAAACACATTACTTGTATTATCCAATAATAAAACAAATATTTTATTCAAATTTAGTTCTAACACTAACACAATTTAATAAATTATTTAATACAAGTGCTTTTTTTTTCATAATAACAAGTGATAAATCTGAAGTAATCATAACATAACAAGAGTGAAAATATTTAATATATTTCGAAAGGACTAAAAAAATGTCTAAATTGAACATTTTCTTTCTGTTTTATTATTTGATAATAAAATAATTTGCCTCTTCCCTTAAGACTTGCATTCACAAACATCTGCGGGCTTAGAACTAATTTAGACGACATTGAATCATTTCTGTTTGTTTATCACACCATGGATATCCTGGCGCTAAGTGAAACTAACCTACACTCTTCCATCTCCTCTAACCTCTTTGACATGCCTGGTTATCTCCTACTTTGCCGTAAGGACTCAGACAAACATATGCACGGACTTGCAGTATTTATTCGAAACAACTTCCACTTGACAGGAGAATCAAAACTAGAGTCAGACGACCAGGCCTTTATGTGCTTTAGAATCATTCTGCAACATAGAGTTAGCTACTTATACTTTCTCTACCAAGGACTCTAATAAACCAAGTCTCTGACAGCATAGATACAGCACTCTCCCGTGATACTAGCACGCAAGTACATGTATTTGGTGACTTTAATATTCACCACAGTAACTGGCTTGGTTTCTCTACTTACACGGATGGAGCTGGTAGCTTGATGCATAGCTTCTCTATATCTCATTCCTAATCACAGTTACATTTCCAACACGATTCCCAGACCAACAAGCATTACTTCTAGATCTATTTCTGATCACAGTTCCAGGGGATTGTATAATGAATGCAAATAGACCACTCGGGAATGCTGATCAGGTTGAGATAATGGTAGAAATTTACCTAAATTCTCGACCCAAAACTGAAGAGCCATTACTCAAAATAAGGTATTATAAGCAGGCTAACTGGGAAGCAATCAGGGATCTCAGAGATGCCCCATAAGGAAATATCTTTTCTCTTCCCGCAGAACAATGCAAATGAGACCAATGAACGGTTCAAAACTGCAATTGAAGCTCATGTTCCCATACGGAAGTTCTATAACAAACCCCACATATTATGAGGTGTGTAGTTCCCTTTAAAAAATATCTCCTTCAAGAACGGTCATAAAACGTGTTTTTAATTGACATTTACTCAATAATGGACGAGGTTTCCTACCTAGCAATAATGAGCACGTTTTCTGTGGACGTAAGGTATTTAATTCGATTACTATAATTAATAATATAGCCGCAAAGCTGAAGATTATCAGTCATAGGGTTCATGTAATCCATTTCCAACCTTTTTAAAACCAACAACAGATATCTGTCTGGCACCACACATTGCCTACAGAAAGAGTGATTTTCGGGTAGCATTTATATTGACCTCATAATCTTCTCCACCGTCCAGTTCTTGTCCTGAAGCTTTCCAGCAAAAATTCTTCCATCACAACCATATCATGGGAATTATAAGTAATACTAAAGGAAAAGAGAAAATTTGTTTCCAAGTATACACGTGTACCAAACAGGTTGCACGTTCTGAATGATACCTGAACATTTTGTATTGTTATTTGTTTGTTACTGTCATTTGTTATTTGTTTGTTCCAGCAATGCTGAGCAACCTTTGATTATTAAATAAAGTCGTTCCCACCGATCGGGTTGTTCGTCCTCACCTCTTCATGGCGCTACAAACAGGATCCAATCTGCGTGACACCCAGTCTTGGACTATCTTCTTGCTGGATGCAGACATTCCAGATGATGTTGCTGAAGAATATGCCTCTATTTTCGTTGCTAATCGCATCACAGAAAGAACTGTTCATACCTTAACAGCTGATCACTTGGATTCATTGAATATCAAAATACTGGGTGATAAGCTTGCAATTCTGGCCCATGCAAAGACATTTTCTCCATCAATAGCACCAGACAGTTCTTTGGCACCTGCTCAATCTACCACATTCAAACCTCCTCCAGCATCTATCAAACTCCCATGCGTTAGTGCATGTATGACACACCCACAGTTCCGTAAATTCCTAGTGGACTGGAACGTGTTCAAAAACATTACGGGTATTCCGGTGTGCCAACTTGCTAACCACCTATACAGTGCCTGTGACGGAGCAGTTCAAAACAGCCTGATAAATTCATATCCGGATTTTTTTTGAAAGGGATGAACCTTCCATGCTGCAATGCGTTGAGACTATTGTCACTGATAAGATCAATCCTGCAGTGCACCGAATGGCTTTCGGTAATCTTAGTCAACATACAGGGGGAAGCAGTAAAGAGTACATAGTTCGCCTCAGATCCGTTGCTGCTGATTGTGAATTCGCTTGCCCGTCCTGCCAGTATGACCTGTCCGATATGAACCTGAAGGATCAATTTGTCCGAGGACTTATGAACGAGTCATTGCAAACCAATATATTGGTAAAGGCTGCTCAGCTCAAGACCCTGCAAGATGTTATTCAGCATGCAGAAGCCTTCGAAACCGCACGCCGTGATCAATCACAACTACAAGCATCGTCCACAATCCAGTCCATTCGACATGCATCAGAGAAGTGCAATACCCACCAATGGCAGCACTCTAAGCAGAGCCATTCTCGGAATCCCACTCGCGCTTTTCCACAGCAGCATCCTAATTAGAACCATTCTCAGAATCCTCAGCACTCTTCACAGTGGCCAAAGGCGTGTCAAGGTTATGGTAGCAATTCGCATGGTATTTTTGGCAAGCCAAGCAGACATTCGCATTGTCCCGCTTGGAGGCAAACATGCTCAAACTGCAACATGCTAAATCACTATTCATCCGTATGCAAGAAACCAAATCGTTCAGCCGATCATGCCCACAGTGTAATTGACAATTCAGTATCGGAGGGTAATGCCCTTATCGCTCATGTGCATCACAACATCGAGTCAGAGGTTTTTACTGCTTGCGACGTTACCCAGGAAATTGAGGCAGTAGTGCACCCTTCCATCGCAACTTGTAGAACCAATGCTTCGTGATTTTTGGGAGGTGTGTAAAAGACTCTCCGTATTTGAGGGCATTGTTTTGCTGGATAAGCGGGTTGTGATCCCTCTTCCATTACGGAAACTGGTTCTAAAGAATCTTCATTCAGCACATCAAGGGGTCACAAGTATGAAATTTAGAGCAAACCAATCTATCTACTGGCCAGGACTCGATGCCAATATTCGCAATTACAGGTCCTCTTGTCATGATTGCACCGAAAATGCCCCTTCGCAACACCCCGAGCTACCAATTTTCACTCCAGCCCCACTGTACCCATTTCAGCAAGTGTGTGCTGATTATTTCATAATAAACGGCCACCATTATGTAGTCATTGTTGACTGTTTCAGTTGCTGGATCTGTGTTTATGCGTTTCGTTCGAACAAACTGACCAGTAAACACCTGAAGAACACCTTCCGTGATCTTTTCATTGCATATGGAGTCGCTGAGGAAATCAGTAGCGATAGAGGACCTCAGTTCATTGGCAAAGAATTTCAAGATTTTCTGACTCAGTGGGGTGTGAAACACCGACTGTCTTCAGTCGCCTATCCTCAGTCAAATGGCCGTGCAGAGGTGGCAGACCGCTAAGAGGATTGTTCATGATAACTTGTCTCCCGATGTGAGTCTTAACAATGACAAAACAGCACTCGCAATCTTTCTCCACAGAAACACACCATTGCCTAATATTCAGCTCAGTCCAGCCCAGATTCTCCTCCATCGTCAATTGAGAGATAGCATCCTGACACATCCGGAGCATTACCAGTTGCATGCAGATTGGATTGTCAGTGCTGAGCAGCGTGAAAAAGTATTCAATAACCAGCATCATCGAGTGGTGCGGGATGACGACAATCAGAGGGAGCTTTGCCCACTTCCAGTCGGTACAAATGTTGTTGTTCAGGGTGCTGACGGGAGGTGGACCAGGTCTGGTATTGTTGTTGAGGTTCATCCATGCAGACAATATCGGGTCAAATTGTTCTTGTCAGGGAGAGTTACACTCCGGAACAGACGTCGCATTAAACCATGCACACTGTTGCCAACTGAATCACGTTCCCCTATTCCTTCACCCTCTGTACCATTCAGCTCTCCATGTAATATGCAATCCAATGTGCGTAAAAATTCTGTCACCTTACAACAGCAAACTCCTATGGACACCTCACATGATTCAGGTGATCTCGACCACCAGGTTGACAATTCAGTTGCCACCAGTGGAAAAGACATCAATGCAAGTCAACGAAACTTCCACGAGCGTTAAAAAAATCTTCCTTTCAATCGCCCAGGACTGAAAGAATAGCTCACTGAAGGAGGGATATGAACAATATGTCTTGTTGGAAGAAGGAGATGAATGATACCTGAACATTTTGCATTTGTTTGTTACTGTCATTTGTTATTTGTTTGTTTTACAGCAATGCTGAGCAGCCTTTTATTATTAAATAAAGTCGTTCCCACCGATCGGGTTGTTTGTCCTCACCTCTCCACGTTCAACTACTATCAGATGGAGATGCGTTAAGAGAACATCTTTTTGTAAAGGTACCTTGACCACCAATTGTGAGAGGACTAATCCTATCCGAGCTAATGATCACAACCACGCTCCTGGTTATGCAGAAATTGCATCCATAAAATGCATCGATAAATTAAAGAAAAGAGCAACAGAAGATAAACCCGGCCAGATTTACAGCAGGGGGACTTATCAGTCGATGCAAAGGCGATACTTCCAAGTCAGGATATTATAAAAAGAACTGTGCAATCAAAGAGCAAAATGGTATCCACAAATTCCAGACTCAATGGAAGATCTGCATCATACTGGAGAATGGACAACTACTATTGCTCCTGAGCCCAAACCATTTCTGTTCTTCAACAATGGTCCAAACACTGACAATGGCATCATAGCATTTGGTTTTGAGGAATCACTGCAGTTACTTCTGCTTATATATGGCTGATGGATGGTAACTATTCAATGGCGGCACAAGGATTTCTGCAGCTTTATGTAATATAAGCCCTAATTGGAAACACTGCTGTTTCTACAGTTTTTGCTGTCTGCAGAATAAGACAAAAGAGACATATGAAACACTAATTCAAGCAATTACAGCTGCTGTTGTGATAGTATGAACCATTACATAATGTTTCAGCTGTCATATTGACATTTTTCCCGATCCGACAACAATAATTGTGGCCATTACAGGGCTCTATGGACACATTTATCTTTAGTTGAACTTTGAAAACTAAATATTTTCGTTTACTAATCAAATAGCAGAGATACTAGACAAACCCTAGTGATTTTTGGAATATGACATCTTTGTTCTGTGACGATTATGTACATATTAAAAAAATGCAAAAAAAACTTTAAGTTTAATTCTAAATATACAAATTTTATGCTGAAGGTATAAACATTCTAATTTCTTCAGATGTTTTTTTTTTTTTAAACAGCCTTTGTTTAAAAAAAAAAAAAAAGTATATTTGTTAGAGAATGGATAGAGAGAGGGAGAGTGTGAATTATAGTGTAGACACGTTGACCGGAAGTTAAGATCAGCTGATTGGATTGCGTGTGAGTCATGTGATCAGGTTAGCTGAATCGAGGAGATTTGCTTGGGACTTGGAAGAGAGCGGACGGCTTGTCTCCTCCCCTTCGCTGGCGGTGGGGAACGAACGCTGATGTGGTAGAAATAAGACCTACAACAAAGGCCAAATTCACTTTTCAATCTTCTGTGAACAAACGGGAAGGTGAATAAACAAAAACTATAGAACCAATTTCTTGTCTTGGTGTGAAATAAATCTTCGTCAACAAAAACAGGTATCAAGTCTCCATCCCAGACGAGAATTTACAGATGGACCAACGAAATGGCAGAAGGTATGTTCAAATGACATGTCACACACATATTCAAACTTAACAGCATATGAACATATGTAATAGAAAGACCACTAGACAATCACACACACACACAACGTACCAATCTTTTATAAATAGACACATTTTAATATATCTCCATTCCAATTTCAAATAATATATAACATTGTTCTATTTTGATCAGACATGTTTCTGGTATATATATATATATATATTTTTTCCATGGAGGAAACAGCTAGTCGGAATCTCCAGCAGTAAACCTTAAGCGTACATGAGTGAGACCCCCATAGCGAAATACGCATCAGCTCCGATGTTTCAGTGAGCGATTATTAATCTGAAAAGATTAAAAGAGTTTTGACATACGTGTCCTTTTTTTTTTTTTTTTTGGCTTGAACTTCGCACTTCAGATTATTTTGTTATGTTTTTCTTTTTTGGCAGAAGCTTATAGTTAACTAATTTAATGCAAATATATTTGCAAAAATTGTAAGTAAATTGATTGTTGGTCTCAAATTTTGTTTTTGCTGAAATAAAAAAGGTTAATTTAGTTTTCAAGTCTGGATAATGAAACTTTATCGAATAATCGATCATCGCTGACGGCCACTAATTTTCTTGCAAAGTTTTCATTATTCTTTTAATATAGACACATAACAAAAAGAACAGTGCTTATTCAATATAAGAACAAAAATTGATATATTGAATGTCACATAAACAATGGTATTTACACAATTGCCATGTCGAAAATATTAACATATCCAAAAAAAATTACGAAAAACAATACAGTAGAAAATCTATCTATATATCTATAAAAGTGAAAGTGTCTGTCTGTGTGTGTGTGTATACATTTCCCTACGCAATAACTGTCAATTTTAAGTCTACAAACTACAAATTTGATATACAGGGTACTGAGATTTTGGAAAATCGATGTGATCGGTTTTCGGGCAGAAATTTGGCGATTAAGGGGTCAAAGTTCAACAATTTGACCTTTGAGAACTACCAAAATCTGACAATTTTGGATCTAAACACTTGAAATTTTAGATATGCGTTCCTTGGACATGGATCTAACTTAACTTGATTGGAGCCCAAAACAAATTTTAAGGGGTCATAATAGGGGTCAAAGTTTAAAAAATTGACTGCTTTTTTCTTCTTTTTTTTTTTTTGCTCAACATACAACTACAAATACCCGGGCAACGTTGGGCACCCATGCTACTTAATAAAATTGTTTTAAAAGAAAAATTGAAGTGAAGAAAAAAAACAAAACATTGTGCTGAATCAATGAATTTTGCAGAAAGAGTTACCCCACCCCTGAAATTGCTTTGTAAATATTTAAGTTCTACTTAATTTTTTTTATTCCTCTGGCCTTCGTCAGGTGGTAACCGCGACAGATAGGAACTCTGAATCTCCTGACTGCGTTCACTGCAATAAATACTCATCTCAATGAATTGCAATCAAAATAATAAACTTCTAATTCATCGGTTTTTGTCATTTTTGGATATGTTACAAATTTAGACATGAAAATCATGTAGATACCATTAGTTTTATTTGAAATTCAGTTTTCGAATAAGCATAAAAACTGCTATTTATAATTTAAATTATTTTTTATTACACATCAAATGTGAAAAAATTAAGGGGAGTACCAATTCCAAGAAGGAGGTGGAGATCAAATCAATGATAATCCAGTGAAAAAAAAAATTTCAAAAGTCTTTCAGTAAACAAATTACACACGGGGTGATGGTTGTACAATTCCCCCCCACCTCCTTAATTTTTCCATTGTGAACACGTGCTAATAAAGAAATTATGACTACCTCCGGAAACCCAGGATGGGAATTAAAGAAACTGAATGAAACACTGATAGAATATGTCCAGGAGAAACATTTAATAGCCCAAAGCAAACAAAGGTGGCCATGACACGACCCTGCAGACATATGCAAGAGCCAAACTTGACAACCTTTGCTGGAGATGCTGCAGTTGCGAAAGTACCATATCTTTACGGAGTGGTACATTTTCGAACACGCAAATTTGACAATTTCGACAATTTTGCAAATAATGTTTGACTTCGTAAGAGAAACTCGTGTTACAGGCTCGGCAAATGCCACTAGCATTACAACAAAAAAAAAAAAAAAAAAAAAAAAAAAAACCCAGGTGTGTTCAGTGGTATGAATATTACCGGGACGTATGCTTCAGCAAAATGAAAGACGGAAATGCTGGGCAGTCCGAGACATGTGCCAAAAATAAAAGGATGCAAGAAAAACTCCTGTTACAGGTTCGGCAAATGCCATTACAAAAAAAAAGAAAAAAAAAACGTATGTTCTTCAACATAGCCTATTTAGCGAATGTTTGTACATCTTCAGACAACCACCACGTTCTTTTTAAATTTTTTTATAGGACCATTTCTTGAAAAATCAAAGGTGCCTTTGTGGAAGGTAATTGCCCTAGCCTACACATGGTACATGCGTGCTGGTGTGCACAGAGGCTTGAGAATCCATCAGTTCTCATCGGAACTCCAACTGTCCACACGGACCATTGTCGATTGGTTCCAATTTTCAGTTATTTGGAAACACATTCCTGAAAAATTGGAAATCCTTGACACGCAGAAGTAGATGAGTCTGTTTTTACTCGCCGTAAATTTAACAGAGGCTGTGTAATGAGACTTAATTTTATTTTTAAATAAAAAATAAATAAGCAAAACAGAAAGGCTCAGTAAAAAAGAAAAAAATTGTTAAATTTATTTTAAAATGGATTTAAGATTTTTTCCAATATTTGTGAATTTGAGCGGTTTATTTGAATTAAGCAGACGACCTTTTTAAGCTTTCTCATTGGCTGTTTTGTGTCAAGTGATGTAAACAAAAGACAAACAGAGTTTTCGTTTTAAGCTAAATCAACAAATTTTATCAGATTGGAAAATATTTCTAAACTGATCGGTTCGGATTTTTTTCTGCTCTCCGGAGAAAATATCGATACCCTTTTAAAATGTTTTCTTCGTTAAAATCTTTCTAGAAATGTAGCGAAGGGCCAAGACAAATTGTTCTCAAATAATTGATTGAATTTTGAATCTAGAATTCTCCGTAAAAAAAAGAAAAAAAAATATTTTGACAGAGGCTGTGTAATGAGACAGGAGTGGGTTTTCGGGGGATATGACAGAGAAACAAAATCACGGCTTTTAGTGCCAGTGAAAGACTGGTCTGCGGAAATATTCCTTGGTCTTATAAAAGAATGGATAAGGCCAGGAAGTGTTTTTTATAGTGATGGCTGGTGGGACTATACAGGCCTCGACAGAATAGGTTATACGCACGTTAAAAGTAAATAAAATAAATAAAAGGTAATTGTACAAATATTGAGTCTTGACACGTGCACAAAAAATAAATAGCCCCAACCCTCCAAATCACTGAAATAAATATTTGAGTGTGTCAGTTGTCATGAGATCTCTAACTGTCCACACGGACAGTTGTAGATTGGTTCCAATCTTGCAGAGAAGTGTGTCAGCTATTTAGAAACATTCTTGCAAAATTGGAAATCCTGGACACGTAGAAGTAGAGGAATCAGTTTTTACTCGCCGTAAATTTAACAGAGGTTGTGTAATGAGACAGGAGTGGGTTTTCGGGGGATATGACAGAGAAACAATTAGGGCTTTTAGTGCCAGTAAAAGACTGGTCTGCGGAAATGCTCCTTGGTCTTATAAAAGAATGGATAAGGCCAGGAAGCGTTATTTATAATGATGGCTGGCGAGATTATACATGTCTCGACAGAATAGGTTATACACATGTTAAAGTAAACCATAAAGAAAATTTTGTTGGTCGACAGACTGGTGCATGTACTAATGCAATTGAGTCAATGTGGGCGAATGCCAAGGGGAAGTTTAAATCCATGCATGGCACTACAAGTGACATGCGTGCAGACTATTTAGCAGAATTTATGTGGGTACAGACAGTCAAAAGCATGGACGAGAAACTATTCCATTTTTGGCACCAAGTGTCTCTAACGTACACATTTAAATAAAAATAAATTTTACAGATTTCTGTTCAACTGTTATATTTTATTTTCTGCTGTACCTGTCCCTATTTGTTTTCAGGACTGAATAAACGCATTAAACGAGGTCTTATATCCGTAAAAGTGTTTGTCAGCGAGAACTTTCCTTTTGTTAAGTATTTTATGAACAAATATGGCTGTCATGTACATTACTACTTGAAACATGCGGAAAAGTAGGTTTGCAATATCGTGAAAATGTGATATTCCTTTTCAGCATACCCAAAATCAAAACAAGTTTTTTGTTGGTCTACCAGGTCATGTTTACCCCCCCCCTTTTTTTTTACCATGTATTTAGCATAATTTGTAATTGCCACTTACAAAAAAGAAAACAAAAAGAAAAAAAAAATGTTATGCTTCTTTAACGTTTTTTTTTTTTCTTTCTCTTAAGTATTTTATTTATTTAGTATTTTTAAGCGATTATCTAGTCTTTAAGATGTAATATATTTGTTTGGTGAAAGTGCACTGGGAGACCACACGAATATTTACATTTAAATTGTGTTTTTTTTAATATTCCAATTTTTACAGCTGTAGTCGGGGCTACTGCATAAAAAAAAAAAAAAAAAAAATCATAGTGTCGCTGACAAGAATTATGAGCAAAACAAACACAAGCAATAGCCTGTGGTTACTAATATAGTAATGTCTGGCCGCCATTATTTTTGGTTTTAGTGTCTTCTACGATGATGAAGTGGGTACGCATGCGATGAAAATGTCAGTGATTGTAGCTGATGATTTTTTTCTTCAGTTTCGGTTTTTACTGCAAACGAAAACCATGCAAAATAAAATCAAACATATTTTCAAAGTTTTTTTTTTTTATACATTTATCAATTTTTTCTTTCCATATATGAAGGCAGAAAGAGCCAAAACACTGTACGTATATGCGGGATACTTATCGCAGGCAAACAATTAATAGCAATAAAAAACATCACAACAGAAGCACAAAAATGTGGTTCGACATCATTCACGATAACCAACATACAATAACACGACGATCACACACCAGTGAACTAAAAAACAGACGCAGCAAGAGCCAAAAAATACAAATTTATCAAACAAATATTCGAACACTGCTCGGGAAGAGACATCTCCGATCTGGTACACTTCTGTTACGAAGCAGGAGCACAATATTAGAGGGACTTCCAGTACATCATCGAAAATACACAATCGATAAACAAACTGATTCAAGAAGTGTCGACAGAGGTCAACATCAAAGAAATAAATATTCCAATTTGGAAACAAATCAAGAATAAAACGGACGACTTCAGAAACCTAGAAGGCAACTATTACTGGCCACTAAAGGAGAGTCTGGGAATTTACGAAGCTTGGTGCGACCACCAAAGATTAAATCAAAAAAAAAAAAAAATAAAATAAAAATTATAGGAAAAGAACTATTTGATGTGTGCTACAAAATGCTACCAAAGATAAATGCATTCCAACTACAAGATCCAGCAAACGCGGGAAAAACATACATCATAAGCTCAATTAGAGAAGGAATAGTGAACTACGGACAAATGCGCTGCAGAGACCAGGACATAATCACGTTCGCAAACTGCGTTGACCAAGCGCTAATATACACTGACAAGATGCAATTCTACTCACATAACGTCAACAAGGCTAAACTTATCGTGGAAGGGGGAACAACCCATGTTAACATAAAGAGGAAAGGCTGATGAGACGCACACCATGTCTCAGCACATCAAACACGGACCCATGGTTAACAATCCCGTGAGAGGAACCCAACCTTATAGTCAGAATGCATTATCACAAATTAGAAAACCCAATGCCCAAACTGAAGTATTGGGGAATCAAAAACTGTCGCCACGAATGTGGATAATTCTCTGGAAAAACTACATTCAACAATGGCAAGCGAAGACATATGATATCGAACATAAAGAACAAAAATGTCCGATACCATCACCCAAAAATAATGCAGCAATAGAGGAAGAATTTGATTCACCAATCAAAAAAAATACACAAAATCTCACCGATACCAGCACCAACTGAAATTATAACAATACAAGACACACAAGATTGAAACAACAGGCCCATGGTGTAATTTAGGACAAACACAACCAAGATCAATAGATGAATGGTTCGAGAACGAACAAGAAACAACACAAGACCCACAAATACTAGAAGTACTAACACAAAAATCACCACCCAGTCGATGGAGAATAAACATACAATACCCAGACGACGAAAACCAACCAAGACAGCCATCGATGTATAAAGAACGAACAAGTAAACAACCATTAAAAAACTTAGAAAATACATATGAACCAATGAAAAAACGATTCCGAAGAACATTAGTTCATTCCAGTGACTCAGAATGAACAATTAATGCATGAAAGCAAAAAAAAAAAAAAAAAAAATTTAAACTACTTTACGTATTTATACATTTAATAGCATGACACATGATGAATGACTGCATGAATTAGTACTCATATTATTTCACTGTGATACAGACAGATGAAACTACATCAAACTAGAACAAACGCAGGCGAAACTATATAGGGTAAGTGATTAATTATAAACATACTGTTTCACCGGTACAGCATATATAATGTATATTAAGGGCACCATCTGGCTCCGATGGCTACACGGTATTCTATTATATTCTTAATCTCTCCTCACTTTTTTGGAAGGGATGTGGTGTGGGTTGTCGGCTTTTACGGGTGATGAGTGTACAACTCTGCCAAAATAAATAAAAAGTAATTGTACAAATATAGAGTCTTGACATATGCACAAAAAATAAATAGCCCCAACCCTCCAAATTACTGAAATAAATATTTGAGTGTCAGTTGTCATGGGTTCTCTAACTGTCCACACGGACAGTTGTAGCTTGGTTCCAATCTTGCAGAGAAGTGTGTCAGCTATTTAGAAACATTCTTGCAAAATTGGAAATCCTGGACACGTAGAAGTAGAGGAATCAGTTTTTACTCGCCGTAAATTTAACAGAGGTTGTGTAATGAGACGGGAGTGGGTTTTCGGGGAATATGAAAGAGAAACAAAATTAGGGCTTTTAGTGCCAGTTCCCAACTGCAATGATATGCAGAAGTTCAAGTGTAATGTTAACAAACATCTTTTAGTGCCAGTTCCCAACTGCAATGATATGCAGAAGTTCAAGTGTAATGTTAACAAACATCTTTCTACTCTTCTCCCTTCATAATGACCCCGCTAATTAATTCCCTAATAGTAGCCCCCTGCTTCAAAGTGGCACTGTGCCTTGTTTGGGGTGAAAATTGAATAAAAAAAAAAAAAAAAAAAAAAAAAAAGACTGGTCTGCGGAAATGCTCCTTGGGCTTATAAAAGAATGGATAAGGCCAGGAAGCGTTTTTTATAGTGATGGCTGGCGGAACTATACAGGTCTCGACAGAATAGGTTATACACACGTTAAAGTAAACCATAAAGAAAATTTTGTTGGTCGATAGACTGGTGCATGTACTAATGCAATTGAGTCAATGTGGGCGAATGCCAAGGGGAAGTTTAAATCCATGCATGGCACTACAAGTGACATGCGTGCAGACTATTTAGCAGAATTTATGTGGGTACAGACAGTCAAAAGCATGGACGAGAAACTATTTAACTTTTGGCACCAAGTGTCTCTAACGTACCCATTTAAATAAAAATAAAATAAATCCAACAGATTTTTGTTCAACTGTTATACTTTATTTTCTGGTGTGCAGAAAATGTCAGTGATTGTAGAAGACAATTTCTTTTTTTGCAAACGAAAACCACGCGAAATTAAATCATAAAGAACTTTTTTTCATCTTTTCTGTCCCAACAAATTTTTTTTTTTTTTCCATGCATTTCTCAATTTTTTTTCTGTTAAACTTATTTTAACATTTTCTTCCCCCCCCCCCGGGGGGGGGGGGATGCCAATATTGTGGATTCCTGCTACGGTTGTAGTAACAAATATTTCGACCCAGTAAAGGCATTCCACAAAGACAAGAGCAGGCAATTTCTTCGAAAACATGGCGTTTTGCCAACAAGCGTTACCTGTCCGGAAAATTTTGTCGACCCGGAAGATCCCAATATACACACAAAACAGAGCGCTTGTGGCGCGATATTAGAAAGTAGGTGAAGAGACCAGGCTTGCGTGCAAAATTTATGCAAGAGTACTTGGCCAGATACCTCTTCATCTAAAGTGAGAGTGACCGTAACAAATTGTAACACAAGTTTTTTGTGCAGGCGGCTACATTATGAAGACATAAGTCAGCGAAGGATGAACCATAATTAGGTTTGACCCACAAGAAAGAACATCACATCTAATCATGAGGCGGCTTCCCCCCAGATTTCCACCACGGATTTGGAGTATACACCAAGCAACCTTAAATGATGATCCCAAAACAAAAACAACCTGTGTGAAGGTTGAAACAATAAATTCTATCACCTTGTTGGATACCATCAGCCTATTTGGAAGTTAATCAAGACAAAAAAGAATTTGGTGAATAACCATTGCAAGAACTGTAATTAGCCAATCACCTAAAAAAAAAAAAATCATGTAGATCCTCAAAGAAGATTAAAAAATTTATGCATCAATTACAATGAAGGGAGGAAAAATCTAAACCAATTCTTAATGGATCTTAGTCACACCATACAAAATAATTCCACAACCTAATATATAAAAAACGGTACACTTTTTTTACGAACATACGAGGGTAAAGAAAAAAGTTTTAAGACAAGTGATATAAATTCAATGTAAATGAAAATAGAGCAACAAAACAAGGTTTAATTGCACTACTGATTACTTAACAACAAATTTGACAAGTTACAGCATTCTAAATCTTTTATTCTTTTTTTTCAGATAATATTTTATAATAACTTTTTGACAGTCCAAAATGAGCCAATTTGAAGTTCGTGCAAACATTAAATTTCTAACAAAACTGGAATGGAAACCGACGGAAATCATTAAAGCTCTACAAAATGTTTATGGAGACTCGTCACCTTCTAGAGCTGTTGTTTATCGTTGGATCAGACGATTCAAGGATGGTAGGAATGATCTTCAAGATGACCAAAGAGAAGGTAGGCCTTCAACATCAAAAAATGCTCAAAACATCGAGCTTGTCAGGAATCTTGTTGAAGAAGATCGGAGAATAACAGTGAATGAGATTGCTAAGGAGCTTGACATTTCATTTGGGTCAACCTTTTCAATTCTGAAAGAAGATCTTGGTCTGAGTAAGCTTTCTGCTCGTTGGGTGCCTAAAGTGTTGCAGCAGAATCAGTTGAATCTGAGATCAGATCTTTCATTGGCCCTTCTGACTAGAATTGAAGCAAATGAGGCAAACTTTTTTGAACGGGTCATAACCGGTGATGAAACATGGATTTACCTGTACGATCCTGAAAGCAAAGTTCAGTCTAAACAATGGTTACCAAGAGGATCAGCAGGCCCTATCAAGTTCAAAGCAGAAAGGTCAGCTCAAAAAATAATGGCAACTGTTTTTTGGGATAAAGATGGAATCGTTTTATTAGATTTTCTTGGAAGGACAGAAAACTATCACCGCAAGCTATTACGAAGGAGTTTTGAGAAAGCTGAAGACTTCATTGGCTAAGAAATGACGAGGAAAGCTCCATCGTCAAATTCTGTTCCATCATGACAACACTCCAGCACACACGGCCAAGACTGTAAGAACAATTTTACGCGAGTTTCGCTGGGAAATCCTTTCACACCTTCCCTATAGTCCTGATTTAGCGCCTAGTGATTTCTTCCTATTTCCAAAACTGAAGGAACATTTGAAAGGAATAAGATTTCAATCCATAAATGAAGCAAAGAAAGAGGTTGTGACCTGGTTCACTAGACAAGTTCCAGAATTTTATGAAGAAGGAATTTATCGATGGAAACATCGCTTACAGAAGTGTATTGAGTTAGGCGGATCGTATGTAGAAAAATAAAGTTTTCAACTTCCATACATAAAGTTTTTCTTCAATTTGTATCAGAACTTTTAGATTTACCCTCGTATATATATATTTTTTTTTAATATATATATATATATATATATATATATATATATATACACACACACACACACAAAGGGTGGCCACAAAGTCACACACCAATGTTAATATTTATTTTTAATAATAATTTTTTAATTTCTGGGGTCACATTAAGCAAATTGTTTATTCAACAAAGATTCATGGTTTGGATCATCTGAAGAGTCGTATTATTGATGTCTTCAAATTGATGGTGATGCTGATTTACTGAATCGTGTCTACAGGAACTTTGAATTTCGTATTGACTCGTGCATAGCTGCAAACGGCGAACATATCGAGCAATTGTAATCCTTGTAAAGAACTTTGAATTTGAATAAATGTTACTACTATAACTTTTTTAATTTTTTAATTAACATTGATGTGTGACTTTGTGGCCACCCTGTATATATATATATATATATTTTTTTTTTTTAATATAATAGACACTCCATTTCATGAACTTAGCCATTTATTTGTTCTTCTGACCCATGTTTCTTAATTTAATTCTGGGACATTCACGTGCATATCTAAGTTGACCTAATTATTAACGCTAACTTTTGCGCTTTTTGTCTGGGTCAGTTTGACCTTAATTTACTTGATTCCTCCAGCCTTGACAGACGTGTTTTAAATATTCTCTCCAGTGCTTTTTCTTTTAATGATTTGGAATTCATTCCATTGGCGATTTTTCCAAGGAACTCTGCCTTTTGGATCATTTTGGACCATTTGGAATTTACCCATTGGATTGGAAATTTTTAATTCGACCGTTTTGGATTTTACCATTCTTGGATTTTTTCCCTTCACCGGACTATCCATTCATGTGAAATCTTTTTATCATTTTTCTTTTACCCCCTATTCCCCTTACCTCACCCTTTTTTTTTAACCAAGTAAGATCTGTGACTTGTAGTTTCATTAAATACTTTTATATGCAAAATCCGATCCCGCATTTTGCTAATTCCTGCCCTCTGATGATAAGGAGAGTATTTCTTCGAAACTCTGCGGATTAAGGACTATCCACTTATCTTGTGCTTCCTTTTTTAAAATTAAATATTAAAAAGTTAAATGTTTTTAACTCTTTTTCAAGATGTCTTTTAACATGTTTTATTAATCATTTGTTCATATTATAAGCTCTATTTCCTTTTAGGTTTTATTGAGCTTTTACATCTGGTTGAGATTACTTTACTTGTAAATATTAACTCTTTAATATAATATATTTTAAGTTTACCATGGTAAACTTATTGTAATTTTTATTTATATATATATATATATATATATATATATATATATATATATATATATATATATATATAAAAATATAAATAATCAAGATTAAGTAATTATTTTATTAAGTATTTTTATTATAGACAATAAAAATTTATTAAAAAGGATTCAGTAGCAATAGAAAGGACCAAGGAGAATCTAGAAGGGTGGCTTATTATTATGGTGGACAAGTCTGGGTTACCGACCGACCGTTATAAAACTTGGATTTATCAGCAAATTATTTTACCCAAGTTACTTTGGCCCTTAACAATATATGAATTTACAACCTCCACCGTGGAAACAATAGAGAGGAGAATTACAGCTCTCTATGCAGGTGGTTAGGTTTACCAAGATCCCTCTGCAATGCAGCGCTATATGGAAGCTCAAATAAATTACAACTTCCATTTAAAAGTGTCCTGGAGGAATATAAAGCCACAAAAGTGAGGTTGGCCATTCAGTATGAGTGCTCCAGAGACCTAAAAGTTGCTGAGGCAGGCATAGTTGTTTTCACAGGGAAAAAAATGGAATAGTGCTAAGGAATTTAAGGACGCGAAAGAAAGGCTCCAAGAAAACATTCACTGATATTGAAAATTTAAAAGATTTTATTATTTAAAAAAATATATATTTTATGTTGGTAGGTTTTTGTTCATTAACTAATTCTTTGTCCAAACTTTTGGGTGGTATAGTCAATTTTCTGGGAATAATTTGCAAAGCAGACTTTCAGATGACAATGTTAATAAAAATAGATAATTCCCCATCCAGTTTGTACATTTTAAGTTTTCTTAAACCTAACACCTTGGTGTCAAGTCAATGCAGCTGTGATAGACACTTGATAAGCCTTTCTTTCTCTTGATTATTTATTTTCTCTTTACTTCTTCCCCCCTTCTTTTATCCTTCTCTCTTTACTTCCTCCCCCCTTCTTTTATCATTCTCTCTTTACTTCCTCCCCCCTTCTTTTATCATTTTTTTCTTTACTTCCTCCCCCCTTCTTTTATCATTTTTTTAGGGCTATGCCCTCTGGAAAGTTCCCACAAAAAAATTGTATCTTCCAAACAATGAGGTGCTAATGGGTTGATTTGTGAGGTCTTTAATTCCCATATAAATAAAGAGCTTGGCACAGTAACTTATATGACTAATTCAACCATTTTGACTACCTACTTAGAGATTGTTCCTATTTACAATGTCTCCCTATGGGACAGAGTTAGACACCAGGGCCAATGTGGAGAAAAGGAACAAAAATAAAAATCGTCTCAGTTGTGAAGGATTTTTCCTCCACTGACAGAACCAGAAATTGAAGTGCAGCATCCGAAGAACAGATACTATACTTTGAGGTATTTATTTGCTCCCCCACTGAGCAAATTAGGCACAAGGCCGATTTTTAAAGTGAGGAGTGAAGGGAAAATGGGGACCAATTCCCCGGGGAGTAGGGGAGCTGGATAGTGACAATTGGTATGAAGGGTTGCCCCTACATTGATTAAGGCCTTATATGTGGGGTTGTCCCCACATATGGTCTTTGCTTGTATCTGCGGAACAGATGGTATTTATTTGCTCCCCCACCGAGCAAATTAGGCACAAGGCCAATTTTTAATGTGAAAAGTGAAGGGAAGGGGAAGGGAAAAGGGGACCAGCTCCCGAGAGGTGGGAAATGGGAGCTGGTTAAAGGTCAGGCATGTGGGGTTGCCCCCACATCTGGTCTTTGCTAGTCATAGCTAGTCATAGCTAGTCATAGCCTGCAGCATCTGCCGGAACAGATGGTATTTATTTGCTCCCCCACTGAGCAAATTAGGCACAAGGCCGTTTTTAATGTGAGGTAAAAACCAGCTCCCCTAAAAGGGGTCACTCTGGTTACCAAAAATAATAATTGTCCCAGTATAGAGGGTTTCCCCTCCATTGACTGGTACAAATTATCTTAAGTGCAGTATCTGCCGGAACAGATGGTATTTATTTGCTCCCCCACTGAGCAAATTAGGCACAAGGCCGTTTTTAATGTGAGGTAAAAACCAGCTCCCCTAAAAGGGGTCACTCTGGTTACCAAAAATAATAATTGTCCCAGTATAGAGGGTTTCCCCTCCATTGACTGGTACAAATTATCTTAAGTGCAGTATCTGCCGGAACAGATGGTATTTATTTGCTCCCCCACTGAGCAAATTAGGCACAAGGCCGTTTTTAATGTGAGGTAAAAACCAGCTCCCCAAAAAGGGGGCACTCTGGTTACCAAAAATAATAATTGTCCCAGTATAGAGGGTTTCCCCTCCATTGACTGGTACAAATTATCTTAAGTGCAGCATCTGCCGGAACAGATACTACACTTTGATCTTTGCCCAAAGGCCAACATCTTTTAAAAGAATATTCATAACATAGAAGTACAAGGCAACAGTTCAACGGACGGTATTATTGCTGACCACTTCAACAAGGCCACGCTGACAACTGGTAAGCTTCTATATTCCATAATATACCGACGCATTTACACATTGCAACAAGAAAATGCCAAAGTTACAATATCACCAAAAATTCCAGAGAGAATAGCTAAACGATTCTTAAAAGATTGGCTTCAAGAGAAAAGGAATGCTAAAGGCGAAAGTATTTCCCAGTACAGATTTTGTCACAGTAATTTATCTTCCAAAATATGCGATTTGAAATCTAATGCCAGCACAAAAAGAAACAAAGGAAATGTTGAAGCTTTCTCGAAAAACAGACAACTTACAGTGTCATTTACAACTAGTTAAAAAAATATCCCGAATCTCAAGTAAGTGAAACACGAATGGCTATGTTTACAGCCGCTCACACAGCAATTGTAATTTGTGATCACGTGAATGATTTGTGTAAAAGTTGTTTTACAGATAGTAAGATTGCATCTATGGTACAGATGAAAAGATCAAATGTAGTTGTCTCATCAAGAACATTTTGTATCTACATTTTATGAAGGATATAACCAATGCTGTAGGAGACACATCTCACAGTTTATTAATAGACGAATCAATGGATATTAGTATTAACAGATATCTAAGTATAGCGATAATTTATTATACTTTAAAAGGAAAAATTGTATCCATATTTCTGAGTGTCACCATTAGAAGAATGCACTGCGCATGCTATTGTTACAAGCCTGAAAGAAACCTTAAGCAATTTTGGTTTGAGTCTAAAAAAATTAAGAGGCATTGGAATTGATAATGCTAGTGAAAAACCTCCCAGTGAGAGAGACTCACTGAAGCCAGCTCAGAGTTTAATTCCTTATTGCAAATGGAGCTGCAACAATTTCATATTTATATCACCTAAATGTTTGGTGAAAAAGGGCTTGAAATCTCTACAAGCAGAGACACCTTTATATTGTGCCGAAGATATCCCAATTAGAGGATGGCATCATTTGAACATTTTAATCGTATTTATATCACCTAAATGTTTGAATTCTTCTCAATTCAATTAGGGTCCCATGGACCTTTCTGTAGGAAAACCACGTTACCACTAATGAAAAGAGTTAATTACTGCCTCCCGATCGGGAGGCAAAACTGACCCACCATTTTGCAAGGACTGTACCTGGACCAACAACTTTTCTTTGATGTTATAAGTAAATAAATTTTGATTTTTAAAAAGGTTTTGCAATTGTGGATTTATTTTTGCCTCGGCCAAGGAGTATTGAGTTTTTGGGATTAATTTCTCACAATCTGAATTAAGCCACGATTAATTTTGTTTTAATAATTTGAGCAAATTATTGTTAATTTTTTTTTATTAATTTCTACATAATCGATTAATGAGAAGATTCTAGAAGTTGAATTGGAATATTGAAGTCTTTGAAACTAGTTTGTAACTAAAAAAAAATTTTCTTTTTTCTGTTTTGTTAAATCGGAAAAGTTTTTTTTTGTTGTTAATTTTGAATTTGAACTTAACTTCAGTTGCTAATATGACCTTGATTTTAAGTATCAAATAAAACGATGCATTTCGCACTAAAAAAATTTTTTTGAATTAAAATAAAAAGAAATTTTCCTTACATTCCAAATTGTGTCTCAATAATAATTTAATTAAACTTTGAAATTGAAGTCGTAGTGTAGCAGACACAAATGGACCCCTTTTCTTCTCGCGCATTCGCTTCCTCTGAGTGAGTGATGAGGCACTAGACTGTCCAATCTGAGGACTTGCGCACGAATACAAATTGACCCCTAGGGACCAGACAGCTTCCGGTCCCAGAAGAAAACTCTCTCTTACGCTACCAGCCTTCGTCGGTGCTAGACGCCTGTTCTCTTCGCTGCTCCTACTAAAGGTATTGACGACAGCCGCGGGTTGTAACTACCTCGTAAGGCAGTGGAGACCCGACCCTACTTTCTTCCTTCAGTACGCTTTGCAAATAAACCTTTCCCTTGTTAAGTTGAAGAAGTTGTTTGTCATTGTTCATAGAATTGTGTTATTTTATTTTATTAGGGAAATTCCCTAAAATGGTGACTCCGTCGTGATAACACATTTCCGAACAGACACTTCTTTCGCTTTTTAACAGGGTAAGGCGCGCATTTTAAAAACCAGCACATGGTTTCCAACCACACACATAAACAGACAACGGATTCGGGAGAGCACATTTAAAACTTAAAAAAAAAAAAAAAAAAGACGTTATTTCCCTCTCTTCCTTATCGTTTTTTTCCCGTTATAAACTAAGGAGCATACAAAAAAAAAACAAACAAAACAAAGAAAAAACACCCTTTTCTTTCACAACGGCGGGCTACACATAAAAAAAAGACCGCCAACCTACAAAAAGAGGTGACACTTTCTTGGTGTACGAAAAAGAAAAAACTCAACAACAAAAAAAAAAAAAAAAAAAAAAAAAAAAAAAAAAAAAAAAAAAGAACTTTCACGAAGTTTTTCCGCATTAGCACTCTTCGGCCAAAATGTAAGTACTTAAAGAGTTCATTTATCTTCAGGTTCACACACATTTATAAAAAAAAAAAAAAAAAAAAAAAAACCCATATTGTCCACATTTTTTTTTTTGCTTCACGGCTCTTCCTGATATAATTTTGTTTTAGCTTTATTTCATGGTAATTTTGTTTCTTTCTTCTCCTCCCCCATTAGCCTGTTAAATTTTTTTTTTTTGTATTGTCTCTGTTTAAAGATTTTCTCCATATTTCTCCTTTCTTCTCCACGTGGTCCATATTCGGCGTCCTTTCAGATTTCGGATACATTATATATATATATTTTTTTAAAAATATTTGGTATCTACTTTCGGTAGTGACGATGACAACGTTGCCTGCCTTTGCTGGGGACGTCCGGGTTTGGTTTGCTCAACTCGAGTCTTATTTTGCGGCGAACAACGTGTCAGAGCAAACGAAGCTGCACATTTTATTCAGTGCCTTCCCCGCGTCATTGACTCCTGCGGTCAAGGACTTAATAACGGACACCCCGTTAAACTCCACTTACGATAGCATAAAACGGGAGGTGCTACTACGGACGTCCGTGTCGGCGGAAAAGCGTTTTCAAACGCTGGTCCATGACGAGCACTTAGGTGACCGCAGGCCGACGGAACTACTCCGTAGAATGAGGGAACTGGCAGAGGACGTCCCTCCTGACAGTGCCTTAATTAAGCAGCTCTTTTTCTCAAGGCTGCCGGCGCAGGTAAAGGCCATACTTGCGCCAATGTTTGAAAAACACACCGATGTAGTAGCAGCATCGGCGGACAAGGTCATGGACTTTGTGAGGGGGCCTACCACCGCGGCGATTCCACAACAGCCTGCTGAGGTACCCGCAGGCACCGCAAATGTAAGACAGGATGCTACATCGGTGGCTATACTAACGGCCATCGAACGCCTCACTAGAGAGGTGAGCAAGCTCAATATGGGCAGGTCGCACTCACCCAGACGCCGCTACAAAAGCCGCTCATCTTCCCCGCACCACCGTCGCCGTGCAAACATGCCGGGACTATGTTTTTATCATAGTCGCTATGGCGCTGAAGCACGGAATTGTAAAATGCCCTGCACTTTTAACAACCAGGGAAACTAAATTGTGGAAAGACGAGCACGGCAAACTTTCCACAAAATGCAAATAACCGTGCCTATTTCGTCACTGACGTAAAATCTCAAGCACGTTGCTTGGTAGACACTGGCGCTGTTTGTAGTATATGGCCACTTAGGCTACTTAAAGAAAGGCCACCAGTGTCATTGATAACACTGCAAGCGGTGAACCATTCACCTATCCCCACGTACGGTCAAATTTCACGTTCTCTGGACTTGAATTTACGGAGAGACTTTACGTGGGTTTTCACTGTAGCAGATCTACCGTACCCCATACTAGGCGCGGATTTCTTGCATAATTTTAATTTAATGGTCGACATGCGCAGACGCCGGCTGATAGACGCTAGCACGGAACTTTCCGTCCCTGGCTCGTTATCTAATGCCCCATCTATCAGCCCGGTATTTTTCATTGCCGCTGCAAATGACCCATACCATGAGGTGCTACACTCCTACCCGGAGTTAACCAATTTAAATTTTGTGGTGAGCAAACCCACGCACACCACAAAACATCATATTGAGACCACAGGTGCTCCTGTGTTCTCACGCCCTCGTCGCCTTCCTGTGGATAAACTTAAAGCAGCGAAGGCAGAATTTAATCATATGCTACAGTTGGGAATTATACGCCCCTCGTCCAGTCCTTGGGCTTCCCCTCTGCATATGGTTCCAAAACGAGACGGAGATTGGCGTCCAACTGGGGACTATAGACGACTCAATGCCATGACGGTACCTGATCGTTACCCAATCCCGCATATTCAGGACTTTGCTTCCTCTCTGCATGGCTGTAAGACTTTCTCTAAGCTAGATCTGGTTAAGGCTTACCATCAGATCCCGGTGAATCCGGCCGACATACCCAAGACTGCGGTTACAACCCCATTTGGAGCGTTTGAATTTCTTACTATGCCTTTCGGCCTACGTAACGCTGCCAGTACTTTTCAGCGCTTTATGGATGAAGTAGTGCGTGATTTAGATTTTGTCTATAACTATATAGATGACATTCTCGTGGCTAGTGCCTCACCTGAGGAACACGTCACTCACCTCCGCCTACTTTTTGAACGGTTTCAGCAATACCAAGTGAGGATTAACCCTGGTAAATGTGTTTTCGGTGTTACGTCACTAGTTTTCCTGGGCCACATTATCAGCCCAGACGGTATATCTCCGTTGCCGGAAAAGGTGAAGGCTCTACAAGACCTTCAACCGCCCACTTCACTTCGCCAACTTAGGCACTTCCTTGGTCTGTTGAATTACTACAGACGCTTTATCCCACACTGTGCGGATCTCTTAGCTCCTCTTTCCGACCTGTTACGTAACAGGAAGAAGAAAAACGAGCAGATCTCACTTAATGAGATCCAACTTAAAGCATTTGCGGAAGTGAAAAATAAACTAGCGACGACATCTTTGCTGGCACATCCTGTACCCGATGCCCAGTTTTCACTGGTCGTTGATGCATCGGGCACAGCTGTAGGTGCAGTGCTGCAACAGCAGCACCAACAACAGTTACAACCTCTAGCATACTTTTCGCGACAGCTGAAACCGGCCGAACAACGTTACAGCACGTTTGGCCGCGAACTACTGGCAATGTACCTCGCAGTGAAACACTTCCAACATTCACTCGAGGGCCGACAATTTGTGATCTACACCGATCACCGTCCGCTTACATACGCACTGCGTGCTAAGCCGGACAAATATTCTCTCCGCGAAACACGTCATTTGGACTTTGTTTCGCAGTTTACTAGTGATATCCGACATATCGCGGGTGAGCAGAACGCAGCAGCAGACGCATTGTCTCGCCTGCCCATCAATTCTCTGTCCTCACCATCGGATATCGATTTGCAACAGATGGCCTTAGACCAGCCAAGTCTGGACACGTTGGATCCATCGTCACCTGAATTCGGGACTTGCAAATTCGCATATCTGCCCGTGCCTACTTCTGACACGCAGATCATCTGTGACACCTCAACGGATTCACCTCGACCATTCGTTCCAACGACCCACCGTAGAGTTGTTTTCGACACTCTACACAACCTGGCACACCCCGGACGCAAAGCCACAGTAAAGCTGATTACAGCTAGATTGTCCTCACCATCGGATATCGATTTGCAACAGATGGCCTTAGACCAGCCAAGTCTGGACACGTTGGATCCATCGTCACCTGAATTCGGGACTTGCAAATTCGCATATCTGCCCGTGCCTACTTCTGACACGCAGATCATCTGTGACACCTCAACGGATTCACCTCGACCATTCGTTCCAACGACCCACCGTAGAGTTGTTTTCGACACTCTACACAACCTGGCACACCCCGGACGCAAAGCCACAGTAAAGCTGATTACAGCTAGATTTTTCTGGCCTAACATGAGGCGTGACATCATTGCTTGGTCACGTTCCTGTGTATCCTGCCAAAAGTCAAAGGTGCACGAGCATATCCGCGCACCCCTTGGAACATTCAGCACCCCAGACGCTCGGTTTAGCCATGTTCACATTGACTTGGTTGGACCATGGCCGGTCAGTCAGGGATTCACTTATCTCCTGACCTGCATAGACCGTTTCACACGGTGGCCAGAAGCCATCCCACTTAGTGACATTTCGGCTGAATCTGTAGCGCGAGCCCTTATATCAGGCTGGATATCGCGCTACGGAGTTCCCACTACAATCACCACTGATCGTGGTGCACAATTCGAATCCCACCTATTCCGGGAACTGTCCAAGATCCTCGGGATCACTCGCATTCGGACAACAAGCTATCACCCTGCTTCAAATGGGATGATAGAACGCTTCCATCGCCAATTGAAAGCTGCATTACGCGCTTACCCTGATCAACAGCGATGGAGCGAGTACATACCGGTCATCCTTCTTGGCTGTCGGGCATCAATCAAGGAGGACCTGGGATATTCCGCAGCCGAACTGGTCTATGGAGCACCTCTATCGTTGCCAGGTCAGATGCTGACCCCGATAGAGGATATATCAACGGACACAGCTCTATATGTCAACAGACTACGAGCTTATCTCAGTAAGCTACCGCCGATGCACCCTAGGGAACAGACCATTAAATCTTTGGTTCCGAAGGACATAGCGACATGGACTCACGTGTTCCTTAGAAAGGACGCAGTAAAAGCCCCCCTAACTCCACCTTACACTGGCCCTTATCGCGTGCTTTCACGCACTGATAAAACTTTTATCCTAGACATTAGTGGTAAAAAAGAGACAGTATCGGTAGATAGGGTAAAAAGAGCCTTTCTGGACACATTAACACCTGAGCCACACATTCCTCCAACATACACACAGCATAATCATACACCTGAGGTAAATGTTCCACGTGAGAACAATTATGTGACCACTACACGTAGTGGTCGACGGGTACATTGGCCGAAGAGACTTTGCAAAACAGTGTATTTCTGTTGAAAAAGAACATTTTTTCTTCTCTCCTTTTTAGAGCAGAACGTTTTCTGCAAATATTCCAACTTTTCACAGAAAAGTAAGAACATTTTTTTTCTGCAAGAAAATAACCTAAAGAGACGGACATTTCTTATTGTATTTTTCTTTCTGCTATTTGTTATGCTACCTTTCTCTCTGTCGGCTTTCAGCCTAAGCAGGGGGTTATGTAGCAGACACAAATGGACCCCTTTTCTTCTCGCGCATTCGCTTCCTCTGAGTGAGTGATGAGGCGCTAGACTGTCCAATCTGAGGACTTGCGCACGAATACAAATTGACCCCTAGGGACCAGACAGCTTCCGGTCCCAGAAGAAAACTCTCTCTTACGCTACCAGCCTTCGTCGGTGCTAGACGCCTGTTCTCTTCGCTGCTCCTACTAAAGGTATTGACGACAGCCGCGGGTTGTAACTACCTCGTAAGGCAGTGGAGACCCGACCCTACTTTCTTCCTTCAGTACGCTTTGCAAATAAACCTTTCCCTTGTTAAGTTGAAGAAGTTGTTTGTCATTGTTCATAGAATTGTGTTATTTTATTTTATTAGGGAAATTCCCTAAAGTAGGTTACAAGTATATTGAATTAGATTTGAATTAAAATCCCACGTGGGTTACCTTGATTTAAATTGGAAATAATGAAAAAAAAGTTTCGGTTCAGATTCTATAGCAGTAAAGAAAATAAATAAATAAAAAATAAAGGGAAACCTTTCAAGATGATTTTTTTTCTCCTTGATTTAAATGTTTAAATATAAAAATCACTAAATTTGAATGTGTTCTATCTTCACGCATTAATTAATTTTAAATTGATTGATATTGATTTGAATTGAGATTGTGCTTCTGTCTTGTCGATTTCAAATAATATTGTGGGTTGGAATTTTCATTCGCAAAAAAAAAAAAAAAAAAAAAAAAAAAAGGGGGGGGGGGGTCAAAATGGAACGGGACCAAAGAAACAAATTTCGGATGAAGCACATGCCACCGTGAAGGATTTGGCTGTTTCACCTCTGCGACGCGGTGCAATAGAGAGACGTCATTTCAATCAACAAGCAAAAAATTGCTCGATATCAATATATCGAAAACATCAGTGTTTGAAATGAACAGAAATGCTGCCGTCGAATAAAATGTAACCTCCTCACTGAGCGACATAAGGAAACAAATCGCTTACTCTGATTGCTCGTTTTGAACCAGAGTTTGCTTGGAGAAGAGTATGGTTTTCGGAGGAAGCAAGATTCTCTTTGCGACCACCTTTGAACAGACAAAATGATGGCATTTACTGACAAGTGCGTGTAAAAACTGACATACCTGAGGAAGATCTGCTTGTGGAATTTGACAATATGCAACCATCTGTTCTTTGTTATGCTGCGGTTTCATGGTATAGCAAAACGAAGCTTCGATTTCTTGAAGGATATTATCAGAGTCCTGAAGGCAGGGAGAAAAAAACAGTAAACTAGCAAGTTTATTGTGAGGAGATGTGTCCAGATGTTTAGTGATATACGAAATGTAACGGACAAGCAAACATGGACATGGCATCAGGATGGTGCTGAGGCTCACACAGCAATGGCTTCAATTCAGTTGCTTCGGCAATCTACTCCTGATTGCACTGCAGCAGAAGATTGGCCGTCAAAAAGTCCAGACTTAAATGTCATGGATTACTGTGCTTGGAGCTTGTTATTAACAGAGATGTAGAACTGCTGACATGACATACACTTGAAAACGTGCTTGGCAAGAGCTTGGAATGATATCCCACAAGTTACCCTTCAAAACGCCACACAAGCTTGGTTTTCTAGGTTAAGACGCTACAGTGAAGTGCACGGACAACATTTTGAGTATCTATGAGTATAATATAACATTCGTCTTTGAAAAACTTTGTAAAAATAAATCGTTTGACAAATTTCTCGCTTTTCTCACGGCCATTTGTATTTGCTTAAAATAAACAAGTTATATTCACGAAATAAGATGTCCACGACACGATCAATCTCATTAAAGTTTGATTTTCCTATGTAAAAAAAAAAAAAAAAAAAAAAAAAAAAAAATACTTGATCAAATTAATGATTTTTGTTTATGAAAACTTCATTCCATAACGGATACATACCATATATATATTTTTTTTGTACTTCTACAGTTTATCGACGAAAATGGAGATGCCATTATTTTTTTTTTTGGGGTGCACCTGACGAGGGAGAAATCAGTATTTTAAACTATGACCGAAGTTAGTGAAGTGCACAAACAACATTTTGAGTATCTATGAGTATAATATAACATTTGTCTTTGAAAAACTTTGTAAAAATTATTCTTTGTAAAAATCGTTTGACAAATTTTCTAACGACCAGCCCGTATTATAAGGAGAGAATTAATGAGTAACAGTGGCAAACGATTCCCTTCTCTAAATACTATAATGTCTCACGTGTTCGACATTACGGAATATTTGATGATCGCCACACTCGATTTTCGGTGGGAAAATTGCGCGCCAAGATTGATGCCTTCTTCACCTAATACAAAATTCAATATGGCGTCTTGTCCACACAAGGTGAAGGTAATTTTATTATGCAAGCTGTGCGACACTACAGACCATTTGATTAGGAACTAAAAAATACCTTTCCTTCGAAGCTAAATGTCGAAGGGCCAAGAAATTGAAATTATGCACTAGGTGTCTGGGTGAACACTTGAATGCTGTTTATCGAGGAATCAAGAAGTTTCTTTGCCCATGTGCAGTTTGTGGATTAAAGAGCCACTTTAGTGTAATGTGTCCTAAAGGAAAGAAGTCCTTTGTGGGCAGGACAACTTATTCTGGACAACAGAACAGTATTTTTCCTGTCCTTAGAATATTGATGAAAGCTCATGGTCGACCTATTTACTTTTTCTGTTTGATTGATACTGGGAGTTAACGGTCGTTTTTCATCCAGGCAATTATATTTAAATTGTGTTCTGCTAAAAACATAAAACCCAAAAAGGTTGATATGGATGTGAACATGTTGATTGGCAGCGACTCCTTGAGACTGCAGGAGTAAATATATCTACATTCAAGGGATTAGAATTCCCCCCTCCCATTCTTGCTCTTAGATCTCGCATGTAAACAATTTTTTAAAAGATATTTTAGTTAGCAGTCTTATTTGAAATTGAAGTGGTTTAATTTCTAAGGGTTTAAATTTAACCCCCGCTATTTGTATTTCTCATTCTTAAGTGTTGTTGACGGGATTTCCCTTTTGAAGGGTATTTTTGTTCCTTTACGACTGGTCTCCTTCGTTGTTCTTTAGTGTTCACCCCCTTTTTCAAGATGAGCGCCGGTAAAGACTTATTGGCTAAAATTGAAGCCAAGAAATGTCGAATATCGAACACGGCGGAATGGTTGAAGGATAATGCTTTAGTCTTCAATTCAGTTGAGAGTGGCAGATGTGGAGAGATGGATTTCGGAACTTGACGAGATTATCGATTAACAGGCATTCAAATCCCCTCACGAGGATAGAACCAAGATGTCTTGAGGCAGAGCAGTTTTCTTCCGAAATAAGAGCTGCTTCTGTTGAAGGCCAATCATGTGGTTAAAAAACCCTCCGCTCCTGTCTTTATGGATGGACTTAATGTCCCAGTTTCAGTGGATCACCTTCAGACGATAAGTTTGAATTTAGAACTTTTCTACGGAGGTTTGATTTCTGCAATTTCCAATGTGGGAGAAGCGGACAAGTTACTTCTACTTAAGACCAAATTAAAGGGGAAAGCTTATGACCCGATCTCCAGTTTGGATGTCACCTGCGACAGTTACATCATAGCCTTGAATTGTTTGCGGGAGAAATACCTGAATCCGTCCCTCATCAAGGGTCGTGTATTGGAGGAGATAATGCCTCCGACGGTGTCCATCTTGAATTTAGAAGCACTCAAGACCTATGTTGAACAGGTTAAAATGGATTTGTCCGAGCTAGAGAAGTCCTTTGGAACCGACTTCTTTACAGAGAGTTCCACTTCGAGCATTATTATTGCCCATATATTGTTCCGTAAGTTCCCTGTCAGCGTTAGAAGGGAACTAATGTCCAGAACGAAGGAACGCTTTCCTACGTTTTTATCTATTATGGCTAATTTCTTTGACACAGATTTTTTACAGGCAGCGCCATTGAACGCTAAAAAAACGGGAACATTTTGCTCCCAATCTGACACCTTTTTCTTCACTTGAAGTCAAATCCAATATGGCGGCCAATTCTACTGATTGGACAGTCAAACTCAAAAAGGGTTCAAATGCACCAAAACTTAATGATAACGCTGGTTACGAGCGCAAGTTTTGTAAATTATGCAAACTAGCAGACCACGCCGTAAGGGACTGCACCAAGTATAACTCTTACGATTCAAGGGTTTCGCGAGCTAAAGAGCTCCAATTATGTAGTAGATGTCTGGGGGGGGGGGCCATTTGGAACACGAATGCAAAGGGAAGAAGGGATTTCCTTACCCCTGTACTACTTGCGGATTGAAAACTTACTTTTCAATCTGCCCCCAAACTTCAAAATCCTTTGTCGGAAAGACTTCCCTTATTGATGGCGAAAACTGCCTATTCCCAGTAATCAAAGTGTCCTTGAAGGCTAAGTGCACCCCAGTTGGTTTTCATTGTATTTTGGACACTGGGAGCCAAAAATCCTTTTCTCAAGCTATTTTGCAGGAACTGAGAGCTAAGGAAGAACTGGTACCTAGGCCAGTTACCATTCCTGTGAATACGATTATTGGTACAAGACCTATGAACCTCCAGGAGCTCGATGTCTCCATCAAATTAGGTAATCAGAAACCTTTTCCTTTCAAACTCGACACTACATTCAAAAACGGACGCCCTGGTCAGGACTGGTTTGATGGATTTCTTTCTCACTATCCTGACATCACACGAAAGAAGACAAAACACCTCAGTTTCTCAAGAGCTGCAGCAGAGTGTCCAGAAGTAATTAAACATTGGTTTGAACTCTTGGACAATATCTTAACCACTGCTGGCGTGAAGGACATGGCATGCCAAATCTATAATGCAGATGAAAGTGGCTTTGTCACTGATCCCAAGTATGGCAAGACCCCGGGCGACACCAGATGGTCTTGTTTTTCAAATAGAGGAAGAGAGGGCAGAAGAGGGGGTGTTGATGTCTGATTGGGACAAAACAGAAATGTCTATGGGATTTTGTCAGAAAGAGAAAAAACAATTGTTTTTATCTCATTATCGTTACATATGTTAACATGAAAGGTTGTTTTTAAAACCTCTGTTGAGAGGTATGAAGAGATCCAGAGATCCTTAGCTGATTAAGGCTGACAACTTAGAATGGGGGTCAAAGGTAAGGGTCGCCACCAAGCATTGTTCGACCTGGAATGACTAATCACTCCTAATTTGATAAGTAAAAACCTTGGTGTAAATGAGGGTCAAAATTTGGTAGAGATAAGTTTGAAGAGGAGGAGTAGAAATTAGGGGAACCGAGAGAGGGAGGAAATTCAAACGAAAGAAAAAGGAAGTACAAATTAATAGAATAAAAGAAGAGAGAGACAGGAAAAGCAAAAGAGAGTAACGGAGCATGTTACTCTACCAGTGAGAAAGGGTAGATGGAGGGTGCGCAATTTCTCGACTAAATCATCAAACTGTTCCTGGTTAACACAAGATGTCAGATATAAACCACAGGTCTTGATATTTGATAGCTTCGTTCAAAAAGCAAAAGAGAACAACGTCATTCTCTTGTGACTTTCAGCCCACCTCCTCCATCTGCTGCAACCATTTGATCGTGCAGTGTTCCGGCCTGTGAAACTGAAATGGCAACAATTGTTGAAGTTTGCCAGAACACACAAGAGACCAGTGGCCAAGAAGGACTTTCCTAGCCAGTTAAAGAAACTTTGAAGAATCTTTTGAGCCTGAGACTATCAAAGCAGGCTTCAGTTCAACAGGGATTTGCCCGTTCAATACCCAAGCTGTCAGTTTGATTGATCGGCCGCAAGTGAACACCCCATCACCATCTCTCGCCTCTTCCTCTAGACCCCCGACTGGCACTCTCTCAGACCACTTGTCTGCTTCTGCTTCATCAGGAACTCAGTCAGCTGCCCCGCCATCTACCGCCCCTTCATCAGGAACAGCATTTGCCGCCCCTTCATCGGGAATGCCATCCACCCTTTCCCCTGTACCCTCACCTTCACTCCCTGCTGGATCATCAACTGCCCCAACTGCTGGAGTGTTATCTGATGTCCATGGTGTTTCATCCTCCTCTTTTAGGGACTTTTCCCTTTCCCAGCTAAAGACTCGTTTCTCTAATACAGGAAGAGGAAGATCAGCGAGAGTTAAGCGCTTTCGCTATGGCGAAAGTCTCACAGAGGAGGATTGCATCCAGAGGTTAAGGGAGGAAAAGCCTGCAAAGAGGGGACGAGGACAAGGCAGAGGTAGGAGTAAGAGCAGAGGTAGGGGCAAAACCACCAAAAAGGACACAAAGCGCCCAGGACCACGGAGCCCGACTGGCTCTGACTCATCAGATGACACTGAATGTGGACGGTGTGGACAAGCTGGTGGTGATAACTGGATACAGTGTGACGTTTGTAGCCTCTGGTATCATGACATCACTGGGAGCCTTCAAGACATGGAAGAGGAGGAGTGGATGTGCGATTTTTGCACTCAATAAGGTGGCTGCCTAATGCCCCCAAAATCTACCAAAATAGAATTATGTATATGTGTCAATCAAAAAAAAAAAAAAAAATATTTATGGATTTTTTATTCCAACAAGTGGTAAATATTCATAACAGATAAAGAAAACTATGATTTCATTTTAACATTTGATTCAGATTTTTTTTTATTTAAGATGCTGTGCCGTAAGTGCGGTGCTTAATGCCCCCTGTTACCCTATACTGTTAGAAATTTCGGGAACAGGAAGGCGTGTCTTATTCCGCTCACGCGATTGTATTCAGCCAATGAGATTGCATGCACGTACACATTTTGTCACGCCAGGTTTTGGCGCCAATATTAATTAATTTTCAGATTCCATGTGGTGGCGTGGAGAGAAACTCCGATCGGGATTTCGCTCTCGGCTTTAATAATGAACAGAGTTCTACATAATTCTCATTCTAAGTAAAGAATGAATTGATATGCCTGAGGCAACCTGTTTCTTTGAACAATATTCTTCTTCTTCATCATTCGGCCGAAGGAATGTCCGGCCTTTTATTCCAGCTGAAGCATTGGAACCTTTATCGTCATCGGGCGAATCACCCACAATGGGCCTTACTTTCATTGGACCAGTCAAGAAGGAGTTTGTGCTTCATATTTGGATCTCAAGAACATTATCTTCACACCAGTGAAAAAACACCTAACACCGTATAACGGCTAACTACCCGCCATTTGGCAGAAGCTAAAGAGGTGCACCCTTTTCCAACCACGGACTCATCTACTTTCTCTTCAATAAAATATTATTTGGAATTTAAGGTGGGCAAAAAATACCATACAATACCATAAACCACTGAGAATTTTGTTGATCCAAAAAAACCTAGAAATACATACTCAAAATATCGAAAGGTTTGGCGTGACGTAAAAGAATGGGTCAAGAGACCTGGTATTCGTCCAACGTATTTACGCCAATATCTGTCGAGATATCTTTTTATAAGAAGCCTGAAGGACGAGCCTGATATGCTTCTACACAAGTTTTGGGTTTGTATTACTGTACACAGATTCGAAAAAGTTGTCAAAACACAAATATATAACAAATAAATGTTATCAAAAGCAAGATAAGTTTTCTACCAAAGTGGATATATTTTTTGTGTTTTTATTCAATGTAACGTGTTTATTCAGCTCGAAAAGCATAGTGTTTACCGATGTATTGGAAAATTCAAAATGGCGCCCGACTCTCTCTTTAACACGGTAAGTTCAGGAAAAGATGTTATAAATAATAAACTAGACAAAATACTGTTAGAAATTCGCTCAATACCGTGACATATGTTGACATATATTCGGTGTTTTTTTAATAGTATTTTGTCTAGTTTATTATTTATAACACCTTTTCCAAAACTTACCATGTTAAAGAGAGTGTGTGGCGCCATTTTAAATTTTCCAATACATCGGTAAACACTGCATCTTTTTCGAGCTGAATAAACATGTTACATTGAATAAAAACGCAAAATGTATCCAGTTTGGTAGAAAAGTAACTTATCTTGCCTTTGATAATATTTATTTGTTATATATTTGTTTTTTTGACAACTTTTTCGAATCTGTGTGTACAGTAATACAAACCCCAAGTTTTTCACAGAAGTTTCCAAAATATACTCGCATCCGCATGCACAGACGTAAATATAAATCAATTTAAATGTTTCATAAAACATTTTTATATTCTTCAAATTGTTTAACGCGGAAAAAAAATCATTCCGGAAATATTCCACGCAATTAGTGCTATACTGTACTTTGTTTTAAATTGTCCGCCAATGCAAAAAAAAAAAAAAAAAAAAAAATTTGTTCTGCACTTGGAGTGTTTTTCTTTTGTTTTAATTTGTTTTTGACCTTTCACAGTTGCTCTAATTGGAAAAATGTTTTATTTAAATTATGTTTAAAAAAAAAAAATAAATAAATAAAAGGTAAATATCCAGATACGCTAAAACAGAACAACCACTCTAATTTGTTTTTTTTTTTTTTTATAGGTAATTGAGGTCGCTGACAACGAATCTGATAGTCAAACTTGGGGCAAATTTACCGTTTGCATGGTATTAACCTCTGAACCCATGAACTACTTTCCACCATTTTGCAGCTTCTGTTTACGCTACGCGTGCGCTGTAGCATAAACGACGGCTTCAACAAGCAAACTGCCTTTTCACATGGCGTACAAATCTCCAGCAGAAAATTTGAAATTAACTTTTGTCAGCGGCCTCAAGTACCTATGAAAAAACAAATTAGAGTGGTCGGTGTTCTCTGGTAGCGTATCTGAACATTTACCGAAAATTTAATATTAGCTGAAAAAGAAATAAAACAAGAAAAGGAATGCACTCAAAGTTGGGGGGGATTTAAATTTTTTTTTTTCCTGGAACATTGAAGTTTCAAAGTGTCTGATTTTAGAACAGCATTTTTGAATTCCAATACATCGGTAAACACTGTTTTTCAAGCTGAATAAACATGTTACATCAAATAAAAACACTAGAAAATTATCCGGTTAGGTAGAAAAGTAACCTATCTTGCCTTTGATAACATTTGTTTGTATTGCTGTACACAGATTCGAAAAAGTTGTCAAAACAACAAATATATAACAAATAAATGTTATCAAAGGCAAAATAAGTTACTTTTCTACCAAACTGAATATATTTTTCGTGTTTTTATTCAATGTAACATGTTTATTCAGATCGAAAACCATACAGTGTTTACCGATGTATTGGAACATTCAAAACGGCGTCTGATTCTCTCTTTAACACCGTAAGTTTGGGAAAAGGCGTTATAAATCAAAAACCGGATAAAATACTGTTAAAAACTCGCTCAATTACCTCGTTACCGTGCGTGCCCGGAAAACTCGTCTCCGGGAAAACTCAACCCCTTTCGCTTGGTAGGAAAACTGGTCCCTTATTGAATAAATATCGATTGAAAACACATTTTATGATCGTTCTTGAAGGAGATATTGTTTTTTAAAAGAGACTATAGCCCCCCCCACCAATATTTTTTAAAAATATTTTTACTTGTTTAATTTTTTTTTTTTTTTTTTTTTTTTTAAATAAAATCGATTTTCTAAGTTTCCGTTTTCTACCTAACTGGCTAAGTTCTTAGTGGTTTCACTTATTTTAAAGCGTTTATTATGTTCATACAAAGTTAATTACAAATTTTTTTTTGTTCTTATTTTAACGATGTTTTTTGGAGTCATAAAAACAATAATAAAAAACAAAAACAAAAAATTAAAAAAACAGGGAGCGATTCTATTCTTCGTTACTTTTTTGGGGCAAATTTACCGTTTGCATAGTATTAACCCCTGAACCCACGAACTACTGTCCACCATTTTGAAGCTTCCGGTTACGATACGCGCAAGCGCGCAGTCCACCATTTTGCAGCTTCCGTTTACGCTACGCGCAAGCGCGCAGTTCACCATTTTGCAGGTTACGCTATGCGCATTCTCAAATGGCGGAAAATTTGAAATTAAATATAAAAGTGGGGGGGGGGATTATTTTTTTTTCAGAACAGCGACCTCAAGTACCTATAAAAGAAAACAAATTAGAGTGGTTGGGAAGGAAGGGAAGGGAGAGGGAAATATTTTATTTTTTTCCTGGAACATACAAATTTTAACTTTTCCAAAGGAAAGCACTCAAAATTATTTTTTTTTTCTGTAAAATAGAAGTTTCAACTTTTCAAAAAATACATTATAGCACTTTAAAACAAAAAATGAGTAAAAACACTAAACATTAAGTCTACGTAAGAAAATATTTTTTTTTTTGAACAAATAATTTAAATGAAACATGTTTCCAATTAGAGCAACCGTCAAAGGTCAAAATCAGATTAAAACAAAAGAAAAACACTCCAAGTTGGTTGGGAGGGGGGTAAGAACAGAATGTTTTTTTTTGGGGGGGGGGTTTGCATTGGCGGACAATTTAAAAAAACAAGTACATTATAGTACTAATTGGGTGGAATATTTCCGGGATGATTTTTTCCGCGTTAAAACAATTTGAAGAATATTAAAATGGTTTATGAAACATCAAAATTGATTTATATTTACGTCTGTGCATGCGGATGCGAGTACCTTTTGGAAACTTCTGTGAAAAAGTTGTGTAGAAGCATATCAGGCTCGTCCTTCAGGCTTCTTATAAAAAGATATCTCGACAGATATTGGCGTAAATACGTTGCACGAATACCAGGTCTCTTGACCCATTCTTTTACGTCACGCCTAGGAAAGCACTCAAATTATTTTTTTTTCTGTAACATAGAAGTTTCAACTTTTCAAAAAGTACATTAAAGATTTATGTAGTTAGCTTGGGGTGGGGGGTGTATAAGTAATATACAATTTACATGAAATACACTTACGATTTCACCCATTCTGTGATTTCGCGCCGTCGGGACCGGCCATTTTAGTTAGCCAAAGTTAAAAAAAAACAAAAATTGATACAGCTCATGAATTTTTGAGAGGACAAGCATCCTAAGTGTAATAGACCGTGTTCAGTTGGATCCGTGGTCTGTTTGGTGTATGAATTTCTTTTCAAATTAGCCGGAAGCATTGTTTCGCGGGTACCAGTAAGGGGAGGGGTCTGTTTTTAGGGCCTATTTCCGGTCATTTTAGTTTCTAAACCAACTTTGTGAACATGGAATCTTGCCAGTCATGCACGTTCACTTATTATGATGCAATAGCCAAATTTCATAAAAATAACAAATAAGCTGAAGAATTTTTGAGAGAACATCATATCTTACCTCGACAAGTGTCATGTCCAAAGTGTAACAGACTGTGTTCACTTGGAAGCAGTAATGCTATGTGGCGGTGCCCAGGTACCGTGGTTGTTCCAAAAAAGAAAAAAAGATATTGTGGTTTCACAGTGAGTGACAGAAAAGGTACCTTTTTGGAGAAGGCATGCATTCCTGCGTGGAAAGTAATTTTATTTACTACTAATTTCCTAAACTATTCATGGATGCATAAGACAGTCACACATAATTTGGACATATCTATGACAACATCAGTAGATTGGAGATGCTTCTGCTCAGAAATCACAGACGAGTGGATAAAAAACCAAAAACCAATAGGAGGTGTCGGTGTGCAAGTCAAATAGATGAGACCCTTCTAGTTCGTCGAAAGTACAACAGAGGACACATTTTTAAGCAGATTTGGCTGTTTGGCAGAATTGAACGAGTTTCTAAACGTAGAAAAAAAATGGAGGCTACTTACGGATGGGTGTCGCTGTCCGTGGGGGAGGGGATGAACCAGCATGGGCAGATCTGTCTCACCGCCTAAATAGACTAAGGGAGTGGTGGGAGGCTTGTTCCTATTGGTTATAAAAGGCAACCTACAACCATTCCCATTTCTCCTTCTTCTCTTGTCACTTCGCTGAGTAAGTTTACGCGAGCGAGGCTAGAGTTTTGATTCCTTTTTCTTTTGATCTGTTACTTGTCCCCATTGGTTAGGGGCGCAAAGAACATTCTTTGCAACCCCTGACGACAGTGAACTACCGGATCCTGGACTTTTTCCAACATCTTGCAAAGAATGTCCAATAACCCTTTCCTCCCCATTGACCCAATGGATGCCACTAGGGATAAGATATTATCAGAAAAGGAAAATTTGTCACACAGGATTCTGCGTCGCATATCTGCCTGTTCTGGACGCATGGGCTCTCTGGCATACTCCACTTTTAGGGGGCAAATTCTGGCTGATGTCGAGGAGTTGGAGGTATGCGTGGGTCAGTTGGACCGCCTGAATGGAAGGACCCCTGATGAGAGCGAGGATGATTGGTTGAGGCAGAAGGTGGAATACCTTAATGCCGTGGAGAACCTAGACAATTTCCACAAGTCATCTCTGCCTGGTCCCAGTGATGGATCTGTTCCCCAGTTGTTTGGAGCGTCTTCTGCGTCGGGTAGGACTGCTGCCTCCTTCGTTGTCAACCCTCCTCAGCTCCAAATCACGGGGCCCACCTTCAGTGGGCAGGAGGTGGCAGCTGATCCCCTAAGCTTTTGGAATTTTCTTACTCGTTTTGAGAAATGTGTATTTGATATGGCTAGCGATGCAGACAGACTCAACTTTCTGAAATGTTGTCTCTCTGGTGAAGCCCTACGGCTTGTCAAACATTTCAGCTGCACTAACTCGAATTATACTCGAGCCTTATCTATTCTTAAGCGTGAATATTTGGATCTCGACAGTACCGTGGACCATATCTTTGAGGACATCCTGAACTTCTCACCAAAAAGGAATGCTCCCCTCTCGGAATTGGGTGATTTTATCTCCAGGACAGCTTCCATGCTTGAGGAATTGGGGAAACTTTTTTTCTTGCGATTTTTCGGTGGACACTTCTAGCGGGGCTAGGCTCATGAGCAAAATACTCTTCAGAAAGTTCCCTGATGACCTGAAGGGGGAATTGATGGCACTCGCAGATAGAAGAGTACCGCCTCTATCAGCTCTATTTGGGCTCACTGGTGAAGCTATTAAGCGGATGCAAATCAAGGGGCGTTCTAGTTCATCGCTGCCACCACTAAATGTTACAGGCTGCTGTGCGACACGGAAACCCAATCAACCCAACATCACATCCGACCCCCGCTCGTGCCCCCAATGTACACAGTAAAATCTTTGGAAAATGTTAAATGGTGTTCTAATTGGTAAATGTCGATGCGTTACTTTTTGAAAATTTGAAAATTCTATGTTCCAGGTAAAAAAAAAAAAAAACAGATAAATTACCCCCCACCCCCACTCCAACTTGGAGTGCTTTCCTTTTCTTGTTTTATTTCTTTTTCAGCTAATTTTAAATTTTCCACCCAAAAAGTGCTATAATGTATTTTTGAAAATTAGAAAATTCTATGTCCTGGAAAAAAAAAAAAATCCCCTCCCCCCAACGTAGTTTGCTTGGTGAAGCCGTCATTTATGCTACAACGTGCATGCGCGTAGCATAAACGGAAGCTGCAAAATGGTGGAAAGTAGTTTGTGGGTTCAGGGGTTAATACCATGCAAATTTGCCCCGAGTTTGAATATCAGATTCGTTGTCAGCGACCTCAATTACCTATAATAAAAACAAATTAGAGTGGTCGGTGTTCTGTAGTAGCGTATCTGGATATTTACCAAAATTTATTATTTTCTTTTTAAAACCAAATCTCCCGCAGTAATTTCTTTAATTTTCTATTTTTTAGCGATTATCAAGACCTCTAAGATGTGATATACCGGACATTATTTCTCGTTCTCACATAACACTCGACATGTTTTTTGTTTGTTTTCTGCGTTTTTTTTTTCTTTACCGAATAAACGATTCCAAATAAATTTGACAACATAGTCGGCGAGGTAGAAAAATTGATTTTACCCTTTTATAAACAACAGTAAATAAGTAAATTCTTTTTATATTAATATAAAAAAAAAATATGCGGTCTCGTTTATGAACATAATAAACGCTTTAAAATAAGTGAAACCACTAAGAACTTAGCCAGTTAGGTAGAAAACGGACACTTAGAAAATCGATTTTATTTAAAAAAGTAAAAATATTTTTTTTAAATATTATGGGGGGGGGGGGGCTATAGTCTATTTTAAAAAACAATATCTCCTTCAAGAATGATCATAAAATGTGTTTTCAATCGATATTTATTCAATAAGGGACCAGTTTTCCTACCAAGCGAAAGTGTGGTGAATAATACATAGCTTACCTGAATGTGGCTGCCGGAGGTGAGGATGGTCTTCCAACAATCCAGAAGAATAGCCTTGTGGTTATTTATACTAATAGAGTAAGGTAATTTTTATAAAAACCTTCCTCCTTTGTGAAGATTCACTTATTCCTTTTTTTTTTACTCTTGTCCTGTGCGTTATTCTATCAGCGATTTCTACCCTTTTATTTTTATTACCGTCGGATTTTTTTTCTCTACACGACGCTTTTTTTCCCCTTTGTCTTACTGTTATTTTTAAGAGTTGTTTTTTTTTTTTTACTTTCTTTTAACCGTCTTTTTAACGGTTCGGCTATGGCCGCTTCGGCGAGCCAAACGCCTATTGTCGTTGACATTACTGAAGCGGAAAACGGCACTACTTCTACGCCAAACACCTGGACCAAACCACCGAAAGTGGATATCAACGTCAATGAATTCATTGAAAAGGCAAAACAATGCCTGGAACTTGTCACCAACAAAGGACTAATTGTCAACGTGCCAAGATTGGAGGAAATCCAAAAAAAGTTTCTGACTATATTTATAGTCGACAGAAAGTTAAAAAAAGTTATAAGAGCAAATACAGATATCGTCACCAACCTTTTGGCTACAGCTGGTTTTAGACCTTTGCGCATCGTCAAGTGCAAGGGCTACAACACATGGAGTGTACTTTTCAACTCCCCAGAAGACTGCCTAACTATCTCACAAAAAGAGATAATCACTCAGAACTATATTCTAAGATCAGAATATATGGGAAAACGTCGGACTACGGTGTCCGTTTTTAATGTACCTCACCACATTGAAGGAGAACACATAGGCGCCTTCCTTCTAAAATATGGCGAAATGGTTTCGGTGCAGGTGGACGAGTTCCACGGCATATGGTCATATGACATCCTCCTCGATAAGGCAAACTTCGATGCGATCCCTTTCTTCCTCGAGGCGGGAGAGGAGAAACTTCCTATAATAGTAGCTGGAAGAAAGCCGACATGCTGGAATTGCAGCGAAATTGGCCACCTCACGTCAGAGTGCCCCTTAAAAAAACCTCCTCCTAACACCAAAAAATCCATCGGACAACACTTCAAAAAGCGTTCCCAAGCCGCCTACCAACGAAACAGAATCGGACGAAATCCTCAGGGGAGAACCCTGGCAAATCGCCCCTGGGAGAAAAACCCCTGGACGCCTGAGCCTGGACCAAATGAAAGAACAGGCAATGCTGCAAAATGACCCCGGAAAAGAAAAATATCTGGAAATCGTCAAACTAAAAAAGAAATTAGACGCTCAACGCCCATCCCCATGTAAACCCACTTCTCCAAAACCAAGCCCCAAATCTTTAACCAACCCTATCACCCAGTCTCTTACAAAGCCAAAAACTCCTTCCCCCCTCAAAATGCCTCCTCCAGTTACAACTCCGGTCCCTTATAAACAGCCTAAACTAATACCCTTAAGCCCTTCAAAATGTCAGGAATAACACGATGTTACGGGACCACTGATTGGTCTTGTCGCTAATGAGACAAGATCGGGGATTGGCCACTAAAGGGCCTCCCCGACCAAACCCTTTTTTTCTTTCAGCGGGAAATCTTAATTTCCCTGGCTTTACCAAAAAATTCCTAGCTGAAGACAGTCGTGAAAAAAGACAGCAGAAAATGGCCTGGTAGTCGTATTCTTCGACAGGATTGACTAAAACCACTCCAAGTCTCCCAGAGCCTAAATGCAACGACTGTACATTAATCTCATCAAGGGATTATGAACTACTCGGCCCATGCCAGCAAAATAAGACCAACTAATTTTGCAACAGACCTACCTATGGCAGTCAACTTTTTCTTCAAGACCACGGTAAGTTCTGTTTCATTTTGTTACGTCTGACACTGGGCCTATTTTCAGGCTATGAGAGAGTTTTCTCACATAGCATTTTGCAAAATTAGTTGTTTTAATGATTCCTAGTACCTTCTAATTCAATAACAAAAAAATAGTACCTTCTAATTCAATAACAAAAAAATATTATTAGCTGAGTACGATAATTCGTTTGTTGCCTTTGTTTAATTAATAGGCTGCTTCTTGGTTTAACTAACATTTTTAAAACAAAGAGGAATCATTAATTCGAAGTATATATATATATATAAGTAAAAAAAAAACAAATTAAATTAATAGTAAGATAAGATATTTTCTTCTATTTTTATGTGTTTCTTCCATGTTATGATAAATTTCTTAGTTTCGGTGGTTGTAAAAAAAAATTTACTTTTGGTTTCGGTCTAGAAGGATTCCTCCTTTTCTAATTTAAACATTGTGTTCTACCACTATTTGTTCGTAAATTTGATATTATTATTTATCCGTAAAAAAAAGGGAGTTTTGTTTTTTGGTTTCGGTCTAGAAGGATTCTCCCTTTCCAAAATGTCTCCATCTCGCAAGGAGCTTGAGGCCAGCCTGGCGGCTAAGAGAGTCAGGATAACTACCACGGTAGAGGGACTTACCCATGACGCTTCTCCTAGACTAATAGCCTGTAGTGTTTCTGACACCAAAAGATGGCTGCTAGACTGTGAAAGTCTAGTCGACCAAATTATAACTAAATGTCTCGCTGAGGAACGAGCTGAGATATGTGACGAAGACCACGCGTTTACTGTCTCGGTTCGTGAAACGCTTCTGAATTCGAAGCACCAACAATGAGAGGAGATGGGAAGAAAGGGAAATCCCCTATAATTAAGTTGGAGGTAGATTGTCCGACATTCGTGGATAACCCTCCAGGGAATAAATTCTCTTTTAGAACTTTTCTGAAGAGATTCGAATTTTATACATCGTCGTTGGACGATGATTCTGATAAGCTTCTGTTGTTAAAAACGAAGCTAGGCGGAAAAGCTTTCGAGATGGTGTCCGAACTTGATATTAAGCCGGAAAACTATCTGAAAGCTATAAATATTTTAAGGGAAAAATTCTACAACCCTGCCGATATAAAAAATAAAATTTTTGAAGAAATGCTTTCTTCCACAGATACTATAGGGGACCCTTCTCTTCTAAGGAACTATATTGATAGAGTCAAGGCCGACCTGGTCGAGCTGGACAACTCCTTCAAGGGAGATTTTTTTGTAGACGGCTCGGTTTCAGGCGAGCTTGTCGCTCACATTGTGTTAAAACGAATTCCTAACGGAATGTGTAAACAATTAATGTCCCGAGCCAGGACAAGGTACCCTTCCCTTAAAACAATAATGGAAGTTATCCCCGAAATTCTGGAGATTGACATGGCGACGCCAGCCTGGAAAGGGCGCGAAATTGGCCCGCCAAAACCGTCCGCCATTTTGTCCAACAGGCGACAGGGAGAAAACGCAAATTCTTTAAAGAATTCCTTTCAATCTCAGAAGGAATTAAAACCTGTATGAGTCTCAGGGCTGTATGTTAATGTAGACATTGGTTACCTCCCTTGCTTCAGTTACATGGTTACCTCCCTTGCTTGTGGTGATATAAATGGGAGTCGGCCATCTTGGTTTAGTCAGTTCGTTCGTACAGTTTAGACAGACTACAAGTGTCTCAACAAATGGTAGCAGAGATATCCCTCTGTGTGCGACAAAACGAAAAAAAAAAAAAAAAAAAAAAAATTTTTTTTTTTGTTCAGCTTGTCTGTAGCACTAGACAGATCGGATATCGGATATGGCAACTTCGAACAAACAACCTCCATTGTTGGAGGGGGAGATGTTTACGAGAACTGGAAACAAGACGTTGAAATGTGGTCGTTGTTCACGGATCTTTCTGAGGAAAAAAAAGGGCCAGCAGTGTTTTTGACGCTACCACCGAATATTAGAGAATGTGTCCGTGAATTGCCAACAAGTGACATCGGCGGACGAGATGGCTTGAAGATCTTAATAAAGAAACTGGATGACATATATTTAAAGGATGAACACACGCGCGCTTACATGACTTTTAAGGAATTTTACACTTATAAAAGATCGTCAGGTACCAGTATAAATGACTTTCTTGTTCGTTATGAGTTTTTGTACCAAAGATTAAAAAAATTCTACATTATTCTACCGGAAGGAGTGCAAGCTTTTCTTGTTTTGAACGTGGTTAACATATCGGAAGAGAACGAAAAATTAGCGCGGACAACGTGTTCTGTTTTGACGTATCAAAACATGAAGGAATCGATAAAGAAAGTATTTGGTGACATTTATCGTGATGAAAATGTACCGGCAGTGAAATCAGAGCCCGAAATCGTCAACTATAATTATTCTAAACCGGGTAACAACAAAAGGCGTTTTCGTCGAGGACAATCTAATCCATGTGACCGAAGTGGAAACGTGTTGTTGTGTTACAAATGTCAGTCTCCGAACCATCTAATTAGAGAGTGTCCTAGAAATACGCCCAGGTTTACGGAAGCGACAGAACAAATACACATTACGTTGTTCATTCAAGAAAATATTTATTTGAACAGTACAAATGAAAAAATCTCAAATCTTGTAAAGGAAACATTTGGAATGGCAGTCTTGGATTCTGCTTGTACTCGCACACTGGCTGGCGAAGTGTGGCTTGATGTTTATTTAGATACTTTAAATGAAAGTGACCTGCAACTAGTGAAGTATACGAACTCAGACCGGAGTTTTTGTTTTGGTGATGGAGTGGCTGTCACAGCAATTAAAGTTGCTAAATTTCCGGTTACACTCGGAGGTATAAGAGTTTATATCGAAGCAGATATTGTGAAAAACGACTTGCCTCTTCTATTAAGTCACAAATCAATGAAGACAGCAGGAATAGTGCTAGATTTCCGGAAAGATATGTGCTGGATTTTTGATAAATGTATTGAACTAAAGACCACAACTTCAGGGCACTATTGTCTCCCCTTAACAAATAAGTTGTTGGATCATAGTGGTACTAAGAACATTGTATTACATGTTCAGAATTTTGGTCAGTGTTCTTTCACAGGAAAAAAAAAAAAAGCAGAAAAACTTCATCGACAGTTTGCTCATGCCTCGAAGGAAAAACTTGTTTCCTTGGTTAAAAAAAGTGGCAAATTCAATGACAAGGAATTTATAAAGGCGATTGAGGAGGTTTGTGAAAACTGTCAAATTTGCCTTAGATTTAAAAAAGCTCCACTGCGACCGGTTGTGGGATTGCCTCTTGGCAATAGATTTAATCACACAGTTTGCATGGATTTGAAAGAGTTCATCCACAATGAGGTGTGGATACTACATCTCATTGATGCCGCTACCAGGTATTCAGCGGCAACATTGATCAAAACAAAGAAGAAGGAGGAGATCATCAAAAACATCTTTATGATGTGGATTACCTATTTCGGATCTCCTGTTCGTTTTCTGAGTGATAATGGGGGTGAATTCAACAACGAACACTATAGACAGATGAATGAAAAACTCAACATAGAGACCTGTACTACTGCCGCAGAAAGTCCATTCAGCAACGGTACTGTAGAACGTCATAATTTGATAGTTGCTGAGGCAATGAAAAAAACAATTGACGATGAGAAGTGTGAACCTGAAATTGCCTTGGCATGGGCTATTTGTGCAAAAAATGCCCTCCTCAATTACTCTGGACACAGTCCAAATGAACTTGTATTCGGTTTCAATGTAAATACACCCTCAATTCTGACAGACCAGTTACCTGCTATGGAGTCCTCTACTACAAGTGACATGGTGAGAAAAAATTTAAATGCTCTCCATAGTGCAAGGAGAAACTTTTTGGAAGCTGAGTCCAGTGAGAGAATTAGGAGAGCTCTCAGGTCTAATGTCAGAACTTATGCTGATGAAGATTATGCTACCGGAGACCAAATCTATTATCGGAGGCAGGGTTTTAAAGGATGGCGTGGTCCAGCAAAAGTGTTAGGCAGAGAAGGCCAGTTTGTCTTAATCAGACATGGCGGAGCATTTTATAGGATGCATCCGTGCCAATTGATGAAAGTGAATAAAAACAACGAAAAAAGAACAAAAAAAGCTGAAATGCTGGGAAACACTACAGAAGGGAAGAATGAATACCTTTCAGTTGAGGAGGAGGAGTTGCAGAATCAAGTGGTAGAAAGTGAAGATATAGACAGAGAAGAAGTTGTTGATAGTTCTACCAGTTTAAGAGATAAGACTGAAAAACCTGGCCGAAATAAGACCATAACTTATAAAATAAATGGAAGTGGGGAGTGGAAGAAAGGAAAGGTTATGTCAGTACAGCCTAAATCAACTGGCAAATATAGTCATTGGATCAATATAGAACCTGAGGATGAAAACGAGGATCAAGTTTGTATCAACTGGAATCATATTGATCATTGGAGAGAAGTGCCCCAATATACTGAACAGGAAAATGTAGTCCTGCTCACCGCTGAACAAGAGTAGTCGAAAGCTGTAATGGATGCCAAGCATAAAGAAATAAAAAACATGAACACCTATGAAGTATTTGAATGTGTGCCATACACAGGTCAAAAAACAATATCCACAAGATGGGTGATTACTGAAAAATTCAAGGATAATCAGAAAACAATGAAAGCTCGCCTTGTAGCACGAGGCTATGAAGAAAATAGTAATCTGAAAACGGACTCCCCAACATGTAGCCGTGAAGCTATGCGAATGGTCATGCTAACCGCATCAATAAAGAATTGGATGCTGCAGACCATAGATTTTACCTCAGCCTTTTTGCAAGGTGGTATTTTAGAGAGAGATGTGTACCTGAGGCCACCATCTGATGTTTGTCCTAAATCTCAAGTGTGGAAATTAAAAAGATGCATCTATGGATTGAATGATGCTCCACGGGCATGGTACAAGAGAGTTACTCAGGCTTTGATTGAATTAAAAGGAGTAGCAAGTGCTTATGATAATGCATTGTTTTTGTGGCATGATATTAAAGGAAATTTGACTGGAATTCTTGCTATGCACGTGGATGATTTTGTTTTCTGTGGAAACACAGAGTTTGAAAGGGATGTGATTGCAACATTGAAAGAAAAATTTAAGGTGGGATCTCATGAAAGTGGAACATTCAAATATGTTGGACTGAATGTTAATCAACAGGAAAATGGGATCACTGTAGAACAAGATCTATATGTATCTTCCATATCTCCAATAGAAATAAGCAAAGGGAGGATACTGAGGAAAAATGATGAACTGAATGAAGAAGAAAAGCATGAGTTGAAGAGACTTGCAGGTCAGATGATGTGGGTTTCAACTCAAACACGCCCTGATATAGCTTTTGATGTGTGTAAAATGAGCAACACTGGAAAGCATCCCAAAGTAAAAGCCTTATTTGAGGCGAATAAAGCCTTATCAAAATTGAAATCCAAGAAGGGTTCTATAACATTTCCAAAATTGGGAAAGCCCTCAGATTTACACATTTTGTGTTATACTGATGCCTCTTATGCCAGTCTGGAAGATGGATCTTCACAGGGTGGTTTTGTTGTCTTTATTGGAGGAAGTACTGACAAAATGGCCCCCATGTGTTGGGCGTCAAAGAAATTGGACAGAGTGACAAAAAGCCCATTGGCCTCAGAGACTCTTGCTCTGAATGAGGGAGCTGATGCTGGTGTTTTGACTGCGGTTATGATACAAGAGGTATTTCAGTTATCTAAATTGCCAGACGTTCTCTGCAAGACAGATAATGCATCACTTGTGGAGACATTGAATTCCAACAATCTGGTAAGCGATCAACGATTGAGAATAGATGTAGCAAGGCTGAAGGAAATGAAGAGTAGAGGAGAGATACAGATAGAATGGCTCAAGGGTTGTGATCAGGTCTCTGATTGTTTGACCAAGGCAGGAGCTTCGTCTGAGCTTCTAAGGGACTTGTTAAATCAGAAATAAATTATTCACTTGAGGACAGCAGCAATGTTAATGTAGACATTGGTTACCTCCCTTGCTTCAGTTACATGGTTACCTCCCTTGCTTGTGGTGATATAAATGGGAGTCGGCCATCTTGGTTTAGTCAGTTCGTTCGTACAGTTTAGACAGACTACAAGTGTCTCAACACTGTACATCTTGAACTGTTGCCTGACATGAGCACACGTTCTTTTCTACTGGCATTTGTCAGGTTTACTAACCTATTTGGTGTCCCTTCCTACGTTTATTCTGATAATGCCAAAACCTTCTTGGCTGCTGGTATCTCGTTGTCAGAAGTATTCATTTCTGATGAGTTCAAGGAACAATTCAGATCAACTTCAATTAGACATGTTACCATCCCTCTTTATTCCGCATGGCATGGAGGCACATGGGAGCGGATGATACAAACCGTGAAACGGTGTTTCCACAAATTAATTGGTAGAAGGAAGATCGAATATTTCAACTTCCTAACTATTGTTTCTGACATAGAGAAGGCCATTAATGACAGACCCCTCACCTACGTTGACTCTGCGGAAAGGGGATTGGAAACTTTGACCCCTAATCATTTTCTGCAAACGGGCTATAGCCCACGCTTGATATTGGGAAACATGGAGGTCGATGATCTCTGTCCTGACACCCCGAGTAGGGTGCAATTGTTAAACTCTCTGCAGCTGAGAGATGAATTTGTTGAAAAATTCCGCAAAATTTGGTACAACGAATATCTTCTCTCCTTAAGGGAGGGAGATAGAGAGATGATCAGTCAAGTTACTGAAAGGATTTCAGTCGGTGATGTTGTTTTGATTAAAACACCCAACAAACCTAGACCTTTCTGGAGTCTTGGTAAGGTGCTCAACCTCATCTACGGAAACGATGGAAAGGCTCGTTCTGCTCGCATATTGAGGGATGGGTGTGAACAAATCCACTCCCTAAAACATTTGTTCCCTTTGGAAATGAAGGATAATCCTGAATCCTCTTCGTCAGAGTTTGTGGAGGAGGGAGGTCCCTTCTTCTGCCCAACTTGTTCCATTGAGAATGATGGATCATCTCCAATGGTATGTTGCGATAAGTGCAACAAATGGTATCATTTTAACTGCGTCGGAGTTAATGAACAAGATACCACCGGAATTTGGTTTTGTCCAAATTGTTCGGAAAACATGTTATGTTAGGTTGGGTTAAGTTCCCCATTGTACCAATTAAAGATGAATTGTCTACTGACTTATGTTATTATAGTTTTTTCTTTCTAGTTGTTAATTATGTATACTGTTGATTTGGTTAAAACTGTTAGCTGAAACTTTACTCATTTCTGTGGTAGAAACACATAATACTTATCCTTAGGGATTAGCCTCATTTGTTCAATAGAAATCAAACATAAAACAATCTGTTTCATTTTAATAACTTTAAAAAAAAAAAAAAAGTAATCGATTACCGATTACTTTTTTCTTGCCCCCTTGGGAGTGTGTCAGGAATAACACGATGTTACGGGACCACTGATTGGTCTTGTCGCTAATGAGACAAGATCGGGGATTGGCCACTAAAGGGCCTCCCCGACCAAACCCTTTTTTTCTTTCAGCGGGAAATCTTAATTTCCCTTGCTTACCAAAAAAAATTCCTAGCTGAAGACAGTCGTGAAAAAAGACAGCAGAAAATGGCCTGGTAGTCGTATTCTTCGACAGGATTGACTAAAACCACTCCAAGTCTCCCAGAGCCTAAATGCAACGACTGTACATTAATCTCATCAAGGGATTATGAACTACTCGGCCCATGCCAGCAAAATAAGACCAACTAATTTTGCAACAGACCTACCTATGGCAGTCAACTTTTTCTTCAAGACCACGGTAAGTTCTGTTTCATTTTGTTACGTCTGACACTGGGCCTATTTTCAGGCTATGAGAGAGTTTTCTCACAAAAAAAACACAAACACTCCTCACTCATTCCATCCACCTCTGCGACCACTCACAACACTCCCCTTGCATCTCCTTCTAAAAACACACATTCTGCTATGGACATTACCCCCTCACCTGAACACAAGAAAAAGACTCTACCTCCCTGGCAAAGACATTTGCATATTAAACCAAGCTGCCATCAACAACCATAAAAACTTCAAAGGAACTGACCTCACAAAACTAATTGAGTTCAAGGAGGTGGGGGGGGGAAACTAGTAGATACCCCTGTTAATTTCCCAAACGCTAAAAGAATCCTAACCGTCGTTCGAAAAAAAGAGGCCAAGGACCTTTGGCTAATGTTCGAAGAGGCAAATAAAGCCTTCAACCTCCCCACTCCCCTTGTTGTGTTTAAAGATAGCGACATAAAAAACCTTAAAAAGTGTTGCGTTGGGAGGGTACCGGTAAAAATGCACCCCTCCCTATATAGGATAGCAAAACTAACCTATCCTTTGCATGTCGGTGGTATCTCTCGTGACGGTCTCATCGATATTACGATGGGTATTTATTCCCTCACGAGAGCCGTCGGCATGCTCACGACCGCGATGTTCGTTCCTGGTTCCCAACCCTAAGGCACCACCATGGATCTCAAGCTTGCTAGTTTAAATGTCCGAGGGCTAAGGGCCGACTCGCGCAAATGGCGCTTGAGTTTGGACCTGCAGCACCTCGGAGTGGATATCTGTTGTGTGCAGGAAACCCACCTTATTCCTGGTGACCATTTGAGTGCACTGTCTAAGACCTTTGAGGCTTACTCAGCGCACTATAATTCTCGCTCGAGAGGGGTTTCCTGGCTAGTTAAAAGGTCTCTAGATGCGTCGTGTGACCCGTGTTACTTGGATCCGGAGAGAAGACTATATGTTTTGGATGTTACCATAAAGGGTAAGGCATTACGTCTTATTGGGGTTTATGCGCCCAATAGCCATTCTGAGTTGGCTGGTTTTTTTCGGCGGATCGAGCAGTTCATAGATGTTTCCAGAACGGTTATCTTAGCGGGAGACTGGAACACCGTCCTGGATCCCGAGTTAGATCGATTTGGGTTAACATGTAGGGGAACTAACAGAGATCGGGATGCTGTTTTATTTTGTGAATTTGTGGATAAGTTTGATCTTATCGACAAATTCCGAAATGAAAAGCCCCGTGACTTAGTGTGGACTTGGACAGGTAGAAGCGGCTCCGATTCGATACAGCTCTCGAGCTATATCGACCGGTTCTTAGTTAGGCGAGTCGACGTAGGAGTATTGGATTGTCCAAGTTTCCACAATATAGTTTACTCGGATCACAGACTTGTTCGTGTACGGGTAAACTTAGAAAGACCTAAGCCTAGATTAGCCGGTTACTGGAAGCTCAACACGTCGTTGTTCGATGTGAAGGGCTTCCGTGACGGGCTATTACTAACCCTACAGAGGGAATTGACGGGGTCAATTATTGGGAATAAGTGGTGGGTAAAAGTTAAGGAAGCCATTAGGTCCTTTGCTGCTGACTTTAGCAAAAGACTCAAACTAGATTCTAGGGCAGCTAAAGTGACACTAGAGTCTAGACTAGATCGGGCGGTGGAGGAGGGGGATAGTGCTAGCGTTAATATAATTAGGGCTCGGCTTGCCTCCTTTGCTGAAAAGGAGCACCAAGCCTTAGCGATTAGGGCTAGGTTAAAAAGAATGCCCCAGGAAGCAACAAACATGGCCGCTGAACTGCGTGCAGAGGAGCTTAGGCAAGCGGCTGATAGGCACATCGCTCGTGTAACATTGCCGGACGGGCGTACCGTGACCACAAACCAGGGTGTGCTGGAGGCGTTTAGATCCCATTTCCAGGAGCTTTTTTCCATGGAACCCGGTCTGTCATTAGAACAGTTCGACACCTTATTGGCTGACTTTTCTCGTCTTTCGACGACCGAAGCGGCTAGGTGCGAAGGTGGCATAACGGAGGATGAAGTCATTGAAGCCTTGAAGCGGGTCGGCCTTAATAAGTCACCAGGGATCGATGGTCTTCCCTACGAAGTGTATTTGAGGTTGTCGCACATCTTTGTCCCCTTACTGACGGTTTTGTTTAACTCATGGTTTAGGAACGGCTCAATCCCCAAGTACTTTACCATGGGTGTGATAAAGCTTGTTCGTAAAAGCAAAGATGGTGGGGATGGGTTAGGTAATTTCAGGCCCTTAACGATGCTTAATGCTGAGTTAAAGATTTTAGCCAAAATTCTCGCAAATCGTCTGCAGCTTTTCCTGGCTCATCTTATTAGCCCTGAGCAAACGTGTGCCGTGAAGGGCAGGACAATCCAGGATAACTTGCACTCGATACGCCTGATGATAGAAAAAGTCGACACAGGCCGCGCTGATCAATTTAGATCAGTCCAAAGCCTTCGATAGGGTTGACCATTGGTACTTGAGAGCTGTTTTATGGGCGGCCGGTTTTGGCCCGCAATTTCGCTCTTGGATTCATCTTCTCTATGCTAACCCCGCGGTGATGGTAGAAGTAAATGGGAAGAGGTCGAGACCCTTCAGTTTGTCACGTTCCATTCGTCAAGGGTGCCCGTTATCACCCATGCTATATGTGCTTGCGATCAAGCCATTTTTGCGCAGGCTAAGGGTGAATCCGGTCCTACGCAGAATCACTTTGCCAGGTGTGGATGCCCAGGTGAAGTACTCCACCTATGCCGACAACGTAACTGTGCTTGTAACGAGCAGTGCTGAGATTAGTGTCGTCGGTGTAGAAATCAGATTGTATGAAACGGTAACAGGGGCCAAAATTAACTGCGACAAGTCTTCGGGTTTGCGCATTGGTGCCTGGAGGGGTATGCCCCTTCAGGGGCCCTTTAGTTGGAGCTATCGGCCTTGCAAGATACCTGGCGTCTGGTTTGGTCCTGACCTCCAGCTGGAGAAAAATTAGTCGGAGGTTCTGAAAGCGGTACGGTTTGCAGCTTCACGGTGAATCAGTAGAAACCTTTCATAAAAGGGGCGAGCGGAGGTGTGTAATACCCACATTTATCCAATCGCTATTTATCGTCTATCAGTGCTTCCAATCCCATCAGATACACTGCTATATTTGCAGAGGGCTCTTTTCAACTTCTTATGGCTTGGAAGGGCCCCTAAGGTCTGTCGCGATGTCTGCTACCTACATCCTTCTGAAGGCGGTCTAGGTATGCCAAACGTGGAGATTCGGCTATACACGCTACGGCTCTACTACCTAGATCGAATGTGCACACAAGATAGGGAAAACGGTGGCCTCTGGATGGAGGACACCAAGAAAGCCTTCCCGGCTTTGAGAGGGATGCACTACTCCGAGGGGGGGGGCACACAGGTTGCCCCGAGGTGAATGTCCCTTCTATCGCGAGTGCCGGCGCGCACTGAAGTCCCTCTTAAGAGTGAAGGAAAGCCTCTCTAACACTCTGCTGTTATCCCGAAAGGCATTATATCGGGTTTTAGTGAAGGGATCCGTAACGGATGTCATCGGTGGGAGGCTCCCTTTGACGAAGGAGCAGCTCCGCTCAATCTGGCCTTGGGCGCCTGGGTCAGGATGCCTCACTAACGACGAGGCTTCCTTGACCTGGCTGGTAATTCGGTATGCTCTCTGGGTCGGTAAGAGACTCCACTCAGCTGGCTTGGTGGACTCGCCTATTTGTAAACGGTGCGGCGATGAGGACGAGACTATGTCACGCCTTCGTTTATTGTCGCATCGTGACGCCGCTGATTGAGTTTGTTACAGGTCTCATGGTCCGCATACTGAACACATCCTCATTAACCTTGGTTCCTATTAATGTCTGTAGCAATTGGGCTCCGACAACGAACGGATAGGCTCAGAAAAGATTTGTGTTTGACCTTGCTAGCTATGATGAGAGGTGTTATCTGGAACACACGTATGAAAGTGGTCTCTGGATCTGAGGACTTCGCTCCCCTCGACCTTATACGACTCTTCCGTCATTATTTGAAGGATCGTATCAAGGCCGAGAGAGTTAGACTCTCTCCGTCAGACTTTGTTGAAAGGTGGGTGTCAGTTGCGCGTGTATGTCGGGTGAGAGAAGCAAGTCTTGACTGGTTCTTGGATGTTCCTTAGGAAAAAGAATTTTGGGTGACAGGAACGAACGTCAGCCCTGACTCGTTTTTAGTCCAGAGTAGGTCACGATATAGGCAAGAGTAGGACCATTATTTAGGCTTCTTTGTTCATAACCTAGCTAGTGTGTGATAGCGATCATTAGGCCCCTTTTAAGTTTGTCCCTGGGGTTTTTTTTTTTTTTAACCCCACTCCCCTCCCCAATTAGGTGACAGATCGCTTGATTCGCCAGAGATGAGGGTTCCCTTTCGAAGTTTTCGTAAGAGGTGTTTTAAATAAAGCGTTCGGACCCGCATCACTCTTTCAACTGGCGAATCGATGCATCTGCCATAGTTTAACAACTGGGGGGGGGGGGTCTTTTGTTACTAACATTGTAAATATTTCATTTGTATTTTGTATATAAAATTTTTATCTTCCCAAACCCCCCTTTCTTATGGGTTTTAATTAGGTTATCATGGTATGATGTTCTTATGGTGATTGATGAAGGATGTATACGCTGATGGATGTATAGTATGAATGTGGTATTATGGTGTAAGTAGAGTGAAAGTAGGAACTAGTTAGGTTAGATTAGTTAGCACTAGTCAGAGAAGACCGTCCTTTCCCCTCCCCCATCTTCGGCCTTGTGCCAAATTTTTCTGATTTTTTACTTGTAAATTTTCTGAAAATAAATACCTTATTCCTTTTTTTTTTTTTACTCTTGTCCTGTGCGTTATTATATCAGCGATTTCTACCCTTTTATTTTTATTACCGTCGGATTTTTTTTTTCTACACAACGCTTTTTTTTCCCCTTTGTCTTACTGTTATTTTTAAGAGTTGTTTTTTGTTTGGACTTTCTTTTAACCATCTTTTTAACGGTTCGGCTATGGCCGCTTCGGCGAGCCAAACGCCAATTGTCGTCAACATTTCTGAAACGGAAAACGGCACTACTTCTACGCCAAACACCTGGACCAAACCACCGAAAATGGATATTAATGTCAATGATTTCATTAAAAAGGCAAAACAATGCCTGGAACTCGTCATTAACAAAGGATTAATCGTCAACGTGCCAAGGTTGGAGGAAATCCAAAAAAAGTGTCTGACAATATTTATAGTCGACAAAAAACTAAAAAAAGTCATAAGAGCAAGTGCAGATATCATCACCAACCTTTTGGCTACAGCTGGTTTTAGACCCTTGCGCATCATCAAGTGCAAGGGCTACAACACATGGAGTGGAGTGAAGCTGAAGAATTTTTGAGAGAACATCATATCTTACCTCGACAAGTGGCATGTCCAAAGTGTAACAGACTGTGTTCACTTGGAAGCAGTAATGCTATGTGGCGGTGCCCAGGTACCGTGGTTGTTCCAAAAAAGAAAAAAAGGGGTTTGTATTACTGTACACATAGATTCGAAAAAGTGGTCAAGAAATAAAATATACTACAAAGAAATATTAACAGCAGCTATAAAAGTTACTTTGCAACCTACCTGAATCATTTATTAGTGTTTTTAAGTAGTTTTAAATGCTCTTTATTGCATACCAAATATTAACTTTTTACAAGTCGTAAGAATTCAAGATGGCCAAAATTACTACCCCCCTTCTTCTTCGAAGAGAGAAGCCTCGTTTTCAAATTATACTTCGCGCATATTTTTGGGGGAGGAGCTTGCCTCGTTTTCGGGACGTGTCTCTGCGGACATATGTCTCTGCGGACATTTTGCGTTTACATGTCTCTGCGGACATTTTGCGTTTACATTTTTTTTGTTTACATTTTTTTTAGAAGTTCCGTCCTCGTAATGAAAGTATTTGTAAACATTACATTTAATTTAGATATTTATTGCGCACAAATGCTTTTTACTTTTTTTGGGGGGGGGGGATAACATAAAGTGGTCAAAACAGTAAATATTTTTTTAAGTTTATATTTTTAAGAAGTTTTGGCACTAGTGCAGAGAGTGATCTGGACGTAAATAATAACGCTAATCTTTAAAAAGCCATTCTTAACATGGGAAGGGGAGGGTGTTTTGTACCTATTCTATACTTCAACCTTACAATTGAATAAAAAAAAATATATAATAAAACTTTAAACTTGGAAATACGATTTAAAAAATAGTGCGGATCAATAAGTGCACTAGCACCGGAGTTTTTTTTTTTTTTTTTTTTTTTATAAGTGGCAATTAAATACTAAATACGTGGTAAAAAAAAAAAAAAAAAAAAAAAAATGGTAAATATGGCCTGGTAGACCAACACAAAACCTACCTTAAGAAACTTGTTTTCTAGGGATTTTCGGGTGTGCTGAAAACGAATATCACATTTTCACGATATGGCAAACATACTTTTCTGCATGTTTCATCCAGTAATATATGCGGCGGCCATAGATGTTCATAAAATACTTAACAAAATCAAAATTCTCGATAACAAACTCTTTTACTGATATAACAAACTGATAGAATAAACTCTCGTTAAGTCCCGAGAACAATGCACACGCGCGTGGATAAACTTTTCCGCTTGAATGCTCACGTGTTCATAATTGACCAATTTCATTTTCATTATTCTAGTAAATGACGACTTCGAATTCCTGAGACTTCTTTTATGCCTCTCATACACTTTTCTGAAATTTTTACATTTATATCATACTTTTCCGAAACTTAAATTTATATCATACTTTTCCGAAACTTAAATTTATATCATACACTTTTCCGAAACTTAAATTTATATCATACACTTTTCCGAAACTTAAATTTATATCATACACTTTTCCGAAACTTAAATTTATATCATACACTTTTCCGAAACTTAAATTTATATCATACACTTTTCCGAAACTTAAATTTATATCATACACTTTTCCGAAACTTAAATTTATATCATACACTTTTCCGAAACTTAAATTTATATCATACACTTTTCCGAAACTTAAATTTATATCATACACTTTTCCGAAACTTAAATTTATATCATACACTTTTCCGAAACTTAAATTTATATCATACACTTTTCCGAAACTTAAATTTATATCATACACTTTTCCGAAACTTAAATTTATATCATACACTTTTCCGAAACTTAAATTTATATCATACACTTTTCCGAAACTTAAATTTATATCATACACTTTTCCGAAACTTAAATTTATATCATACACTTTTCCGAAACTTAAATTTATATCATACACTTTTCCGAAACTTAAATTTATATCATACACTTTTCCGAAACTTAAATTTATATCATACACTTTTCCGAAACTTAAATTTATATCATACACTTTTCCGAAACTTAAATTTATATCATACACTTTTCCGAAACTTAAATTTATATCATACACTTTTCCGAAACTTAAATTTATATCATACACTTTTCCGAAACTTAAATTTATATCATACACTTTTCCGAAACTTAAATTTATATCATACACTTTTCCGAAACTTAAATTTATATCATACACTTTTCCGAAACTTAAATTTATATCATACACTTTTCCGAAACTTAAATTTATATCATACACTTTTCCGAAACTTAAATTTATATCATACACTTTTCCGAAACTTAAATTTATATCATACACTTTTCCGAAACTTAAATTTATATCATACACTTTTCCGAAACTTAAATTTATATCATACACTTTTCCGAAACTTAAATTTATATCATACACTTTTCCGAAACTTAAATTTATATCATACACTTTTCCGAAACTTAAATTTATATCATACACTTTTCCGAAACTTAAATTTATATCATACACTTTTCCGAAACTTAAATTTATATCATACACTTTTCCGAAACTTAAATTTATATCATACACTTTTCGGAAATTTAAATTTATATCATACACTTTTCGGAAATTTAAATTTATATCATACACTTTTCAGAAATTTAAATTTATATCATACACTTTTCAGAAATTTAAATTTATATCATACACTTTTCCGGAACTTCTTTTAAATTTATATCCATCGATTCCTGAAACTGTATTTTTCTGAAACGTAACAACTTCCAATTTCTGGAAAAAAAAAAAAAAAAAATGGCTCAAGCGCAGATTGTTTATAGGGCTTTCAGTGAATTGTCACTGATGTCAATGGGCGCAACCTTCCGTCATGACATAGAGGCTACTCTAAAGTTTGCCTGGAAGGTTGGCATAATCGCTCGACGGATGAAATGCTGTAAATGTGGAGAAGAGATGAATACAGTTAAGGACTCCAGACTCCAAGATAAGTATGTCTGGTATTGCGGAAAAGGGTGCCAAACTTATATCAGCATTCGCAAAGGTATGTTTAAAATCTCATTGCTATTAGGACCTTTAAAATAATTTCATTTAACGGCAAGGTTGAAGATGAATTAACCCACCTCAGCGTAAAATTTTTTCTCTCCAAATTTCACTCTTATTAAATAAGCACTCAAATTCCCTTTGTATTACTGTACACATAGATTCGAAAAAGTTGTCAAAAAGCAAATATATAACAAATAAATGTTATCAAAGGCAAGATAAGTTACTTTTCTACCTAACTGGATATAGTTTTTAGTGTTTTTATAATATTGGTGGCAAATGTGTAGTTTAGCGGCGTAAATTATTTGACAGACAAAAATTATAAAAATTATTTATTTTTATATAAAACACATTATTAGACCCTAAGGCTGACACAAAACCAAAATAAATTCATTTTTATTATTTTTTTCATCATTTTTTATTAGACTAAATGTACGACACTCAAGGCCGCCATATTGCTTTTAAAATTTGGCCTTTCTAAGGTTTGACAGATTGGCATTTTTAAGGCCAAATTTGGCCTTTTTTGTGCTCTTTAATGGAACCCTGTTTTGGCCGCCATATTTTTTTGTAATAAATACCCCCCCCCCCAGCCTCCAAATGCCTGCAAAAATAAATATGGTTTCTTTCATTAAAGAAATTATTTTGAGTAAAATGATTAAAAAGTGCTGGAAAAATAGTGGTCAATTCAGCATATTATAAGCACCCCAACCTCCCCATGTTAAAAACGGCTTTCAGAATACCTGCCTCCAACCTCCCTATGTTAAGAATGGCTTTCGAGGTGTTTATTTCGAAAGCCGTTCTTAACATGGGGAGGTTAGGGTGCTTATAATATGCTGGGGCGTGTCCTAAAAATTGAGCAAAATATTTTCAATAAAACACAAATTTGTATCGAATAAATCGTTAGGGTTTGTTTTTTTCTAAACAATCATTGTTTTTACACCGACAGGGAGTTTTGTTTCGTTTAAGTTGTGGGTTCTTAACTTAACCTTGCCCTGTTTTCGTGGAGGCGGGTAAACTATTCTTCAACATAGCCTATTTAGCAAATGTTTGTGCCTCTTCAAACAACTGACACATTCTTTTTCAATTTTTTATAGGATCAAAAAAAAAATCACGGATGCCATTATGGAAGGTAATTGCCGTAGTGTACACATGGTGCCTTTGTGCTGGTGTGCACCGAGGCTTGAGTATACGTCAATTGTCACGTGAACTACAACTGTCCACACGGACCATTGTAGATTGGTTCCAATTTTGCAGGGATGTGTGTGTGTCAGTTATTTGGAAACACATTACTGCAAAATTGGAAATCCTGGGCACATAGTGGAAGTGGATGAATCAGTTTTCACTCGCCGGAAGTACAACAGAGGCCGTATCATTAGACAGGAGTGGGTGTTTGGTGGGTATGATTGGTGGGTATGATAGACAAACGAAATTGGGATTTTTAGTGCCAGTAAAAGACCGGTCTTCAGAAACGCTTCTTGGTATTATAAAACAATGGATAAGGCCAGGAAGCGTTATTCATAGCGATGGCTGGCGAGGCTATACAGGCCTCGATAGAATAGGCTATAAACATGTGAAAGTGAACCACAGGGAACATTTTGTGGATCCACAGACGGGTGCATGCACGAATTCAATTGAATCGATGTGGGCCAATGCCAAGGGCAAATTTAAATCGATGCATGGCACTACAAATGACATGCGTGGAGACTACCTAGCTGAATTCATGTGGGCGCAAAGATTCAAAACAATGGACGATAAACTTTTTAATTTTTGGCGTCAAGTATCTGTAATGTACCCATTTCACTAAAAATAAAATAATTAAATTTCACAGACTTTTAAACTGTTTTATTTTATTTTCTGGTGTATCTATCCCTATTTGTTTTCAGGACTGAATAAACTATTTCAACGATGTCTTATATCAGTAAAAGTGTTTGATTGTAAGTATTTTATGAACAACTATGGCCGCCACGTACATTACTGGATGAAACATGCGGAAGAGTATGTTTGCAATATCGTGAAAATGTAATATTCGTTTTCTGTTGGAAAAAAAAAAAGTCATATAACTGAGAGTAGCTAACCTGAAGTGAGGTTGCGAAAAAAATACAATCTTCTTCGCGACCTTCTTCTCAGGTCTTGTAACCACAGTAACATAAAAATAAAGGAATAAGTAACTCTTCACAAAGGAGGAAGATTTTTATAACAATTACCTTACTCTATTAGTATAAATAACCACAAGGCTATTGTTCTTCTTGATTGTTGGAAGAGCATCCTCACCTCCGACAGTTACACTCAGGTAAGGTATGTATTATACACCACACTCTCCCAACAAAAAAAAAAGTAAGAAAAGGTGCATTTTTTTATATATATATATCTTCATAAAAAAAACTAAGTTGGCGTGACCCTGCAGAGGACTAACTGGTGCTAGGCCTCAGTGAAGGGCCACCTGGAGGTAACAGTTGTTCAGGGTACCCTCATTCTGTCCCTTAGCCTAGGCTTCACTGTCGGTTGTCTATAGTCCTACCCAAGACTACTTCTATTGAGCAGGTAACAGACTAGGTCCACCCCTTCGTCTCTTTTGAGGTGCACAATCACTGCGGTACCATTTCTGTCTAGCGGGTGGAGCCAAGTCAATTCCAACACACTCAAAATGATACCACTCATCACAGGAATTGCAGCATATCATATCTTGGTTCCCTGGAGGTCTATTGCAGGCAGGACACAACCAAATGGTGCCATCTCCTTCCGAAAATGAACTAGAGGATTCCTGGTTTTGACTGCTACCTGCAGCAACAGGAGAGGATGCACCTGCCTGACTCGGTTCACTTTCCCCAAGATCATCATCAGATTGTGAAATTTCTATTGGATATAAATTCTTCGGTGAATGGACGTTCACCAAACTAGAACCAGAAATAATGGCAGTATTTCTTGCTCTGAAGTGTTTGCCCACTATCTTGGTGGGATGCAAGGGTGTCCGCCTTTCTAGGTTGTGTGTGGTAACAGATGCACAAGTAGTACTGTCATGGATTTTGTCAGAAACGATGACTAGTAAAAGCATCTTTGCTAGAAAAAGGTTAAAGGATGTTCTGCTAATGAGCCTGGATTTGGTAACAAACTACGGCATCAGATAAGCAAAGATGGTGGGGATGGGTTAGGTAATTTCAGGCCCTTAACGATGCTTAACGCTGAGTTAAAGATTTTAGCCAAGATTCTCGCAAATCGTCTGCAGCTTGTCCTGGCTCGTCTTATTAGCCCTGAGCAAACGTGTGCCGTGAAGGGCAGGACAATCCAGGATAACTTGCACTCGATACGCCTGATGATAGAAAAAGTCGACACAGGCCGCGCTGATCAATTTAGATCAGTCCAAAGCCTTCGATAGAGTTGACCATCGGTACTTGGGGGCTGTTTTATCGGTGGGCGGTTTTGGCCCGCAATTCCGCTCTTGGGTTCATCTTCTCTCTAACCCTGCGGTGATGGTAGAAGTAAATGGGAAAAGGTCGAGACCCTTCAGTTTGTCACGTTCCATTCGTCAAGGGTGCCCGTTATCACCCATGCTATATGTGCTTGCGATCGAGCCATTTTTGCGCAGGCTAAGGGTGAATCCGGTCCTACGCGGAATCACTTTGCCAGGTGTGGATGCCCAGGCGAAGTACTCCGCCTATGCCGACGACGTAACTGTGCTTGTAACGAGCAGTGCTGAGATTAGTGTCGTCAGTGTAGAAATCAGATTGTATGAAACGGTAACAGGGGCCAAAATTAACTGCGACAAGTCTTCGGGTTTGCGCATTGGTGCCTGGAGCGATGGGCCTTGCAAGATACTCGGCATCTGGTTTGGTCCTGACCTCCAGCTGGAGAAAAATTGGTCGGAGGTTCTGAAAGCGGTACGGTTTGCAGCTTCACGGTGGATCAGTAGAAACCTTTCATTAAAGGGGCGAGCGGAGGTGTGTAATACCCACATCTATCCAATCGCTATTTATCGTCTATCAGTGCTTCCAATCCCGTCAGATACACTGCTATATTTGCAGAGGGCTCTTTTCAACTTCTTATGGTTTGGAAGGGCCCCTAAGGTCTGTCGCGATGTCTGCTACCTACATCCTTCTGAAGGCGGTCTAGGTATGCCAAACGTAGAGATTCGGCTATACACGCAACGGCTCTACTACCTAGATCGAATGTGCACACAAGATAGGGAAAACGGTGGCCTCTGGATGGAGGACACTAAGAAAGCCTTCCCGGCTTTGAGAGGGATGCACTACTCCGAGGTGGTGACACACAGATTGCCTCGAGGTGAATGTCCCTTCTATCGCGAGTGCCGGCGCGCACTGAAGTCCCTCTAAAGAGTGAAGGAAAGCCTCTCTAACACTCTGCTGTTGTCCTGAAAGGCATTATATCGGGTTTTAGTGAGGGGATCCGTAACGGATGTCATCGGTGGGAGGCTCCCTTTGACGAAGGAGCAGCTCCGCTCAATCTGGCCTTGGGCGCCTGGGTCAGGATGCCTCACTAACGACGAGGCTTCCTTGACCTGGCTGGTAATTCGGGATGCTCTCTGGGTCGGTAAGAGACTCCACTCAGCTGGCTTGGTGGACTCACCTATTTGTAAACGGTGCGGCGATGAGGACGAGACTATGTCACGCCTTCGTTTATTGTCGCATCGTGACGCCGCTGATTGAGTTTGTTACAGGTCTCATGGTCCGCATACTGAACACATCCTCATTAACTTTGGTTCCTATTAATGTCTGTAGCAATTGGGCTCCGACAATGGATAGGCTCAGAAAAGATTTGTGTTTGACCTTGCTAGCTGTGATGAGAGGTGTTATCTGGAACACCCGTATGAAAGTGGTCTATGGATCTGAGGACTTTGCTCCCCTCGACCTTATACGACTCTTCCGTCATTATTTGAAGGATCGTATCAAGGCCGAGAGAGTTAGACTCTCTCCGTCAGACTTTGTTGAAAGGTGGGTGTCAGTGTAGCATGTGTGTCGGGTGAGAGAAGCAAGTCTTGACTGGTTCTTGGATGTTACTTAGGAAAAAGAATTTTGGGTGACAGGAACGAACGTCAGCCCTGACTCGTTTTTAGTCCAGAGTTTTGACCACTTTATGTTATCCCCCCCCCCCAAAAAAAAGTAAAAAGCATTTGTGCGCAATAAATATCTAAATTAAATGTAATGTTTACAAATACTTTCATTACGAGGACGGAACTTCTAAAAAAAATGTAAACGCAAAATGTCCGCAGAGACACGTCCTGAAAACGAGGCAAGCTCCTCCCCCAAAAATATGCGCAAAGTATAATTTGAAAACGAGGCTTCTCTCTTCGAAGAAGAAGGGGGGGGTAGTAATTTTGGCCATTTTGAATTCTTACGACTCGTAAAAAGTTAATATTTGGTATGCAATAAAGAGCATTTAAAACTACTTAAAAACACTAATAAATTATTCAGGTAGGTTGCAAAGTAACTTTTATAGCTGCTGTTAATATTTCTTTGTAGTATATTTCATTTTTTGACCACTTTTTCGAATCTATGTGTACAGTAATACAAACCCAAAAAAAGATATTGTGGTTTCACAGTGAGTGACAAAAAAGGTACCTTTTTGGAGAAGGCACGCATTCCTGCGTGGAAAGTAATTTTATTTACTAATAATTTCCTAAACTATTCATGGAAGCATAAGACAGTCACACATAATTTGGACATATCTATGACAACATCAGTAGATTGGAGATCCTTCTGCTCAGAAATCACCGACGAGTGAATAAAAAACCAAAAACAAATAGGTGTCGGTGTGCAAGTCGAAATAGATGAGACCCTTCTAGTTAGTCGAAAGTACAACAGAGGACGCATTCTTAAGCAGATTTGGCTGTTTGGCGGAATTGAACGCGTTTCTAAACGTAGTTTTATCATCCCACTGTTAGAACCAGAAGATAGAAGGAATGCGGAAACCCTAATTCCGTTAATAAAAAAATTTATTCTGCCTGGGTCTATCATATACAGTGATTCATGTAGAGCATATACTAATATCGAACAGCATTCGTTCAAACATTATACCATAAACCACTCTGAGAATTTTGTTAATCCAAAAGACATGGAAATACATACTAAAAATATCGAAATGCTGTGGCGTGATGTAAAAGAATGGGTCAAGAGAGGGACTTTTTTTTTTTTGTCTCGCGTAGTTTTTAATGTGGTTTACAAAAACATAAGCACCAAACATCTTTATGTTTTTCATTCTTTTTTTGCGGGGGGGGGGGAGGATTCAATTATAGAACTTATGTGGCTTAATAGGTGCTTTTGCAGTTTAGTTAAATGTTTTTCCGTAAGTAACGAACCGACATTTACTAATTAGAACACCATTTAACATTTTCCGAAGATTTTACTGTGTACATTGTGGGCACGAGCGGGGGGGGGGGGATGTGATGTTGGGGCACACGCGCCCCAACATCACATCGCTCGTGCCCCCAATGTACACAGTAAAATCTTCGGAAAATGTTAAATGGTGTTCTAATTGGTAAATGTCGGTGCGTTACTTTTTGAAAATTAGAAAATTCTATGTCCTGGAAAAAAAAAAATCCCCTCCCCCCAACGTAGTTTGCTGGGTGAAGCCGTCATTTATGCTACAACGTGCATGCGCGTAGCATAAACGGAAGCTGCAAAATGGTGGAAAGTAGTTTGTGGGTTCAGGGGTTAATACCATGCAAATTTGCCCCGAGTTTGACTATCAGATTCGTTGTCAGCGACCTCAATTACCTATAATAAAAACAAATTAGAGTGGTCGGTGTTCTGTAGTAGCGTATCTGGATATTTACCAAAATTTATTATTTTCTTTTTAAAACCAAATCTCCCGCAGTAATTTCTTTAATTTTCTATTTTTTAGCGATTATCAAGACCTCTAAGATGTGATATACCGGACATTATTTCTCGTTCTCACGTAACACTCGACATGTTTTTTGTTTGTTTTCTGCGTTTTTTTTTTCTTTACCGAATAAACGATTCCAAATAAATTAGACAACATAGTCGGCGAGGTAGAAAAATTGATTTTACCCTTTTATAAACAACAGTAAATAAGTAAATTCTTTTGGGTTTGTATTACTGTACACACAGATTCGAAAAAGTTGTCAAAACACAAATATATAACAAATAAATGTTATCAAAGGCAAGATAAGTTACTTTTCTGCCAAACTGGATATATTCTTCGTGTTTTTATTCAATGTAACATGTTTATTCAGCTCGAAAACCATACAGCGTTTACCGATCTATTGGAACATTCAAGATGGCGTCCGATTCTCTCTTTAACACCGTAAGTTTGGGAAAAGGTGTTATAAATAAAAAACCGGATAAAATACTGTTTAAAACTCGCTCAATATATGTTACCGTGACATAGGTTGACATACATTCGGCGGGTTTTTAATAGTATTTTGTATAGTTTTTTTTATTTATAACACCTTTCCCCAAACTTACCGTGTTAAAGAGAGTGTGAGACGCCATCTTGAATTTTCGAATACATCGGTAAACACTGTATGTTTTTCGAGCTGAATAAACATGTTACATTGAATAAAAACACAAAAATATATCCAGTTTGGCAGAAAAGTAACTTATCTTGCCTTTGATAACATTTATTTGTTATATTTATTTTTTGACAACTTTTTCGAATCTATGTGTACAGTAATACAACCCCCCATTTATTTGTCTGACAACTTTTTAGAATCTTTTTGTGGGTTTGTATTACTGGGTACTGGTCGCGGTAAGAGTTCCCTGCCGAACACCCTAAAAAAACAATGACTTCTCCCCGCGCAGCCGCAAAGGACATGTTTTAGTTGCCATAGTAACAACTTTTTATCGACATTGTTTTACTGTTTATGAATATTGAAATAAAATACATTACTACACATTAATAATATATCACTTTTAATCACTTTTATCGATTTTTTAAATTTTTTTTACTCTTTAAATGACGTTAATGTTTATGAATATTGAAATAAAATACATTACTAAACATTTATTAATATCTATCTTTTTTTTTACTGTTTATGTGTCAATTTTATCGACTTTTTCTTTTCTTATATTGAAATATTATATATATGAAATATTGAAATTATTCTTATATTGAAATAAAAGACATTACTACACATTTATTAATAATTTCTTGAATATTAAAATAATTTCCCAACTTTTTTCATTTCTTTGTGTTTTTAGTTTTGTGTGTTGAATGAAACTTTTTTTTTTTTTCATTACAACAATAGTTATCGACCCCGGTTCTTTGGCTGACAAACGACATCTGTCGGCGATTCTTGAAATTTACTTACCACAAAATGGTGATAGTGTCACGGCTCGGCCGCTAACAACAACAACAACAACAACAACAGCACAACAGACGACCGGCCACTGACAGCCTCGGCCGAAATCAGCAGTAGCCAGTAATATCAGCAGCCGTCACGTGATTTCAGAGCCCCGTTTTAGAAAAGAAATTTAAAAAAGACATCTTTTCTACAACAAAAACAAAACAACGAACTTTAATTTCCTGGAAAAACTTTGTTAAATACAAACAACGAACTCCTTCAGCATCGACTGTTTGTAAAGAACACATCCTAGAATTGATATTTACTGTTGTTTAGAAACAACGTCCGGCCCACTCCATGTGACTAGCAGTCCCCCGAATATACGGCGATATTTTCCACCACTCGGGAGCTTGGTCTCGGCAAAGCTCTGCACTTTCTCACGGTCTCCTCACCGTTCGACGCTCGCGCATTCACTGTGACTCCAGTCTCTTCACTGTAGCAGTCCAGTCCACCACCACTATACCGTGGCTCCGGTCTCCAGCCGTAGAAGTCCACCTCATCACCACAACTCCGGTCTCCATGTCGTCCGTATCTCGTATACACTGACGCCTCCTTCTCAGTGTCTATCCGATCCGAGCGCCCGTCCGTACCTGATGAACACCGAACCCTCGGTGTTGCCAATTCGTCCGTCCATTCCTCTCATAACCTGACGCTTACACATCAGTACAGTCCCAGTCGGACCCAAGTCGACCGATCACCCGCACCAGTTACCACGCCGACTTCTCCGACGTCATCCCAGCATTCCAGCTCACGGCGAACCGACAAGCATCCCCCTGACGGAATACACCGGCGATGGACCCCGGACCAACGTCGCCCAGCGGAAAATTCACATTTACCACCCTTTTGTTTGCCTAAATAAAAGGCGAAACTTCGTTTTTAACCTAAACTACCCGCGTTTGTCATTCTTCTTTGTTCTGCTGTTGTCTTCCTTGCCCTTGTGTCTGACGTTTATTTAGTTGTACGGTCATTCTTAACTTGGGGAGGGTGCAAATTCGCCTAAAAAAGTAGAATCTCATTTTACGGAATTAGCTAAGAGTGTTAATTTACAATAACACCTATGGCACCATTGGCACTTCTGCATGTCAGTAACATGAAGCGAATGCGTGTAATTTAGTTTCAAGAACCGCCGACAGATGTCGTTTGTCAGCCAAAGAACCGGGGTCGATAACTATTGTTGTAATGAAAAAAAAAAAAAAGTTTCAGGTCGAGTTGAACAACTCACCCCCCCCCCCCCCGTAATTTTTTTTTACCGATAGTTTCATTAAATTCTTTTGCTGGATTTTCATTGATTACACACTAATCTAATAGATTATATATAAAAAAAAAAAATAATTTATCATTATTTCGACATTTGAAAGGGGTGCTCACTTTTTAGTTACAACGTTCTGGTAAACTGGTCACCCATTTTGTAACCATCGATATTTTTTTTTTTTTTTTCTCATAATCTGATAGATTAGTGTGTAAACAATATAAATCCAGCGAAAGATTTAATTAAAACTATCGGTGAAAAAAATTACAGGGGGGGAGTTGTTCAACTCGCGACGTTTGTTTTTTATGAAATTGTTTTTTATAACAATGGACATATTTTTAATTTTTTAAATTTTTTTCTGTTTTTATGAAAAGAAAGTTTCATTTTTTTTTTTTTTTTTACTTCGTTTTTATTTTTTTTGTTAAGGATTCAAGTCCTATAGATTTACAACATTCTGGTAAACTGGTCACCCATTTTGTAACCATCGATTGTTTTTTATAACAATGAATTTTTTTTTTAAAGTTTATTCTTATGTGTGTTTTATGAAATAAACGTATCGATTTTACACAATCTATCAGATTATGAAGAAAAAAAAAATTTCCTTCTGGCAAATTGGTCACTCACTTTCGGAGAACGGAAGTGAATGTCAAGAAATTGCATTTTTTTTATTGCCCTTTTATTGCGCTTTTTTTTTGTTTTTATTAAGACTAGTTATTTTTCCATTGTGAACACGTGGTAATTAATTTTTAATTATTGCTACCTCCGGAAACCCAAGGTGGGAGTTAATGAAGAAAATGAATGAAACGCCAATAGATTATGCCAGGGAGAAGAATTTGATAGCGCAAAGTAAGGTTTGTTCATGTGGCCATGACATGGCCCTGCAGAAATATGGGAAAGCCAAACTGGATGGCTTCTGTTGGAGATGCTGCCGCTGCAAAAAAATCACATCATTACGGAGTGGTACATTTTTTGAACACGCAAAAGTGACCATTTCCACACTGTTACAAATAATATACGACTTCGTAACACAAACTCCTGTTACAGGGTCGGCAAACGCCATTGGCATTAGCGAGAAAACATGTATCCAGTGGTATCAGTATTGCCGGGATATTTGCTCCAGTAAAATGCTGAAAGACTGAGAAAAGCTAGGCGGTCCGGGACATGTTGTAGAAATAGACGAGAGTCTATTATTTAAGAGGAAGTATAACATTGGCCGAGTGACAAACCAGATATGGGTTGTAGGGTTCTATGACCGAACCCAAAGGAAAGGATTCCTGCGGCGAATCTCGGACCGCTCAGTAAGAACATTGGAGCAAGTAATTGTGGAATGTGTTGCTGTCGGGTCAACAATTTATACAGACCAGTGGCGGAGCTATTCTAATTTAGGAAATCTCGGATATGTGCACGGGACAGTCAACCATTCGGAACATTTCGTTGACCCTGTAACTGGAGTCTGCACAAACAGTATTGAAGGGTACTGGTCAAGAATTAAAAGGCGCATAAAATACATCTATGGGTCTTCCGGAGACATGAAATGGTCCCACGTTGATGAAGCAATGTACCGGGAGGCATACCACATGACAGCAGACAGGGGGATGGAGAATTTTGAAACATTTCTCCAACATGTCAGTGAAATCTATAGGACTTGAATCCTTAACAAAAAAAATAAAAACGAAGTAAGAAAAAAAAAAAAAAAAAAAAAAATGAAACTTTATTTTCATAAAAACAAACAAAAATAAAAAAAATTAAAAATATGTCCATTCATTGTTATAAAAAACAGAAAAAATAAAAAGGAAGTAAAAAAAAAATTGAAACTTTCTTTTCATAAAACAAAAAAAAATTAAAAAAATTAAAAATATGTCCATTCATTGTTATAAAAAACAATTTCATAAAAAACAACGAAGTGACTATTCGCAGCCGGCTGCGGCTATTCTAAAATGCTATTCGCAGCCGGCCGGCGGCGAAACCGGAAGTTGTCGAGTCGACGGTATTGATCTCAAAATTTGCGCTTTCTAAAGGTAAGATAATATTGAAACTGTGTTAACACGCCGCTAGCAGCTATAAAAAGTAACGCGAAATTGAAAATAATATTAGAATTTTTGCCAAGAAGTTCCCCCCCCCCCCGCTTAAAAAGTTAGTTGCCTCCCCCCACCTTAAAATTGTTAATTTGAACAGATTTTTTGAGGATTGAAAAAAAAAAAAACAAATACCAAATATTTTATGCTAGCAGCTATAAAAGTAACGCGAAATTGAAAATAATATTAGAATTTTTGCCAACGTGCGCTTTACACCAACGTTGATAAAATCTCCTATAAACAAAAGATAAAACTCTCCTACCATTTTCAGTCACAAGCTTATGTGCATTTGAATAGGACTGACTGAAGACAAAATGTCTAGTGAACCATGCATTTTCCGATACTTTGAATGGTCATAACTCCAGTTCTAATGAACCGATTTAAAGAAAACTAAAGACCATATTTATTTGTTATACTCTTCTTGATAATGTTTAATTTGAGTTTCTTGGATGTAAAAAAATGGTTTGGCATTGCTAGTTAAAACGATCTATTAACGGAAACGCGTGAATTATGTTTTACAAATTATTGTCTAGATGTAGGTGAATGCACGATGTCATTTTTACTTTTATGCAACGATAATTAATTGCTTTTCTGATTAGTCTTTTGTTACTTGGAAACTCGTGTTCTTTTAATTATTTCCTCATATCACTTAATTAATATTTGAACATTAATTATAAATCCCATTTTTAGTCACAATAATTATTGAGATGTATTTCTGCATCATATTTCTTTTCAGTATTGAATTAAACACAATGAATTTGATACAAGGTAATACATTCCCAACATTTGAAGCATTACGTGGGGCAATTACAAGCTATGAAAAGGCAACAGGTGCACTATTTGTGACTTACGGAAGTGAGAAGAATAAGGATTCAGCTACAAACGGTGATTTTCCATATCAAAGTATAAGATACCGATGCAAACAGGGTAAGATTAGGCCAAGTGACAGCAAAGGAGTGCGTGTTAATCAGTCATCATTCAAGCAAGGATGTACAGCAAGCTTGCGTGTACAATTGCAAAGAGAAGGTACTATATGCATGAAGATTACTGTATTTAGTGATACACACAACCATCCTGTCAACAAGGAAATTGCATCCTTTTATCCAGAAAACCGTCGCATTGAGTTGGATGAAAATGATACCAATATTTTGAAGTTCCAAATGGCAAAACCTATTGAAATCAAGAATTATTTGCAGCAGAAATATAACAAAAATGTCAGACCACATACTGTGTACAACTTGAAGCAAAAAGTGAAGCCTATTACTGGTACTGACAATGAAGAAATACAGTCAACAATGATGTCCATAAAAAATAATGGTGGTATGTACCACATTCAGAAGACAGAAGATGGTTCTTTAATATCTCTATCATTTCAGACAAAAGAGCAATTGTCACTGCTACAAAAATATCCTGAAGTTATTGTCATGGACTTCACATATAAGACAAATTCTAGTTTAATGCCATTATTAACAATTCATGCAATTGATTCTAACAATCGAGGCATCCCTGTTTTCCACTCCTACACCAGCAATGAAACAGCAGAATGTTTAATTCCAATTATGGAAAAATTCAAGGAAGGATATATCTGTGATGCAACACTTCTTTTTATTGTGGACAAAGATTTTTCTGAGATAAAGGCCTTAAGAGAGACATTTCCAGCTGTCCCAATTCATATATGTGCATTCCATGCAAGCTCAGCTATCAAGAAAGCCTTGGCTACATACGTCTCAAATAAAGCATGCCAAGATACAGTGCATAACCTATTCATGAAACAAAGGAGAACAATGGAGGAGGAAGAGTATGAGAACTTGAAAACATCAATTTCAAATTTGTTGCCTGATACAGGAAGAGTGTACTTTGAAAAAAATTGGTGGTCTATGCCTAAGTTATGGGCATTTTGTAAGAATGAAGCTACAGCTACATTTGGAGTTGATACAACAAACCACGCAGAATCATATCACCAAAAAATCAAGGTGTTCCTTAATGTTCAGAAAAGTCTTTCTGAATCGGTGAAAGGATTATTGGCATATGACAAGGAGATATTCAAAGCATCTTTGGATAGTGACAACAAAACATGGATTACACGGCAGTATCACACTAAAGATGATACACCTGAGGCTACAGAAATTTTCAGAAAATTACTTCCTCATGCGGCTAAACAAGTGCATTGTCAGCTTCAGTTGGCACGCAAAGAAAATGCAACTATCAAGGATACAACTAATTCATCTCATTGTTCCTGTTTATTCTACTCAATATATATTTTACCATGTAGACATATATTCAAGTTTAGAATGACAAATAATCTTTCAATATTTGCAGAAACCATTTGTTCTCAAAGATTCAAGAAGTCTAGACTGCAGAATAGTTCTGATGATATACCGATACCTACATCAAGTGCTGTATTAAAAAATGTTACAAAGAAAATACGTACTGTTGAGGACAAATATAAATGTTCACAAGCATTAATGAAGGAGTTTTCATCCTACCTATCTTTATTAGGAACTGAGGAATTTGAAGGGAAGCAGAAGTTTTTAGTAGATTTGCTACATGAATGGAAACAAGGTGATAATATTCAAATCCAAATTGAACAGGCTGAGATTACTAGAAACAGTGGTCTAATTCAACAGGAATTTGAAACTGAGCACTGGGAAGAGAATAAAGTAAACTCCAATATTGATCAAAGTTTGGAAAACAATGATATGCCAATGGTTGAATCCATTAGTACTAATGACTGTGAGACTCAAACAACAGCCCTCCAACTTCAGACAGAAAATTCAGTTCATCTTATGGATGACTTTCAATATACTGCACCAACTAAGATTGCTATAAGGGGACGGCCAAATCAACAACAAAATTTTACAAAGAGGAGAAGAAAGCAACTCGTGTCCTTTTCTTTACTACCAGATGAGCAAAGGAAAAGGATTTCATTTGAGGCAGTTGTTAAGGAAGAATATTGGTCTATGGAAAATATTCTTCATAATATTTATATAAAATCACCTGAGAATATGGGCTCAATTGTCTTGGATGCAGAATGCAATCTTGTATTGATAAGGGATAAGTTTTCTCATCATACTTATAAATGGATTCAGAGTTGTGTTGATCAGAAATTTAGGCAGAAATTGTATGTTTGCCCAGAATGTGAAAGGGTTGATGATCAGCAATTATGTACATTCCTATATACTTTCATTTAACTACTGTACCTTCCTACATATTTAGAGTCCCATTGCTCGCTGACTGCTGCATTCTTTGTATACGTATGTGTTTCGTATTAGTGCTAACATTTTTAAAACCCAGGAAAATCATACAAGTATTTTCAGCATTCATACCTTATACATATTATAAGTAGCATTGGCTGCTGCTATGTTTTTTATATACTGTATAATGTTTTAGGTCAGTTTGTAGGCCTTGTATACTGAAGTTTGTGGGAAATTTTAGCTGAAAACTTTTGTGGTGTTTCACGGATGATAATACCGGATTTATCTACATGGCAGAAGGAATGTTTTTCTAAATTTGAGTTAAACATATGCAGACCTAGCTATTTAAATAAATACTTTTGAATTTTGCTGTTTAATTTACTGTGATACGAAGTATCTATTGGCAGAAGTCTGCAGCCTTACAGAAATTTACACATTTTAAATGCTAAAAGATCATAAGAACTGAAAAAAAAAAAAAAACTTTCATAAATATATTTTTATTATGTTTTTTTACAGAAATGTACACATTTAAAATGCTAAAAGAGCATGAGAACTAAAAAAAAACTTTCATAAATATATTTTTTATTATCTTTTGTTACAGAAATTTACACATTTTAAATGCTAAAAGATCATGAGAAATGTAAATAAAAAAAAATTTTCATAAATATATTTTTATTGTGTTTGGTTTTTATTGTGGTTGGTTTTTATTATGTTTGGTTAAGAGAAGTTAAAACTTTTATATTATAAAAGGGTGCTTCTGCATTTTACGACCCGCGCTATTATTACAATTATTGAATTGTTAGGTGAAAGTACGGAATAGTTACAATACACCCTCCCTTCCCCATGTTAAATAATAGGTTTCTAAATAATAGCGTTAAAAATAGCTTGTGTCGTAAAGTGCAGGAGTAGCTATAAAAGGTAATGCCGAATCGGAAGAGTTCAAAATGAAAATAAAATAAATTCTCCGCTCCAAATAACAAATGGGAGAAAAAAAAGTTAAATTTTCCGCTTTGTTAGTAATTAAAAACCTAAACGAATTCTCAGCGGGCGGGTAGAATTTTGGCGAAACGGCCATTGAAAATAGTAATAGAAATTAGACTCCCTATCTTTCAAAGCTTATAACTACTCGAAAAATGCAATTTAAACCCTAATTTTTTTCTCAATAAAACGAGCAAAGACCAAATTTTAAAATAAGAGGTCTAATCGAAAAATATTCAATAATTTTTAAAAAATCCGTTTTCTTTAAAAAATATTTCAATAAAGTCAACGATTTTTAACTTTAAAAAGAATATATAACTTCCAAAATATCACGTACCTATAAAAAAGAATATTTAGTGGGTACTTCAATGCTTCATTTATAAGAATTCGTCCATAATAATATTTTATATTCCATGGACTTTTAAATAAACGATTTTGTTTAGCTCGGGGGGGGGGGGGTAAAAAATGCCGTAAGAAAAGCAACCATTTCAAATCTAGACGTAAGAACTGTCACATTCTAAAAACTACGGGCGGCTAGAAGGGAAATAATCAAGTATGGACGCGTTATCTCCCTTTGACACTTTTCATTTCATTTCATATTGTTGCACATTTAGCCTACCATATGAAGGAACGTTAAAATGTCATGCATTTCATATCGCGTCGTACAATTATATCAAATGGAAGCATTTCAATTTTTTTTCTTTAATATCCTAAAGAAATACATGCACGTCTTATTTATTGTATTTAAAAAAAAAAATCGACTAAGTGAATTTTTTTTTTTTTATATCAAAAAATAGAAAACATTGAATGAAGTAGAAAAAATTGTCATCACCAGACAAAACTTACGGGACGTATAAACAAGAATACAATCTTTCACTTAAAAAAAAAAAAAAAAATCAACAAGGTTTTAGAAAAAAACAAGTTTTAAAATTCAGATTTTACAGGTAAATTTGCAAAAAACATTTTTTTGTTTTTGCTTTAAATTTTAATATTTTATTTATTGATCATTTATCTTCAATTTGTGATTATATCACGTTGGTGAGTCAATTAATTATATAAATTTGCATACACAATTCAAAATGTCTGTCTAAATTATAAAAAAAAAAAAACCTTACCAGAAATTTATATTCACTTTATTGAAAAGATCATAAAATTTCACATTTAACCTGAAAATTACGTAAAAATTGAACTAATAGAAAAATTTAGATCGATTTTTAAAGTTAAAAAAGTTAAAAAAAAAAAAAAAGTGAACTCGTAAAAATCAATGTATTTGTATACGTAAAAAAATGGCTGCTTGTAACATCGGAGAAACGCGCTTAGACATTTTGTAAACATTGTTTTTAAAAAATAAAAAATAATACTTCTATTATGTTTTAAACGACTGTAATAGTTTATTTTGGAAGTATAATATTTCATAAGGAAAATAAACAACCCACTTTAAAAACAGAAATTACGAGTTTTATATATTTTATTCGCAGTTTTTTGTTGGGGGTGTCAAAAATTCCGCCCAAAATTCTGATACACCTAGCGGGCGGGCGGGCGGGCAACGAAGCCTGTAAAATGGCGACAGGTAGAGCCAGTCTCCAGGGGTTAATACCATCTAATGTCAGGAATAACACGATGTTACGGGACCACTGATTGGTCTTGTCGCTAATGAGACAAGATCGGGGATTGGCCACTAAAGGGCCTCCCCGACCAAACCCTTTTTTTCTTTCAGCGGGAAATCTTAATTTCCCTTGCTTACCAAAAAATTCCTAGCTGAAGACAGTCGTGAAAAAAGACAGCAGAAAATGGCCTGGTAGTCGTATTCTTCGACAGGATTGACTAAAACCACTCCAAGTCTCCCAGAGCCTAAATGCAACGACTGTACATTAATCTCATCAAGGGATTATGAACTACTCGGCCCATGCCAGCAAAATAAGACCAACTAATTTTGCAACAGACCTACCTATGGCAGTCAACTTTTTCTTCAAGACCACGGTAAGTTCTGTTTCATTTTGTTACGTCTGACACTGGGCCTATTTTCAGGCTATGAGAGAGTTTTCTCACATAGCATTTTGCAAAATTAGTTGTTTTAATGATTCCTAGTACCTTCTAATTCAATAACAAAAAAATAGTACCTTCTAATTCAATAACAAAAAAATATTATTAGCTGAGTACGATAATTCGTTTGTTGCCTTTGTTTAACTAATAGGCTGCTTCTTGGTTTAACTAACATTTTTAAAACCAAGAGGAATCATTAATTCGAAGTATATATATATATATAAGTAAAAAAAAAAACAAATTAAATTAATAGTAAGATAAGATATTTTCTTCTATTTTTATGTGTTTCTTCCATGTTATGATAAATTTCTTAGTTTCGGTTGTTGTAAAAAAAAAAAAATTTACTTTTGGTTTCGGTCTAGAAGGATTCCTCCTTTTCTAATTTAAACATTGTGTTCTACCACTATTTGTTCGTAAATTTGACATTATTATTTATCCGTAAAAAAAAGGGAGTTTTGTTTTTTGGTTTCGGTCTAGAAGGATTCTCCCTTTCCAAAATGTCTCCGTCTCGCAAGGAGCTTGAGGCCAGCCTGGCGGCTAAGAGAGTCAGGATAACTACTACGGTAGAGAGACTTACCCATGACGCTTCTCCTAGACTAATAGCCTGTAGTGTTTCTGACGTAAAAAGATGGCTGCTAGACTGTGAAAGTCTAGTCGACCAAATTATGACTAAATGTCTCGCTGAGGAACGAGCTGAGATATGTGACAAAAACCACGCGTTTACTGTCTCGGTTCGTGAAACGCTTCTGGAATTCGAAGCACCAACAATGAGAGGAGATGGGAAGAAAGGGAAATCCCCTATAATTAAGTTGGAGGTAGATTGTCCGACATTCGTGGATAACCCTCCAGGGAATAAATTCTCTTTTAGAACTTTTCTGAAGAGATTCGAATTTTATACATCGTCGTTGGACGATGATTCTGATAAGCTTCTGTTGTTAAAAACGAAGCTAGGCGGAAAAGCTTTCGAGATGGTGTCCGAACTTGATATCAAGCCGGACAACTATCTGAAAGCTATAAATATTTTAAGGGAAAAATTCTACAACCCTGCCGATATAAAAAATAAAATTTTTGAAGAAATGCTTTCTTCCACAGATACTATAGGGGATATATATTGATAGAGTCAAGGCCGACCTGGTCGAGCTCGACAACTACTTCAAGGGAGATTTTTTTGTAGACGGCTCGGTTTCAGGCGAGCTTGTCGCTCACATTGTGTTAAAACGAATTCCTAACGGAATGTGTAAACAATTAATGTCCCGAGCCAGGACAAGGTACCCTTCCCTTAAAACAATAATGGAAGTTATCCCCGAAATTCTGGAGATTGACATGGCGACGCCAGCCTGGAAAGGGCGCGAAATTGGCCCGCCAAAACCGTCCACCATTTTGTCCAACAGGCAACAGGGAGAAAATGCAAATTCTTTAAAGAATTCCTTTCAATCTCGGAAGGAATTAAAACCTGAAAAACCCTCTCCCCCAAGCAACAATTATTATAGGTCGTGCAAGTTGTGCGATAAAACTGACCATAGCGCTAGGGACTGTACGACTTATAAGACCTTTGATGTTAGACTTGAGAGAGCGGGAGCATTAAATTTATGCACCAAATGTTTGGGCTCACATAAGGAAGCTAAATGTCCAGGCATAAAAGGTTTTCCTTATGCATGTGGTTCCTGTGGGTTAAGGTCCCATTTTTCAGCGATGTGCCCAAAGTCGCCCAAACCTTTCGTCGGGAAAACGATTCTGGCAGAACATGGCAGCTGCATATTTCCTGTGATAAGGGTCTCATTAGAGAGAGAACAACGTCCTGTGTCTTTTAACTGCCTCGTCGATACTGGCAGCCAAAAATCCTTTTTCTCTAATGCAATTTTGAGGAAATTATGCTCTCGGGAGAATCTAACCCCTAATTCTGTAGTTATGCCCATTAATACCTTTATTGGTACAAAAACCCTAGACCTCTACGAACTTGGGGTGTCAGTGAAAATAGGGGCGCAAAAGCCCTTTTTCCATGCTGGACTATTTACGGATAGTTTAAATTTAAAATTTAACGTGTCACAGTTTAATGAAGTGACAACCAATATAAAAGAGGCAGGATTTCGACTCTGTCATGGGTACGAGAGTATGAACGACACATTATTACATGGTCTTGTTGGGTTGGATATAATCCAACGTATGAAAAAATTCCAGCTCATAAGTTGTCTTAATGGTTCTGCTTGGGAAACCTCCAATGGAATTATCCCGTTTGGGAATGTGGGCTGTTTTGCGAAAGGTCAAGCCGATACTTTGGAAAATCCACTTGACATAACCCCCTTTGAAAATATTGTCCGCTCGTTGCCCAAGTGTTCAAACTATTTAATTGAGGGTGCCTTAAACCCTGTGTCTTCATTCCATGACCCACTGGGCCCATTTTTCGAAGACTCCTCCGTTGAGCGCGGAGTGGAGAAATTCTTATCCCTAGATTCTATAGGGATAGATGAAAAATCAAATTTATCTTCGTATGATGAAGATAAAATTACTAAATTTAAGAAAACCGTAGTTTTAAGAGACGGTAAATATTACGTTGATTTACCGTGGGATGACGAGAAGTTGTCCCTGGTCGATTCCAACTACATTCCAGCCTTGAAAATCATGCAAAGGGTGGCCATCTCCTTGGAAAAAAGGGGTCTTTATGACAAGTATACTCAGGTCTTCCATGAGTACGAGGAACTTGGAGTTATAGAACAGATCTATGTTCCTCCGGGAGAATATAAAAATTACTGTTGGATCCCCCATCGTCCGGTCATAAAACAAGGAACTGGGGTTACCACCAAGATGCGACCTGTATTCAATTGCTCCTTCAAGAGACGAGGAGGTGTTTCCCTTAATGATGCGGCCTATGCTGGTGTCAACCTAACTGCCCAATTGTTGGACCTCTTGCTGGTCTTCCGGAAGAACAATTATGTACTTTTGGGGGACCTGAAAAAAGCCTTCCTCCAGGTCCGTCTGAGGACTAATAAGGATAAAAATAGATTTTGTTTTTTCTTGAAGGTGAATGAGAATTTGCGTGCTTATAGATACAATACAGTAATATTCGGCTTCAATGCAAGCCCATTCATTTTAAGTTGTATCATCAAGCTGCATACAGAGGGATACCCTGATGATGTTCCCTCCTCTGTGCTCCATAATAATTTTTATGTCGACAATCTGGTCGCTACCAATAGTGATTTCAATTCTCTTTGTTCAACCTACGAAACAGTACGAGAAAGATTAATGGATGCTGGATTTGAACTTCAGTCTTGCAATTCCAACCACAATCACTTACAAATTAAAATGATCGAGGATGGGACCCTGGTTTCTCCTCCTCCCCCCATTGAAAAGGTGTTAGGGTACCATTATTCTCCACAGAGAGATTCTGTGTGCTTGGCACCCGTAGCGATAGATTCTAAGGTCAACACCAAGCGAGGAATCTTGTCTCAGACTTCCAGAATCTTTGACCCATTATCGTTGTTCCTTCCTGTCACAGTCCAGGGCAGGATCCTAATCAGTCAACTGTGGAGGAACAATTTATCCTGGGACCAAGAAATCCCAGAAAATTTCACCGATGCTTGGCAGAATCTCGCTGGTGAGTTGAACGATTTGAGTGGGATTGAGTTTCCAAGGAATGCCTTGGTGAATGACGTTCCTACTGATTTCTTATGCTTTTGCGATTCTTCCAAACTTGCGTACGGATTTTCGCTGTATGCCAAGCAGGGGTCGCAGTGTCACCTTGTATTCGCAAAGGGAAAGGTGGCTCCTCTTAAGAAAAAAACCCTACCCATTCTGGAACTTATGGCAATTTATCTTGCTTTTAAGGTCGTCCCTAATGTGTTAAGGGCCTTGCAGCCTGTCGACGTCCGTGATTTGTTTGTAGTCTCTGATGCCCAGGTGGCATTGTCTTGGGTGTTGAACGGTAGGGGTACAAAGAAAAATCTCTTTGTGGAAAACCGAATTTTGGACATTAAGAGGATGTTGGAAGCTATCAAAAATGATTTTGGTATCTTACCTCAATTTAAATATGTCCCTTCTGCTGAAAACCCGGCAGATTTGTTAACCAGGGGTCTTTCCTCTGCTAAGTTCCGGCAATTTTTCGATTTGTGGGTTCATGGCCCTGATTGGGCAAATCGAAGTGCTGTTGATTGGCCAATAACTCCGTTACCGTGTCTGAATGACACTAATAAAAAGATTGTCTCTTGCTTTCTTTCCAATGAGGCTACTTCGGAAGAGAATATTCTTCCGTTTAATATTTCAAAATTCTCTTCCTTGACGAAGACAATCGGTGTGCTGGAGAAGGTTTTGCGGTTTGTCGATAAATTGAAACATAGACAAACCGATACTGTTAAAAGGGCAAAGTTTTTGCTTTTCTCTAGTATGCAGAGGAAAGAATTCCCCTGCGAATTAAATTACTTAAGGGAACCTGCTGGTAAAACTATACCGCCAAGAGTAAGTGCCCTTGGATTATTCTTGGATAATGAAGGATTGCTGCGCGCTACAGGTCGTATACAAAGTTCTGATATTCACCCATATCAAGTCAAACACCCCATCATCTTAGGTAAATATCATGATTTGACTCGACTAGTGGTTCAGGAGGCACACTGGAATTGCAGTCATCTCGGAGTTAGCTCAACCCTAACCAAGTTAAGACTAATGGGGTTTTGGATCCCTCAAGGGAGACAATCAGTGAAGGGCATCCTCCGCCATTGCATGACATGCAAAAAAATAAATTCTCTGCCTTGTCAGACCCCTTCGGGTTCTCAACTACCAGCCCACCGGACAAATTTTGTTCGCCCATTCAACCAAGTTGGTGTTGACTTTTCTGGCCATTTTTGGATAAAGGGGAACAATGAGGATACCAAAATGTATCTCTTGTTGTTTACCTGTATGAGTCTCAGGGCTGTACATCTTGAACTGTTGCCTGACATGAGCACACGTTCTTTTCTACTGGCATTTGTCAGGTTTACTAACCTATTTGGTGTCCCTTCCTACGTTTATTCTGATAATGCCAAAACCTTCTTGGCTGCTGGTATCTCGTTGTCAGAAGTATTCATTTCTGATGAGTTCAAGGAACAATTCAGATCAACTTCAATTAGACATGTTACCATCCCTCTTTATTCCGCATGGCATGGAGGCACATGGGAGCGGATGATACAAACCGTGAAACAGTGTTTCCACAAATTAATTGGTAGAAGGAAGATCGAATATTTCAACTTCCTAACTATTGTTTCTGACGTAGAGAAGGCCATTAATGACAGACCCCTCACCTACGTTGACTCTGCGGAAAGGGGATTGGAAACTTTGACCCCTAATCATTTTCTGCAAACGGGCTATAGCCCACGCTTGATATTGGGAAACATGGAGGTCGATGATCTCTGTCCTGACACCCCGAGTAGGGTGCAATTGTTAAACTCTCTGCAGCTGAGAGATGAATTTGTTGAAAAATTCCGCAAAATTTGGTACAACGAATATCTTCTCTCCTTAAGGGAGGGAGATAGAGAGATGATCAGTCAAGTTACTGAAAGGATTTCAGTCGGTGACGTTGTTTTGATTAAAACACCCAACAAACCTAGACCTTTCTGGAGTCTTGGTAAGGTGCTCAACCTCATCTACGGAAACGATGGAAAGGCTCGTTCTGCTCGCATATTAAGGGATGGGTGTGAACAAATCCACTCCCTAAAACATTTGTTCCCTTTGGAAATGAAGGATAATCCTGAATCCTCTTCGTCAGAGTTTGTGGAGGAGGGAGGTCCCTTTATCTGCCCAACTTGTTCCATTGAGAATGATGGATCATCTCCAATGGTATGTTGCGATAAGTGCAACAAGTGGTATCATTTTAACTGCGTCGGAGTTAATGAACAAGATACCACCGGAATTTGGTTTTGTCCAAATTGTTCGGAAAACATGTTATGTTAGGTTGGGTTAATTTCCCCATTGTAGCAATTAAAGATGAATTGTCTACTGACTTATGTTATTATAGTTTTTTCTTTCTAGTTGTTAATTATTGATACTGTTGATTTGGTTAAAACTGTTAGCTGAAACTTTACTCATTTCTGTGGTAGAAACACATAATATTTATCCTTAGGGATTAGCCTCATTTGTTCAATAGAAATCAAACATAAAACAATCTGTTTCATTTTAATAACTTTAAAAAAAAAAAAAAAAAAAGTAATCGATTACCGATTACTTTTTTCTTGCCCCCTTGGGAGTGTGTCAGGAATAACACGATGTTACGGGACCACTGATTGGTCTTGTCGCTAATGAGACAAGATCGGGGATTGGCCACTAAAGGGCCTCCCCGACCAAACCCTTTTTTTCTTTCAGCGGGAAATCTTAATTTCCCTTGCTTACCAAAAAATTCCTAGCTGAAGACAGTCGTGAAAAAAGACAGCAGAAAATGGCCTGGTAGTCGTATTCTTCGACAGGATTGACTAAAACCACTCCAAGTCTCCCAGAGCCTAAATGCAACGACTGTACATTAATCTCATCAAGGGATTATGAACTACTCGGCCCATGCCAGCAAAATAAGACCAACTAATTTTGCAACAGACCTACCTATGGCAGTCAACTTTTTCTTCAAGACCACGGTAAGTTCTGTTTCATTTTGTTACGTCTGACACTGGGCCTATTTTCAGGCTATGAGAGAGTTTTCTCACAAACCATTTTAAATCTAGACGTAAAAACTGTCACATTCTAAAAACTACGGGCGGCTAGAAGGGAAATAATCAAGTATGGACGCGTTATCTCCCTTTGACACTTTTCATTTCATTTCATTTTGTTGCACATTTAGCCTACCATATGAAGGAACGTTAGAATGTCATGCATCGCGTCGTACAATTATATCAAATGGAAGCATTTCAATTTTTTTTCTTTAATATCCTAAAGAAATACATGCACGTCTTATTTGTATTTAAAAAAAAAAGCGACTAAGTGAATTTTTTTTTTTATATCAAAAAATAGAAAACATTGAATGAAGTAGAAAAATTGTCATCACCGGACAAAACTTACGGGACGTATAAACAAGAATACAATCTTTCATTAAAAAAAAAAAAAAAAAATCAAGTGGTTTTAGAAAAAAACAAGTTTTAAAATTCAGATTTTACAGGTAAATTTCCAAAAAACATTTTTTTGTTTTTGCTTTAAATTTTAATATTTTATTTATTGATCATTTATCTTCAATTTGTGATTATATCACGTTGGTGAGTCAATTAATTATATAAATTTGCATACACAATTCAAAATGTCTGTCTAAATTATAAAAAAAAAAAAAAAACCTTACCAGAAATTTATATTCACTTTATTGAAAACAGCATAAAATTTCACATTGAACCTGAAAATTACGTAAAAATTGAACTAATAGAAAAATTTAGATCGATTTTTAAAGTTAAAAAATCGAAAAAAAAAAAAAAGTGAACTCGTAAAAATCAATGTATTTGTATACGTAAAAAAATGGCTGCTTGTAACATCGGAGAAACGCGCTTAGACATTTTGTAAACATTGTTTTTAAAAAATAAAAAATAATACTTCTATTATGTTTTAAACGACTGTAATAGTTTATTTTGGAAGTATATTTCATAAGGAAAATAAACAACCCACTTTAAAAACAGAAATTACGAGTTTTATATATTTTATTCGCAGTTTTTTGTTGGGGGTGTCAAAAATTCCGCCTAAAATTCTGATACACCTAGCGGGCGGGCAACGAAGCCTGTAAAATGGCGACAGGTAAAGCCAGTCTCCAGGGGTTAATACCATCTAAACGGTAAATTTGCTGTGGGGTTGATTATCAGATTCGTTGTCAGCGACCCGAAAACCTGTGTAAGAAGGCAGGACTAAAGTGATCGGTGTTATGAAAGAATGGTAATATCGCGGTTCAAAAAATCAGTAAATACGCTAATTTTATTAAAAATAAACTTTGCCAAAAACACAAATTATTTACTAAAAACAAAAATATTTCGCAACTGAGCAAGTGATAAGCCACGCCCATGCCGTTCTCTGTACCCCAAATTCTCCGCTGTGTTAGTAACGAAAAACTAAAACAAATAATTAAAATGAAAAGACGTTAAATTCTCCGCTCAAAATAAAAAATGGGAGAGAGAAAAATTAAATTCGCCACTGTGTTGGTAATTAAAAATTAAAACAACTTATTTTTTACTTGTAAACTGGTTTATTAATTGTAGAAAACAAAAATAAACGGGAGAAAAAAGCAGCTCAAAATGAAAGAAATTGTTAAATTCTATTACAAAAGGAAACAAATTATTTTTACAATTCTAGCCAAGAATTTACTTAAGATTTGTCTGACGTCACTTCCGGTCAGCTGATGCGACCGGCTGCGAATATCAACGGCCTTAAATTAATATAAAAAAATATGCGGTCTCGTTTATGAACATAATAAACGCTTTAAAATAAGTGACTTAGCCAGTTAGGTAGAAAACGGACACTTAGAAAATCGATTTTATTTAAAAAACATTAAACGAGTAAAAATATTTTTTTTAAATATTAGGGGGGGGGGCTATAGTCTATTTTAAAAAAACAATATCTCCTTCAAGAACGATCATAAAATGTGTTTTCAATCGATATTTATTCAATAAGGGACCAGTTTTCCAACCAAGCGAAAGGGGACGAGTTTTCCGGGGTCGAGTTTTCTCGAGACGAGTTTTCCTAAATTCGTTACCGTGACATAGGTTCACATATATGCGGCGAGTTTTTAATAGTATTTTGTATAGTTTTTTTTATTTATAATGTCGCGGCTTGGCCGCTAACAAACAACAACAACAACAACGACGGCATTACAAACGACCAGCAATTAATAGACTCTACCAAAATCAGCAGTAGCAAGTAAACAACAACAACAACAACGACAGCATTACAAACGAACAGCAATTAATAGACTCTACCGAAATCAGCAGTAGCAAGTAAACAACAACAACAACAACAACAACAGCGCGACAGACGACAACCAATTGAGGGCCTTTCGCCAAAATCATCAGCAGCAGCAATGTCGGCGGCTGTCACGTGATTTCAGGGCCCCGTTGTAGAAAAGAAATTTAAAAAAAACATCTTTTCTACAACAATAACAAAAACAACAAACTTTAATTTCCTGGAAAAAAACTTTGAAATACAAACAACGAAATCCTTCAGCATCGACTGCTCGTAAAGAACACATCCGGGAATTAATATTAACTGTTGTTTATAAATAGAAACAATTTCCTGCCCGTCCCCGGTATCTAGCAGCCCTCTGAATATTTTCGGCGATATTTTCGCCGCTCGTTGGCTTGGTTTTTTCGGCAAAGCTCTGCACTTGCTCACGGTTCCCTAACCGTTCGACGCTCGCGCAATCACTGTGACTCCAGTCTCACCACTGTAGCAGTCCAGTCCACCACCACTACAGTGGCTCCGGTCTCCACGCCGTAGAAGTCCACTACCACTACAGTGGCTCCGGTCTCCACGCCGTAGAAGTCCACTACCACTACAGTGGCTCCGGTCTCCACGCCGTAGAAGTCCACATCATCACCACGACTCTGGCCTCCATGTCGTCTGTACCTTTCATACACTGACTTCTTCCTTCAGTGTCAGTCCGATCCGAGCGTCCGTCCGTACTTGATGAACACTGAACCCTCAGTGTTTGCTAATTCGTTCGTCTGTACCTCTCATACACTGACTTCTTCCTTCAGTGTCAGTCCGATCCGAGCGTCCGTCCGTACTTGATGAACACTGAACCCTCAGTGTTGCTAATTCGTTCGTCTGTACCTCTCATACACTGACTTCTTCCTTCAGTGTCAGTCCGATCCGAGCGTCCGTCCGTACTTGATGAACACTGAACCCTCAGTGTTGCTAATTCGTTCGTCTGTACCTCTCATACACTGACTTCTTCCTTCAGTGTCAGTCCGATCCGAGCGTCCGTCCGTACTTGATGAACGCTGAACCCTCAGTGTTGCTAATTCGTTCGTCTGTACCTCTCATACACTGACTTCTTCCTTCAGTGTCAGTCCGATCCGAGCGTCCGTCCGTACTTGATGAACGCTGAACCCTCAGCGTTGCTAATTCGTTCGTCTGTACCTCTCATACACTGACTTCTTCCTTCAGTGTCAGTCCGATCCGAGCGTCCGTCCGTACTTGATGAACACTGAACCCTCAGTGTTTGCTAATTCGTTCGTCTGTACCTCTCATACACTGACTTCTTCCTTCAGTGTCAGTCCGATCCGAGCGCCCGTCCGTACCTAGTGGATGCTGAAAACTCAGTGTTGCCAATTGTCCGTCCGTTCCTCTCATAGCCTGAGGCTAACGTATCAGTAACATCTCAGTCGGACCCAAGTCAAACAATCACCCGCATCAGTTACCACGCCGATTCCTCCGACGTCATTCCAGCTTACGGCGAACCGACAAGCATCCCCCTTACCGAATACACCGGCGACGGATCCCGGACCAGCATCGCCCAGTGAACAAATTTGCATTTGCCACCCTTTCGTTTGTTTAAATAAAAGGCGAATCTTCGTCTTTAAACTAAACCACCAGAGTTTGTCATTTCTTCTTTGTCCTGTTGTTTCATTCCTTGTCCTTGTGTCTGATATATATTTAGTTGCACGGTCAGTTGGCTAACCACCTTCAGGCCTCCCCGCAACAAGTGGTGACCCCGACGTGATACTACAGACACAGGCTTGGAAAAATAGACAGGCAGAGAAGATGGCAGAAAGCACAGAGCCGGAGATTAACTTTTCTGCCCCGCTGGTCCAGTTACCGCCTTACAATCCAGTGAACCCCAGGAGTTGGTTCATCCAGCTCGAAGCAATTTTTGCAGCCCGGAGGGTCGTTCGCCAGGACTCGAAATACGCCTCAGTGGTGCAGGCACTACCTCCATCTATGGTAGAAGAAGTAGAGGACATCCTCCTCAACACTCCAGAGCAACTCCCATATACCTGCCTTAAGGAAGCAATCCTCAAGCGAACCGGCCGTTCAGACGAGGATCTCATCAGAGACCTATTTTCGAATGTGACTCTCGGGGACAGAACCCCATCCCAGCTCCTGCGACTGATGAAGAGCCGACTCGGCAACAACAGCATGGCAGAGCCCATTCTCCGCGGTCTTTGGTTGGATCGGCTTCCGCAAAACATTACCCAGGTCCTGGCACTAGTACCCGTAGAGACGCCCCTGGAAATAGTGGCAGACTCGGCCGACAAAGTATACTCACAGGCACACCAACGGATACATCATGTCGAGAGTGACCCCGGGCACCGCTCACGACGATTGGAAGACGAACTTACTCGACTGCGAGCAGAGCTGAGAGAGCTCAAACTCTCCCTACGCCAGAGACAACGTAGCCCAATACCCCACACCCGGAACCGAAGCCGTACCCGCTCCCCAAGCCGAGGACAAAGGAACCTCCCAGGCACATGTTGGTACCACCAATCCTTCGGTGACCGGGCCCAAAAATGCCAACCTCCTTGCAATTACAATAAGGCCCAGGGAAACGAATAAACCGACAGACAGCGACGACTACTCCTGTCGGGACACATCCACACAGTCGTCTTTTCTATGTGTGGGACCGTAATAACAGTCTCAAATTCTTAGTGGACACCGGCGCCGCTATCAGTGTTATACCACCCACCAACAGACCCACCCTGAAACCCACCTCCTTTCAACTTCGAGCAGCAAATGGATCAACCATACAAACCTTCGGCAACAAGGAACTAACCCTCAACCTCAACCTCAGGCGGGATTTCAAATGGTCATTTACATTGGCCGATGTGAAAACACCATTACTCGGTGCCGATTTCCTGGCCTATTACAACCTGTCCGTCCACATGAGGACAAGGACCCTGTCTGACGGCGTGACCTCGATAAAAATCATAGGAACCCCTTCAAGCCTCAACACGACGGGAATCAGCGTGGCAACACAACACGATCCACGGTACGCAACCATCCTGCACCGGTACAAGGACCTAACTCAGCCCATTAAATCTACCGATGCAGGGGAACACCAGACGCAACACCACATTAAGACGACCGGACAACCAGCATTTTCCCGACCCAGAAGACTACCTCCACACAAACTAGCTTACGCCAAGAAAGCATTTGAAGAGATGTTGGCGGACAACACCATCCGCCCATCGGACAGCCCATATGCTTCACCACTGCACCTGGTACCCAAACCGAACGGCGAGTTCCGTATATGCGTGGACTATCGGAAACTAAATTCATCCACGGTCCCCGACCGGTACCCCGTTCCTCACATCCATGACTTCGCCGCCGGCCTACAGGGAGCCAGAATTTTTTCGAAAATAGACCTGACTAAGGCCTACTATCAGGTCCCAGTGGCCTCAGAGGACATCCCAAAGACAGCAGTGACAACTCCCTTTGGACTCTTTGAGTTTACCAAAATGCCTTTCGGATTACGCAACGCAGCCCAAACATTTCAGAGACTCATAGACGAAGTCTTGCGTGGACTACCTTACGTCTATGCTTACATTGACGACATCCTGGTGGCTAGCAGAGATGCTGACCTACACGAGAAACATCTGGATGAAGTGTTCCGCCGCCTAGCACATTACGGCCTCCGGATCAACCCAGACAAATGCGAATTCGGAGCACAACACATTGACTTTTTAGGCCATCACACCGACGCTCGTGGAATCACCCCTCTGCCAGAGAAAGTAGAAGCTATCCAGAATTTTCCGGTACCCACATCAATCAAGCAGCTGCGACGTTTCCTGGGAATGATAAATTTTTACCGAAGATTCATCCCAGGATGCTCAAGTCTCCTCACCCCTCTGACGAATATCATACAGAGAAAAAACAAACCCATCTCTCTGGAAGGCGACCAGCTGAAGTCCTTCCACACAGCAAAAGCATCACTGGCTAACTTCACGAAATTAGCACACCTTGACCAGGACGTCCGAACGCGGATATTCCTCACGACAGACGCTTCAGACACTGGAGTCGGGGCCGTGGTAGAACAAGAAATCGATAATCAGCGAAGTCCAATCGCATTCTTCTCAGCTAAATTATCGTCGGCACAGTCGAGGTACAGCACCTTCTCAAAAGAACTCCTGGCAATATACCTTGCCATCAAGCACTTCCGGCACCTATTGGAAGGAAGACATTTCACGGTTCTTACAGATCACAAACCGTTAACAACCTCCCTGTCAAACAACTCTGACAAGTATTCGACACGCGAAATCAGGCATTTGGACTACATTTCGCAGTTCACGTCCGACATCCAATACGTGAAAGGAAGAGACAATGCTGTTGCCGACGCCCTGTCCCGCTCTGACGTCAACTCTATTGAAGACGGCCCACTCAGCCAAGAGATGATAGCGACAGCTCAGGAATCCGACACAACCCTCCCTGAGGCCTTAGAAAACACATCTCTGCAACTAAAGGAATTTCCGGCACCGTTCAGCAGTAAGACCTTGTACTGCGACACAAAGTTGAGCAATCCCAGGCCCTACGTACCACCGGCACTAAGGAAACAAATCTTCAACCACTTTCATGGATTATCACACCCCAGCAAACGGGCAACCGTTAAACTTATCGCTGACCGTTTCGTCTGGCCTAACATGAACTTCGATGTCCGGAACTGGGTAGCGACTTGCCTTGAGTGTCAGAAATGCAAAGTCCAACGACACACGAAATCTCCACCAGGCACATTCAACAACCCTGACGCACGATTTAGCCATATTCATGTCGACATCGTCGGACCCCTCCCGATGTGCCAGGACTTTCAATACCTCCTCACCATAGTCGACCGATTCTCCAGGTGGCCAGTAGCAGTACCCATCAGTGACACCTCTGCTAACACTGTAGCAAAGACAGTACTGCGAGAATGGATAGCCATCTTCGGCGTACCCGGTATCATTACCACAGACCGAGGTGCGCAGTTCCAATCCTCACTTTTCCAAGGATTTACGCAGATGCTCGGCGTTAAACATATAAAAACCACCGCCTATCACCCATGCGCCAACGGTCTCGTCGAACGATTTCATCGAACACTCAAAGTTTCTCTATCTACGAAACACCCCACTAACAACTGGGTGGATGAACTCCCCCTAATACTCCTATCTATCCGGAACTCTCTCAAAGAGGATTTGGAATGTTCACCAGCGGAAATAGTATTTGGCACACCACTCTCCTTGCCCGGTCAATTTTTCGATGATACGAAGCTTGACCTCACTGCTACAAACTCTTTCACCCAAGAACTACGCCATAAAATGGCCCAGTTAAAGTACTCACAGCCAAGGCAACCCACACCAAACACCCACGTTCCACAACAGCTCCGGGATTGCGAATTTATTTTCATCCGTAATGACGCGGTCAAGAAGCCCCTGACACCGACATACCAGGGTCCCTTTAGAGTCCAGAAACGCTCGGACAAGCACCTCACCATCGAGCGAGGAAATCGAACAGACACCGTCTCGATCGATAGAGTAAAACCTGCTCGACTAGAGAAATCCATACACGAGCCTGAACGCAGCTCAATCCATAGAGATCCCCCATCTGCACCAGAAAGCATCCGGGTACAACCTGCTCCACCAGAGCCAGCAGCGGATCATGAAGCACACACCATCCCACCAAGAAAAACCCGTGTAGGAAGGAAAGTCACCTTCCCAGAAAAATACAAATCGTACATTTACTTTAATTGATAACGATCAATTATCCAGGGAGGGGGCCTTGTCGCGGCTTGGCCGCTAACAAACAACAACAACAACAACGACGGCATTACAAACGACCAGCAATTAATAGACTCTACCAAAATCAGCAGTAGCAAGTAAACAACAACAACAACAACGACAGCATTACAAACGAACAGCAATTAATAGACTCTACCGAAATCAGCAGTAGCAAGTAAACAACAACAACAACAACAGCGCGACAGACGACAACCAATTGAGGGCCTTTCGCCAAAATCATCAACAGCAGCAATGTCGGCGGCTGTCACGTGATTTCAGGGCCCCGTTGTAGAAAAGAAATTTAAAAAAAACATCTTTTCTACAACAATAACAAAAACAACAAACTTTAATTTCCTGGAAAAAAACTTTGAAATACAAACAACGAAATCCTTCAGCATCGACTGCTCGTAAAGAACACATCCGGGAATTAATATTAACTGTTGTTTATAAATAGAAACAATTTCCTGCCCGTCCCCGGTATCTAGCAGCCCTCTGAATATTTTCGGCGATATTTTCGCCGCTCGTTGGCTTGGTTTTTTCGGCAAAGCTCTGCACTTGCTCACGGTTCCCTAACCGTTCGACGCTCGCGCAATCACTGTGACTCCAGTCTCACCACTGTAGCAGTCCAGTCCACCACCACTACAGTGGCTCCGGTCTCCACGCCGTAGAAGTCCACTACCACTACAGTGGCTCCGGTCTCCACGCCGTAGAAGTCCACTACCACTACAGTGGCTCCGGTCTCCACGCCGTAGAAGTCCACATCATCACCACGACTCTGGCCTCCATGTCGTCTGTACCTTTCATACACTGACTTCTTCCTTCAGTGTCAGTCCGATCCGAGCGTCCGTCCGTACTTGATGAACACTGAACCCTCAGTGTTTGCTAATTCGTTCGTCTGTACCTCTCATACACTGACTTCTTCCTTCAGTGTCAGTCCGATCCGAGCGTCCGTCCGTACTTGATGAACACTGAACCCTCAGTGTTGCTAATTCGTTCGTCTGTACCTCTCATACACTGACTTCTTCCTTCAGTGTCAGTCCGATCCGAGCGTCCGTCCGTACTTGATGAACACTGAACCCTCAGTGTTGCTAATTCGTTCGTCTGTACCTCTCATACACTGACTTCTTCCTTCAGTGTCAGTCCGATCCGAGCGTCCGTCCGTACTTGATGAACGCTGAACCCTCAGTGTTGCTAATTCGTTCGTCTGTACCTCTCATACACTGACTTCTTCCTTCAGTGTCAGTCCGATCCGAGCGTCCGTCCGTACTTGATGAACGCTGAACCCTCAGCGTTGCTAATTCGTTCGTCTGTACCTCTCATACACTGACTTCTTCCTTCAGTGTCAGTCCGATCCGAGCGTCCGTCCGTACTTGATGAACACTGAACCCTCAGTGTTTGCTAATTCGTTCGTCTGTACCTCTCATACACTGACTTCTTCCTTCAGTGTCAGTCCGATCCGAGCGCCCGTCCGTACCTAGTGGATGCTGAAAACTCAGTGTTGCCAATTGTCCGTCCGTTCCTCTCATAGCCTGAGGCTAACGTATCAGTAACATCTCAGTCGGACCCAAGTCAAACAATCACCCGCATCAGTTACCACGCCGATTCCTCCGACGTCATTCCAGCTTACGGCGAACCGACAAGCATCCCCCTTACCGAATACACCGGCGACGGATCCCGGACCAGCATCGCCCAGTGAACAAATTTGCATTTGCCACCCTTTCGTTTGTTTAAATAAAAGGCGAATCTTCGTCTTTAAACTAAACCACCAGAGTTTGTCATTTCTTCTTTGTCCTGTTGTTTCATTCCTTGTCCTTGTGTCTGATATATATTTAGTTGCACGGTCAGTTGGCTAACCACCTTCAGGCCTCCCCGCAACAATAACACCTTTTCCCAAACTTACGGTGTTAAAGAGGGTGTGATGTGTCAGAAATTTCGTGAAAATAGTGAATAATTCCACCCCATCTTTCCAAGCTTATAACTCCTCAAAAAATGTAATTCAAGCCCTATTTTTTTTTTTCAATTAAAGGAGCAAGGACCAAGGTTTCATTAAAAAAAAAAAAAAAAAAAAAGTGTTTTTTTTTTAAAAGGTTTTAAACTTCGGACTTTACAGGTAAATTTCTAAAAAACAGTACATTTTTTTTTGTTTTAAATTTGAATATATTATTTATTGACCTTTTCTCTTCAATTTGTGAGTAAATTAATTATTTACTTTTCGGTGACTAAATTAATTATTTACTTTTTAATGGACACTTAAAAATGGGGTAAAACTATACAAACACCGTGACAGCGAATTAACCCTAACCCTAACACTAACCCTAACCCCAACCCTAACCCTAACCCTAACCCTGTCACGGTGTTTGTATAATAATACCAAAAATTCCTACAAAAATTCTGATACACCTACCATCTTGCATTTGGTAATCTCCAAAAATACCGTTAGGGCTTACAACATGGCCGCCAGAAGAGTCACGTGATCCGGTTGATCCAAAACATGAATCGTGCAAATGGAAAACGCAGCCTTGAAGGCAAACTTTGACAAACAATCACAATTTGTTTGTATTTAATTTTTTGTTGATATAATGTTGTTATAAAAATAGGCAAACTTTGAGAAACAATCTTAGGTTGTTTTTAGTTAAAACAGTGTTTATAAAAAGTATTTTATTCAGAACAAACAAGTGGTCGTGGTCGACGGAACGCAATTGAACCATGACAATTCCTGGAATTGAACCACGACGATTCCTGAAATTGGAACTGCTATCTACCTCAGAGAATTACAAAAATATCAATGGCCCTTAATGTATCAGTCACCCTTGTTCCTCGTTCCTCGTGTTCATGACAATAACGCTATACTTGGCGAAACTATGACATTGTCTCGGCTAATGTTAGCAATGCCAGATGACGTGCACATATTGACATGGCTTGCACAGAGACGTCTGATAGCCAATTCATGCAATTGTCAAATTTGTGGGTCACCATGCGTGTTGGCTCGATATTCCGAATCCAAGGATGGTTGGAGATGGCGTTGCCGAAACGATGGATATCGTAATACAATTAGAACGAACTCTTTTTTTCAAAGAAGCAACCTCAATCTAAGAACCATTGTAATAATTATGTATATGTGGAGCATAGATTTTCCACAAAAAACTTTTGCTTTAAATTTGCGTTTTCCGGTTTCGTAATACGGCGATTCATGTTTTGGATCAACAGGATCACGTGACTCTTCTGGTGGCCATGTTGTAAGCCCTAACGGTATTTTTGGAGATTGCCTTGCATTTTCCAATACATCGGTAAACACTGTTTTTCGAGCTGAATAAACATGTTACATTGAATAAAAACAAAAATATATCCAGTTTGGCAGAAAAGTAACTTCTCTTGCCTTTGCTAACATTTATTTGTTATATACTTGTTTTTTTGACAACTTTTTCGAATCGGGTTTGTATTACTACTGTACACACAGATTCGAAAAAGTTGTCAAAAAACATATAACAAATAAATGTTATCAAAGGCAAGATAAGTTACTTTTCTACCAAACTGGATATATTTTTTGTGTTTTTATTCAATGTAACCTGTTTATTCAGCTCGAAAAACAGTGTTTACCGATGTATTGGAAAATTCAAAATGGCGGCCAACTCTCTCTTTAACACGGTAAATTCGGGAAAAAGTGTTATAAATAATAAACTAGGCAAAATACTATTAAAAAAACAACCGAATATATGTCAAGTTATGTCACGGTAACATATATTGAGCGAATTTCTAACAGTATTTTGTCAAGTTTATTATTTATTACACCTTTTTCCGAACTTACCGTGTTAAAGAGAGAGTCGGGCGCCATTTTGAATTTTCCAATACATCGGTAAACACTACTGTATGCTTTTCGAGCTGAATAAACATGTTAAATTGAATAAAAACATGAAAATTATATCCAGTTTGGTAGAACAGTAATTTATCTTGCCTTTGATAACATTTGTTATATATTTATTTTTTGACAACTTTTTCGAATCTATGTGTACGAGTAATACAAACCCTACAACTTTTCGTACCTATGTCAATTGTAAAACAAACCCTACATTTTAAATTAAGAAATTTAAAAAAGTGAGACACTCATGCGCTTATTGATCCGTGCTGAAATAATATTTAAAAAGTCATTCTTAACATGGAGAGGGGAGGGTGCTTTGTGCCTATTCTGTACTTCAACCTTACAATTGAATAAAAAACATATAAAACTTTAATTAAACGTAGAAATACGATTTAAAAAATAGCGCGGATCAATAAGTGCATTAGCATCAAAAGTGAAATATATACATATTTAAAAAAAAAAAAAAATCCTACCTTCTTAAAGATGTCAATTTGTTTCTATTTTTCTGATCCCACGCGGTGACTTTTTTAATTTTTTTTTTTTATTCTACATTTCCAGATTGAAGTCCACGTGGTCGAATTTACTATGAGGAAACCCGGCGATTTGGTTGATTCTGTCCTTTTTATTTTCTCTTTTTTTTTTTTTTTTTTTCATCTTCAGAGAAGATTCAAAATGGCCTGTTAGTCGTTATTCTACTTAAAAAAAAAAAAAAAAAAAAAAGACGGCATTCATTCATTCGTGTTTACGATTTATATAATTTTTGAAAAAACGAAAAAAGGCGCTTTCTCCCACGAGATTAGTATGACGTGTTCTCGCCCTTTTCCAGTTCTCTTTCTCCAGATAATGGCACGTGACCTGTCTGAACCAATCACATTAAAATAACAACAATTAAAAAAATAAATTAAATAAATAAAATAAAATTCAAAAACCTTTGATCTAAATAACTATCACCCTGTGAATATTGGTTTCTTTTGTTTTTATTGTCTGGTGGCATTTTTTTTTCTTTTTTGAATGTAGGTCTAGGAAGAAAATAAAAACAATATATATATATATATATATATATATATATATATATATATATATATATATATAGAGAGAGAGAGAGAGAGAGAGAGAAAGAGAGAGAGAGGGGGGGGGGGTAATCTGGAAGAAAGAGAGCCTGTTTCCTCCGTTTAACTATAGGTGGCGTTACTGTCTGTCGACCCAGTTATGGAAGCACAAAATGTATATAATGGCACCCTTGAAATAAAAATAAATGCTTTTGTTATATTTTAATTTTAAACATGTTTTTTTTTTGTTCTTTGCAAACATTTAAGTTTTATTTATTTTTTAATATATTTACGTTTTTTTTTTGTTTTTGCAAACCTATTTAAGTTTTATTTTTTCAAACCTATTTACGTTTTTTTTTTGTTTTTGCAAACATATTTAAGTTTTCTTTTTTTTTAAACATATTTACGTTTTGTTGCTTGTTTATTTTCAAACATTTAGGTTTTTTTTTTCGTTTTTCATATTTATTTATTTTTTGTTTGTTTTGAAAACATTTACGTTTCTTTTTTTGTTTTTCCAAACACATTTACGTTTTTTCTTTTTTGCAAACATATTTTTTTGTTTTTGTTATTTTTTTTTTCAAATATAGTTTTTTTTTAATTTTTTATTTTGTAAACATGCGCAATCTCTTGCCAAACCACAGAATGGATGCAATTGGTGAACAAGCAACAAAACCTAAATATGTTTTTAAAAAAAATAAAACTTAAATATGTTTGCAAAAAAAAAAAAGCATGTTTAAAATTATAATATAACAAAAACATTTATTTTTATTTCAAGGGTGCCATTATATACATTTTGTGCTTCCGTAACTGGGTGGACAGACAGTAATGCCACCTATAGTCAAACGGAGGAAACAGGCTCTGTCTTTCTTCCAGATTACATATATATATATATATATATATATATATATATATATATATATATATATATATATATATATATATATATATATATATATATATATATATATCTTCTCTATATAAATAAAATGAACTCATTTTTTCCCGTCGGATTTTGACCTTAATAGGATTAAAAATCAAGCTATTTCATGCAAATACATTATGCACAAACGGCAGAACAATATCTGAGGTTTGTTATAGGCTTATTAGTTCTCAAATTCCTCGATAATCTTAGATTTCTATACTTTTTCTGCTGAGAAGTCACGGCCAAAATCGGTTAAGATCAATGGAAGTGGTCAAATATTTTCTCTCTTAAAAATTCCTCCTCCCCCTGCCACCACTTAACACCGTTTGGAGATCGTTCACAAGGAACAGTTGAGAAGAGAACACCGGTTTGGCTTCGTAGTTCTATCATGTTAAGTTATTTAAAATCACTCATCTAAGCTGCAGTGCTCTGTGGCGTAGTGGTTAGGTTGCTGGACAATTCACATTATATTTTCACGTTCGCGCCGACCTACCATAGTGGTTTGTTTTTTTTTCCCCCTAAACAACTGGAATGGACTTTTCTTGGTGGCCGAACTGTTAACGTTGCAGATGTTTTTTGTTTTTTTTCACACTTTATTTTCCTACTTTTACTCATGACTCCGGGTTTGATCCTTCCTACTTACTTACCATAACATTTTTTAAAACTCCCCCCCCCCGTCCCGGAAACAAACACTCGGGCAACGCCGGGTACCCCCGCTAGTATATATATATAAGCAACATGTTGGAGAAGGTGCCCGGAAAACTCGTCCACTTTCGCTAGGTAGGAAAACTGGTCCCTTATTGAATAAATATCCATTGAAAACACATTTTATGATCGTTCTTGAAGGAGATATTGTTTTTTAAAATAGACTATAGCCCCCCCCCATAATATTTAAAAAAAAATATTTTTACTTGTTTAATATTTTTTGTTTTTTTTAAATAAAATCGATTTTCTAAGTGTCCGTTTTCTACCTAACTGGCTAAGTTTTAGTGGTTTAACTTATTTTAAAGCGTTTATTATGTTCATACAATGTTGATTACAATTTTTTTTTGTTCTTATTTTAACGATGTTTTTTGGAGTCATAAAAACAATAATAAAAAACAAAACCAAAAAATTAAAAAACAGGGAGCGATTCGATTTTTCGTTACTTTTTTGTTTTGTTTTTTTAATTATGATAGTTTTTTTTGTTGTTATGTTTTTGTTTTCTCTCATACCAAATGCACTCATGCGTTATTTAAAATTATAATTTTATCAATTATCAACATTTATTGTCGTCCTGTCAAATTTTGCAAAAATTAACTAATAAATTAAAAGCGAAATTTTGTTTTTGGCGCGAGAGATACCATGTGCTAACAATCTCTCGTTAACTCATTTTTAATTTTTCCTTCCAAATTCTAAAATCAATCATTAAGAGAAAAAGTAATCACTAAATAAATTTATTAATCAATTTTTTTTTTTGAAAACTCCGCTATCGTTTATTAAGAATCTTTTTAATTTCATTTTTTGTTGGTTGTTTTTCGGAGGGAGATATAGTTTTTACCCCCCCCTCTCTCTGTAAAAAATTATATTTTAAAAATTAAAATTTATTATTTTCTTTTTAAAACCAAATCTCCCACAGTAATTTCTTTAATTTTCCATTTTTTAGCGATGTTCAAGACCCCTAAGATGTGATATACCGGACATTATTTCTCGTTCTCACGTAACACTTTTGTTTGTTTTCTGTGTGTTTTTTTTTCTTTACAGAATAAACGATTCCAAATAAATTAAACAAATAAGTAAATTCCTTTTTCTAATAATATTTAAAAAAAAAAATGCGGTCTTGTTTATGAATATAATAAACGCTTTAAAATAAGTGAAACCACTAAGAACTTAGCCAGTTAGGGTAGAAAACAGACACTTAGAAAATCGATTTTATTTAAAAAAAAAAAAAAAAAACATTAAACAAGAAAACATATTTTTAAAAAATATTATGGGGGGGCTATAGTCTATTTTAAAAAACAATATCTCCTTCAAGAACGATCATAAAATGTGTTTTCAATCGATATTTATTCAATAAGGGACCAGTTTTCCTACCTAGCGAAAGGGGACGAGTTTTCCGTGGTCACCGATGTATTGGAAAATTCAAGATGGCGCCTCACCCCCTCTTTAACACGGTAAGTTTGGGAAACGGTGTTATAAATACAAAACTAGAAAAAATACTATTAAAAACCCGCCGAATATATGTCAACCTATGTCAAGGTAACATATATTGAGCGAGTATTTAACAGTATTTTATCCAGTTTTTTTTATTTATAACACTTTTTCTCAAACTTACCGTGTTAAAGAGGGAGTCAGACGCCATTTTGAATTTTCCAATACATCGTAAAAAACTGTATGGTTTTCGAGCTGAATAAACATGTTACATTGAATAAAAACACGAAAAATATATCCAGTTTGGTAGAAAAGTAAGTTATCTTGCCTTTGATAACATTTATTTGTTATATAGTTTTCCGGAGACGAGTTTTCCCGAGACGAGTTTTCCCGGGACGAGTTTTCCTAAATTCAAAAACTATATCTCCCTCCGAAAAACAACCAACAAAAAATGAAATTAAAAAGATTCTTGATAAACGATAGCGGAGTTTTCAATAAAATTGATTAATAAATTTATTTAGTGATTACTTTTTCTCTTAATGATTGATTTTAGAATTTTGAAGTAAAAATTTTAAAAAATTAAAAATTAGTTAACGAGAGATTGTTAGCACATGGCATCTTTCGCGCCAAAAAAAATATTTCGTTTTTAATTTTTTAGTTAATTTTTGCAAAATTTGACAGGACGACAATAAATGTTGATGATCGATAAAATTATAATTTTAAATAACGCATGAGTGCATTTGGTATGAGAGAACACAAAAGCATAACAACAAAAAAACTATCATAATTAAAAAAACAAAACAAAAAAGTAACGAAAAATCGAATCGCTCCCTGTTTTTTAATTTTTTGGGTTGGTTTTTTTATTATTGTTTTTATGACTCCAAAAAACATCGTTAAAATAAGAACAAAAAAAAATTGTAATTAACTTTGTATGAACATAATAAACGCTTTAAAAGAAGTGAAACCACTAAGAACTTAGCCAGTTAGGTAGAAAACGGAAACTTAGAAAATCGATTTTATTTAAAAAAAAAAAAAAAAAAAAAACATTAAACAAGTAAAAATATTTTTAAAAAATATTATGGGGGGGGCTATAGTCTATTTTAAAAAATAATATCTCCTTCAAGAACGATCATAAAATGTGTTTTCAATGGATATTTATTCAATAAGGGACCAGTTTTCTTACTACCTAGCGAAAGGGGACGAGTTTTCCCGAGACGAGTTTTCCGGGCACGGAAAATTTAGGAAAACCCGTCTCCGGAAAACTCGACCCCGGAAAACTCGACCCCGGAAAACTCGACCCCGGAAAACTCGTCCCCTTTCGCTAGGTAAGAAAACTGGTCCCTTATTGAATAAATATCCATTGAAAACACATTTTATGATCATTCTTAAAGGAGATATTATTTTTTAAAATAGTCTATAGCCCCCTCCCCCATAATATTTAAAAAAAATATTTTTACTTGTTTAATGTTTCTTTTTTTTTTTTTTTTGAATAAAATCGATTTTCTAAGTGTCCGTTTTCTACCTAACTGGTTAAGTTGAGGTTTCACTTATTTTAAAGCGTTTATTATGTTCATAAACGAGACCGCTTTTTTTATATTAATATAGAAAGAATTTACTTATTTAGTGTAAAATCGATTTTTCTACCTCGCCGACTATGTTGTTTGTTGTTTAATTTATTTGGAATCGTTTATTCGGTAAAGAAAAAAAACACAGAAAACAAACAAAAAACAGGTCGAGTGTTACGTGAGAACGAGAAATAATGTCCGGTATATCACATCTTAGGGGTCTTGATAATCGCTAAAAAATAGAAAATTAAAGAAATTACTGAGGGAGATTTGGTTTTAAAAAGAAAATAATAAATTTTAATATTTTTAAAAATATAATTTAGAGAGAGAGAGAGAGAGAGAGAGAGAGAGAGAGAGAGAGAGAGTGGGGGGGGTGGTAAAAACTGGTGCTCGGAAAACTCGTCCCGGGAAAACTCGTCTCGGGAAAACTCGTCCCCTTTCGCTAGGTAGGAAAACTGGTCCCTTATTGAATAAATATCGATTGAAAACACATTTTATGATCGTTCTTGAAGGAGATATTGTTGTTTTTTTTTTAAATAGACTATAGCCCCCCTCCATAATATTTAAAAAAAATATTTTACTTGTTTAATGTTTTGTTTTTTTTTTAAATAAAATCGATTTTCTAAGTGTCCGTTTTCTACCTAACTGGCTAAGTTCTTAGTGGTTTCACTTATTTTAAAGCGTTTATTATGTTCATAAACGAGACCGCATATTTTTTATACTAATATAAAAAGAATTTACTTATTTACTGTTGTTATAAAAAGGTAAAATCGAGTTTTCTACTTCGCCGACTATGTTGTGTGTTGGTTAATTTATTTGGAATCGTTTATTCGGTAAAGAAAAAAAAACACAGAAAACAAACAAAAAAACATGTTGAGTGTTACGTGAGAACGAGAAATAATGTCCGGTATATCACATCTTAAGAGTCTTGATAATCGCTAAAAAATAGAAAATTAAAGAAATTACTGATGGAGATTTGGTTTTAAAAAGAAAATAATAAATTTTAGGGTTGTATTACTGTACACATAGATTCGAAAAAGTTGTCAAAAAAACAAATATATAACAAATAAATGTTATCAAAGGCAAGATAAGTTACTTTCCTACCAAACTGGATATATTTTTTGTGTTTTTATTCAATGTAACATGTTTATTCAGCTCGAAAAACATACAGTGTTTACCGATGTATTGGATAATTCAAAATGGCGGGCGACTCTCTCTTAAACGCGGTAAGTTCGGGAAAAGGTGTTATAAATAATACACTAGACAAAATACTATTAAAAAAAACACCGAATATATGTCAACATATGTCACGGTAATATATATTGAGCGAATTTCTAACAGGTTTTAGTAGGTGCGGATAAAGTTGTTATTCTGCATAACCTCCTGTTCGGCTTCCCCTAACCCAACTGAAACTCGTTAAAAAACATGATGACAGTACAATCTAAAAATAAGCTTAAACCAGGCTTAGGGACAAACAAATCCAACTTGCCTCCTCCCTTGAGGCTTGCATTCACAAATATCCGTGGGCTTAGAACTAATTTAGCTGATGTTGAAGCATATCTCCTAACAAATACCCCGGATATCTTAGCACTAAGTGAGACTAACCTACACTCCTCCATCCCCTCTAACTACTTTAACATGCCTGGATATCTCCCACTCTGCCGTAAGGACTCTGACAGACATATGCACGGACTTGGAGTTTACATTCGTAATACCCTTCCCTTGACTAGAGAAACAAACCTAGAAACGGATGATCAAGCCTTTATGTGCTTTAGACTAATCATGCAACACAACATTAGCTACTTTTACTTTCTCTACCGCTCTCCCTCGACCCAAGACTGCACCATAATAAACAAAGTATCTGACAGCATAGACACAGCACTTTCCTTCGACACTAGCGCCCAAGTACATGTATTTGGTGACTTTAATGTCCATCACAAAAACTGGCTTGGATTCTCTACTTATACAGATGCAGCAGGCAGCGCAACTCATAGCTTCTCTGTATCTCACTCCCTATCGCAATTGTTACTTTCCCAACCCGCTTCCCTGATCAGGAAGAGCAACACGCATCACTATTAGATCTGTTTTTGACCACAGTTCCTGATGATTGTGTAACGAAAGCCGACAGCCCACTTGGGAACGCTGATCATGCGGTAATAATGGTTGAAATCGCCCTAAACTCCAGACCCAAAACTGAAGAGCCAGTGCTCAAAACAACGAGATATTATAAAAAGGCTGACTGGGAAGCTATCAGAGATCTTATCAGAGACGCCCCATGGGGAAATATTTTTTCTCTTCCTGCTGAACAGTGTGCAACTGAGACCACTGAATGGTTCAAAACTGCAATCGAAGCGCATGTTCCCATGCGGAAATTCTATAGCAAGCCCCACTCTCCCCAATGGTTTACTTCGACTTGCGCAACTGCCATTGCTCAAAGGCAGCATGCATTCCGCAGGTTTAACCGACATAAGTCCAGTTCAAACAGACAAAAGTACATAGAAGCTAGAAGTAACGTTAAGAAAGAAATAGCGACAGCTAAGAGGGAATTTACGGAAACCACTAAAAAACGCATCGAAGCACAAAAATTAGGAACTCGTGACTTCTGGAAAATCTACAACAGTGTAGTAAATAATGGGCAATCAACAATTCCCCCACTAACCAACAATCACGAGGTTCTTTGCTCAGCAACCGAGAAGGCTAACATGCTTGCCAGTCGGTTTGCCTCCAACTCTACACTGGACCCTCTAAACCACCCCCTACCTGACTTTCCTATGCGGACAGACGCCACGCTAGACGATCTGGAAATCACCCCTGCTCAGGTGCATGCTATCATAAAAAACCTTGACACTTCCAAAGCATGTGGACCCGACCTCATCCCAGCTGTGCTATTAAAAAAGTGCTCAGCCGAAGTAGCTCCAGTTCTCTCCAAACTCTACAACAAATGCCTTAATGAAGCTTGCTTTCCGAGCTGTTGGAAAACTGCTTCTGTGGTACCAGTATTCAAGAATTCTGGCGAAAGAACTGACCCATTAAATTATCGCCCTATTAGCCTCCTCCCACTTTTTGCCAAAATATTTGAGACCTTAATTAACCATGCTCTAGTCCAGCACCTTACAGATGCTAAACTTCTGACCGACCATCAATATGGATTTAGACAAGCCCGTTCCACGGCAGACATCCTCACTGTAATCTCTGAACGCATATACCTTTCACTGGACAAAGCGGGAGAGGGCAGAGCGGTAGCTCTAGATATATCTAAGGCTTTTGACAGGGTATGGCATGAGGGTCTCCTCAGGAAGATTAGATCTTGCGGTATCACTGGTAGAATACTTAACATAATTAAATCCTTCTTAGATAAGAGAAAAATCCAGGTTGTCCTCGACGGTCGTACGTCTAAACAATATAATATAAATGCGGGAGTGCCCCAGGGATCTATCCTTGGTCCTCTGCTGTTCCTGATATTCATAAATGACCTCCCCGACAAAATTGCCTCTGAGATGGGTATATATGCTGATGACACCACACTCTATAGCAGGCACGACAGGAAAACAAATGAACATATATCTAAAGTAATGGCAGAAACACTAGAGGATGACCTCAAATCAGTAGTGGAATGGGGACAAAAATGGATGGTAACGTTCAATGCCACCAAGACAAAACTGGTTTCATTCAATAATTACAAGAAACCTTCTCTACCACCTATAGCAATGGCCAACAACTCTTTAGCTGAGAGTACGTCTTTCAAGCTCCTTGGCCTAACGTTCACAGGAAACATGAGCTGGAACAATTACATCGAGGGCATTGCCAGGGCCGCTGCGAGGAAGGTGGGCTCTCTCTACCGTGCTAGAAAACTTCTAACACCCGAAAGTATCCTGTACCTCTATAAGGCCACTATTCGCCCATGTATGGAGTATTGCTGTCATATTTGGGCCGGTGCATTGGCTACTAGTCTCTCGCTCCTTGACAGGGTTCAAAAGAGAGTCGCAAATCTGATAGGCCCTAAACTGGCATCAAAACTTCAGCCTCTGTCCCATCGTCGAAACGTTGCATCCCTCTGCCTGTTCTACAAGTATTATAATGGTGAATGCTCTGAAGAACTGCAAGCACTTGTGCCCCCACGACGTGAACACCCTCGACAGACCCGACAAGCTACAAAATCCCACCCCCACACTGTAGAGATCCCTAGATGTAAAAGATCTTTCTACTCCAGTAGTTTCTTCCCCAGAACTGCTAGACTTTGGAATTCCATTCCAGGTCACTGCTTCCCCAACTGTACTGACATGCATAAGTTCAAGTGCAACGTGAACCAACATCTCGCTGCCCTAATCCCTACATAGTACCCCAGTAGATGTTTCCCCTGATAGTAGCCCCCTACATTAAAGTGGCAATGTGCCTTGTTTGGGGTGAAAATGTAATAAAAAAAAATTTAAAAAAAATAAAAATTTTGTCTAGTTTATTATTTATAACACCTTTTCCCGAACTTACCGTGTTTAAGAGAGAGTCAGCCGCCATTTTGAATTTTCTAATACATCGGTAAACACTGCATGTTTTTCGAGCTGAATAAACATGTTAAATTGAATAAAAACACGAGAATTATATCCAGTTTGGTAGAAAAGTAACTTATCTTGCCTTTGATAACATTTATTTGTTATATATTTGTTTTTTAACTACTTTTTCGAATCTATGTGTACAGCAATACAAACCCAAATTTTAATATTTTTTAAAATATAATTAAGAGATGGGGGGGGGGGGTTAAAACTATATCTCCCTCCGAAAAACAACAACAAAAAATGAAATTAAAAAGATTCTTGATAAACGATAGCGGAGTTTTCAATAAAATTGATGAATAAATTTATTTAGTGATTACTTTTTCTCTGAATGATTGATTTTAGAATTTTGAAGTAAAAATTTAAAAAATTAAAAATGAGTTAACGAGAGATTGTTAGCACGCCACATGGCATCTCTCGCGCCAAAAAAATATTTCGCTTTTAATTTATTAGTTAATTTTTACAAAATTTGACAGGACGACAATAAATGTGGATAATTGATAAAATTATTATTTTAAATAACGCATGAGTGCATTTGGTATGAGAGAAAACGAAAACATAACAACAAAAAACTATCATAATTAAAAAACCAAAACAAAAAAGTAACGCTCCCAGTTTTTAAATTTTTTGTTTTGTTTTTTATTATTGTTTTTATGACTCCAAAAAACATCGTTAAAATAAGAACCAAAAAAATTGTAATTAACTTTGTATGAACATAATAAACGCTTTAAAATAAGTGAAACCACTAAGAACTTAGCCAGTTAGGTAGAAAAAAAAAACAAAAAAAACATTAAACAAATAAAAATATTTTTTTTTTAAATATTATGGGGGGGGGCTATAGTCTATTTAAAAAAAAACAATATCTCCTTCAAGAACGATCATAAAATGTGTTTTCAATCGATATTTATTCAATACGGGCCCAGTTTTCCTACCTAGCGTAAGGGGACGAGTTTTCCCGAGACGAGTTTTCCCGGGACGAGTTTTCCGGGCACCTCCCAAATCATATCATGTGTGTGCTTATTTTTATTTTTTTTAATTTTTTATAAACAATAAAATAAATTTGTAAACATAAAATGTTATAAAAGATCGTTTGTTTAATTTTATTTCATTGGCTTGGGTGGGGAAAAAAGTCCAAAAAATAGAATCAAAATGTTAGTAAAACGCTCCCAAACCTCTCTAGGTGATAGAATACCCACTGTTTTCCGGCTCGGTGTTGACCGAAAACAAACAAGTTCATCCCTATATGGGGTGAAATTCTAGGCAGGAGCAAAGAAACTGGGGGTGGGAGGTATGTTTTTTTTTTTATATGGGGGGTCACCACTTATCAAGGCCCGAAGGCCACTCAGGGATAAGGGTTATTGCGTGTACAGTAATCAGTGAGATAGTATTGTAGTAATCATTAGTATTGGGGGTTTTGATAGAGTGTCTTACTTAAGGGGGCGGTTTGTCAGGAGTTTGTTTATGTTGGACTTGAAGACGTCCAAGTTGTAGTCAGATGGGAAACAGGCAAGCGGCAGAGAGTTCCACTGGCGTGCAGTTCTAAGAAAGAAACTTTGCTCATGGAATCTACATTTGGATTTAGGCACAGATACAGAGTGGGTAAAATTATTGACAGTAGTTTCAGCCAGACGGGTGTTTCTCGTGAAAGATTGGTGAGGGGGGACGAGGTATTGGAGCTCAGACGAGCACCTGCCATGGAAATAGCGATAAAACAAAGACAGGCTCGCAGCGTCTCTTCTGTGGGAGAGAGGTTGCAGGGAAGAGAAAAGGGCATCCTCCACTAAACCCCGAAGTCTATTTTGTACTCTGTCAAGGCAGGATAGGCTGTTTTTAGCAGCTCCTGCCCAGATGTGGCAGCAGTACTCCATCCTTGGATGTACTTGGCTTTTATACAGATAGAGAATTGCATCAGTAGTGAGATATCTTCTGGAGCGGTAGAAGGATCCCACCATTTTCCCAGCGTCCCTGGCAACAGATTTGAAGTACGTGTTCCATTTTAGGTCAGGAGTAAAGGTCAAACCCAGAAACTTGTCAAAACATGGAGCCTCCCCAAGACGAGAGCCATCCATTTCAATTGATGCCAGATGGGGATCAGAGCGTTGATGATGTAAAGATAGAAGCTTGGTTTTGGATGCATTAAAAGTAACCAGCTACCTCTTCCCCCATTGTACCACGTGCTCAAGATCAGAGGAGAGAGAATTAGAGAGAACTTTGTCATTTATGGCCTTTGATGTGTTGCCGTAGATGGTCGTGTCATCAGCATAGATGTCAACGAATGATTTAAGTATGTGTTTTGGGAGATCATTGATGTAGATCAGGAAGAGAGTTGGGCCCAGGATAGACCCCTGGGGGACTCCAGCATTAATACTGTGGGCCTCTGATTTCTGCCCATCAACCACTACTCTTATGAACCTATCAGAGAGAAATGATTTAATGATTGAGAAAACATTTCTAGTAATACCGTAGCTGGAAATCTTGTGAAGTAGACCCTTATGCCATACCTTATTGAAGGCCTTTGATATGTCAAGAGCAATTGCCCTAGAAAGGAAGCCTTTGTCAAGAGATTCACTAATCCTATGTGATATAACCGTTAGCACATCTGCTGTAGATCTTGCAGAGCGGAAACCATATTGCATGTCATGACTTTTCACCTGAATTCTTAAATACAGGGCATACTGATGAGGTTTTCCAGGGTGTTGGAAAGCACTTCTCTTTAAGGCAACGCTTAAACAGTTTTGTAAGTATGGAGGAAAGTTCTGGTTGGAGCTTTTTCAGCACTATAACTGGAATGACGTCAGAGTCAGTTGCTTTACTGGAATCAAGGTTCTTGATTAGCTTGGTGACCTCACACACAGATATTTGTATGTTGCATAGCATGTTGTCTGTTACAGGAGGAAATACAGGGAGTTGATGGTCATTGTCACATAGGGTAGAATTAGCTGCAAAGTTCTTGGCAAATAGTCTGGCCTTGTCTGATGCTGATGAGATGACCTCTGGTCCATTGATAATAGTTGGGATAGAACGCATGCTTCTGTTCAAGATCCTGTTTGCTATTTGCCAGAACTGGTGGGAACCAAGCCGCTGTTCAGCTACTTTGGATTTAAGACTGAGTATATAGCTCTCTTGCATGTTTTATTACTCTTTTACAGTGGTTGCTGGCAGTCCTAAAAGCAGCTTTAGTCTCAGTATGTCTATTACGTTGGTAGTTATGGAAAAAGTGATTTCTGTGCATGATGGCAGCAGCACATTCTGGGGAGAACCATGGCTGGCTGTTAGGTTTTTGTTGGAATTTTTTGGATGGTATGAATCGGCCTATGACTACAATTAACCATTCAGTCAGGTCTGATACTATAGAGGACACATCCTTTTTAAACATGGAATGCAGAGGTAGGTCAGATATGAATGTACGGAAGCTATCCCAGTCAGCCATAGAGTATAGATATACAGTAAGGTGGAGAGGTACGTCTGAAGACTTATTACATTTCATTTTTATCTTAACTGATACAACAGAGTGGTCAGAGGATCCCAGAGGAGATAGAACGGAACATGAACACAGCTCAGGGGAAGTTGTGGTCTAGAAGGCTTGCATATTGACCAGGTGTATCGGGTACATGGGTGGGTTCGTGAACAATCTGAGTGAGGTCATAGGCAAAGTCATGACAAAACCTCCCCCTCGTCATCGGTTTTATTTGAGTGTTTCTCCAAGATTGCTTATTATGGTAGCAAAGAGACAAAAAAGAAAGGATCGGGGTGTGGTATCTCGGAGGTTTCCTATTGGAGATGAAGTGGGGGGAGGAGGCCCCTCACTCAGCTAGCTTAGAACCTAATCTAAATGCTTGTTTTAGGAGTCTTTGGTCCGGCAGGATCTGGAGCCATGTACGCCATGCTTAGGCGGGGAACACAATCTCCAACTTGACACCTCCACACCCACACAGACTCACTATCTTTATCCATCTTCGGTCAAAGGCCTCGGAGTATAATCTTTTCCTGTTACATCTGATCTTTACCTTCAGCTGGTGCTTAAAGACAGGGGCCAGATCCTGATCAGCAAAAGATGCAACCTCACGCTTGTCTCGCACTCTTGAACTCCATATCACCATTCTGGCCATGGCCAGGATCGCAAGAAACGCCATAGGCCTCTCTCTGTCCAACGGCGGCCTGTGTAGGACATTGTCAGCGGGCAAGGTTGCTCGGATCAATGCGAGCTGTCACCTCATTGCCCAGTACCATCTTAGTTCGCTGCAATCGAACAATTTGTGTTTCGGTATTTTCTCGACTGGGGTGCTGCAATGGTGACACCCTGACGACCTCACTAGTCCGGCACTTTTCAGTATGGTATTGAGGAGCAATGCATTTAAGGCCAATCGCTAGGTCAAGGAAAACTTGGAGTTGTTTAGATGACTTAAACCTGGATCCCAGCTCCACGAGGAGCAGATCTCCTCCCTTGACCCACTCCCCAAATGCTCGGCAAGTGAGTCGGCAGCAGCTCCTCTCACTAGTTCCTTATATAGTTTCTTTCTAGTCAACTGTGAAAGGTTGCTGGACCTTGGGAGGTTCCTTAGTGTGGCCCTACACTCTCTCAAGAACTGCGTGTCACTCCATGGGTTTCGATGTGCCTCAACCTTGTGTTAGAGGATGAGGCCAAGAAAACAGCCTCAACCATACTCTTCTGTCGAGGTTCGGCTCAGGAAGGCCAGCCTACTCAGCCTCTCGATAACACCTCAAGTCAGGCATTCCCAAACCTCTTTCATATGGACATTGAACACAGACCTGTCTGCGAACCCAATGTTTCCCTTTGCCCCAAAGAAGCGAGGACAACTTGCTCTGTAGGGATGTTAGATAGTTCTCAGGCAGGAGAAGTACAGCCAGTCGGTAAAGGATGAGGGGAAAGATGTAGGTGGCGCATGGCTCCACCCTGCCCTTCAAGGATACTTTCCTTCAAACCCACGAGTTGAATGCAGCCTTGACCTTTGACTTTATTTCCAACCAATTCTTTTCCAGCTGGAGGTATGGTCAGAACCACACACCGAGGATCCAAACTGGGCCCTCAGTCTTACTGAAGAGAGCAGAAAGGGAGTCAGTGCTCCTCCTGGCTCCCAACCGCAGACCGGTGGACTTACTGCAGTTGATTTTGGTCCCCTTGGTCTTTTCGTAACATGTGAGTGCCTCTGTCACTGCCTCAATATCTCAGAAGCTCAACACAAAGACTATGATGTCATCGGCAAATGCAGAAACTTTGGCTCTCGATCCACCAGGCAGAGTGATCCTGCAAAGGATCAGACTTGCCTCCTCCTGCCTCAGCTTGTAAAGTAGCGGCTCCAATGCAAGGATATAAAGCAGTGGCAATCTCGGACAGCCCTGACACACAGACCGGGAGATAGCAAAGAATTTTGAATGCTTTCTGTTTACCTATACCACTGCCATTGGTGCACGGTACAGTATGGAGAGCCAATTGCGGAAGCCCGGTTGGAATCTGGCGACCTTCAGAACAGATGCCAGGAAGCAATGGTTAACTCTATCGAAAGCTTTGGACTGATCCAAATTGACCAGCCAGGCTCCTGTATCATCTTCTATCCCTCCCTCTAAGATCGTACAGATCAGGTTCAAGTTGTTTTGAATCGATCTCCCCTTCATTGTATACTTCTTTTCTGGTTTGATCAATTCATTGATAATGACCTGCAGCCAGTCCGATAGGACCTTTAGTTCTTCCCTGCCATGCCTATCCATTTTCCTCAGAAATGTGATCACTCCCTTGGTGACTTGACCCGAGATGGAACCTTCATCAAACCAGTAGTTGAACACATCTGTCAGAATCGGCATCAACATGGGCGACAGTCTCAAATACAATTTGTAAGGCAGACCATTGAGTCCCGGTGATCTGTTGCAGCTGACCTGCTTCAATGCAGTCCAGACCTCCTACTTAATTACCCTGCCCTTGCAACTAGCCACCTTGAGGCTGGGAGAGTCAGCCAAATAGTCGCCATAATTATGGACAGGGAGATCAGGCTGTTGTGTGAAACGCTCTTCAAAATGTTCTCGAAATACCTTGCAGATCTCCCCAGTCGACCTCAGAATGCGTCCATCCGGGTGCTTGACGCTAGCTATATACTTGTCTGAGCCACACATGGTGACCTCCCTATGTGTGTCTGCATCAGAGTTCACAGCTTCGTTGGCTACTTTCCTAAGCTTAGCTCTAACTGCTTGGCCCTTGTAATGCTCGCTAGCCTCGTGTTGAAGGTCCTGCTTAGCTAGTTCCTCACCTATACTATCCCTCAAACCCGTGGCCCTAGCTAATTTTTCCTCTACCTGCTTCTTCGTCCTGGCTTATCTGCTGCGAGGCGTTGAGAGTATGTGACGGAGAACTTCCTAATTTAGTTTGTAGACTACCTCCCCCATCATCTACTCCTAATAACTGTCCTCACTAAAACCTCTTGTATGAGCCTAGTTTTACCATTCAACTTCTGATACCTTGCTAGTTCATTGCACATATTGTATCAATGTCCGTTTTAATTACAGCATTGAACAGCTTTAAGAAATTTAATGAATGGCTCTCGCCTTGGGGAGACTTCATGTTTTGACAAGCTTCTGGGTCTGACATTTATCTCCTGATCTTAGATGAAACGTATACATCAAATCTGTTGCCAAGTCTGCTGGAAAAATTGTGGGGTCATTCTACCGCTCCAGTAGATGTCTCATTGCTGATGCAATTCTGTATCTGTATAAGAGCCAGGTACGTCCAAGGATGAAGTACTGTTGCCACATCTGGGCCGGAGCAGCTAGAAGAACTTTATCCTGCCTTGACAGAGGTCAGCATTATTATCCTGTCACGGTTTGCCACCTGTAGACGGTCAGAGGAATAGTTGGCCGAAACGTGTTGAAATAACAAGTACAAAGAAGAGAATAACAGTCCGCAAATAAATAAATATCCGTGTTGTTGCAGTTTACTGATTTACTTTGCTGTCTGGTCTTCTTTTTTTATTTCTGTATTTCAGTTAGAACAGAAAATAATCATGGCAGGGTCAATCACTAAAAAATCAAAAACTAAACAAAAATACTGTGAGAAATCCACCCAATACATGCCAATGTGGCATTTATTCGGTGGATTTTCTATCAGTATTTTGTTTAATTTTCGATTTTTGAACGATTATCAAGAAGTCAGAGCGGACTTCAAGGCGACCCCTCCTTGTAGAAAAGTGCCTAGTTGAGGGTGAGGGAATTAATATTTTTAGCCAATTTTTTAATATTTCTCGTCCGAAGGGTTGGGCTTCAAAATGATACCAATATTGTGAAAATCCGTCGCCTCTGTCGAAAATTTTAGGCAACCATACAAACATACATACATACACACATACATTTAAACAGACAGGTGAGATTTCTATTATAGATATAGAAATCCCATGTCGAAATTCAAAAATCCAAAATTTAATGTTCTTTTTTAAGGAGCTATGGAAGTCTTTACAAGACATAATTCACAATTTTGAAAAAAGAGGGGGGGAGTAACAACTGTTTTTAAATACAGACAACTATTTTAGCACGTCTAGGCGACCATAGGTAAATTGATATGAAGTAACAAGAAATTGCCAAAAGAAATTATCGTATTTTAAGCAAAATGCAGTTATTTATCGATTTTTTTTTCTTTTATTGGTATAAATTCTTCAAATTAATTTAATGGTATATTGGACTCTAATTCTAAATATTGTTTTTAATTTATTTTAATAAATATTATTCTAAATATTGTTTTTAATTTATTTTAATAAATATTATTCTAAATATTGTTTTTAATTTATTTTAATAAATATTATTCTAAATATTTTTTTTAATTTATTTTAATAAATATTATTCTAAATATTGTTTTTAATTTATTTTAATAAATATTATTCTAAATATTGTTTTTAATTTACTTTAATAAATATTATTCTAAATATTTTTTAAATTTATTTTAATAAATATTATTCTAAATATTGTTTTTAATTTATTTTAATAAATATTATTCTAAATACTGTTTTTAATTTATTTTAATAAATATTATTCTAAATGCTGTTTTTAATCTGTGGTCTTGTCTTTACGTTATTTCCTTTCGATCAAGATTTCTTGACATTTACCCCTTCCCCCTGCAGTAAACCTTTTTTTTTTATGCCAATGCCAGTGGTGAGGAGGGGGTGGGATTTCAGTTACAGTGGCATATTTAGCTTCTTTTTGGCGTTTTTTCGTTATTGGAAAACAAGATGGCCACCAGCAAAAACAATAGTGATTACGTTGGATACTGAATGTCTTCAAATATGGATAACTGCGTATTTGCGCAAAAAATAAATGTGATATTCGTTCTCAGCATACCTGAAAACTAGGCAACTGGGGGGGGGCAGGTCAGTACTTTTTGATGGACTGTCTTTTTAAAAATCTACCAAAAATCAGGTAATTATCCGATCAATACGAAATTTTCAGCGATTATTAAGAGAAGAATGAACTTTATAACGGTGTACTTATTTTTCATAAACGGTATTTATATATATATATTTTTTTGCTTACAAAACCCCCCTTGTTTTGAAGTGGGAACAAATATGCTTAAAATAATCATCTGAAACCGAACAAAACATATTGTGTTGTTGTAAGGGACAGAATTATAGATTAAAAAAAAAAAAAAAATATTGTTTGCATACCTTATTTTGACGTCTGAATATCAGAACTTCGATTGTGTTTAATTATCCCGCTTTTGAGTATTGAAGTGTGAAATTCGGTGAATATGTTAAGTAAAATAATTAATTTAAGTTAAGCAAAACAAAAAAAAATTTTTTTTAATATTTATACGAAAAAAGCCATTTTAAAATCTTTGATAAATAAATTAACAATTTTTTTTTAGCGAGCCGAATAATGCATGACCATTATTAAACAGGGCATGCTTTGAAGAATCGATACAAAAAAAAATCGATAAATATTGTGCCCTTTGTGTTAAAAATAGCATCATTTTTTTTTTTTTATCCCGTTTGAAAACGTTTGCCGCCTTTCGACTACGGTGGACCAAATGCGCTGAAATAATTTTTTTTTTATTCTGCTTTAAATTGCCCCCCCCCCCCATTTTGGGGAGCCTGGCCCCACACACATACACATTAAAAACCAAACTCATACAAATGGTCACCCATCTGGTACTGGCCAGCCTCAGCTTAATAATACATTGAAATTTTCGTCACTGAAAAATAAGTTTTTTTGGCCTGTTTGGTCTTCCATAGTTTGTTTCTTATCAAACGCAAACGTAAACAGTGTCGATCTAGACTCTAGATTGACGCGAAATAACTGGTTACATATATGAATAAGTGGAATTATTTGAAATCCAGATACTTATATTATAATATTTTTGCATATTCTCTTAGAAAATCATCCTAAATCTTAGTTAGACAATAAATAAATAAATTAATTATTTAAAAAACCTTTTTTTTTTTTAAATATTTATGTACGTTTTTTGTGCAAGACAAAAAATGTCAATTGTTAACTTTTTGGGAAAATTTAACATTTTGAATTTAATTAAAAATAGTAGAAAAAGTTTTACATTATTCTGTTTTCTATATGATAAAATTCAGGGTTTTATCTTTCTGGAAAAAAAAAAGTTACTCAGAAATAATGGATTTTAATAAATGTAATTTCGTTTTAAAAAACAACAACAACTTGATTTTGCGGCCATTTTTGGCGGTGCCTACTGAAAACTTTTAAATGTCGACAAATTAAAGGTAAATGCCGAGGGGTCGGTAAACTAAAAATTTTCATTTAGTTTGATCGAGTAGTTTAAAAAATTTTTTTTTTTTTTTTTTTTTTTTTTTACAGCGGAAAAACACGTTCTTATGAGAACGCGTTGAAGTCAGCCATTATGAAATTTGTTGAACACGCCACGGGGAGATAACTCCATCTTTAATTCTAGCTTTACTTCCTAAAAATCGAACCTTTTGCTCGGTATCATAACAAATTTTTTTTTCGCTGTAAAAAAAAAAAAAATCTACTTGATGAAATTAAGTGAATTTTTTTTTTTTTTTTTGAGAACTTAGTTCCATAACGGATGCGTGTAATATAACCTTTTTTCAACATTTTCATTTTTTAATGTCTTGACTAAACTGTACAAGTACCCCCCCCCCCAAATAAAATATTTATCTTTTTTCTACCCATATTTTAAAATAATCTCGTTAAATTTTCACAAACTTCAAGCAGTGATTGAAGTTATCTCCCTTGGCGCCCATCTCCTCATCCGCGAAAAACAAGATGGTCGTAATACAATCGATCGCAGTAAAGTTTGATTTTCCTCTGTAAAAAAAAAAAAATCAAAGTTGATCAAATTAAGGGATTTTTTTTGTACGAAAATTTTATTCGATAACAAGTACATATATTTTTTTTTCAATGTTTGATTTTTTAATGTCTTGATTAAACTAAACAAGTACCCTCCTCTTTTTTTTAAATTAAATTGTTAGGTGAAAGTACAGATTAGTTACAACACATTCTCCTCTCTCCATGTTAAGAATGGATTTCTAAATAATAACGTTATTACTTCAGCACTGTTATTAAGTGCACACACAAGTACCAATTTTTTTTTCGTAAACTATTTTCATTAACAATTAATTTTCTACATTATCATTTTTCGCAATTTTTGGACATGTTAATAATTTCGACATGACGAGTTGATAGAGTTGGTTTTAATTGAAATTCATTATTTCAATTTTCGTTCTAATACCGAAGAAGAGCTAAAAGAAAAAGAAAAAGATAAAAACTACTTGATCAATTTATATGATTTTTAGAATATGACATCTTTTTTCTTGACGGGTACGTACATCATTTTTTTTTTTTTTTGTCTTTTTGTTTTGAAAATAGGTTTAATCTATCTATCTATCTATCTATCTATCTATCTATAAAAGGGAAAGTGTCTGTCTGTCTGTGTGTGTATCTGTGTGTCTCTGTGTGTACATTTCCCTACGCAATAACTCTGTCAATTTTTAGTCTACAGACTCGAAATTTGATATACAGGGTACTGAACTTTGGGAAAATCGATGTGATCGGTTTTCGGCCAGAAATTTGGCGATTAAGGGGTCAAAGTTCAACGATTTGACCATTGAGAACTCTAGCAAATTCCTCCGAGAATTTTGGGTCTAAACATTTGAAATTTTAGATATAGGTTCATTGGACATAGATCTAACTTAATAACTTGATTTGAGCCCAAAACAATAAATTTTAAGGGGTCATAATAGGGGTCAAAGTTAAAACAATTGACCACTTTTTTTTTTTTGCTCAACATACATCTGCAAATACCCGGGCAACGCCGGCCACCCATGCTAGTATATCTATAAAAGTGAAAATGTGTGTGTGTGTGTGTGTGTGTGTGTGTGCGCGCGCGCACGCGCGTGTGTGTACATTTTCCTTCGAAATAACTCTGTCAATTTTCGGTCTAGAGACTCGAGATTTGACATAAAGGGTATTGAGATTTTGGAAAATCTTTTAAATCAATTTTCGGATAGAAATTTGGCTGTCACGGGGTCAAAGTTCAACGATTTGATCTTTGAAAACTCTACCAAACTCCTCCGCCAGTTTTGGGTCTAAACACTTGAAATTTTAGATATAGGTTCCTTGGACATGGATCTAACTTAATAACTTTATTTGAGTCCAAAACAATAAATTTTAAAGTGTCATCAATGGGGGTCAAAGTTTAAAAAACTGACCGTTTTTTGTTTTTTTTCTCAGAATACACCGCCAAACACCCGGGCAACGCCGGGCACCCGTGCTAGTATATCTATAAAAGTGAAAATGTGTGTGTGTGTGTGTGTGTGTGTGTGATTGTGTGTGATTGTGTGTGTGTGTGTGTGTGTGTACATTTTCCTTCGAAATAACTGTCAATTTTCGGTCTAGAGACTCAAGATTTTACATAAAGTGTATTGAGATTTTGGAAAATCTTTTAAATCAATTTTCGGATAGAAATTTGGCTGTCAACGATTTGACCTTTGAAAACTCTGCCAAACTCCTCTGCCAATTTTGGGTCTAAACACTTGAAATTTTAGACGTAGGTTACTTGGACATGGATCAAACATTATAATTTGAGTTAAGCCCCAAAAAATAAATTTTAAGGGGTCAAAATTAGGGTCAAAGTTAAAAAAATTTGACCTCTCTGGTCTCTACCAAATTACTCAGCCCATTTCTGGTCTAAACATTTGAAATTTTACATGAAGGGTATTCAGAGATAGGGCAAGCTTTTTAATCGGTTTGGTCCGAAAATTTGATCTGCCAATGGGTCAAAGTTCCAAAGATTTGACTTTTGCGGTTTCTAGCAAACTACTCAGCCGATTTTGGGTCTAAACATTTTAAATTTATACATAACATGTATTCAGACATGTGGCAAGCATTTTCATCAGTTTTGGGGTGAAAATTTGGCTGCCAAAAGGTCAAAGTTGAAAGAGTTGACCGTTGCAGATTCTACCAAATTCCTCCGCCAATTTTGGGTCTAAAGATTTGAAATTTTAGATGTAGGTAACTTGGACATGGTTAAAACTTTGTACTTTGATTTGAGACTAAAATAATAAATGTTAAGGGTCAAATTAAAAAAAAATTGACCTCTACGAAATTACTCAGACAAATTTTGATCTAAACATTAGGAATCTATTAAAGTGTATTCACACGTAGGGCAAATTATGAACAGTACATAAGGCCTGAGCAAAGCCGGGCTGAACTGCTGATATATATATATATAAATATAGATATAGATATATATATATACTACATAAGTTTTGGTTTTGGTTTCAAGTCAAGCTGATTCACCGAAATCATATGGATATATTTTTTAATTTTTGAAATCACAACTTTATAATATATAAGAATCGATAGAAAATTGACTCTTATAAAAATATATACGAAACCTGCATTAATTAAAATATACTTAAGCATATTTTACGACCGGGCTATGCCGGGCACCTCGCTAACTTAGATAAATACTTTTGCAGTTTTAACAAAAGAGCTACAGTAATATTAGGGCATCTCCATTTACGCTAAACATCCACAGAATGCTAACATCAATATATTACATATGAAAGAGACCGCTGTGGAATTTCCACAGGTCCTGCTAGTATATCTATAAAAGTGAAAATGTCTCTGTGTGTGTCTGTCTGTGTGTATACAATTCCCTACCAAATAACTTTGACATGAAGGGTATTGAGATTTGAGAAGATCTTTTTAATCAGTTTTCGGCCAGAAATTTGGCTGTCAAGGGGTTAAAGTTCAATGATTTGAACTTTGAAAAGTCTACCAAACTCCTCCGCCAATTTTGGGTCTAAACACTTAAAATTTTAGATGTAGGTTCCTTGGACGTGGATCAAAATTTTTCATTTGATCTGAGCCCAAAACAATAAATGTTAAGGGATCAAAATTATGGTCAAAGTTCCAAACAATTTGACATCTGCAGTCTCTACCAAATTCATCATCATCATCATCATCATCATCATCATGACGGGCTCCTTGCCCGGACCAATGTGACTCTTCCTCTCCAGAGTTTCCTGTCTTCCATCAGTTGCCTCAGATCTTCAGGTTCACAGTTGGCGTCGTGTGCTATTTGTTGGATGTACGTGGATGTAGGTCGTCCTTTGCTCGCGCGTCCGTGTTGTGGAGTCCATAGCAATACATCACTCACCAATTCATGCTTGCTCCTCAGACAATGACCGGCAAATGGTAGGCGTCTTTCTCTGATGGTATTAGATATGGCAGGTAGATTGCCATAAAGTTGCTGCTTCGTGGGATGATTTTGCCAAGATATATTTAATATTGTTCTGAGCATACGGGTGTAGGTGCCGTCTAGTTTTCTTTCCAATCTTTTGGTGAGTGTTCAGGTTGTAGCACCGTAAACAAGGACAGACTCTACCACTGCCCTGAAGAACTGCCTTTTCAGTTTGTCAGCCAGTCTCGAAGTCCATACTGAATGTAGCCCATCCCATGCGGTTCATGCTTTTGAGAAGCGAATTCCGATATCTCTCTCTGTGGAAACTATGTTGCTGCCCAGATACGTAAACTCAGCGACTTCTTCCAAAGCCCTGATCTCTCCCTTCACATTGAAAGTCATAAACTTTGTCTTATCTGCATTCATGTGGAGACCAATGTCATTTGCAGACTTTTCTAGCTTACATAACAGTGTTTGCGCATCAGCAGTGTTGTTCGCGAACAAAGCAATATCGTTTGCGTAATCTGCATCGGTTATGTGTGCTGATTGATGATGTCTGTTTCTGGATTCATTTAAGGTGAAGCCTAGCATGTTGTGTATATCAACAGAGGTGCGAAGTACAAAGTCAAAACAGACAATGAAAAGAAAAGGGGCAAGAGTATCTCCTTGTAGAACCTCAGTGCGGATGTCAAAAAATTCAGTGTCCCCATCTGGGGATCTGACCATTGCTCGAGTGTGCTCATATAGCATCATGATAGCATTAATGACTTCATTTGGAATGCCATATGCTTTTAATATGCTGGCCATTTTTCCTCTATGTACGGAGTCGAATGCTTTGGAGAAATCTACAAAGAGCATGACTGCCTCAATGTTTTTGGCTTTGACTCCTTCAATCAGTCTCCTAACAGTAAGTATTTGACTAGTAGTAAAGCGATTCTTTCTAAATCCATTTTGGTTCTTCCTGAGCACTTCTTTGATCTTTGGTTGGATACGATTGAGAAGCATGGTATTGTAGATTTTTGCTGCAATTGGAGTGAGTGTTATTCCTCTATAGTTGCTTGGTATGCTTAGGTCACCCTTCTTGGGGAAGGGAAGTATGCATCCTTCCCTCCATATATTAATAATTTTTTGATTATATACAGAATTGCATGAATTAAGAAGTATGTCATTGAAACCACCTGTCTTCCATACTTCAGGAGGTATGTTATCTTAGCCTGCAGCTTTACGGTTCTTGGTCTTCTTTAGTACATTTAGAAGTTCCTCCATTGTAAAATCACCCTTCTCAATATCGAATTCCTGTACAACAATCGGCTGAATTGGTTGGTCTGTTACTTCTGGTTTGTTTCTGAGTAGCTTTTCAAAATGTGCTTTCCATTTCGTACATGCATTTTCCAGAGTGTTTGCCTTTAACTTAACTTTGGCAGGTCGTTTGTGCTCAGATATCTCATTTACTACTTGCAAGCCATTGTTTGTTATCTGCTACATTCTGGATTCGGTCTATTTGTTCTTGAACTTCTGTTGTTCTGATAGGTACATCATACTAAGCTCTTGAAGCGACTGATTTCTTAATTTTGTATTCTGTCGAGTGGGGTATTTATGTTGCTTTTTGATTATGTTTTTTAACTTTTCTCGTTTTAATATTATTTTATCATTTTCCCACGGTACTTTTCACTACCAAATTACTCAGCCAATTTTTGGTCTAAACATTTGAAATTTTACATAAAGTTTATTCAAACATAGGGCAAGCTTTTAATTGGTTTTTGGCTGAAAATTTGGCTGCCAAGGAGTCAAAGTTGAAACGATTTTACTTTTACGGTCTCTAGCAAACTATTTTTTTTTTTACAAGGTGGTCACCCCTTATCAAGGCCCAGAAGCCACTCAGGGATAAGGGTTATTGCAAGTACAGTAAATTAGTGTGGAGATTTAATAAAGTGTCTACTTAAGGGGGCGGTTCATCAGGAATTTGTTTACGTTGGACTTGAAGACATCCAGATTGTAGTCAGGTGGGAAGCAGGCAAACGGAACAGAGTTCAACCGGCGTGCAGTTCTAAGAAAGAAGCTTTGTTCATGGAATCTACGTTTTGATTTAGGCATAGATAAAGAGTGGGGAAAGTTTTTGACTGTAGATTCAGCTAGACGGGTGTTTTTCGTAAAAGATTGGTGAGGGGGGGGGCAGAGATTGGAGTTCAGACGAGCACCTGCCATGGAAATAACAATAAAACAAAGATAGGCTTGCAACATCTCGTCTGTGGGGGAGAGGTTGCAGGGAAGAGAAAAGGGCACCCCCCACTAAGCCACAAAGTCTATTTTGTACTCTGTCAAGACAAGATAGGCTGTTTTTAGCAGCTCCTCCCCAGATATGGCAGCAGTAGTCCATCCTTGGACGTATTTGGCTTTTATATAGATAGAGAATTGCATCAGTAGTGAGATATCTTCTGGAGCGGTAGAAGGATCCCATCATCTTTCCAGCGACCTTGGCAACAGACTTGATGTACGTGTTCCATTTCAGATCAGGAGTGAAGGTCAAGCCCAGAAACTTGTCAAAACATGAGGCTTCTCCTAGACAAGAGCCATGCATTTCAATTGATGCTAGATGGGGATCAGAGCGTTGATGATGTAAAGATAGGAGCTTGGTTTTAGATGCATTAAAGGTAATCAGTCACGTCTTCCCCCACTGAACAACGCCTTCGAGATCAGAGGAGAGAAAATCAGAGAGAGCTTTGTCATTTACAGCCTTTGATGTGTTGCCGTAGATAGTCGTGTCATCAGCATAGATGTCAACGAATGATTTAAGTATGTGTTTAGGGAGATCATTGATGTAGATCAGGAAGAGAGTTGGGCCCAGGATGGACCCTTGAGGAACTCCAGCATTAATACTCTGGGCCTCTGATTTTTGTCCATCAACCACTACTCTTATGAGCCTATCAGAGAGAAATGATTTAATGATAGAGAGAACATTTCCAGTAATACCGTAGCTGGAAATCTTGTGAAGTAGGCCTTTATGCCATACCTTGTCGAAGGCCTTTGATATGTCAAGAGCAATTGCCCTAGAAAGGAAGCCTTTGTCAAGAGATTCACTAATCCTATGAGATATAACCGTTAGCACATCTGCGGTAGATCTTGCAGAGCGGAAACCATATTGTGTGTCACTAAGAAGGGTATTTCAGCTAATTTTCGATTTAAATATTTGAAATTTTACATAAAGGATATTTTTTTTTTTTTTTTTACACAGTGATCACCACTTATCAAGGCCCGGAAGCCACTCAGGGATAAGGGTTATTGCAAGTACATTACGTTAGTGTGGAGATTTGATGAAGTGTTTACTTAAGGGGGTAGTTCGTTAGACATTTGTTAACATTGGACTTGAAGACATCCAAGTTGTAGTCCGGTGGGAAGCAGGCAGATGGAACAGAGTTCCACAGGCGTGCAGTTCTAAGAAAGAAGCTTTGTTCATGGAATCCACGTTTTGATTTAGGCACAGATATAGAGTGGGGGAAATTTTTCACAATGGATTCAGCTAGACGGGTGTTTTTCGTGAAAGATTGGCGAGGGGGGACCAGAGATTGGAGTTCAGATGAGCACCTGCCATGGAAATAACGATAAAACAAGGATAGGCTCGCAATGTCTCTTCTGTGAGAGAGAGGTTGCAGGGTAGAGAAAAGGGCATCCCCCACTAAGCCACAAAGTCTATTTTGTACTCTGTCAAGGCAGGATAGGCTGTTTTTATCAGCTCCTGCCCAGATATGGCAACAGTATTCCATCCTTGGATGTACTTGGCTTTTATATAGATAGAGAATTGCATCAGTAGTGAGATATTTTCTGGATCGGTAGAAGGATCACACCATCTTTCCAGTGACCATGGCAACAGACTTGATGTATGTGTTCCATTTCAGATCAGGAGTAAAGGTCAAACTCAGAAGCTTGTCAAAACACGGGGCCTCACCCAGACATGCAGCAAGCTTTTTAATCAGTTTTGGGTTGAAAATTTGGCTGCTAAAAGCTCAAAGTTAAAAAAGTTGACCTTTGCAGACTCTACCAAATTCCTCCGCCAATTTTGGGTCTAAGCGCTTTAAATTTTAGATGTAGGTTACCTGGACATGAGTCAAACTTTTTAATATATATATATATATACATATGCACATAAAGTTATGAACAGTACATAGGGCCCGAGTAAAGCAGGGCTGAATTGCTAGTATATATATAAGAACCACGTTCTCCTGTACAAGATGTTTCTCTGATTTCTACTTTCAATTTCAAAATTGTTGGAGCAGCGGGCCGACATTAATTGACTTTATTTTTTCTACCAAAACGGTCATTAACAATGATTTTTTTTATGTTTAATATATTTCAAACAGATATAAATGATTACACAATAAAAATTAAATAAAAACAAAAAATCATTTTCTTATTTCGAATTCTTTAATCAAGTACAAATGCAATTACTGTTAGAAAACCGACTCAATACATGTTACCGTGACATTTGAATGAGTTTTTAACAGTACTTTGTATAATTTTTTAGTTTGAACTCATTTTCCCAAACTTAACGTATTCAGCAGAGAATTTGCCACCACTTGTCTTTTTCAAATATATTGCTAAACACTGTATGATTTTTTTTTTTAACCGAATAAGCATTTTACATTAAATAAAAACACTAAAAAATTATCCAGTGAGGTAGAAAGGTAACTTATCTTGCCTTTGATAACATTTATTTGTTATATATTTGTTTTTTTTTAGGGGGGGGGGTGTATTACTATACGCACAGATTCGAAAAAGTTGTCAAAAAACAAATATATAACAAATAAATGTTATCAAAGGAAAAATAAGCTACTTTTCTACCTAACTAGATATGTTTTTAGTGTTTTTATTTAATGTAAAATGTTTATTCAGCTCGAAAAACATAGTGTTTACCGATGTATTTGAAAATTACAAATGGCGCCCGACTCTCTTTTGAACAAGGTAAGTTTGAGAAAATGAGTTAAAACTAAAAAACTATACAAAATACTGTTAGAAATTCGCTGAATATATGTTACCGTGACATAGGCTGCCATATATTCGGTGGATTTTTAGCAGTATTTTGCATAATTTTTAGTTTTAACTCATTTCCCCAAACTTACTGTGTTTAAAAGAGAGTCGGGCGCGGGCGCCTGGGCGCTTTTTGTAATTTTCCAATACATCGGTAAACACTGGGGTTTGTATTACTGTACACATAGATTCGAAAAAGTTGTCAAAAAACAAATATATAACAAATAAATGTTATCAAAGGCAAGATAAGTTACTTTTCTACCTAACTGGATATGTTTTCAGTGTTTTTATTTAATGTAACATGTTTATTCAGCTCGAAAAACATACTGTATTTACTGATATATTGGAAAATTCAAGATGGCGCCCGACTCTCTCTTTAACACGGTAAGTTCGGGAAAAGGTGCTATAAATATAAAACTAGACAAAATACTGTTAGAAACTCGCTCAATATATATTACCGTGACATAGGTTGACATATTTTCGGTGGGTTTTTAATAGTATTTTGTCTAGTTTATTATTTATAACACCTTTTCCCGAACTTACCGTGTTAAAGAGAGAGTCGGGCGCCATTTTGAATTTTCCAATACATCGGTAAACACTGCATGTTTTTCGAGCTGAATAAACATGTTACAGTGAATAAAAACACGAAAAATATATCCAGTTTGGTAGAAAAGTAACTTATCTTGCTTTTGATAAGATTTATTTGTTATATATTTGTTTTTTTGACAACTTTTTCGAATCTATTTGTACAGTAATACAAACCCGAAAAGTAACTTATCTTGCCTTTGATAACATTTATTTGTTATATAATTTTTTTGACACCAACTAAAAAAAGAAAAAAGTTAAAAAAAAATTAAGACACAATTAATGAAATAGCCGAGTTGACATATTAATACTAATATCCCACGTGGATTTCAATGAGGAATCCTAGGATGAAAAAAAAAAAAATACAACAAAAAAAAACAGCACGACATTAAAAAAATCGAAGCAAATTAACATATGAAGAAAGGTAAGATTATTATTATTATTATTATTATTATTATTATTATTATTATTATTATTATTGGTACTGGTCGCGGTAAGAGTTCCCTGCCGAACACCCTCAAAAAACAATGATTTCTCCCACGCAGCCGCAAAGGACATGTTTTAGTTGCCATAGTAACAACACTTTTTATCGACATTGTTTTACTGTTTATGAATATTGAAATAAAAGACATTACTACACATTTATTAATAATATCTCACTTTTAATCACTTTTATCGACTTTTTAAAACTTTTTTTACTCTTTTTAAATGACAACGTTTATGAATATTGAAATAAAACATTACTACACATTTATTAATATCTTTTTTTTTCTTTACTGTTTATGTGTCAATTTGAATTTAGGAAAACTCGTCTCCGGAAAACTCGTCCCCTTTCGCTAGGTAGGAAAACTGGTCACTTATTGAATAAATGTCGATTGAAAACACATTTTATGATCGTTCTTAAAGGAGATATTGTTTTTTTAAAATAGACTATAACCCCATAATATTTTTTAAAAAATATTTTTACTTGTTTAATGTTTTTTGGGTTTGTATTACTGTACACATAGATTCGAAAAAGTTGTCAAAAAACAAATATATAACAAATAAATGTTATCAAAGGCAAGATAAATTACTTTTCTACCAAAATGGATATAATTTTCGTGTTTTTATTCAATTTACCATGTTTATTCAGCTCGAAAAGCATACAGTGTTCACCGATGTATTGGAAAATTTAAAATGGCGGCCAACTCTCTCTTTAACACGGTAAGTTCGGAAAAGTGTAATAAATAATAAACTCGACAAAATACTGTTAGAAATTCGCTCAATATATGTTACCGTGACATAACTTGACATATATTCGGTGTTTTTTTAATAATATTTTGTCTAATTTATTATGTATAACACCTTTTCCCGAACTTACCGTGTTAAAGAGAGAGTCGGCCGCCATTTTTAATTTTCCAATACATCGGTAAACACTATGCTTTTTGAGCTGAATAAACATGCTAAATTGAATAAAAACACGAAAATTATATCTAGTTTGGTAGGGAAGTAATTTATCTTGCCTTTGATAACATTTATTTGTTATATATTTGTTTTTTGACAACTTTTTCGAATCTGTGTACAGTAATACAAACCCGAACGGGAAATAATGTCCGATGTATCACATCTTAGGGTCTTGATAATCGCTAAAAAATAGAAAATTGAAGAAATTACTAAGGGAGATTTGGTTTTAAAAAGAAAATAATAAATTTTAATATTTTTTAAAATATAATTTAGAGAGAGAGAGAGCGGGGGGGGGGGGGTAAAAACTATATCTCCGAAAAACAACCAACAAAAAATGAAATTAAAAGATTCTTGATAAACGATATCGGGGTTTTCAATAAAATGGATTAATAAATTTATTTAGTGATTACTTTCTCTCTTAATGATTGATTTTAGAATTTTGAAGTAAAAATTAAAAAAAATTAAAAATTAGTTAACGAGAGATTCATGGGTGGCATCTCTCGCGCCAAAAAAAATATTTCGCTTTTAATTTTTTAGTTAATTTTTGCAAAATTTGATAGGACGACAATAAATATTGATAATTGATAATATCATAATTTTAAATAACGCATGAGTGCATTTGGTATGAGAGAAAACAAAAACAGAACAACAACAAAAAACTATCATAATTAAAAAAACAAAACAAAAAAGTAACGAAAAATCGAATCGCTCCCTGTTTTTTAATTTTTTGGTTTGTTTTTAATTATTGTTTTTATGACTCCAAAAAACATCGTTAAAATAAGAACAAAAAAAAAATTTGTAATTAACTTTGTATGAACGCTTTAAAATAAGTGAAACCACTAAGAGCTTAGGTAGAAAACGGACACTTAGAAAATCGATTTTATTTAAAAAAAAAAAAAAAACATTAAACAAGTAAAAATATTTTAAAAAAATATTGGGGGGGGGGCTATAGTCTATTATACAAAATATCTCCTTCAAGAATGATCATAAAATGTGTTTTCAATCGATATTTATTCAATAAGGGACCAGTTTTCCTACCTAGCGAAAGGGGACGAGTTTTCCCGGAGACGAGTTTTCCCGGAGACGAGTTTTCCGGGCACCGTCAATTTTATCGACTTTTTTTTTTTTTTACTGTTTATGTGTCAATTTTATCGACTTTTTCTTTTCTTATATTGAATATTGAAATAGAAGACATTACTACACATTTATTAATAATATCTTTTTTTTTTTTTTTACTGTTTTACTGTTTGTGTCACTTTTATCGACTTTTTCTTTTATGAAACTTATCGGCGGTTCTTGAAATTATGATAGAATAATAAATTTACTTACGTTTAATCAATGTTATTTTCTTTTTAAATGACGACGTTTTTACTGTTTATGAATATTAAAAGAAAAATAATTACTAAACATTTATTAATAAAAAAATGGGTGCTAGTGCACTTATGATCCGCGCTATATTTTAAATCGTATTTCTAAGCTTAAAGTTTAATGTTTTTTTATTCAATTGTAAGGTTAAAGTAGAGAATAGGTACAAAACCGCCGATAAGTTTAATAAAAGAAAAAGTCGATAAAAGTGACACAAACAGTAAAACAGTAAAAAAAAAAGATATTATTAATAAATGTGTAGTAATGTTTTTTATTTCAATATTCAATATAAGAAAAGAAAGTCGATAAAATTGACACATAAACAGTAAAAAAAAAAAGTCGATAAAATTGACACAAACAGTAAAGAAAAAAAAAGATATTAATAAATGTGTAGTAATGTCTTTTATTTCAATATTCATAAACAGTAAAACAATGTCGATAAAAAGTGTTGTTACTATGGCAACTAAAACATGTCCTTTGCGGCTGCGCGGGGAGAAGTTATTGTTTTTTTTAGGGTGTTCGGCAGGGAACTCTTATCGCGACCAGTACCTTATTATTTATTATTATTATTTTATTTATTATAGTCAACTAACGTCTTCCCTAATTTTCTGCGTAGCTGCTACCGGAACCGGTGAATAGGCAAAACAGTCCGTTAGCTATTTCTGTGTTATTCATTTATTTGTATTTTTAAGCGATTTGTTGAAATAATAGGGTTATCCTGACGCTCCGCACTCCTTTGTTTACCACGGAAGTGACGTCACACAAATCTTATAATACGGATGGCTACAATTGTAAAAATAATTTGTTTTATTTTTCTTTCATTTTGAGCTCCTTTTATAATATAAAAGTTTGGTAAATATCCAGATCCGCTACTACAGAACACCGACCACAGCATTTTACGACCCACGCTATTTTATGGATAGTATTTTCAAGTTAAATTCAAGTTTCACGATATTTTTTTTAAATTTAATTGTTAGGTGAAAGTACAGAATAGTTACAATACACCCTCCCGTTCCCCCATGTTAAATAATAGGTTTTTAAATAATAGTGTTAAAAATAGCTCGGGTCGTAAAGTGCAGGAGTACCTATAAAAGGTAACGCCGGATCGGAAAAAGAGCTCAAAATAAAAATAAAATAAATTCTCCGCTCAAAATAAGAAATGGGAGAAGAAAACAAAAACAAACGGGAGAAAAAAAGGAGCTCAAAATGAAAGAAAAATAAAACAAATTATTTTTACAATTGTAGCCATCCGTATTATAAGATTTGTGTGACAAAGGAGTGCGGAGCGCCGGGGCGGAGCGGCGTCAGGATAACCAATAATAGGTGCTTATTTAGATTGGCGATAAACAAAAATGAAGAAAACTTTTTATTGTGTATCTATTTGTCACAGAATGAAGATGGCATATTCCAAAAATCACAGAAAATGATTAAGTTTTTGGGGGGGTTGTATTCAGGTACACATAGATTCGAAAAAGTTGTCAAAAAAAAACCAAACAAATATATAACAAATGTTATCAAAGGCAAGATAAGTTACTTTTCTACATAACTGGATATGTTTTTAGTGTTTTTGGTAAATGTTTCGTTTAGGTCCACCTCCACAATTTTCTTTAAAATGACGACATTTATAGGTTTTCGACTATGCTGAATACGAAAATCGCATTGAAATGTTGCAGAGATAAGTAGTTATCAAGATAGAAAAAAATGCATTATGCACGGTAATTTTGGCGGCCATTTTTTACGCGCATGCGCGCGCGCCCTAAGCAATCAGAATTTTACACGAAGGAAAAAAACCAAATGGCCGCCAAAATTACCGTGCATAATGCATTTTTTTCTATCTTGATAACTACTTATCTCTGCAACATTTCAATGCGATTTTCGTATTCAGCATAGTCGAAAACCTATAAATGTCGTCATTTTAAAGAAAATTGTGGAGGTGGACCTAAACGAAACATTTACCAAATGGAGGCCGACTCTCTCTTTGACACTGTAAGTTTGGGAAAAGGAATTATAAATAAAAAACTAGACAAAATACTGTTAACAACTCGCTCAATATATGTTAGCGTGACATAGGCTGACATATATTCGGTGGGTTTTTAACAGTATTTTACATATTTTTAATTCTTTTTCCCAACCTTACCGTGTCAAAGAGAGTCGGCCGTCATTTTAAATTTTTCAATACATCGGTAAACATTGTATGTTTTTCGAGCTGAATAAACATGTTACATTGAATAAAAACACTAAAAACATAACCAGTTAGGTAGAAAAGTAACTTATCTTGCCTTTGATAACATATATTTGTTTTTTGACAACTTTTTCAAATCTATGTGTACAGTAATACAAAACGTTTTTTTTTTTAATTTTCGAAAATGCAAAATTACCGTTTCTTACCGATAAATGAAGGCGGAAGCATTTTTATATTAAATTTTTTAAAACTTTTATAAAATGACCTTTTTTTAAAATAATTATGTACGTGCATGTGCTTCCATACGTCTATTGACGGACGCAGGCTTCATCTGCCAGCGTGTTTGAAAGTTAGCGTCTGGCTTTAATGCGCAATTACCATATTCTCTTTACTTAAAAATTCACCAAAAATCAGGAAATTAACCTTTTTTTTTTCTCGAAATTTTAGTATTTATCAAATAATGACCACGAAATCTAATGAACACTAGGTACCTCCACAGCGATGTGTAAAACGTCAGTATTACACACATTAATAGTGACGTCATCATTTCGTGTGTTTGTGTCAATTTCTATGGATGGGCATTCGCGTTATAATTGTTAACGGAAGTAACGTTTTTTTTTTTTTTTTATGCTATCGATAAAAAACAATATAGAACTTACCTTTTTGTAAAACAAATACATTTTTATTAACGAACTACACAGACTAGAGTTAATAAAATTAATTTTAACGTCCTCCGTTGACACATGTATTTAAAGATAATGTTTCTTACAAGCCTCCGTACATTTTGGAAAAAAAAAAGCGCAAAACATAAGGACTACCCTCTATCAATTTAAATAATAAAATCAAAACAAATTTTTTTAAGGTTGATTTTGGATTTACAATTTTTATTATCTCAATAGTCTTTTCTTTTATATGAATATATTTTTTATTATTGGAAACCTGTTATTAAAAAAATCCATTTAAACTTCATATCGCGTAATATTTGAATTTAATATCATTTAAAGCTTTTTAAAAATAATTATTTTTTTAGAATTGTTTTTCTTGTTGGGGTTGAATGACTGGACTCGAACAGGGAGGTCAGTGGTGGAGGTTTGGTTATATGTAACATCTCCCCTCGGTCAGGAAGTGTGTTTGTTTATTTTGTTTTCTTCTTAGGTGGAAGTGGTTAGGAACAGGGTTTTAAATGGAAACATGGGGGAGGGTGGATTGTTCATTCATTGTAGCGTGTAGGTTTTCGAATAACGCATCCTGAATGCAAAGTCAGCTGTTAGCTATCATCCTTTCATAAATGCTTTCTTCAGCCGACTTGTTTTCCTGTGCAATCCTTTCTCTTTGTAGTATGGGGTTGCCAGGCTGTATTTGGGGTTGAGGGTGAGCAATTGTATGTGTAGTCTGATGGTGTCCTGGGAAGGAGTGTTTTGACTTGGGCGTTTTGCTCAGGAATCACCTGTTTTAGCGATATAGTTGTCCACTTGCTTTTGTTTCATAGGACCTACTAGTCATTCGTTTTCACACTGTTGCTTCCCTCCACACTCTTGGATGGCTAAACTTGAACATTGTCACTGATGTTGAGACCTTTCAGCTCTTTTCATGGTGTCTGAGCCTCCTTTCTTGTTTTCTCCATGCTTCATCAGTTGAGTGTGTGTAGAGGGGCTTAAGTTTTAATTTGACAACTGGCACTGTTAACCGTGCCCTTCTACCAGTTTTTGTGCTCGGCTGGTGATTAGTCCTTTGGTTGGTGTGTTGATTAGTTTTTTTGGTTGGTGTGTTGATTAGTTTTTTTGGTTGGTGTGTTGATTAGTTTTTTGGTTGGTGTGTTGATTAGTTTTTTGGTTGGTGTGTTGATTAGTTTTTTGGTTGGTGTGTTGATTAGTTTTTTTGGTTGGTGTGTTGATTAGTTTTTTTGGTTGGTGTGTTGATTAGTTTTTTTGGTTGGTGTGTTGATTAGTTTTTTTGGTTGGTGTGTTGATTAGTTTTTTTGGTTGGTGTGTTGATTAGTTTTTTTTGGTTGGTGTATTGATTAGTTTTTTGGTTGGTGTGTTGATTAGTTTTTTGGTTGGTGTGTTACATAAGTTCAACAACCCTAAGAATGGATTTTCTCCCAACGTTTTGCATTTGGTGATTTTTTTACTGCTGCTTCGGTAATACCATTTGCTTGGCTGTTGCCTGGTGATATTGTTTCGTGTTTTAGTATCAGAATGAAGATGACACAGAACTAAGTGTAATTGCAGCTTTATTGTGTGGCCATGTTATAGTGATCAGTCCTCCTCTTTTTATAGGAGAGTTATGTAGAAAGGAGATATGGCTAGGGAGGGGAGTAGTGGAGGTTTGGTTTACATAACATCATCCCCCTCCCCATCATGAGGGTTTTCATTTTGTTTTCTTCTAAGGTGAAAGGGGTAGGCACAGGGTTTTGAATGGTAAGATGGGGGAGGCTGGATTGTTCCTTTGTTGTAGCGTGCAGGTTTTCAAATAATGTGTCCTGAACGCATAGTCAGCTGTTGGCTGTCATTCCTTTCGTAAACGCTTTCTTCAGCCGACTTGTTTTCCTGTGCAATCCTTTCTCTTTGTAGGCTGTATTTGGAACTGAAGGTGAGTATCAGCTGAGCGTGTAGTGTGATGGTATCCAGGAAAGGAGTGTTTTGACTTGAGCGTTTTGCGCAGTAATCGCATGTTTCTGCGATATAGTTGTCTCTCTTGCTTCTACTTCATAGGACCTACTAGTGATGTTGGGAATAATTTACCCCTGAAATAAAGCTCAATTCTCACACGTGAGAATGCAACAACAATTCGGTAGTTAAGTTCTTATCAGAAATGTGACGACAGGTTGTAAGAAGGGAACACAACCAAGCAATCGATATTCAAGCAATTTTACTGGGTGAGCAATATAATGAAAAACAGACAATATACAGAATGAAGAAAGTTTGTGAAAACGTGCTTCGCTAGAACTTATCTTGAGTTCGATTAGCAATGTGTTCATCACTCAATTCCGGTTCTTTTCATGTGGACGGTTAACTGTTCTATTTCGTCGTATAATTGGTTTACTTCGCACGACCGTCTTGGGATGGAAAGAATAAAATATTCAATTGGGAACGTGAAGTAGAAGGGGGGGTGGGCTTCAGTGACTCCCTTCGGGGGCTATGCACGAAGAACCACTGTCCAGTTAGGGTTGAAACAAAAAGGTGAAAAGAGACTAGCGCCTAATCTCCCACGGTTTTTATAGGTTAGTTCATGTGACCCCTAAGGGGGTGGGGAAGGAGATCAATGCCAGCCGGTCCACAGAGCCTTTTAAGCAGGAGCAGCAACATACATAAATTCCAATAGTGATTCATTTTCGGACTGTTGCTTCCCTCCACTTTCTTATGTAAGGATTGGATGGCTGGACTCGAGCATCAACGTCAGTGACAATGTTTTTTAGCTTTTTCCCCGTTTCATGGTGTCTGGGCCTCCTTGCTTGTTTTCTCCATGCTTCATCAGTTGAATGTCTGTAGAGGGGCTTAAGTTTTAATTTGATAGCAGGCACTGTTAACCTTGTCCTTCTACGAAAGAGGCTTTGTGCTGGGCTCGTGCTTACTCCCTTGTGCATTGCGTACATTCAACAGCCCTAAAACAGGATCTTCTGATGCTTTGCATTTGCAGACGAGGCATTTGATGATTTTTACTGCTGCTTCGGCAGCACGATTTGCTTGGCTGTTGTCTGGTGATATTATTTTGGGTTTGTTTTACTATACACATTGTTAAGTGTTGAGACATTTTGTTGAAACAAAGATGGCGGCGTAGTTCAGATCAGATCGTGAGTGTAATTGGCAGTAACCAAGATGGCGGCCAAGAATCAAATGCGGTCCGTGACGTAGTTAACAGCGAACTGATTGAATCCAAAATTCGACAATTTTTATAGTAACTTTGGAAGGTTTTCATTGGTTGTTTAGCACAGCCGTTGGTTATAAAAATGATTGGCGAATCCATTTGTCTCATACCCCCATTAGGAGTGAAAAACATTTTACACTCATAGATTCGAAAAAGTTGTCAAAAAGCAAATATATGACAAATAAATGTTACCAAAGGCAAGATAAGTTACTTTTTTACCTAACTGAATAAATTTTTAGTGTTTTTTATTTAATGTAAAATGTTTATTCGCTTCGAAAAACGAGTAATGTTGAAGGTTGCCAGCGAACAAGAAAAGATAGCTGCGAGGTGTTTGAAGATTTGGTAATCACTTCAAAATAAGAAATAAAACAAAACGGTGGTAGAAACCTACCCAATTAATGTCAGGATAACATCTACTTTTTTTTTTTTTTTTTTTTTTTTTGACAACTTTTTCGTACCTCTGTATATAAACCTATTTTGGGTTTTAACAGCCATTATCTTGCAAACTTTGTGAATGTGCATGACGAAAATTGAGGACCATTATTGAAGGTGAGTACGTATGGAATTCCATGGCATGCAAAATGTGCCTTTGTGCGTTAAATCATTGTATGTGATGTGGGCATATCCAATTTGTCGATTGCTTTTTCTGTCGCCTGTGATTCAATGGCTGTTCCTTCCCAACGATAGGAGGTCCACTGCTACTTACTGTCACAGTTTTCCAAGTACAGGTACTATGATTTGTGTCTCTGCTGGCTGCTAATTTGCATAGTTTTTTTTTTTTTTTTTTTTTACACAGAAATCACCACTTATCAAGGCCAGGAAGCCACTCAAGTATAAGGATTAATGGGTATACATTATTCAATGTGATTATAGCTTAGTAAACATAAGTAGTGGGAATTTTGTAAATTGGATTACTTAGGGGGACGGTTCATCAAGAACTTGTTTACATTGAACTTGAAGACAATCAGATTATAGTCAGTTGGAAAGCAGGCAATCGGAAGAGAGTTCCACAGGCATGCAGTTCTAAGCTTTGTTCATGGAATCTACGTTTAGGTTTAGGCACAGATAAAGAGTGTGGGGAAATTATTGATAGTGGTTTTGGCTAGACGAGTGTTTTTCGTGAAAGTTTGGCGAGGGGGGGGGACCATAGATTGGAGCTCAGCTGAGCACTTGCCATGAAAATAACGATAAAACAGAGACAGGCTCGCAACGACTCTTCTGTGGGAAAGAGGTTGCAGGGAAGAGAAAAAGCCCCCCCCCCACTAAGCTACGAAATCTATTTTGAACTCTGTCAAGGCAGGATGAGCTGCTTCTAACAGTTCCTGCCCAGATGTGGTAATAGTACTCCATCGTTGGCCGTACCTGGTTTTTATATGGGTTAGGGTTAGGGTTTTTATATGGGTGTGGGTTGTGCAGATATTACAAGCTTCAATGTATTGTTTGATCTCTTTACACATTCTTGGCCAAAATATGAGGTCTGTCCTCTTCGCAGACATGTATTTATGGTAGCTGGTATGTGCTTTTTTGTTTCATCTTGGTCCGCATAGCATGCGGTATGACTATTCTGTTCGTGCAGTATTGATCCATCTTGTACTGTGAGTTGTGAGTTCGTCTCTGTAATCAAAAACAGTTTGATCGAGTTAGGCAGACTTTTCTTATTATCTGGCCACACTTTAGCAATTACTTCTACCAGACGCTGAACAAAGATATGCACGAATTGAAAAAGAGATGCTAGCAGATTTATATGGCCTAGCAGGGTTCTACAGACAAACTTATCTTTAGTTGATTTTTGACAACTAAATATTTTCGTTTACTAGCCAAATAGAAAATCTACTAGCCAAATCCACATGATTTTTAGAATATGACATGTTCGTTCTGTGAGGAATATATACAGCAAAGATTTTTGTGTTTTTTTTTTTTGTAATTCTAAATATACAACAAATTTTATGTTGATACTTGAAGGTATAAATATTCTAATTTCTTCACGTTTTTTTAAACAGTCCTCGTTAAAAAAAAAAAAGAAAAAAAGTATATTTTCCTATTCGACATTTAATTTTTAGATAATTTAACTTTGTTTTATTAAAACAAAAAAAAAAGTTGAAAAGATATTTTTCACTCAATAATGAGCTTCGGAAGATTGTCAGTGAAAGAAATACAATCGCTAAAAGATAAGCGTTTCATTATTTCTAGTTGCCACTTTGAAAAATCACTTGCAAATGCGACTGTTTCAATCGCAATGTAAAGCCCTGCCTAGAAAAATTGTCACCACTATACCCACGGAAGAGAAGTGGTAGTCTTGACTGACCACAAACCCCTGCAACCTCTTTCCCACAGAAGAGACGTTGTAAACCTTTCTCTGCTTCATCGTTATTTCCATGGCATGTGCTCGTCTGAGCTCCAATCTATGGTCCCCCCTCGCCAAACTTTCACAAAAACACTTGTCTATCTGAAACCACTGTCAGTAATTTCCCCCTGCCTCTTTATCTGTGCCTCAACCAAAACGTAGATTCCATGAACAAAGTTTCTTTCTTAGAACTGTACGCCTGTGGAACTCTCTTCCATTTGTCTGTTTTCCAGCTGACTACAATTTGGTTGTCTTCAAGTCCGATATAAACAAATTTTTGACGAACCGTCCCCTTAAATAATCCAATTTACCAAATCTCCACTACTAACGATTACTACGAAATTATCCCATTGATTACTGTACACTCAATAATCCTTATCCTCAAGTGGCCTCCAGGCCTTGATAAGTGGTGACCCCTATGTACAAAAAAAACCCCACTATATACTATTCCCCCGTTCCCTAATTGTGCTTCGATCAGATTCCATGAACAAAGCTTATATCCCAGAACTGACCTCTTGTGGAACACTGTTCCACTGGTCTGCTTCCTGGTTGAATACAACACGGAAGCCTTCAAATCCAATGTAAACAAGTTCTTATTGAGCCGTCTTCATAAATAATCAAATTCTACCTAATTTACACCATTAGCGGTTACTACACGACCACCTTGCTTTCATGAACCCTTATCCTCGAGTGGCCTTTGAACCTTGATAAGTGGTGACTCTCAAGTAAAAAAAAAAATATTTGTTGTATATTTTTATGTTGATATGATCTGCTTGTGTTTTTTGTTATTTTGGCATATGTATTGTATTTCCAGTATGTTTCAACTATTTTCCTAGTTTCTAGGAACGTTTCTTTTTATTTCTTTTTTTTTTTTTATTTATTTTTTTTTACATTGAACCACTTATCAAGGCCCAGGGGCCACTCGAGGATAAAGGTTAAGAGTCTACAATAGTCAGTTGGATAATAAAGTAATTGTTAGTAATGGAAATTCGGTAAATTTGTTAACAAGTGGAATGACTCATCAAGAACTTGTTTATATTGGACTTGAAGACAACCATATTGTAGTCAGCTGGAAAACGGAAGACAATCCATAGGCATGTAGTTCTAAGAAAGAAACTTTGTTCATGGAATCTACGTTTAGATTTCGGCACAGATAAAGAGTGGGGGGGAATTATTGATTGTGTTTTCAGCTAGATGAGTGTTTCTTGTGAAAGTTTGGCAAGGGGGGGGCCATAAATTGAAGCTCAGTCGAACACTTTCCATGAAAATAATGATAAAGCAAACTCGCAACATCTCTTCTGTGAGATAGAGGTTGCAGGGAAGAGAAAAGGACATCTCCTACGAGGCTACGGAGTCTATTTTGAAGTCTATCAAGGCAGGATACGTCCTTTCTAGCAGCTCCTGCCCAGATGTGGCAACAGTATTCTATCCTTTGACATACCTGGCTCTTATATAGATAGAGAATTGCATCAGCAGTGAGATATCTACTGGATCGCTAGAAGGATCCCACCATTTTTCCAGCAGCCTTGGCAACAGATTTGATGTACCGAATCTCCATTACTAACGGTTACTATATTGTCCAATTTCTACTGTCCACTCTTTAACCCTTATCCTCGAGTGGCCTCTTGGCCGTGATAAGTGGTGATGCCTATGTAAAAAAAAAAAAAAAAGTGTTCCATTTAAGATCGGGAGTAAAGGTCAAGCCCAGAAGCTTGTCAAAACTAGAGGCCTCTCCAAGACGAGAGCCATTCATTTTAATTGATGCCAGATGGGGATCAGAACGTTGATGATGTAAAGAGATTATGCTTTTGTTTTAACGGTTAATTTAAAAAAAAAAAATAAAAAAAAAAATAAAAAAAAAAATAAAAAAAAAAATAAGAGCCTTTGCAATGCTGATGTTTTTAAAGCCAAAATTCTGATTGTTTTATTTAATGATAGCATTTTCTCGTCCATAAATGTTGTTTATTATATCTACCAAGTTGATCTTAAGGATAGCATAGACTCGACCATTATATTTTCTTATCATCAATCCATCAAGGCCGCTGGAAAAATGGTGAGATCTTTCTATCGATCCGGTAAATATCTCACTGCTGATGCAATTCTCTATCTATATAAGAGCCAGGTACGTCCAAGGATGGAATACTGTTGCCACATATGGGCAGGAGTTGCTAGAAAGGACTTGTCCTGCCTTGATAAAGTTCAAAATAGACTTTGTAGCCTCGTAGGAGATGTCCTTTTCTCTTCCTTGCAACCTCTATCTCACAGAAGAGATGTTGCGAGTTTGTCTCTGATGTATCGTTATTTTCATGGAAAGTGTTCGACTGAGCTTCAATCTATGGTCCCCCTTCGCCAAACTTTCACAAGAAACACTCGTCTAGCTGTAAACACTATCAATAATTTCCCCCACTCTTTATCTGTGCCTAAACCTAAATGTAGATTCTATGAACAAAGCTTCTTAGAACTGCACGCCTGTGGAATTATCTTCCGTTTTCCTGCTTTCTGGCTGACTACAATATGGTTGTGTTCAAGTCTAACGTAAATAAGTTCTTGATGAGCCGGTCCATATAAGTTATCAAATTTACCAAATTTTCATTACTAATGATTACTATATTGTCCAATTTCTACTGTACACTCTTTAACCCTTATTCTTGAGTGGCCTCTTGATGCCTATGTAAAAAAAAAAAAATTATCTGTTATTTCTTTTTTCTTTTATGTATATTTTACAATTTTTGGAGTATGCTGGATGGTTTTCTCTGCAGTTTGTGCATTTCAACACATTGATGCATTCATCTTTTGTGTGGTCTGGCGCTTACTCACCACACTTTCTACATGTATTTTTTTGCTTTTGTAGGTTTCTTGGTGGTGTCCGTATTTGTGGCAATTAAAACCTCTTAGAAGGGCTGGTATGTATCGTTCAACTTTTACGTATCGGATGTTAATTTCTTTTGGTATTGTTGAGGTATTAAAAGTTAATATGTATTTGTTGTAATTAGTGTGTTGTACCTTTTCTATATATATATAAAAGCGAAAATGTATGTATGTGTGTTCACTTTTTCTGTGTGTCTACAAAAGGCTTTTTTCAGGGAAGCGGTCGCTCGCTTCACAACATTTTAAAACTTTTTATATCACATACAAATCGTAATATCTCACAGTTAACAACGAAGCTCGCCTGTCTATTTAATTTGCTCGATTTTGGGAAGATAAATATTCAATATTTGTCGCTCGCCGCATGTGGGTTAGTCTTTTTCCTATAACATCTTGGGGGACAGGGGGGAAGCGTTCAGCAGTAAATGAATACTATCCTGCAGTCAAACTTGACCTCATTAACTCATTAAAACGGGCACCTGCTAAATCCAAGTAATTAAATAAATTCAAACATTAATTATCTGTATTTTTGAGATGAGGTGTTTTCATTGATTGAGATTGTCGGACTAGTGACATATGGCCGAGTGGTCCTAGACGTTGTATCAAAGTTTACAGTTACCCAAAGGTGCTGAGTTCAATCCTGAACGAAGGCAGTGAAAAAGTAACATTGAAAACAGAATCAGCAACTATGTCCCAAAGCCTAGCTGGAGTCCGAACATGGTACCCCCGTAATAATAATAAAGGGTTGGGTTTGAGACTCCTAACAAACGGTTCACCTGACGAAGGCCGGAGGGCAAAACGGCCGAAACGTTGTGACAATAACAACCAAGATGAGGAAGTCAGTCCGACAATCTCAATCAAATTCAAACATGTTTCCGTTAGCATCTTGTGGTTGGGCAATTGTTAACGTCGCACGTTTTTTTGTCTTTTTTTCACACTTTAATTTACAACTTTGCCTCAACGGTTCGGGTTCAATCCTCATACTTACTTTTTTTTTTACCCCCCCCCCACACACACCTCCAAACACCCGGGCAACGCCGGGTATCCCTCGCTAGTATTATATAAATCTCACCTGTCTGTTTAAATGTATGTATGTTTGTATGTCTGCCTAAAACTTTCGACAGAGGCGACGGATTTTCACGAGAATGGTATGATTTTGAAACTCGACCCTTCGGACGACAAATATTGAAAAATTGGCTAAAAACATTAATTCCTTCACCCTCAACTAAGCCCTTTTCTACAGGGGGGCTGGTCACTTTTTGTGCCGATATTTTCGAAAGTTTCCCCCTCTTTTCGGTTGACTAGCCTTAATTTAAACCATCGTCACTTCCGGTTTGGCGATGGGCACAACAGCAAAGACGTCACATTTTTTTTTTTTCTCATTCTTTTCCTCCTTCGTAGTATGAGTTTGAGGCTGCCTACTACCATTTTTTTTTTTTTTTTTTTTTTTCTCAACACACATCTCCAGGCACCCAGGCTAGTTTTATATAATTTGCGTATCTGATTTTAATTTCTTTTGGTATTGTTGGGGTATTAAAAGTGATGTGTATGGGGTTAGGTTGTATTTGCATACTGGAAATGGTATGAATAACCCTTAAACACCGAATGCATTTGAAATACATTATTTATTTGAACATATCGAATAAATGGAAATGTTTATAACGGACGGAAGAGTAAACGATATTTGGCAGTGGCCATATTGTCCAGCATCTCTCCCTTTGTTCTGTCTGGCTGCCAGACACAACTAATGACTTTCGATGGAAGGGAGATAACTCTGCATTTATTCATTTATGAGTTATCTCTCTTTGATCATCTAATGCCTCCCCTTTGAATATGATGCCTGCAAGATGTGTGATGTGGGTCAACTTGTAGGACTGAGGTTGGTTTGCACCTTCGTTGTGATCTTCGCATTCGACCTTCCTTTTCAGCCTTAATTTGTTTCCTGCATGCTGCGGGAACACTCTGAGGTAATGCAAATGTGTCCAGTAGAATGTTCAATGGAATGTCATTTGATTGTCACTTTGGAAGGTATGAATGACGCAGTTGATTTGCATGTCTGACCCAAATAGATGATTGCACATCCATATCATACATGACTTTCCCAGAGCGATGTACTATCTGATCCTGTGTCCATTTTTCTTTACCATTTCGGTAATATTTTGCCCATACGGCTTGTCCTGGTAGGAATGTACGTGATTTTGCTCCATGATGACGATTGAATTGATTTTCCATCGTCCTGTTTCTCCTGGGATGATTCTTTGATGATGGATGAATTACATCCATTGGTAAGCGCATCTTTCTGTTCATCAGTGCTTCAGCGGGAGACTTACCCTCCGGGCAATTTGGGTTTGGTGTAGCTCTGTAGCTACTTAGAAATGTTTCTATGATCTTTCGAGTAGTTCCTTCCCCTTTGAACTTCAAGAGTGCTCTCTTAAAAGTGTCGACAAAGCGTTCGGCTTGACCGTTAGATTGTGGGTGGAAAGGTGGAGATCGTAAATGCTGGATACCGTTTTGTTTACAGAAATTCGTAACTTCTGTTGAGGTAAACGCAGTACCGTTGTCGGAAACTAAAATTTCAGGAACACCCAACCTGCTGAAAATTTCTTGAAGTCTCTTCACCGTTTCATTGGAAGTAGTATGATTCATTTGAAAGACTTCTGGCCACTTGCTGTATGCGTCAACCAATATTAAATAGTTTTGTCCATTAATTGGTCCTGCGAAGTCTATGTGTAGTCGTGACTATGGAATTTCTGGAGTAGGCCATGCCTGCAGTGTTGTTTTCCGAGGAGATTTTGCAACCATTTGGCATTTTTCACAAGTTTTTACTAGTTCTTCTAGTTGCTTGTCCATGTTTGGCCAATACACATAGCCACGTGCCAGAGCTTTCATCCGGTTTATTCCTTCGTGTCCATAGCAGGGTTGGATCAAATACTGACTTTTAACAATTGAAATACAAATACAAATACTTTCGTTAAGGTTACCAGAAATACAAATACAAATACTTTTATTCCTAACTCTAAAAATACAAATACTAACGCTAAAAATACAAATACTTTTATTCCTCAATCTCAAAATACAAATAAAAATACAATAACTGATTTAAACAATCTGAAAATATGCGAAGAAAAGAAGAAAAAAGAAGAAATATTTCCTTCCAAATTTGACATCTACATTACACTCTATATCATGTCCTCATTGCATTTTATCATCATTAGAGCTCTGAAAGTTTCCGGGCCAAGTTTGGCTCGCTCTGGGGTATAAAAATTACCAGCCTTGCTGAAAACTCTTTCAGATGGTGCCGATGTTGCACAGCACCCTAGAATATTTCTGGCGAAAGGCTTCAAAATCTTGAAGCTCTTGTTTTCCCGCCAGTACCTCAGTGGGTTGACGTCAAAAGCCAGAACACATTCTTCTAAGTAGGAATCGAGTTCTGCCTTTACCGCTGTAGTGTCGCTTATTGATGGACTTTTTGTTTAAAGATTAGGATATTTATTGAGTGGATTTTTAATTATTTTATCATAGTTTTATGATTTGCAAATACGTAAAATTGGGGAGATAAGCTTTTTGGTGTAGAACATATTTTTGCCTACTGCATAATTATATCAAAGAGTTTTCTTGTTAATTTATTTGGAAGTGATATTTTCACCTGTGTACTTTTAGGGACAAGCACCAGGATAACATTAAGAAGTTTGTCAAATTAAAATGAAATTATATCTATATTTTAAAGTAGATGAGAACCCTCAACTATCCCTCCTAAAAATGTAATTCTACTTTTTTTCAAAAGATTACTTGTGAACATCTAGAAAAAGGAATATTTTATAATTTAAATTAAGTAATTAGTTTCGCATATAAATTATACATAAAATGATCTTTCATTTTCGGGCCATCATAACTTTTTAGGGTAGTTAACTTTTTTCTATCTCTAAGTCTGACTGGCAAAATTGTAAAACCAAATGAAATTGCCTTAAAAAGTAAAAGGCACAGAATTTATCTCCCATAGCCAAAAATATATACCCCAATTTAGAAGAATTTTTCTTTCATCGACCAAGGACAGACTAGATAAAGTTAGGTCATCAGAGCAGGTACTACACTTTAATGTAAGCATTGATTGACAACGGGGACAGATTACATAAAAGAGATGTTTATAAATGTTTTTTTTACGATTGTGATATTAGTAACCATTTGGAGTTACAATCTATTTAGTATTACACATGAAATCTGAAGAAAACACTTACAATGAGTAAACATGCGAGTATAATCGATAGATTTCTAAGATGACAGCATAATTGAAAAGTAGTTGGTTATTATCTTAGACTCCACATCTACTTACCATTTTTACTAGTGCCATTTTTTCCATACCATATTTATTGGTACAATTTGTAAATAAGTTTCTATTTGTCAATCATATTCTTAAAAGAATTATGTCAGTTGTCAGAAGACCAAATTTACTCAGGGGATTGGAGGTATCAACTTAAAATATCTCTAAAATATTGATAAATTTAATTTTAGTCATAACTCTAAAGCTAGACTTTGTTTCCAAGAACAATCTATGCGTCATTATTAAGGCAAATGTGTCTATTAATCCAAGATAGTTAGAAAATCTATAATTATTGACTTTTAATTAAACTTTTGGGACTACTCAGGAAAAAGTATATGAATACTTAAAAATATTCATTTTAAATACAACTTTAAATAGCTATAGTTATAAGTTTTCAAATTTCTATAAATTGAAAATAAATTAATTCAATTAATTTCAAAACACTACTTTTAAAGAATTTCAAACGAAAAATACAAGAATTAATTATTTCAGAGGAAATATACTCAGTGACCTAATTGGCAGGGACAAGGCGCCAGCACTAAAAAATGTCCCCAAAATTGTTTCATACTCAACTGTGAACTCTTTGAAAGGGTCCATATAGACATTTAGTAAGTAACTGTGAAACCAGATTAAACATTTAGGTGTGAGATTCGCTTAGTGCAGAGGGTGTAAATCCATGAATGGGAGTGGGAGGTCAAAAGATTTTTTTTTAAATCTACAAGTTTAGACATCCAAACAACTGTTTAAATTACTTTATTATAACTTTTTCTTTAATAATCCATATTTAATAAATATTTATATAAAATTATCCGAAAAAGGCCAAATTTGAAGCATAAATTTGAAAAAAAACAAACAAAAATTTTGAAAGCCAAACTGCTTCAAAAAAAGCCAAATTCGCGAAATTTGGCCTTAAAAAAGCCAAGCTGGCAACCCTGAATTGAAGCTACTTGACTCACAGACTTATCGTCACTCAACTAGCAGCAGCGTGTGTGAATGGAAGTGGACAGGGCTGGTAGACTGGTACATGTACGCAACATGTATGTGAACAGGGATCAAATACTGACTTTTAACAATTGAAATGCAAATACTTTCGTTTAGGTTACCAGAAATACAAATACAAATACTTTTACTCCTAAGTCTAAAAATACAAATACAAATACATTTATTCCTAAATCTAAAAATACAAATACAAATACAGTTACATTAAAATTGTATTTAAATACAATTGAAATACAAATACAATTGTATTTGATCCAACCCTAGTTGTGAATGACCGGTAATTTTCCAATATCACCAAATCAATCTTTGTATCTTCCTATTATGGCTCCTATATCAGTCTTATTTATCGCATACATTCTTATCAAATCCCAGATTTTCCGATGTGTTTGCATTAATTACTGCATTTGCATTGGTATCTGCTACGATAAACTGGGTATTTATTTTTATGTCTTTGTTTTGTAGCCGTATCATGCAGCTTCCTATTATCGGAATTTTTGTACTATTGTATGCAGTTAGTGTTATCGTTGTTATCGTGAATTTAAGTTTAGGTTTTATTGTGTTGTAAATCTTTACTGGTATTACATTCACTTCAGTTCCTGTATCAATTTTAAAATTAATAAATGTTTCATTACTTTGTAGTTTTATTTTCCACTTGCCAGTTTGCTATATGATTGTCCGACATTGTATTTTTTCTTTTTTGTTTGACACCTTCGTGCATAATGCCCTTTGTTTCCACAGTTTGTACAGGTTTTGTTGTATGCGGGACCGTTGTTTTTCTGCTGTGATAGGTACATTTTTTTATCCAATACTGTGTTCTGGCGGGCTTTTTTTTTTTTTTTTTTTTTTTTTTTACATAGGGTCACCACTTATCAAGGCCGACAGGCCACTCAAGGATAAGGGTTAAAGAGTGTAGAGTAGTCAAAAGGACAATATAGTAATCGATAGTAATGGAAGTTCGGTAAATTTGTTAACTTAAGTGGAACGGCTCATCAGAAACTTGTTCACGTTGGACTTGAAGACAACCATATTATAGACAGCTTAGGGCATATCTGATTTGTATGGGTAGAGGAGGATTGCATCAGAAGTCACGTACTTTCTGAAATGGAGTAGAAAGAGACAAGCAATGTCTCTTTTCTGAGAAAGGGGCTGTACAGTTTCCGGATATTAAGCAATGTAATTCCTTATGTTATCAGTGGTAGTCATATCTGATTTGTATGGGTAGAGGAGGATTGCATCAGAAGTCACGTACTTTCTGAAATGGAGTAGAAAGAGACAAGCAATGTCTCTTTTCTGAGAAAGGGGCTGTACAAAACAGAATGGCAAAGTCGATTTTGTACTCAGTTTTGGAATAAAAATCATCCAACAATGGTTGACATGCTGTAAAACCTAAGAATCAACTAAACTTACATATGTATTTGATATATTTTTTTTATCATGAGTTACTTCTTTACATTTTGACAGTCAATGAAAAAAATTGAAAGAACAATGAAATCTTTCAGAATTTCTTTGTTTACAAGAGTTTAAAAATTAGTTTTCACTGAAATTTAAGTTTTAGGTGACAGGCTTTCATTACTTTGACTGAGGTAAGGGGTAATTCAACCTAATTTTTTTTTGTCTTGTTTAAAGATTGCATGGGCAGACATCTTGTTTTTTGTTATTCTGTTTTTCTTCATGTCTCGAATTAGCGATATATTCTCTGTGTCTGACGTGGCCATTATTTTAGAGTGTCTATTCGTTTCTTCGGCACTGAGCCCTGCTTGGATTGCTTTTTCTAAATCTCTCGGCATTCTTTCTTGAAGCATGTTGCCATTAATGCCACAGATGAGGATGTCTTTTATTAGTCTCCCGGTAAGTTCTCCAAATTCACTTTTGCTTGCTTTTTTCCGCAGTTCGGTGATATAGTCATCAAATCTCTGCATTTATTTTTGTTTGCAAGTCAAGAATTTGTATGTGAGAAAAATTAAGTTTTTTTCTTGGTTGGCAATGCAAATCAAATTTTTCTATCACATTTTTCAAATTGTATTTCTGTTCTTCGTTCTCAAAATTGAAGGTGTAGTAAATTTTTCTTTATCGCAACTTTAACCTAGTAACAGTCAAAGCCGATCACGTAAGTCTTCTTTAAGTAGCAGCTTAACACATTAGGAAAAAAAGAAATAGAAAACAATGCAATTATTTAAGTAACACACAAATTACATTTATTAACAGAGAAGGAAAAAAAAAATGAAAACGAAATGTTCTTTTTTTGAGTCCTAATATTCAAAGTTCATTCTTATAACATCGACTGAAAACTCCTGGGTGTAGAACCCATAAAAGGAGGGGGGGAGCTGCATAATAATGTCCCATTATGCCGCTCTTAACAAGCCATTTAACAGTTAGAGAGAGCATCAATAATTAAAGGAAAGACTTACTTTGTAGAATATATTTTTTGAAGGATAGGAAAGAAAGAAAAAAGAGTCCACCATCCAATGTTGTCGAATCGCGATTACTTCCCTTGTATCTTTACGATTTTCTTACTGCAAATGTTTCTTTTGTAGAAGACATAATTTCCGTAGATAGGATCCTTTTCTTGGTTTTCCATTCAACACAATTTTATCTTAGCTAGCAGCATCCGTCTAGCTCTCCGTTGATTACTCGTGATTCTCGAGATCTTGCCTGATCGTTCATGCCTTTGTGCTTTAGGCATAGTTACTCTTCTTCGGCACTTGTTCTACAGTCTTTTAGAACAGTTCCTGTTCGAGACGTGACACATCCGTATATTCTCGGCTTCTTGTCTGCGTCTCCATTAATTATCCTTTTTTAGGGCTTATCTGCCCGACCTGAAACATGTCCCATTCCTAGGACTGTTGTTTCAAATTCCTGAGTCTACAGACACGTCTGCTCATTACAAAATCTTGCCTGCAACTAATTAAATTGGCGGTTAATTCGTATTTTGGCGGCAAAATCCTCTTTCCAACCGTCAACTGAAATTCAACACGCGCGGCATCAGCAGCAGCTGTTACAGTTTCATAGGAAGTGAGGGGGTGGAAAGGAAAGAGAAAGAAATGAAAAGGGAAAGAAATGAAAAGGGAAAGAAATGAAAAGAGAAAGAAATGAAGAAAGAAAGAAATGAAAAGTGGAAGAAATGAAAAGAGAAAAATGAAAAGAGAAAGAAATGAAAAGGGAAAGAAATGAAAAGAGAAAGAAATGAAAAGGGAAAGAAATGAAAAGGGAAAGAAATGAAAAGGGAAAGAAATGAAGAAAGAAAGAAATGAAAAGAGAAAGAAATGAAAAGAGAAAGAAATGAAAAGGGAAAGAAATGAAAAGGGAAAGAAATGAAAAGAGAAAGAAATGAAAAGGGAAAGAAATGAAAAAGGAAAGAAATGAAAAGGGAAAGAAATGAAGAAAGAAAGAAATGAAAAGAAAGAAATGAAAAGAGAAAAATGAAAAGAGAAAGAAATGAAAAGGGAAAGAAATGAAAAGGGAAAGAAATGAAAAGAGAAAGAAATGAAAAGAGAAAGAAATGAAAAGGGAAAGAAATGAAAAGGGAAAGAAATGAAAAGAGAAAAATGAAAAGAGAAAGAAATGAAAAGAGAAAGAAATGAAAAGGGAAAGAAATGAAAAGGGAAAGAAATGAAGAAAGAAAGAAATGAAAAGGGAAAGAAATGAAAAGAGAAAAATGAAAAGAGAAAGAAATGAAGAGAGAAAGAAATGAAAAGAGAAAGAAATGAAGAAAGAAAGAAATGAAAAGAGAAAGAAATGAAAAGAGAAAAATGAAAAGAGAAAGAAATGAAAAGGGAAAGAAATGAAAAGGGAAAGAAATGAAAAGAGAAAGAAATGAAGAAAGAAAGAAATGAAGAAAGAAAGAAATGAAAAGAGAAAAATGAAAAGAGAAAGAAATGAAAAGGGAAAGAAATGAAGAAAGAAAGAAATGAAAAGAGAAAGAAATGAAAAGGGAAAGAAATGAAAAGGGAAAGAAATGAAAAGAGAAAGAAATGAAAAGAGAAAGAAATGAAAAGGGAAAGAAATGAAAAGAGAAAGAACTGAAGAAAGAAAGAAATGAAAAGAGAAAGAAAGGAAAAGAGAAAAATGAAAAGAGAAAGAAAGGAAAAGAGAAAGAAATGAAAAGGGAAAGAAATGAAAAGGGAAAGAAATGAAAAGGGAAAGAAAGAAAGAAATGAAAAGAGAAAGAAATGAAAAGAGAAAGAAATGAAGAAAGAAAGAAATGAAGAAAGAAAGAAAGGAAAAGAAAAAGAAAGAAAAGAGAAAGAAAGGAAAAGAGAAATGAAAAGAGAAAGAAAGAGAAAGAAATGAAAAGAGAAAGAAAGGGAAAGAAAGAGAAAGAAATGAAAAGAGAAAGAAAGAGAAAGAAATGAAAAGAGAAAGAAAGAGAAAGAAATGAAAAGAGAAAGAAAGAGAAAGAAATGAAAAGAGAAAGAAAGAGAAAGAAATGAAAAGAGAAAGAAATGAAAAGAGAAATGAAAAGAGAAAGAAAGAGAAAGAAATGAAAAGAGAAAGAAAGAGAAAGAAATGAAAAGAGAAAGAAATGAAAAGAGAAAGAAATGAAAAGAGAAAGAAATGAAAAGAGAAAGAAATGAAAAGAGAAAGAAATGAAAAGAGAAAGAAATGAAAAGAGAAAGAAAGAGAAAGAAATGAAAAGAGAAAGAAATGAAAAGAGAAAGAAAGGAAAAGAGAAAGAAAGAGAAAGAAATGAAAAGAGAAAGAAAGAGAAAGAAATGAAAAGAGAAAGAAATTAAAAGAGAAAGAAAGAGAAAGAAATGAAAAGAGAAAAATGAAAAGAAATGAAAAGAGAAATGAAAAGAGAAAGAAAGAGAAAGAAATGAAAAGAGAAAGAAATGAAAAGAGAAAGAAAGAAATGAAAAGAGAAAGAAAGAGAAAGAAATGAAAAGAGAAAGAAATGAAAAGAGAAAGAAATGAAAAGAGAGAGAAATGAAAAGAGAAAGAAATGAAAAGGGAAAGAAATGAAAAGGGAAAGAAATGAAAAGAGAAAGAAAGAAAGAAATGAAAAGAGAAAGAAATGAAAAGAGAAAGAAATGAAAAGAGAAATGAAAAGAGAAAGAAAAGAGAAAGAAATGAAAAGAGAAAGAAATGAAAAGAGAAAGAAATGAAAAGAGAAAGAAATGAAAAGAGAAAGAAAAGAGAAAGAAATGAAAAGAGAAAGAAAAGAGAAAGAAATGAAAAGAGAAAGAAATGAAAAGAGAAAGAAATGAAAAGAGAAAGAAATGAGAAAGAAATGAAAAGAGAAAGAAATGAAAAGAGAAAGAACTGTTCAGCCTAAAATTAATTTCTGACATCTTTATTTCCTATACAGGTCAATACTATCGATGGTTTAACCTTCTCTGGTTTTTAATTTGACTCTGTTGCTTGTAAAAATAACTGGAATTGGTTTTTCCATGATTCCCATTCTTGTCCGAGATTGTTGGATGAAAAGTTAAGTTCTATGAGGTGTGGCAGAAATTCCATAGTTTTTTTTTTTGTCGTTTGTGGTTGTTAATGTTCGTAGTTATTTCCTGACACCATGTTGTCTTATGTGGATACAGGTGTGGCTGAATTAGTAAAGGATTAGTGAGAACATCAAGAGAAGAGAGACACATGTGTGAACGAAACAGAAACTTTATTAACGCTGAAAAAGGTTTTTGCTACTACAATATACCACGTGATTCTGTGGTGGGAGGTTGCAGGCGATGGTGATGGTGAGAGTAATTTCGATCAAGGGGAAATAACTTGTATTATTCGATGTATACAACAGATGGGGCACAAGTGCAATGAGTTCATCAGAGCATTAAAATGTGTGTAAAACAGACACAGGGATGCAACTTCGCAACGATGATGCGAATAATCCCAATCAAGGGGAAATAACTTGTATCATTCGATGTATACAACAGGTATGAGGGTGGTATAACCTTTTAATAGACATGTTGGTGTGGCCTCCTCACCCTCCATCAGTCTGGTGAAGCAGCTACCATAATGAATATGGAGTGCTGTAAGTTTTTCTTGAAATCAGAAATTCGATAAATTGTCAATTCCAGGTTTTTTGTTATTCTGGAATCTGTCCACCTTTTGTTTTACCATCATCTTTGGTTTCGGCATTTTTGTAGATGTTAGCTTTGCTTTTGGTTCTGGCATTTCTTGCTTGTTTTGATTTGTTCTACCCTCCGGAGTCCTCCAATACTTTTCCAGGATCCAATTGGCGTCTAAGTGCCTAAACCTAAGCGTAGATTCCATGAACAAAGCTTCTTTCTTAGAACTGCACGCCTATGGAATTGTCTTCCGTTTTTCTGCTTTCCAGCTAACTACAATATGGTTGTCTTCAAGTCTAACGTAAACAAGTTTTTGATGAGCCGTTCCATATAAGTTAAGAAATTTACCGAATCTCTATTACTAATGGTTACTATATTGTCCAATTTCTACTGTACACTCTTTAAGCCTTATCCTCGAGTGGCCTCTTGGCCGTTATAAGTGGTGATGCCTATGTAGAAAAAAGTTGCTAGATCTCTCATCCTCAAACAAAGGCCTCCGATACTCCCAGGTCTTTTTTGGTGGCTCTTCCACACTGATTTTGTCTTTTACAAGGTTTCTGTAGAATTGCCTTGCATCATTCCTGGAGAGTTTATTACCATATTTTGCCTTCAGTTTGTTCTCCTTTGCTTTGATCCTTTTGGCATCCTTTTGCTGGTACCTTGCATTCTAGTTCTTTTGCAGCTTTTTCCATCTCCTCTATTTTCATTTGGTATTGGAAACTGAATCTGTATATGGTATTCTTTAATCGCCCCCCCCCCCCCATCGCATTTTAGGGACAATAAGGAATTGAATTATCTGAGATAATTCTTTTCTTCATTTGTTCAGTGGTTTATGGAGCTTCCTTTTCCATGCTGATGTAATTTTTTTTTTTTTTTTTTTGTTTCTTTGGACTTGTATTGTTTTTGGAATTGAGGCAGTGTTTTTCTCACAATATACAATCCTGCAGCATATGTGAATTGATTCAGCTCCGTGAAGGATATGTCTCTTGAGAGCGACCTTTACGTTTTTAATTACTGCGTTGATCGCTCTTGAAGCTTGGATTTTTGTCAGTCTTGGTCTTTCTTCTATGTTCATCGATTATACTTCCTCTATGGCGTTACAAAGTTCTTCCGATGTAAGTTGTTCATCACCTGCCTCTTGCAATTCTTGAGGTGATAGCATTGTTCCATGTGTTGATAGTTGTGAGGAAGAACCAAGTTTTATTGATGTGGTATTTGGTTGCATTGAATGCTCAGCTGATGGTTAGGCCACAGATGTTTAGAATATCCCGAGGTCCACCAAAAGAAATAGTGATACCTTGATATAGTTTTAAAAAAAAGGCATTCCGAGTATAATATCCATACAAGAATCAGGAAGCACTGTAAAATCAATTTCTTTATATTCGCAACCATTGAAGGAAATGTTCTCCGTGCAATAATCCGATAGTTTGAGGGAAACGGCGGATAATGCCACAGAAATTATGGAATTACGTTTTGAAGTAGACAGCTTCATTATTTATACAATACGAGCACTGATAAAATGATTAGAACTGCTGGTGTCTATGAGGGCAGGTAATTTTTTTCTTTTTAATTCAACAATTATAGTAATGGGGCGGGGTGCATCTAACACCACTTTTAGCATGAGTTACCATAATAGCAGAATTAGAACGTGAAGGTGTCGGCATAGTAGAACGGCAAACTTTGGAGAAATTACCAAGTTTACCAGTTTCGACATACCTTATCGCGGGCAGGACAATGACGGCGATCATCCTTAAAGTGATGTTCCCTCCACAGTTGTAACACTTGCCATAAGCAGGAAGGGCAGCCTCACAATTCATTTTTTGTATGAATATTCAAAGTGGAATGTGGCACTAATTCTTGTGCCACGGCTATTTTTTTTTTTTTTTTTTGCGTATTAAACGTTGGAAATTAGGTTGAAGAGACTTGAGGAATTCTTTTTGTTGTTCAGTAAGAAGTGAATGTTTTTGACCAATTTTTCGATATTTGTCATCCAAGACATTGAGCTTCAAAACAATACTGATCTCGTGAGTGTCAAAAGTTTTTGGTAGACACACATACACATACACACACACATACACATACACACACATGCACAAACATACATGCACATGCATACACACATACACATACACATACACACATACACATACACACATACACATACACACACATGAACAAACATACATGCACATGCATACACACACATACACACACACATACACAAACATACACACACACACATACACATACACACATACACATGCACACACACATACATACACATGCACACACATACATACACATACACACACATACACACATATACACACACATACACACATACACACACACATACACACACACACACATACACACACACACATACACACACACATACACACACCTACACATACACACACCTACACATGCACACACACACGCACATACACACACATGCACAAACATACATGCACATGCATACACACATACACATACACACATATACATATACATACACACATATACACATACATACACATACACACATACATATACATACATAATACACATACATTCATATGCACACACATACACACACATGCACATACATCCATGCAAATACACACATATATATACATACACATACACACACACACGCACATTTTGTCTTTTATATAATAGAAGACGCGTGGTGATTTTTTTTTTTTTCTTTTTCTTTCTTAATTCTCTAAGGTAACAAAGTTTTCATAAGTTCTATTTCAGCTATTTACTAAAATAGGTGGAAATTAGGTCGGTGTTTGAGAAATTCTTATTGCTGTTCGGTAATTTCTTGATCGGAAAGATTAATGTTATGTTTGTGCAGGAAGCAAAGTAAGGCGTTTAAATTTTTTTCTATCATTGTGTGCACAAGTTCGAAATTGTTGGATGACGTGGAATTAACCGTCAGCGATCATATTCTTAAGTTCGTTTGTTAGATAAAAGGTCTCAGTCAAGTCTAATTTTGTAAAAAACAATTATTTTGGGCCACTGCTGTTGTGTCCTGAATGTGTAGTACTATGGAATTACGTTTTGAAGTAGACAGCTTCATTGTTTTTACAATACAAGCACGGATAAAGTTATCAGAACTGCTGGTGTCTATGAGGGCAGTTAATTTTTTTTCCTTTTAATTCAACAATTTTAGTAATGGGGGGGGGCACCTGTCACCACCTTTAGCATCGGCTACCATAATAGCAGAAGTAGAATGTGAAGGTGTTGGCATAGAATGGCAAACTTTGGAGAAATGACTGAGTTTACCACAGTTTCGACATACCATGTAAATACACACACACACACACACACACACACACACACACACACACACACGGTTTCTGGTTTGATAACAGCATTCAGTGCTCTGTAGTCCCCACATGCACGCCATGTGTTAGGGCCTTCGCTGACTAGATGAAGCGGAGAACCCCCTTTGGTCTTGTTTTTATCTTATGTTCCTGCACTTTTTCAGGAAGTGAAGTGTCGGGTTTTTTTATTTTTGTTGGTAGTTGTATTTTGCATACATTTTTGCTTGTTTGCAATGTAACGTTTCAAACGGTCTATTGAAACCTGTGTATGCATGTTTGCGTTTCTTTCTATTAGGAAATATTTCGGTGTTCGTTCGAGTACAATGTAAGGACATGAATAGGATGCTTCTAATGGTTTTCGAACGCGGTTTGAAGTTGATTAGGTACGTATGCTTTCTTTGTTGATTTTTCTCTGTCAGATCAAATTTTGCCATAGTTTTGTGTAGTTCTCTTGTAAAATTTTATTTAATTGTTTCTGTATTTTCTGTACCAATCATTAGTTGTTGTAATAACATTTGTGTACCTGTGACCGCATAAAATGGGGGAAAAATTGGAGCAGTTGAGCATACTTCGAATTCCCAAGAGGACTATTGGTAGAGCTGAAATCCAAGATTCTTTTCGGGCCATTATAGCTGCTTTAATAGTTCTATGGGCCCTTTCTATAAGTCCGTTGCATTGTGGATGATAAGATGTTGTTCGTAGCCTATAGAATCCAATAATTTTTGACAATTCAAGGAGTAGTTCGCTTTCTGTCAGTTATGACATGTATTGGGACACCAAAGCGAGTAATTCACATATTAACAAAAGCTTCTGCTACAGTTTGTGCTGTAATATTTGCTATGGGTTGTGCTTCTATCCATCGACTGGTTCGATCTATACATGTTAAAACATATCGACATGGATTTGTATAAGGATTGTTGGCACATTTTGCTGGGGGGTAATGGTCCGATTATATCAATGTGTACGGTATGGAATCTTGATGATCGTATTTCCAACGTTTGAATTGGTGATTTTGTATGTCTGTATATTTTTGCTTGTTGACAAGATGTGCATGATGCACATAATTCTTTGATTGTTTTATCCATATGTGGCCAATAAAATCTAGCCTTAATCATTTTGATAGATGATTTTATTCCAGGATGTGATACTGAATGTAAGCTGTCGAAGATAGATTTCCGTAGTGTATATGGTACAAAAGGTCTAGGGTATGACGTTGATGTATCACATAACACAAATTGATCTTTTCCATATAATGTGAATTTCTTTAAGTCTGGATAGGACTGTATTTCGGTGTCTGTTTTCTGTGCATCTGCAAGTGCTGGGAGGTCGTACATATCTATTTGTACAGTAAATGTTGGGCGAGATAAACAATCTGCGACTATATTTTGGTCACCCTTCACATGGGCAATATCTGAGATTAATTCTGTGATAATGGCTAGTTGTCTTTGTTGCCTATCTGATTTTGCAGGTTTTAGACTGTGAAATGCACCGCATATTGGTTTATGGTCTGTCAGAAGCAATACTTCGCGACTTTCTATTATGTGGCGAAAGTGTAATACGGCCAAATATGCTGCTAAAAGTTCACGGTCGAAAGTGGAATATCTCGTCTGTGTTGCTGTGAGTTTTTTCGAGAAAAACTCTATTGGTACTGGGGTTCCATCTATGACTTGATGTAAGGCAGCACCTTCTGCATCTTTGCTGCTGTCTATGACCAGTTGATACTGTGTACAAGTTGGTTGAGGGTGGGGTAATTCTGTTAGGTTACCCAGTATTTTTGTCATAGTAGAGAAGGCTTCTTTTTCCGAGGTATTTAAGGTGATTAAACCTTTCGGTGTTAGTCTCATTCTCTCAGATAAGGGTAAGGCTAATTTTGCAAATCCTGGTATTAATTTTCTATAAAACCCTACCATACCAAGAAATCTGCGTAGGCTTTTTGCATCTTTAGGGCACGGAAAAGATTCTATTTCTTTATTTGCAGTTGGTGTGATTCCTTTTGAGTGGATTCTAAATCCTAGGAAGTCAAGAGATGTCACATTGAAGATGGATTTGGAAAGTGATATTTTTAGGCTGTTGTTTTCTAAGATTTGAAAAACTGTGTCGATATCTTGTTTATGAGATTGTTCATTGTCACTGAAGATCAATATGTCGTCTATATAAATGAAAACACAGTCGATATCTCAGAAAATTTTGTCCATATATCTTTGAAATGTAGCCGCTGAGATTTTAGTCCAAACGGCATGTATTTGTATTGATAGTCCCATCGGCGAGATTACGGCAGTTTTTGGAATATCATCGGGTGCATCTTAATCTGATGATATGCCAAAATAAAGTCAATTCACTCAGAATAGTCAACTTTTTTCGACTACACCATTCTTCTGTAGTCTTTTTAGTTCAATTTCAATAACTTCTTTTGAAGAAAAAGGCACATTTCTTTTTGATCTAAAAACAGGTTTCACATTCTGTTTTAATTCAAAATTTACTTCAGTTTTGGTGCACACTCCTAATCCCTCTGAAAAAACTTTGGGGAATTCACTTTTTAACACTGCCAGAAAATGGTCATTTTGTTTGGAATATCTCTTTCACCGAATATAACACAAAATTTTCACCGTTTCAGAAAAAGAGATCTCTTCCGTTTTTTTAGGCAATATCAAATTCGTGAATTTAGTATTTTCTTCTGTGCCCATTTTTTGTAGTAATAGTGTTATTTTTTTCCTCATCTGACCACTTCTCGCATCGTTTTGTAAATATCGTTTCAAACCTACGATAATAGGCTGGAAAAGTGTCACCTTTTTCTGGGTCATATTTAAACTCTGAAAGCGATACTCTCAGCCGAAAAAAAATCTGGATGCACCCTCCTTAGATTTTTCTGACAAAATCGTTTCACAAAATAAGCGATTATCCGTCGTTTGTTGTATTACAAGAGTTTCGAAATGTTCTTGTTGAATTAGCATTTGTTTTTGAAAATCCATTTGGGCTTTTTGTTGAGCGATTAAACTCTGTTAACGTTTTCGTCAACGTCGCTATTTGTTCCGATGTCATTTTCTTTTTAAATGTATCAATAGCAAGTTAACGTATACCATAGACAAGAAAAAAAAAATATTGTTCAAAAACAAGATGCTTATTTTCACAGAAAATTGTCAACACATAGGAAAGTTCCGAAAAAAAAAATCACCGTTAAAATAACACTTGACAAAATTTCAAGAGACTCTTTTTTCGTCTACTTCAGCAGACACACGTAAACTTCTTTTAAAAATTTTTCTTTATTAAATAAACACAGATTCCTCAGTATTGTTCATTTGTTGGTTTTTTATCGTATTAACCAAATACAAAAAACACGTCCGTTAATCATGAAGAAAGTCACAATTTACACACACACACACACACACACACACACACACACACACACACACACACGTTATATAACGTCAACTCTTTAGGAGTTTAAAAAGAGAAAAACGGAGTTTAACTCGTCAATAATATAAAAATTATTTTTTACTTGCGTAAATTTGTGGCAGACACCAGTCTTTCGCTTTCTAAGAAGCTTTTTCTTCAATTAAAAGTGAACTTTGTGAACAACAATTTTCAGAATGTTCTCGGTTACCACATGTGTTTTTTTTTTTTTTTTTTTTTTTTTTTTTTTTTAGATGAATTTACAGTTCGTATCTCATCTTCGTCGCCAGTATTCCTGCGGTGGGTGGCCGTAAATAAAGGATATTCAAGAAAGGTATTCCACCAGGAAAATAAATGGATAAAGAGGTTCTGAAGTTAATAAAGAAATAGTGAAGTTTATTGAGAATATTTACAGAGACAGCATGTTACGTTTTTAAGTGTTCCCGCCCAGGGAAGGCTCTCACAACTGGTAACCGGTGATAACGTTCTTTCGATAAAAAGTTCCGGCGGTGAATTGCTCATCTCGCCATAACAATCGGGTGCATCTTAATCTGATGATATGCCGAAATCAAGTCAATTTTCGAAAATCGCTGTTTATCAGCGAGTTTAGCCGTAAAGGAGTTTATATTGGGGATGGGGTATCTGTCACTTCTAGTGATGCTGTTTAAGGCGTGGTAGTCTCCACAGCAGCAGTAACTTCCTCTTTGTTTGGGTATCAGATGTAGTGGGCTTGACCACTCACTGTCTGAAGGGGTTATTACACCTTTTTTTTATTAAACGTTTAAATTTCTCTTTCATCGCCGCCAGCCTTTCAGCGGACAGTTGTTTGGATTTAGCGAAGATGGGGGAGTAGCTGCCTGTATCGATTCTGTGATAAACACCACAGTACTCACTGTTTTTGTTGGTGTGCATCGAGATAATTTCTGGGGGTTTATCCAGGCTTTTTCTAATGAATACCGGCAGTTCTATTTCATTTATGGTCACATTTACTGGTGCTGCAGCATTTAATAGTAACTTTTTTTTGGTGTTAGTAACTGCGTCGTAAATTGTTCTAATTTTACAGTCTATTGTAATGCCAAATTTATTTAAGAAATCATGTCCGAGGAAGGGATTGGTGACGTTTGCGATGACAAATGTCCAGGAAAATGACCTTCTCAAATGTGACACCGTTTATCATGGCTGCTGGTATTATCGAGATACTTGCACTCGTATCTACAATAAATTTCAATGTTTTTGTCGCTAGCCTTGCTTTGACTTGTAGTAGTGGCGAACTTGAGGGGACGGATATGGCTTGTGCTACTAGTTTTCCGATTTTGTTGGTGTGGGTGGGCGTTGTTATATTCTATGTATTGTGGGCGAGAAATGCGTATGGTTGCAAAACAAGAATACGATAACTGAGTAGATTGAAATATATTTATTTACCACAAATCAGATGAGGTAATGTTGAATCCTTCCCGGCATCTATAATAGCCACAGTAAAGTCTTGTTAAGTTGTAAGGGTCGTCTAGAGGCGAGAGCAGCGTTTAGAGACAGCTCGTCTCTTAAGACGTGGTTGTTCCGTGACGTGGGGTATAGGCGCAGCTCGTCTGATTGTGATGTTGTGGAGATGATGCGTGATACGGCAACTATCAAATAAACACAAAAGCACACAATAAAATACCTTTCACTTGTGAATGGAAGATCCCGCAGCGGCTGTGATATTTTTTCTGTCCGGCCTCGTGTTGCCTTTTTTTTTTTATCCCCTTCTTTTTTTCTTTTTTCCGGAAGTGCTGCCCGGACTACCCCGCAGATGTTCAAAATCCCCTTTCCTTTGCACTTGATATGACAAAAACTTCCGTTTCTCGCATCAGGGCAAGATCTCGTCTTGTAACAGCGTGAAATATGTGCTCTGCATATCTTTGTTTTTTGTTCAGGGAAAAATGATTTAACACCTATCGGTATCCGAACGTTGCTCTTGTTTTTGTCAGTATGCTGAGTGGTAAATGCTGTTGCATTTATATTATTCAACAGGAGTATTAGTTCGTCCGCTAGTTTTCCTAGTTGAGATGCGTTTAGCTCTTTCTGTGAGGCAATGACCGGGGAAATTGTTGTGGGTAAGGTTTGCAAAAATTTATGAAGAACAATCTTTGCCAATACCTATCCTTTTTGCAATAGACAGCATCTCTTGAAGATATGCGGAAGGACGGCCAGTTATAGTGTTAATTGACATTAGTTTGTCGAGCAATTCCGGCTTGGTCCTTTTGTGGGACTCAATGAAGGAGTATTTTAGTTCCTCATATTTCCTGCCTTCTAAAATATTTATTGGTATTTTAGCTACCACCTCTGCAGGCAGGGATGATATGACAGCGTAAAATTTGGTTGTTGACGTTATGTTGCGCAGGTGGAATTGGGCTTCAAGAATGGAAAACCAGCCATTTACTGCCGTTTCCATAAACTCAGGGTTTTTTAGGTTTATTTGTTGAACGCTGGATTCTTCCATTTTCTTTCTTTTTCTTTTTAAAAAGTATATATATGCGTATCTTTTCTTTTTTGTGTGTGTAGGCAAGGAAGGGGGGGGGAATATAATATTGTTGTACTTACGTCGAAGGTTCTTTTTGAAACGTTTGCAATGTGAAATTGAGTAGTCACTTGTATTTTCCTGAAGATTCATAAGTGTTTCATTTCTTTTCGGTCCGAGCCCAGTTTACGTTGTTCATTTCTTAGTGCAAAGTTTTTTTGACGAGGTGCAGTGTTCTTTAGGCGGGGTCACCATTGTAAATGTTTGCTGTTATCTCGTTTGAATAAGACACAACACAAATACTAATTTTAAGGATTGTTTTATTTTCTGTTAACACTGCGAACATTGTAAGATGACATGAGTATAGCAGTCGTCAAAACATGTGTGTATTGGACGTTGATTCAGTGAACTCTGCCTCGTTCTCGTTGAAAAGGCACCAGCGTGCTCTACTTGGATGGTAGCAGCAGGCTGGTAGTGGAGGAGTTAGTAAGCAGGAGGACTAGGTGTAAGGAAGGCTTAAGGAGTGAGAATTGTCTTTTACATTGTAGGGAAGAGGAAGGTTCATATAGTGCTGAAGAGGATGGTAGTAGTGGTTTTGGTTTTGTGACCTACATCTTTGGTCAGTACAGGTAAATGGTCTATACAAGCCCAAATTGAGGTCCATACACCTCTCCCAATATGTGTGTATTAATGACCCATTTATGGCTCGTAGTGTGAACTTACAGGGAGGAGATTTCTTGTTGGCTGCAGTCATGGTAATGAGAGACACCTGTGCTCTTCTGTCCACTAAAAATGATGTTCCCGAGTTTTATCTACCACATACAATAGGCGACCAGAACGAGATGCACCAACAGTTGATGCCGCAGTTTTCTGTTGATTTAGGTGTTTCCCAGACTCTTATAGCTACAAGGTGGGATACATGAATTTGCTTTGCCCCCAAACTTTTTGTGCTTCCAGCACATTGTCCTATCCTGCCCCCTTTCTCTGGAGTGGCTGCGAGCCCCACCACACTGTTGCTTCTCTTTTAAGGTAAGCCTTGCAATGTCCTCCGCCATTTTATTCATGCGAACTCCCAATCTCTTCTGCTCCTCCATTAATTTTGATAGCAGCTCGTCCTTCTCTGACGTCTTAACACCAGTCACCGTTGATGACTGTGTAGACATTATGTCACCTATGTGGTCGGCTATCTCAGCCAACTGTTCGACTGGTGCCATCTGTGGGGGTCATCAGGCCTTTTTAGGAACTAACTTCCTCCACAAATAAATAAAAATAAAAAGAAGACTTACATGCAAAACAAACGGAGGTTTATTAACAGAAACCAACCATTAACAAATAAAATATAATTCTCTTTATAATGAGTTCAGAAGTCCTTTTTAAGTGTTCGTATAAAAAAAAGGAGAATGTCTTTTTTTGTTGAACTGTTCATATGTTAAAACATGTTAAGAGAGGCAATAGGTAATGTTCGCCTGTGAAATTGCATGAAGCACGCGGAGCGGTGAAAATGGAAGAGTGATAGTAACACGCGTGGAACGTCCGAATGAAAATGCAGTTGAAAGAGAGATTTGATGTTTGTGTGTGCTTAAATACTATTTGGACCGGCTCCCAGCGAGCTTAAAAAGAAAACTTTAGAAAAATGTCCTTGGAGAAATCCCATTGAACGGAAACATCACGTAGGGTGCTCTGTACTACGTCCGCTCGTTTTGAGTCGATTTAATATATAAGGCCATGCCGGAATTTGCGTGGGAGTTATTTTTTATTTTTCATGCGCCATCATAATCATACTGCGCGCCTAAATTGTATTTATTTTTATAACAATTTTTAATCCGAATCTTAACCGTGTCAACTGGCACACATTGGAGGAATTTTTAGCGGGCAAAAGAGAAGCAACAATGTCCTTCGCCATTTTATTCATGCGAACTCCCAATCTCTTCTGCCCCTCCATTAATTTTGATAGCAGCTCGTCCTTCTCTGACGTCTTAACACCAGCCACTGTTGACGACTGTGTAGACATTATGTCACCTATGTGGTCGGCTATCTCAGCCAACTGTTCGACTGGTGTGCACTTATCCTGTGCAGCAATTGCCATCTGTGGGAGTCGTCAGGCCTTTTTAGGAACTAACTTCCTCCACAAATAAATAAAAATAAAAAGAAGACTTACATGCAAAACAAACGGAGGTTTATTAACAGAAACCAACCATTAACAAATAAAATATAATTCTCTTTATAATGAGTTCAGAAGCCCTTTTCAACTGTTCGACTGGTGTGCACTTATCCTGTGCAGCAATTGCCATCTTATATTCTGGTGGTATGCACTGAAGGAAGACATGCTTGACAATGTTTTTATCCATCGCGCCTTCAGCCAACTTCTGCAGGCATTCAGCAGGAGACTCTGCTCCAAAAACTGAAATCCACCTGTGTGCATGGAAACTGTCACAGCCGTTGTAACTGTCATAGAACATATTTTCTCCTATGATTGGATTAAGAAATATATAAATATTTCTTATAATATATAAAAATGTTTATTGATATATTAATTAAAACATAATGGCCATCTTGCTTAGTAGCAAAGGGATATCAGCGTCAACATCACTCATTATTTTAATGTTCATCTTTGCAATGACACATGGCAAAGTTACCTTTTGTAGAGATTTTATTTTCATACCATCTCCAAATTTAAAGTATTTTGTGCCCTCATCATAAAGAATGTCTTTTTTTGAGTCCTCGGACAAGGTTTCAAGAAAACAGTCCAACCATTTCTTTCCACATACCGTCGCTGACGCACCAGAGTCCAAAATAGCACAATTTATGGTTTCTCCGAAAAGTGAGTTCTCCGACTCCCGTCGATTAAGCAACACTATATTAGTGATGTCTTCACAACTGCCGGAAATATCGTTTTTATGTTCATTTAATAATACCATATTTTCTCTTGAATGGTGATTATTTTGGGAATAAGGACACTTTTTGGCATAGTGAAATTTGCATCCACAGACGTAACAAACGGGAGTCTGACTATTCGAAAAATTTCGATTTGGGTAGCGGTTATAATTGTGTGGCCGGCCTCAGCCATTATTTGTGCTGCTACTACGCATGAAGTGAGGGGGAGAGGCAGGCTTATACGCATGACGTCGTCTCGTGTATAGTATTTCACTGTTGTCCTGTGTCTGTGTGTCTGCCTCACTAAAAACGACGTTGTCAGTTTCATTTTTTATGGAAATGTTTTGTCGTCTAGCCGTGGTTAAGTTTTCACATGAAATTTTTTTTAATTGTTGAACCATATCTTTTAGAGTGAGGTTGTTTATTGTCGCGTGTATTAATCTCTCGTTTTCGGGGTTGAGATTGGCAGACTTTAACGCACGATAGGCTAATACGGGTTCTAGTAAAATTATTTTAAATTCCCTGAGTTTCGCTACGTGCCTGTCGAACTGGATTAAGTAGTCATTTATGGAAGCGTTAGGTTCACGCTGATAACTTTCAAAGTTCTCGTAGGATATGAAAGCAGACTGGTTTTTATCCTGAAGAAAAAGTGTATCCAGCTTTTCGACGAGATTGTCCATTCCTTCTTCGGCATTCAGTAATGAAATGTCCATTTCTAGTACAGCAGCGCGAGACTGTCCGGTGAGCGAAAGAAATACAGCGGGAGCTTGTTTTGAAGGCGGAATGTTCGTTGCTATCTTCCATAGTTCAATTTCTCGTTTCCATGAATCGTAAAATGCTGGGTTTAGTCGTGGTGGTTCAAATATTCTGGAACTCATTATGTTTTTTTTTTTTTTTTATCTTCGTACGCTCTGCTACCAGATGTTAAAGATGAAATAACCAAGGTCCAGACATGAATGTGTTATGAGATAAAACTTTATTATAGCAAGCGCTAACACGTGCGACTGGTCTCAAAGGGAAAATCTGACTTGTCGCATCCGGGGTTTTACCCTTGGCGGCCCTCTCCTCATATAAGGGGAGATAATCACTCTTTCCTGGGGCAGGATAAATGGGATGGGATGTTAACAGAATGGATATGTTATTTTGAAAGAACATGAATAATGTAAAGATCAAAGTGAGAGACTTAACGAACATGCAATACTTGTGCTGCCTTAACCAAATCATCTATGATTTTGATTTCTTCTGAAGTACTCGGATCCTTAATATTTTTACCGTCAGAGCTAGATGTTCGGAATTCTTGAATAAGATTGTCAACAATATCCTTATATTTGATGATTGTTGGAACACCTTTGTAATTATTCAGTGATGTTTCACCTCCTAGCTCAATGAGTAGTTTAACAGCTATATACGTAAAGGAAGGATAATTTGTTGCTTTTACTTCACCGAAATCCTTTTTGAAGCCATAATACTTATTGGATCCTACTAATTTTAGTGCTTTAAGTACCTTGAGATGCTCATCAGGAAATAATCTGATCATCGCACACGAATGGAATGTAGGAAATGTTTGGAATGCCCTTCCGATAGACTCAATACTAGTAAGACCTGCACCTGCTGCTTGCTCAATAGTCCACTTGAATCTTTTAGCCTCACTAGGTAATAGACTTACCCATCTTGCAAATAAATTTAATGCAATAGAATCATCTAATTTATCATAGAATGTGTTCCATATCAATCTGATGTTATCGAGATCCACTGCTGATGCTATACTGGGATTAGAGATCACAAGTTCGGATAATATTTTGTTGAGTGAGCGTTGAGTTACATTGCCCTGTTTTGAGAATGATATAATTAACTCAACTATAGGAACCTTTGTTTTCAGTAGCATGTTGTCAGGCAGTCCTTTTGCTGCTTCAATTAATATTGCTACTGCAACTTTGGCAGTCATTTCCTTGACAACTATTTTATCCAATCTTTCTTGGATAGTTTCAGATCCATTGCCTTTGTCCCCAAAGAATTTAAGATCGTCAGCTTTTTCCCAGGCTTTGGTTTGACAATTAATGATTGCACTTGTATATGTTGGGTCATTCTTTATGTCATTCCACTCCTCAGTGAATACATTGACTAACTCTTGTTGAGAGTCGTGATTATTAAGGAAATACGAATCGGGTAAGTTTGGAATTAATGTTTCCGATAAGTTAAGACATACTCTAAGAGGCTTTAACTTGCCACGTTTAGCTCGTAAATAATTGAACCGCATGATACCAGTGTATGAAGTAACATCATAGCTGTTGGAGTTATAATTAGTGGCAGAGTAAGGAGGAATATCCAGATTCCGAAAGATTAATCGAGACAAAATAGGACTGGCCCCCAAGAATTTGAAGTTGGCTAAATTGTCACAAGGTCTAAACTTGGTAGTAGTACCAGATGTAGTCATGGTTATTAAAAGACGAGATGAAGAATTGAGGAAAATGAGGGTAAAAATAGGGGAAATAGATTTTTAAAAGAGTACCGTATTTTTATGGTTTGTCTCTACTATTTCATTATTTAAATACAAAGAAGCAACTATTAGGATTATATATGTGATAAGAACTAGTACTAATATGTATAATAGTCATACGAACAGTTATACTATTTCTAATCAATTTATATTAGTTAATATCATGACCACCTTTCAATAAAGAATCCATTGTTGGTTTAACATCAGGTATATTTATATCAATATTACCTTCCTTGATAATCAATTTGGGGTATATGGGGGGAGCAGATGATGGTAAGTTATACTTCGGTGGTATAATTGCTCTGATATGGACTCTGTTACATCTTTTTGACGATCCATCTGGCAATTTGAGGATGTACGATCTAGGTTCTGTACATTTGCTGAGAATTGTTGCTGGTTTCCATTTTCCAGTTTGGTTATCCCACATACGTACGTGTTGTCCAGGGACAAGTGCTGGTAAGTCATGGGCTGTTTTATCGTGATAGGAATTTTGTATATCCTGTCTGTGCTTTAGTTCTTCGTGGATATGGTCACGGTTGGGAAATCTGTGATTCGTGATTTTTGCAATCAGGTTCGATTTCATGATGCGACTGTTTAGAAGTTCAGCTGGGCTTGGAAGTTTGTGGCTGATAGGCGTTGTTCTTAAACACAGCATTGCAAGGTTAATATCTCTTCCTGCTTGCTTTGCTTTGACTATTGTTCTTTGTTTTTTTAGTTTTGGGCAGCCATCAGTAGTTAGTTTCTCAGGAAACATTCTACGGAATGTAGAAATTGGTAATGTATTACCTTGGGCTCCAGTATCGACTTTAATTCGTAGTCTGTGAGTCCCGTTTCGATTAGGTAAATTTATATTTTTTCGATTAGGTAAATTTATATTTATATAAGCGAAGGCTTCATCTCTCTGTGTTTGAGAGGGTGTGTTAATGGTGGAAAAAGTTAAATTTTCGAATTGTTCATTTAGTTCCTGGCTGTTGTTCCTGGATAATATATCAGTTTGGATGAAGTGTTTTTTCTTGGTCTGGTTCATGTTTAATGGTTTTTGTTTTCCACGGTCTCTGTTTTGCGATCTTGACCTTGATCTTCTGTTATATAAACATACTGTTGCCCAGTGGTTATATTTCCCACACGTTTTGCATTTGGAACCAAATGCTGGGCATGCTTCACGTCGACGTTCGTGACTTTCTCTGCAATTAAGGCAGTTGTTTGTCTTTCTATTTTGTTTATATTTTTTAATTGCTTGTATGTCAGTATTGGCGCTATTGTCCTCCCCGTTATTGGTGTTTAACATCTCTCTAAGCTATTTAATATGTGCGTTTGTTGCCTCATACGTTTTACCAATTCGGATGGTTTCATCCAGTGTTAGCGTATTATCTTTTCGTAATAGTTCTTTCTGGAATTCGACAATTGGGGTACTCGCAATAATTAGTTCTATAATTCGCATTATTTGTGGAATCGGATTCAGCTGTTTTTATGTTCTCTCAAAAATAATTAAGTAAGACAATTCTGTTTTTACGACACTGTCTCATTGTAGCAGGAATAGGGAAATTTTTGATGGACTTGACTGTCTCTGGGGATGGGGAAATTGCCCTCTCTGAAATATGGTGCCCCAAAAATATAACCTCGGATTGACCAAAAGTACACTTTGATTGATTTAAAACAACACCATATTGGTTCAGGCGATCGAATACTTGGTGCACGGGAGGGTTACTTGGTTGATGAACGTCTTGGGAATTCGTCGATTTTAAGACGTCATGTTTTTAAAATGCGTGTGTGCAGGTAGAAATATGTCGCTATTTAATTTCTATTAAACGCGATGTTTTTCGGAGAAAAAGTTTAAATAACTTTCCCCTTTATGAGAAATGATCTCATCCTCGTCGTCATGTGGTGTTTCTCACTGAGAACGCAAACGCCGAGTTTGTTTTAAGACTTTATTCAGCCGAGAGCCGACCGCAAGTATCTACATGCTGTCTCTTTCTGCCCCGCCCGTTTGCCGGTGTTCCCCCTGTTATCGTCCCCTGTGTACCTACGTACATTACAGCGTTAACTTTTTCTTTTATTGTTACACTGTCTACCTGCCCATAGTCTGAAGAACTACTACTGTCATCTTGATCCTCGTATTGTTGCGTTTTGACAGTCTGCACCTTCTTTTTCCTTGCTAGTCTGCATTTCGCAGAAAAATGATTTTTTTCCATTACAGTTGTAGCATGTCTTGCCAAATGCAGGACATACTTCCTTGTTCGGTCCATGTTGCAGTGTACACGCTCTGCATTCTCTCACAGTTTTTTCCCCTGGCTTTTTCTTGTGTCTGAACTCCACTCGATTCACTCTCTCAGGCCTTAGAATACTGGCTTGTAACGTAGCATTTTCAGACAGCTTACAAATGTCTATACATCTTTGTAAATCCAGCTGTCTTATTTTAAGTAACTCAGTTTGTGTCTGAGGGTTACGTATTCCCAGCACTACTTGATCTCTGAGTACTGAGGAAACGCAATTGTCACAAAAATTGCACGTTTTTACTAATGTCCGAAGTGCCGTAATAAAAGATTCCACGGTCTCCGTTTCTCCTTGCTTTCTTGTGTGAAAAACATAACGCTCGTAAGTTTCATTTGTTTCCCCTATAGCATATTTATCAAACGCCTGAATAATTTCCTTAGGCGTTCTTTTATCTTCGGGTGTTGAAAAGTGAAACCCGTAGTACACTTTCAAAGCATCATCCCCTAACGTATGAAGCAAAAGTGTAGTTTGATATTGTATCGACTGGGTTGTCAGATACGTAATAATAGCATAATTATGCCATTTCAGCTTAAGTAGCTTCCAATTCTCTGTCAAATTCTGCTCCATACAAAGGGGTGGTGGTGGTCTTATGCCAGCTACCGGTCTGTTTATTGCACTCATGTCTCCTTCCGACATTTTTTTTTTTTCCTCACCACCTCGTGGCGTCGTAATTTTCACACTGAAAAATTAAACGTTACTTATCTGTTTTTTTTTTTTTTCTTTTTCTGCTACCTTTCCACCGTTTTGCTTTTCGTCTCTTTATTGTACATCCCACCGCTGCCACCATGTTTCATAAATAAAATATAACATAAAATCAGTCGTCGTGTTTACTCAGCAACCATCTTTATTTAATACTCTTCTTACACCGGTCACCTCCAAGGGGCGTTACTCCAAATGCAACATTTTATCTCACGAGGTGTACATCAGTTAAGCTTAAAAAAAACACAAAGGAAATAGCATGCAATACTAACAAGACTTAAATGAATAACAAAGAGATACTTTAAGAACATGAAAGCATTAACAAAGTAATAAAGCTGCAAAGTTCAATTATCAAAATATACTCAAGTTCAAATGTTCACCTGTTCGACTGTAAAGTTGCTGCCTAGAATTGTCCTTCAGGCAAGCGCAAAGCTTAATTTAACAAACGAGAAATTAGAGGTTTTGAAAGGTATAGAAACTTACTACTAATAATCATCTTTTTTTTCTTTAAATGTGTATCTTATATACATATATCCTCTTCGCTCTTTCCGAAGATGCGTAATTCTTTAACTCTTTCAAAGTTCATTTTCGATGAAGGAATTAATCCGAGTACAAGCACTGATTAAGTAAAATCCTTAGTCTGCAAAAAAACTCTTCAGTAGGTATATCCTTTATAGCGCTATGACGACCATAATTCAGCTTTCATCTCGACTGCTTCGTAGATGATATTTAAATTTCCGCATGTGCGTCGCTTTCCACAATCAGATTTTTAGTTGAAAAAGATCGATTTTCTCTTTCTCTTCGCCTTACTACAGCTTGGTCACCTTTTCGGGGCATCTTCCTTGAACACTCCAGCATACCTTCATTATTCGTTCATCTGAATAATGAAATGCATTTCCATTTTAAAGATTGATATTGTCCGAGGTCCTCGAGACATCCGTAACGACGTGTTACGTGCATCAATTCTTGTCTGAAACTGCTTGTTCGCTCTTCAATTTCTTGTCAAAAAAAGGCGGTAAAAACCCTTAGCCAATCAAACGTCATGACGGATGGCATGATCTTAAGTCATCAGCAGCAGCTTCTTAATGCAACACAAAAAAAAAAACAAGAAAGGGAAGGAAAGAGATAAAGAAGAACAGAAATTAAATTTCTGACACATGTGCTTGCCAGCTGCCTCGGCTCTGCCATTGCTTTGTGGATAATATGCCGACAAGACTCGAAGGGATATGTCCCATGTTTTGAGAAATGTCCTCCACTCATCAGAGTTGTATGGGGGTCCACCATCATGAGCAATTTCCTCTGGCACACCATAATCCACTTATGTATGATATGAAACGAAATTGGAAATTAAAAGACGTTTCAATTATACCAGTCATCATAGGAGCAACTGGGCTTATGAAAAAGAACTTTAAAAAGTACATAGCAAGCATACCCGGTGAACCAAGTGCAAGTGAAATACAAACGATTGCACTGAAAGGGACGGCTAGAATCCTGAAAAGATCTCTTGGTTGGACTCACTAAAATAGGGGTAAATGTCAGACATCTGGTTGGATGTCCCATCCCCTAGAAGAAAAAGTTTAAGAAAAATGAAAAAAAAAAAGAGAATACCTGTGCAAGATGTTGCATACTGTGGAGATCCTGGCGTATTGTTGCATTGAGGATACGTCTGTCCAACCTGAATATCTGTCAGCATATATCATATATTTCCGTCTAGCCATGTTGAAAATATCTGTTACTGTCGACTGGAAATGGTAGTCTGGGTGGGCAGCCTCTATTGCGGGTTCGGGTTATGGTTTGATGGGGCAATTTCGTTACAGCGCTTGCACTGATTGTGCTTTTTCTGCAATTGTGCTCCCCTTCAATTGGTGCATACCGGTTTTCAGCAGGTCTAGTGAATCGGGAGCCAGCATATACAACTTTCCAATGTCCTGACCCACAACGTTCTTTTTATTACCCTAGAGCACTCACCCCACCAAAAAAAAAATACGGAGTACCTGAAAAATGAGCCTTATGTTTAATTTTATTTACATAGACACAACATTTTTAAAATGTGCCGGCCATCTGACCTGTCTACCTGACCGTGTCTTTTTTTTTTTCGGCCACCTGCCATAGCGTTTTTGGGTGATGTTTTCAGTTATGTCTCTTCTGTTTTCTACTGAAATGTTCTGCTCCTCATTCTTGATAAGAACCTTGAAAAACTTATTTTGTTTCTCCACAACCTTAAAGGAACCCCAATACGGTAGTTGCAGGGAATGCGTCCTTGCTGTATCGCGGATAAAGACGTGCGTGCAAGTCTCTAAATCCTTAGGTACATATGAGACCATATTCCTATTCGAGCCTGAGGGAGAATATGCCATCTTGGCCATTTTTGTTGTTAGTCGGTCGACAAATGCTGTCATGTCCCAAACGTTTTTTGGCGCGTCGAAAAAATATTGCGCTGGCAACCGCAATGTGGTCCCATATAGAGCCTCCTGTAATGTTTGTCGGTGATGGGAAGTTTCTAATGCCCTCAAGTAATTTTTGAGATGGTTTGTACTGTAAAAGATAGGGGAGGTGCGAATGAACTGGAATTGGATGACCTGGTCCAATGATGCAAGTCGGTTTATGGGTCAGACGTTGAATGGAGCAAAGTTCGGATGAACTTAAACCCTGACCGACAAAAATGAAACCCGGGAATAATATTGTAGAAGCAAATAAACACAGATAACGGGAGTAGGGTTGAGGAGGGTTTATTCAACACGTGCGTACAGGTCGCGCCATATTTTTCGAAAAGTCCCGTTTACACCGTCGCCGGTAGGGAAGTTAACTCTCTGTTGTGAAGAGTGTTCAAGGGACACAACTGGGTAGAGTTAACATGCATGATTTCAGCATCGACATCAGCCTCGAGAGCCTGGGCGATTGGGTGTTGCTTCTGACAGCGGGATTGGCCATTGGTTGGTATTCGAACTGGTCTGATGAAGGTACCCTTTTCTCCCTTTTCGGTACCCATGATGTCGGCGAAGCGGATGATTAAGTCTGCTGTGGCCTCCAGTTCGTCGCGGTTTGGATGGTTGGGCAATGCCACACCCACATTATTCTGTAGCCAGTGTAGTTTTTCATTTAGTGTCTTGAGGCTGGGCTGTGTGAGTCTAGTGGGATGATCGATGGTGTGGGCTCCAAATGTGGTATCATCAGCTGGTATCTTCTGTGTAAGAGCTGGTATATCGCTGCCGCGTGAGTTATCGGAGTGGACGCGAGCGTGCGTCTGAATTCGATCGTTGATTTTTGGTGGTCGATTGTGTAGGAGTCTAATGTGCTGTGACCAAGGATGCTTTGGCCGATCAGGATTGGAGATATAGCGGATGTTATCAGCATGTTAATCCCGTCGAACCTGGGTGAATCGTTGTTGCCGATGGTGATGCCACAATTAAGTTCGCCAAGGATATGGATGCTGCCGTTTATGCCTCTCACATGCACGTTGGATGGCGTTATTCGACGTCTGATCTCTTCAGGTATTCGAGATACTGGCATAATACAAGTGGAGCAGCCTGAGTCCAACATAGATATGTCCGAGAACGTAGCTCCCTCGATCATGAAATGTGCGTTGACGAAAGGTGACTTCTGCGCCGAGTGTTGAAAGTTAAATACGTGATGGTGAGTCGGTTGAACCACGGGGTGAGCCATCACATCTCGCCCGGTCCGTATTGAAAGTCCTCGGCCATGGTAGTGGGGAGAGTATCTTCCGGTGGCATATCCTTGTCGTCTGTTGCGATATATGCCTGGGCACGGGGTGGGTGCCGGTACCGACAGTTGCGTCCCTGGAAGCATGCATAGCCTTTCATGTAGTTTTGGCAGATCTCAGCATCCTGATTTTGTTCATCGTCCCTGCGCGTCTGAAAATGGCCGCGAGTGCCAGTGGGTTTGGTGTTGCGCGGTGTTGTGGTATCTTTCCTTGCCTGTGGGTGGAGTGTTTGCCTGTTCACATTGTGTTCAGTTCGCCTGGTCCTTTGATCAGATTGTTGTGGCCTGTTTGCGTAGTACGCGATGGGACTATCATTAATTTCATCGTCCGTTTTGACACCACAGTCAATGTAGCGCTGTGCATCACTAGCTATCCCACCCGCCGTATAATGCTTATCCATTGTTTTGACGCTGTGTGGGTATAAGCTCGGTGTCCAGGCTTTCACCTTCTCGCTCATTAGCATTGCACCCATGAGAGAGAAGACAGTATCTGCAGGTATTTCCCGTGAGTGGTCCGACTTAAATTTTGCCTTTATGTGTACTGCAGCCTCTCTAATCGTGTTTTCCAGTCGGCCGGCGAAATCTGTCAATCTCTCCCCATCTCGACGCTGCAAATCCCAAGCCCGGCTGAGGTGCTGGAAGTTCGTCATTTGGCTGCCGTGGGTCGTTATGAGGTATGCTTTGAGTTGCTCGAAGGTAGATGTGTCGTGTTGGGAGTCCGTCATTTGCTGGAATATCCCTTCGTTCAGAAGCTGTTTGCAGATTCTGACAAACTCTTTTTCGATACTAGGGTGTGTACTGATTTCCGGCTTGACGTGTATCATGTATGTTTTGTTTACATCCGTGATGAAGCGGTTAACATCGTTCCCGGCGTTGAACTTTTTTATATCCTTTACCGAATCGTGTATAGCCTGTAATCTGATCATCAGATTGTAGTTGTTATCGGCTTTGGGTGTGTCGGTTAAGGTGGTCGATTTGAGGGTGGAGAGCATAATCTCTAGGTCCGCTTTTATTTCGGTGATAAGGGCCTCGTCTGGTCGTGATGTACTCGATTTTAGCTGGAGGAGTGCCGATTTCTGGTCTCTGATAAAACTGAGAAGTTCGTTACGGGTGCACCCTGAGTAGTCCATTCTACCTGTCGCACGCTTCTGACACCAGTTGTTATGTTACGAAGCGTATGGTGACAAGCAAAAAGAATAGACAACACAGGATTAAAAATTGGACGAACTCAACAATTTATTTTCGAATAAATAACACAGAATAATAACGAGCTGTCGTTGGGGTGAAGATGGCAGATTGTTGTTGTTGTTGCTGTTGTTGTTATAAAGCGCGACGATCCCTTCATTGTAGTAGTAGTAGCAGCGGTGCTGGTTATAATGCTGTGTCAATGGCGATAGTTGTTGTTTACAAGGCGCGACGAAGCCTCCGTTTGTAGTAGTAGTAGCAGCAGTGCTGGTTATAATGCTGTGTCAATGGCGATAGTTGTTGTTGTTTACAAGGCGCGACGAAGCCTTCGTTGTAGTAGTAGTATTGGTCGTGACAGCCGTAGCGTTGTAGTGATGGCGAGGCTGGTGGTCCTTCTGCTGTCTTTTCCTTGGCTTCGCTAAATATAGCAAGCAGGCGGACGTAGTTGTAGACAATGGTCAGTGATGAAGAAATTGCCCCCAGGTCGAGAAAACTGCATTTCTTTTGAGTTGTTATTTTCGCTACGGTGTGTAAGGCATCCAAGCGTTCTGCCCGTAATTTCGTGGAGGTAACCATGATCATGTGCCTCGACTTTGGTGCCATGGCAGCGATCATAGTCAATTTCTCCCCAAAGCGGTCAGGAATCATGAAACTTGAGTGGTGGTCGTCACGGTGACACGTGGCAGACAGTATGACGGCGTCCTCAAGTCAAAACGAGATCTAAATCATAACATCATAACAATTATTATTATTTATTTATTTATTTATTTTATATATTTTTTTTTTTTTTTTTTTAACACGAAATTAAGATTTTACGTTTTGACATAACGCGTCGTGTTTTTGTTTTGTTTTATATATATATACAATATCGACTACCATGCCGTGCTGTACGTTGATAACCAAACACGCCTTTTTTTTTTTTTTCCGGGGAACCGCGTGTCGATAAATTAGTTGTTGTTTGCAAAGGCGACTATTGTTTAACGCCAACGCTGTTATTGTTATTTATTTTCATTTTTTTTTTTTTTTGCTTGAAGATTATATATATGTATATATATATATATATATATTTTTATATATAAACAATGAGAACCACCACGCGCCGAATATACACTATATACATTTTTTACAAAGTTCCGTTAATATTTTGACGCGGCGTCAACCACGTGAAAATTTTTTTGTTTGTTGTTGTTTTTTTTTTTTTTTGTTTTTTTTTTTTGTTTTTAAATAATGACATTGGATAAACAAATATAATTGTGGCAATTATAGCCTAGAAAATTGTAGATCCACGAACGCATGTTTTCACTGTAACTGCCGACCACTTCAAGGAAAAGAAAACGCCTCGACTGATGTTAATAAATTTATTGAACACCGTGAAAACTGAAAAGGAAAATATAGCATTGAACAAATGAAACAAAATGAATACATTTCAATATCAAATTGACAAGGAAATTTAGTGAGTTCTTGGAATGAAGTGAGAGTGTCACATACCATGTTGTCTCTCCGGGGTCGGCAGTCAAAAGGGGTCTGAAGTAGTTTTTTGCCCCTTTCCCCACTCCCGCCTGAGTCCGCAGTAAATAAGAGGACGGCAACAATTGGTCAATAAAGGACTGGAGAAGGGGCTATTAGCGGCAGCTACAGTGCCATTATCACTAACAATTGTTTTTGGTACGCCAAAACGCCCAAATACCTCGTCCAACGCCTTTATTGTGTTTGCCGCTGTAGGATGTTTGAATTTAAAAAATTCTGGCCATTTCGACATGCTATCTACTATTACCAGGTAATAATATCCTTTTAGAGGTCCTGCGTAATCTATATGGATCCGCGTCCATGGTATATCTGTTTTAGGCCAAGGTTGCGTCTTAATGGGCGGCGCTTTTGCTGCTAGTTGGCAACCCTTACATAATTTTATCATTTTTTCGATGTCCTGATCCATTCCAGGCCAGTACGTATATGCTCTCATTAGTGCTTTCATTCTGGAGATTCCAGGATGTCCCATGTGGAATTCTTTTAAAATTCTCTTCTGTAATACTTGAGGTATTACCACTCTATCTGCGTACATTAGAGTTTCATCGCACTTTGAAAATGGAAAAACTGTTAATCTTTTCCTCTTCTTTTCTTTTTGTCCCACTTGTCTTTTTATCTTGTTAATGTATTCATCTGTTCTTGCTGCTTTCTTTATTTCCTCAAGTGTTACCGGAAGTTCCCTAACAGTGTTTATTAATATATCTGTTAGTTCATTTTCTTCTTTTAGTGCAGCTATAACAATTTCTTCAAGTAATTCAGTTTTATTTGGGATCAACCTGGACAAACCATCTGCTTGTGCAATTTTGCTGGATGCTAGGTGTTTCATTTTAAAATTGTAGTTTAACAGAATCATGCTCCATCTTTGTAACCTATTAGCCGTATGAGTAGGAACTCCTTTTTTGGAACCAAAAATCGATAACAAAGGTTTGTGGTCCGTTTCCAAGATAAAAAATCTTCCATGGATGAACCTATGAAATTTCCTCATGGTGTATACAATTGCCAGACCTTCTTTTTCTATCTGACTATAATTTTTTTCTGCGGGTAGCAAAACCCTTGAGGCATGAATAATTGGTTTAGTCGATCCATCTTTGAGTCTGTGTAGTAGCACAGCACCTAAACCGTATTCGCTCGCATCTGCTGCTACAATTCTTTTTTCGGATCGTAGTGAGCTAGTGCTAAATCCGATAACAGACATTTTTTAATCTTTAGGAATGCTTCATCACATTCTTTTGTCCAGAGCCATTTTTTATTCTTTTTCAATAATTCGTTTAAAGGTGCTCTTAGTTCATGCATCTTTGGGATATAAGAATTATAATAATTTGCTAGTCCCAAAAATGACTGTAGCTGCACTATATTTTCTTGTCTAGGCATGTTTTTGATTGCTTCAGTCCTATTAGGATTAGGTTTTCTACCATTTCGATCAATCACTTGTCCCAAATATTCAATTTTGTCCATCCCAAAATTACATTTTTTGAGAGCCACTTTCAATCCATAGTTTGATATTCTCTCGAATACTTTGCCAATGTGGATTTTATGCTCTTCCACATTTTTACTTCTGATAAGGATGTCATCTAGATAAGCCATAGCAAAATCCAAACCTGCTAGCATTGTATCCATAATTTGCTGGAACAAATTTGGGGCTACTTTTAAACCAAAAGGCAAACGTTTTAGTGAAAATAGTCCTTTATGGGTATTTAATGTCAGGTACTTAGCACAATCTTCCTGGACTTTTACTTGCCAATAGGCTTCAGACAAATCAATTTTTGTAAAAATTTTTCCTCCGCTTAACTTCGAAAAAATTTCCTCTGGGGTAGGAAGCGGGTAGTTATGCTCCTTGAGACAATCATTTAGACCTGTCGAAAAGTCCGCGCATACCCTGATTTTATTATTTTTCTTCTTAACGTAAACCGTGGGTGAAGCCCATTCAGAGTAGTCCACTTTTTCTATTACTCCAATATCTTGAAGTCTCTTTAATTCTTTCTCTATAGTTTCTAATGCTGAATATGGAACCTTTCTTTTGGGTTTGAAAACTGGTTTAGCTTCGTCCTTTAGTTCAAATTTCACCTCCGTTTTCGTGCAGCAACCCAAACCTTCAGAGAATACCTCTTTAAAATCTTTTTTTAATTCGTCAATAAACTTTCCTGGTAGTTTAGACTTTTCTAAACCCGCCAGACTTACTTTATTGCAAAATGAGCTTATGGGTTTTCCCCATAAATTAAAAAGAATCATTAAGTCTATACCGAACAAATTAGAATTTTTCCCCGGTACGACATATAACTTGGTTTTCACAGCATTCTCCTTTAGAGACACATTGGTAAAAAATTCACCCTTAAATTTTAGTTTATTTCCAGACACACTTCTGGCAATTTTTTTTGTATTTTGTAACTTTGGAAACCCAATTTTCTTCCAAGTTACTTCGTCAATTATACTTATGTCGCTTCCCGTATCTAGAAGACAGTTCACATTACAGCCATTAATTTTAATTTTAATATATTTTCTTTTATCACACCTAGACTCATTTTTAGAACCAATGGTCTTTATTTCTGCTTTTCGGTATTTTCCTTTCCTGCATACCGTTGATTTATGGCCTTTTTTATTACATTTGTTACATATTTTGTATTTAAAGTAACAATCTTTAGTGAAGTGGTTTTTTCCCCCACATGTCTTACAGGATTTTTCGTGTGCACATTTCATCACCCTTTCCATTTTTTTTCCATATTTTTTTCTTCAAAATTTTTTCCTTCGATGCTTGTATTGTCCTGCTTTAAATTTAACAGTTTCTGACACTCTTTCGTAACTTTTTGTAACGTTATTTCTGTGTCTTGGTTCATAATGGATAATATCCTTGAACGAATATCCTTATCTTTAGAGGCTGTTAAACCTTGCACAAAGATTAGACTTTTAAACATATCCTCTTTGAGGTCTTTTAATTTAAAGGATTCACAATGAGCATTCACTTTCCCTGCATAAGTAATAAAATCTTCGTCCTCCTGCTTCGTGATATTTAAACATTTATAACGTGTATAGAATAGACTATCTCGTTCACTGAAAATGTTTGACAATATTTTTATTGTTTCACTAAAAGAAATCTCTTCAGGTTTCTTTGGCAGGATAAAATTCGTATACTTTGTATTTTCCTGAGATCCAAGTTTTTGAAGAAGGATAATCTTCTCTTTGTCTGTCCAAGACTGACATCTCTTAGCAAAAATATTTTCGTATCTCCGAAAATATGCCGGAAAAGTTAACCCATTTGTCGGCTCGTATACAAATTCGGATAAAGAATTTGCTATTCCTTCAGGAGTGAAACGACAGTCTTTCTGCTGCGTTAAAATACTCTGTAGTATTCCGCTTTGCTTTAACTGATGTTGCTGAAGTAATTCCATTTGTTTTTGTTGTGCAAACAATGCCGATTGCATAGTTCTAGTGAATTCCGCTAATTGCTCCATGTTAAAAAAAAAAATTTTTTTTTTTTTTTTTTTTTTTACAAAACCACACAATTAAACAAAAGATTAACTCATATGTCCTATGAATTCAATGAATTAAAAGCACAATGTCCTTCCGAAGAGAAGAAAAAAAAAAAAACACTTCCAGCCGAATAAAACTTGAAATGGACACTTTTTTTTTTTTTTTAAATATTCTTTTCAAAAAAATGTTCGCTTCAAAATGTCAATTTCTTTTTTTTTTTAGGACCGTAACCGACTGAAACACTTACTTTTTAAATGTTGGCTCTGTCGAAGTTTCTTTTTCTTCTTCCTTCTTTGGATTTCTTTTGTTTTCTGCTTGTTAATCTTCTTGTGTGCTTATTCCTTCGCTTTATTTTTTAGTGAGTTTCGTTCGAATTCTTCGTCGCCAGTTGTTATATCATAGATTATATGAATAACAAGTCATTACTGGGGTTGTACAGAAAGGGTTTATTTAGGTAAAAAGGTACACACATTTCTAAGCGTCCATTGACAGCTTAGTACTAAATTCTGTCTCCCACGTGAGGAGAGTTTGCTTGTCTTTTTATAGACGTAACAGTCCATTCATTTGAGGGGTGTTGGATCAGTCCATTATATCATTCGGTGAAGTAGCAGTCGTGGCGATGGTGAAGACGACGATTAAGACGGCGTCGGAGAAGAGGAAGGTGCTGATGTTGACAGCGTTCGAGGCGAAGATGACGGCGTCGGTGACGAAGACGGCGGAGGCAGCAACGAACGCGAAGCGTGATGTGTTTGACTGGTCGGTCTGTCTAAACTGCCGATTTGAACATGCTGCCCCTTTTTTATATCGAGGTGCGATGAAAAAGTGGCTCGAGAAAGCCTGTGTTTAATTTAGGCGGGAGGCATTGTCATTGGCCAAAAAATATAAATGTTATTTTGCCAATGCCTGCGGAATTGCGCGTAAATCGCCTGAGATTTGTATTTCTGTTTTATAACAAAGCTCCCCCAGATCTCAGACAGATTTACAATTTGTGGGTGTGTTTAGTAGTGTAGTGTTTAGATCATGACAAAGTCCCTGAAGCGGGTGGGGAGGTTCCCTCTTGTTGTTCTCACCGGGGGTAGGGTCGGGATAGTGTTATTGTCGTGTGGTGATGATGTTGAGGGATTCATGTTTTGATTTTGTGGGGGGTTATTTGGAAAATGTTGTGTGGCGTGAAGCTGGTTGGTGTTGCAAGGTGGGGGCAGGGGGTTTGTTTTGCACAAATGCGGTGGGCGAGGGGCCAAGCGTCTGATATGTGCGCGGTGGATCCAGGCTGTATCGCTCTTTTCATTTTGCACCTGAGACATCATGTCATTTGTTTTTATGATTGTGAAGTCACCTACCCATGGTAGATGAGATGATTGTGCCGTTGCTGATTGTTGCCGATGGAGTAAAACTTTATCACCTACTTGTATCGGGTCTCGACAGGTAAGGTGATGGGTGCCTTTCTCAAGTTTGTGATCGGCCTCGTCGTTGGCCAGGGTGACATGGTGGTGGACCTGTCTTAGCAAAGCGTTGATTTGCATGCCATATGCTCCCGGGTCGTCGCTTTTAATTTGTTTATTATGAAGCGTAGGCAAACCAATGTTGGGGTGACGACCGGTGATTGCATAATGAGGGGAGACACCGGTAACGCTATTAGTTGTGGCGTTCATGGATGAGACTACCGATTCGAGGACGTCAGTCCATTCACAATTCCTCTCCTCGCATAGCATGTATAGGGCATTTTTCATTGTCCGATGTTGCCGCTCAATGTTCCCCGAGCTTTGTGGACGCCAGGGGCAGTGGAGCTCCTGTGTGATGGACAGCTGGTCACAGAATTGTCTATAGACTTCTCCCGTGAAGTGTGTGCCCCGATCAGAGGAAACTATTCTTGGAATTTCCCTGTGCCGAAGAAAAAACTGAAACAGCCCGCAGGCCGCGTCAATGGCACGGTCCCTTGCACATGGTATCGCCGTGAAATACCGACTAAAGCTGTCCAAAATCGTCAGTATGTACCGTTTTCCTTTCGAATTTGGCATTGTTACAAAGTCGATAAAGACCAGCTCGAATGGCCTTTTTCACCGTTTGCAGTGACCCATCGGCCAGTGGGTGCGTTTACCATAGTTCCCTTTGCATTTTGCACAAGTTTCGCAAGAATTTTGCACAAGTTTCGCAAGAGTCGACATAGGCCTTAATGTCGCGGTTCTTGAACTCCCACCAGTAGCCGGACAAGAGTTCTCGCATGCGAGTGATGCCTGAGTGGTTGCTGCCCTCGTGGGCCTGGAAGAGGTATCTGGGACGAAGTTTATATGGCACAACCAGTTTGGGGGAGTTATTGCTGTCCCTCATCATCAGCACGGCGGTACCCGGTTCCAGAAAAAATTGTTGGAAGTGATGTTTGAAGAGCGTAGCTCGGTGATCGCTAGGATCAAAATGTGGTTCACTGGGGTTGGTTGACTGGAGGGCACTGATGATCTTTGCTAAGGTTTCATCCTTCTGTTGTTCGTTTGCAACGCCTAGGTGGTTGCAGATTTTCTCCGTAGGGATGGGAGATGAGTGGTATGCGAAGAATGCATTGCTGATATGTTCTTGGGTGTGGGCGTCCCGTGTTGTGTGTGTTTTGGGAATGAGTTGTAGACTGTGTGAGTCGTTGAGGCACCAAGATGGGATGTATATGCGTAAGGTTGATCCACTTAGCTCGAAAGTCTGGCCTGCTGGGGTCGGGTCCTGTGGAGTTTTGATTTTTCTTTGTCCATTACCTCTGCTGAGCATGTCGGCCCAAATGTTGGATTCACCCTCGATGTATTCCAGGACAAATTTATAGCATGACATTTCTTCCTGCCATCTTTGTATTTTGGCGTTATTGAATTCTTGTTGATCCAAATATGTTAATGATCGATGGTTGGTGAAGAGAGCAAAAGGGCGGCTTCGGAGGAAATAATCGAATTTGATTATCGCCCACTTGACAGCGTAAGCCTCCCGTTCCGTCGTGGACCAGTTCTGTTCTGTGGAGTTAAAAGTATGGGAGGCAACAGCGACGATATTTTTCTTCCCGTTGTCAGTCTCTTGCATTAGTATCGCACCACATGCCACGTCGCTAGCGTCGGTGGTGAGTGTAAACAGCTTGGAAAAATCCGGAAATGAAATGATGGGTGGTGAAGAGAGTCGTTCTTTAATTTTTTTGAAGGCTTTGTCGGCGCTCTCTGTCCATATGAAGAGTTTATTGATCTTGTTGAGATCATTTATGGGAGACATGAGTTTTGAGAATGTGCCCGACCTGATTTGTTCCTGCAGGCGCGTCTCAAGGAACTGTCTGATCCATACCAGTCGGCCGATGAGGCTTTGTAACTCCTTCTTTGATGTTGGGGCTTCATTTCTCGGATAGCTTGAACGTATCCGGGGTCAGGCCAGTGCCGTGCTTAGGAACATTGCCCCCCCCCCCGAAAATGCGCTCTGTGGCCCCTACCGTCCCTACCGACACAATTCATCTTGCGCCCCCCCCCTTCAACATACTGAACCCACAATGAATGGTACTTTAAACAGAATAACATGCTCTTGAAAGAACGCAGATATTCCGTAATCATGAAAAAAAACCGAAGAAATCGAAGAATTGGTGTTTTGCAGCTAACCTTTTTAAAACCATTAGTTACTTTTTAGTAGTTCGCAGCTATTTTTATAGTCATTTAGGGGCGTTTGGGCTCTCAATCTCCTACCAGTTTTTTTTAGGGATTTTCAAAAAATGTCAACCCAAATTTTAAAACTATTTTGCTACAGAAAGTTAGATATACTGTCCAAAATTAGAATTTAGGAGTTTATTTCGAAAAGTGTTGGTATGGTGGAGGGGGGGGGCGAATTAAATCAAAACAACATTAAAAGTAACCAAGTCATTTTGAAATGTCTCGATCTAGGAGAAAGTTATTAAACACTAAAAAGCCTCTACATCCCCAGTCCCCAGATAGATACAAACTTAATAACTTATTAAAACATGCATTAATTTTTTTGTTGTTAATTTATCTCATACTTTTAGCGTGTTATCTGGTTAAAGTATTTCACTTAAAAGATAATTAATAAATGCGCTATTGCTGCATTAGGCGTGTCCAAAAAATAGCATTTTTATCCCCCCCCCCTCAAGTTTAAACGTTTAGAAAAAAATATTAAAATTGAAAAATACTACTTTATAACCAATTCAATTTAAAGAAAAGAGATTAAACTTTAAAACAAAGAAAAGCCCCCCCCCCAAATCACCATTAAGTATTTTAAAATTTAAATTACAAACGTAAATATTACAAATTCAAATTTGTCGCCATTTTGCATTTTTTTTCGTAAACAAGCAGAGAAAAGTTAATAATTTTGAATAACCGTCGATAAATGATATTATTTTTTTAAAAATAGTTACATCAATCACTAATAAGAGAGACTGTAGTAATTATTTACTTACCAAGCCGTAATTATACGTAGTAAATATCAAGTTAAACATGAGGTGTCATGATGTTTACTTTCTTTCTCCGGGGGGACTAATGTGCATACTCACACATGCATATTTTTTTAAAGAACAAGAGCTCCCGGCTACGTATGTGCCAAAGATGTTCATTGGTTCATTTACTCAAGTAAATTTCTTTCATTTTCTCATTGAGCATTTCTTTTTGTGCATACTAAAGCAACAGATTCAAATCGAAAGAAAACTTTGGCCAGTGTCGAAAAAATTAACAGTAAACTGTTTTAACCAAAATTGAAAATGGAATCCAAGAAAATTTATTTACCTACCATCTTTATGTGTAAAATTTCACTTTTCTGGCTTTCACTGTGGCGAACTGCTGTACTAAATTCTCTGTGTCAATTTCTCGGCTTAGTTCATGTTCAATGCTTATAACAGATAAGCCAGCCAGTCTTTCCTGAGACATTGAGTTCCGAAGAAAGTTTTTAATTAGTTTCAGTTTAGAGAAACTACGTTCACAGGATGCCACTGTAACTGGCAATATAGTTACAATTCTGAGTGCAACAGCTAGGTTGGGATATAAATCGACAAGTGTGTGTTTCATTATATAATTTATACATTCAATGGCGGAAAATGTAATGTACTTTTTATTGTCCATGAGATTGACGAAATTGATAATTTCTCTCTCAAGTTTCTCACAATCAATATCACCTTCTCCAATACCTTTTGCCAAAGCAGCACAACTGGACGGCAACATGTCTGATGTTATTGCCGATTTCATGTTACTTGCGCTACACAAAAACCCGTACTTTGTTTTGAAATCGTTCATATTTTTAAAACGTTCCTGGAGACTTTGTGAAATTGTATCTACAAGTGGATAGAAAAATTCTCGGCGAAACACTTCTTCACCAGTCTGATGATCTGACTCATCTGACGATTCGTAGCTGAAAAGACATATTTTTTTCTTCTCCTTGGTTCCGGATAGGCACGATCTACTTCAAGTTCATCAGCTAATTCTTTTGCTTTCCCTTCAGCTATTGCCACTCCTCCATGTCTGTACTGTGAAACAAATGACATGCCAGCCTCGATGTGAGAAATTTGGTCATTGATGCATATTGAAGGACTCTGTAGCGCTTTGCTTATTATGTTTATTAGAAAAAGCAAGTCATACCATGTAATCAAACAAACCAAGAAACGCCAGCTCCTGACTTCAATGGCTAAAGCTCGACATTCCGTGCTAATAAATCCATCTCGATTATCTAAAGACACTCTTTCTAACTCTTCAATCGCTTCCAAAATTTCTGTTGTCTGAAAACGTAATGATTTTACAGCTTCTACCTTTGCTTCCCATCTTGTGTCAGGAAGGCTTTTAACTGTAAAGTGGGTCACATGTTTCTTCAGAATAACCCATCGCTTCGTTGACGCGGCAAACAAATTATAGATACGTTGCAGATAGCCAAAGAAAGAAATGGATGTAATTGACGACCTTGCAGCATCAGCAATTACTAGATTAAGTCGATGACTGGTGCATGGCATGTATGCAGCTTTTTTATTTACTTCCAAGAAGCATGCCTGCACTCCATGGTTTTTTCCTCGCATGTTAGATCCGCTATTGTAACCCTGGCCACGACAGTCTTCTATGGCAATGCCATATTTGGACAGGAAGTTGATAATGCTGTCAAAAAGGCCTTTTCCAGTTGTATCATACACATCAAGAAACTCAACGAAGTGTTCAAAACTTTCCGCTCCAAATCCTTCTTTAAATTCAACTCCCCGAAGAACAATACTTAGTTGGTCTGTGTGACTGATATCGGGTGTACAATCTAGTATTATGCTATAATATTTTGATGCAAGAACTTTGGAAATGATTTTGTCCCGTATTGACTTAGCAAGAAGTTCGATAAGTTCGTTCTGAATGCGGTTGCTCAGATAATGATCACTCAATTCATGACTCTTAGCGCATCTAACATGTTCAGACAAGACAGGGTCAAATTTTGCTATTAGCTCCACTTCTCCAAGAAAATTTCCATTTCTGGTGTCACCAAACTTTTCATTTGTGCCACGCAAAGCTAAATTTCTCTCAGCCAAAAATTGAATTATATTGAGTAAACGAAATAAAACTGCTCTCCAATATGTCTGCTCTTCCTGAATCAGTTTACTAGATTGTAAGTCAATAGAGTTGCCTGACCGTTTATCATGCCACACCATCATGCATTCCTTATGATGAGTTGATTGTTCATGTGTCTTCAGAGTTTTTGACAGACGGCTCCACAGGTTACCAAATCCTTGGGCCGAAGACAGGCCCCCACGAGAAACGGATTGTGTGTCAACACCAGTGTTATTATGTATATGTAACTGCGAGATGTTTGAAGAGAAAAATTCAGATATCTTGTGAGTCTTTTCAATAGCATTTGCAACTCTCTGTATTTTCAACTTTCTTTTCTGGGATCCGCTGAATTCGTGAGCACGTTTCATTTTAGATTAGACTCAATATTCAATAATAATTAGAATACTATCAAGCAAAACAAATGATCCACTACCGGAAATGGAAACAAGTATGTGATCTTTGATTAACGCTGTTTTGTTCAATAAATGTTACTGATATAACAGGTAACGAAGTGTCTGTGTACTGTCACTAATGTTACAGGCCAAGTGAATTGAATCCAAGCTCGAGGTAAAAAAAAGAAAATTAGTAATAATAGTCAGGTTCCTAATGGCACAATTTTAACGTTTGTGGGAACTTTTTGGAGATTTGCAAATCTATACATTTTTGGAAAGGTTATTGTCTAAGGAATCAGAAAACCAATGTTTGCATTTGCCCAGATGCCTATATGGCGGCCATATTGGATTTACAAAATGGCCGCCGTAAAATGTACGTTTTGTAATATCTTGGCTTCTAAATACACTGGAACACTGATTTTAACTGCTAAACCTACATTTTCAGGGTCCAGGAAGCCACTGGTGGTAGTTATAAAACTTTCCCATGTGTATATATGGCAGCCATATTGGAATTTTACAAAATGGCTGCCGTCAAATGTATGTTTTGTAATACCGCGGCCTCTAAATAAGTTGGAACAATGATTTTAACTGCTAAACCTACATTTTCAGTGTCAAGGAAGTCAATGGTCCACGTTATCATTTTATCTTTTGTACCCCACCCCCCTTTTGAAACACATAATCCAACATATGAGTAAAAAACTTAACAACCCTGGCAGTTAGTCAGAAAATTATTTTTATTGAAATGCCTTTTAACTGTAAACTTTGAATGTTTGTGCAACCATCTTAAACATAATTAGATGTTTGATCATAGTCTATGTATAATAATCATCATCAACATCACTTTCATACATCACAGCTTGGGAATCTTCATCGTTTTCGCACTGGCTGCTGCACCGACACATATCAGTACAAGCTAAGTCTTTAGACCTGCAGGAGCATCTGCCAGAAGAACAGTCAAATATACATTTGCATGTGATCATCTCAAGAATGGCCTTAGGGGCTGGGAGGACCTCTGTGGTTGTTGGTTTTAGGGTGCCATCCAAATCTTTGAAGTACCCATTTTCCAGGGGATCCAGTTGTGAAATCTGCAGAGCAATGGTTGCTTGTGCCCATACCCTTGCTTGGACATGGACTCTTAAAATATGCTGCTTTAGAGCTCCAGGTGTTGGAGGGAGCCTGTCACTTTCTGCCCTATGCTTGCAGAACAGATGCCATCGCAGTTCAGGGATTGTTTTTATGTTGATCCCTTTTGGCGAGTAAGCTGCACATACAAAGGATTCCAGTTTTGACAGCATTCCATCTGTCACTTCTGCTTCATCCATAAGCATTTGCAGAGCATTGACAACATCTGAGTCTGCTTTGAGGTAGATCTGTAGCCAGGTTGTCTTGCATATACGAGAGAACCTCCCTGTGTTGTCGGTCCCAGTGAACGCATGGAAGGCTGGCAAAGCCTTTGCTCTTTCTTTACCTAGAGCTCGCCACAGTGGTTCAATTTGTATAACACAAGAGGACATAGAAATGGACGTGTTTTTCAGCAATAGGTCATAGTTTGCTGTGACTAGCACTAAAACGTCCGTATCTGGAGAGAAAAATACTAACTGTGCATCAGGTGGGTTTCGCTGTGAAGCCAGCACAGCCTGGTGGTTAAGCAGCATGTCTGCTTCCTCATGGTTATTTACTTCAAAGACCAGGTCTCTGTTGCTCTTAGTGTATCCAAAAGCAGATATGATGATCAGCTTGGATGATCCCTTGTTATACTCTAGAGTTTGGGCAGCAAGATAGTCAGTCAGATCAGCCTTCGTCTTGTCATGGGAGAGGAACCTCCTCATTGGGATGTGTTTGATGTTAGTGTCATCTCTGACTTGATACTGAACAGAAGCTTTTCCTTGTCTTCGTTTTTCTCTGGTTGCACTTTTCAGAGAATCTGCTCGGTATGTGTCAAAAACGAGGATGATTTCATCATAATCTCGTGTTAGTTGCATCAGTCTGTCATTGAAGCAGCTACTCAGATCCTTGAGTGTCACTAGAGTCGCTGGTTTCTTGCTCAGCTTCTGCACAAGCACCATGCCATCCACCAGTGCTATCTTCCGACTTGGCTGATCAGTAGATGTGGGCTCTGTAAATCCTGTATACGTTGCATCTTGGTGGGTAGAATTTCCAGCTTGAGGTGACTGGTCTTCATGGGGCATGTCTTCTCTTGTCAGCTTCTCAAGTAGATGGATTAACTTGGACTTGTTGTAGCATGGCAGCATTGTTCCATCAGGGGCAAACAGTGCTCTTGGTGTCAGAGTGAATTCATGGTTTCCTATGGCCTCTTTCTGGTTGATGTCTCGGCTTGACCTGGCAAGTATCATCAGCTTTGCAAACAGGTCCTTGGTCTCCTTCAGATCCACAGTATTGTCTCTGAGTTTCACTGTAATCTTCTTGTTCCCAGAAAGGAACATCTTGTTGTTCTCTTTCTTCACAGGGGCCCAGAGGCTGACATCTCCATTGATCCGTTCTGACACGTAATCCTTATACAACTTCTGTCCAGTGACATCAATATTCAAGATATGTGGTACATACTCATCTGGGATGTAGGCATTAGTGATCACATTGTACAGCTTTTCCACTTTAGTGGTAAAGGGGTTTCCATGGCTGAGCAAGGCTTCCTTGATCTTGTCGACTGTACCATGTGCCCTCTTGACTGCACTTGGTCCAAGCTCATGATGCTCTGTGATTCTGTCAGCTTCCATGCCAAACTGACTCTTTTGACAGACGTGAAAGTTCTGGTGTGGCCAGAAAAAATCTCTGTCTGGCATTGGCATTGTTGGAGATGCCTATTATGCCAGAGCTAGTCTTCATCAGTTTGTTCAGGTGTTCACATGCATGGTCTGCCCCAAGACATGAAGGGAATGACACTTTCCGTGACTGATATATTGCCTGCTCGTAATTCCTCCCATGTATGAGGGTGATTGCTTCTCAAGTCATGCATATCTGCAATGTATCTTGGCCAGAGTCGTTTATGCTTGATGCGGTCCATGGCAAAGAACAGTTTGCTAAGTGCTTATCCAGCTTGCAGATGGAGTTCCAGGTCAGCATTTCGAGTTGCTGCTACAAAGAACAGAATTGCTTCCACCCAATCTAGGTACCTCATCATGGCCTTGAACATTGCATTCTGGGATTTCTGTTCCTTCCATTTTTTAAATGCTGTGATGACCTCAGCAGTGGTCAAGGCTTCCTGAAGTGTGCTGTTTGCTTGCTTCACGGATTCAGCCTTCGTGTCTTTATCCTCAGAGCAGGCAGCTTCTACTCCTTCTGCTGCCGTCAGGCACACATCTTTCAATTGTGGGTTGTCCTTGAAGAACACCTCCAGAGCCATTTCATAGAGTGCTATGTATGAGTAGATATAGAGAGCTCGCTTGTAGTGTGTGCATTTCAGGATTTGCCTTGTCGTGGCAGGACCATACACACCTGCTTCCACCCAGGCATCATCTATGCCTGAGTTCTCCATGGAGGCACCAAGCGCTCTGAGGGCAGCCATTATGACATGCAGTTCACCCAGTCTGGGAACAACCATTTGTTTCAAGTCAGGTCTGGCATCTAGGAGCTGCACCACCTTCTCATAAAGAGCCATGTCAAAGGTAATGACTGTGGGGTGATCTTCCCCAACTGCCAACTTTCTCAGCTTATTTGCTTGTACGATCACAGTTAGTAGAGTTGACCACTCGTGTGCCACCTCAGGGAGTAGTGGCAAGGCTCCAACCTGTGTCAAGGGAAGGCTTTCAGACAGCAGTGAGTTGTATCCTGCCCAGCCTGGAATCTTGCTGGAGGTTTCTCGAGGTTTCATTCTGGATAAAGCAGATGCAACAACCCATCCAAGCTGTGTCAGCTGATAGGATTCTGAGATCCCCTGGCCAATGGCAAACTGTTCTGACCTCTTGGTAGCCTGTGGTTTGGGCTTATTACAGTGAAGCATGTCTACATGATAGGGTGTGACTGATATACTCTTTGCATCACCTATAATCAAAGGTTCTGCAACAGGTTCTTTAGAAGGGTCAACTTTCTGGTACACTGCTGTGATGGTTCCGTGGGTGGTTCCCTTCCCATCAGGAGTATCCTCTGCAAAATCTGTGTTATCTACGGCGAAAAACACAAAGGTCCCCTTCTTCAGGAATGGTGGTACATAGAGGCCTTGGTATGCTCTGGTGTTTTCTACAACAGCATTTGCCAGAGCAGTTTCCATGAGAAGGACACGGCGATGTGAAATAGCGTAGCCATGAGCATTGAGAAGATTCAACAGCTTCTTGTTGCGTGTGTCATGGTGGACAGTCAGTGCCAGTCCCAGAACCTGAGAATTCCCTCGTGAACGGGGTGACTTAAATGCTGATTCATTGCTTGGCTTGTACCTTACCTGTTTACTGGATTTGAACCCATACATGATATTCTGGCTCACCGTCAGTGTTGCTCGGTCAACATCTTTAGTTCTCTTTACAGTTTCCAGCTTTTCAGCAGGCCCAACCATTATCCAATGGATTAAGGTGTATAATTCAGCTGGAACATCATTATTGTCACTAGATACCTGCATGACATTTCTTTCCTTGGGCTCTTTGAAGGTTACAATGCTTTTCCTTATCACCTGTGCTGCTTTGTAGATTGTCTTCATGCTGTTCTCCTCCTTACCAGTTGTCATTGAGGTATTAACCATGTCCTCTTCACATGCATCTGGGGAGTAGAGGACAGTTGGCTTCCTTATGTTTGGTCGAACAGACTTCAGGTGTGGCAAATAAGTAAGGATCCTTTCTTTCAGCCATTTTCTACTGAATACAGGTACATGACCTTCAAAAACTTCCGAACCAAGCATATTAACATAAGTCGTTTCAATATTATCCATCCCAAGGTATGCTTTGTTTTTTGTTTCTACATCAATAAGATTTATCAGCTCAAGCAGACTCGCCTTTTGTAGAAAGGGTTCTTCAGCAGTTTTTCTAGTGTTAGTATCTCGAAGAGCATGGAACACATTTTGGGTCCAGCAAGCTTTGTGGTATAGGGCATCAATTGCATGTGCATCACCTGGTGATATGCAGGTGTTCAGCCTAGTTTTCAGTGCAGGATTATGGGACCTTTCCACAGCATCTTTGAGAGTTTTACCTGCATTCTCAGTCCTGATCTGGTACAGTTGTTGGCCATTGTCCTGTTGGCAGAAGAAGCACTCTTTCTTATCCAGTGGACTTGTATGTGATCGTGTGAATGGCAATGCAGAACCAGATGTAGAGGTGTCTGGAACAGCCTCTTCTGTAATTGCTCTTTTCTGCCCAGGGTTTTTGGCAGTGTAGTGTCCTGTAGCTAAAGCGTGTGCGATGCGATCTCTTGCACATTGTATTTCAACTTTGTTAGTTGCACTCGAATGACATGAGCGATGCCAGACCACCCTCTCTTCACACAATGTTTCTG
>NC_136526.1:53439060-53544060 GCF_053919585.1 Euprymna scolopes | reverse complement strand
GCGGTCGGAAGGACTTTTGCTGCCTCATAATGTCCCGTATCGTCTGCTGCCGTATAACCAGACTGTAGTCGCCTTCCGATTGGTTTGTGTGGGGTGTTGTTGAGGTTAATAGCCTCATAGCCGACAACATTTCGTCGATGTCCTCCTGTAACTCGCGGAGGGTATGTTCCGATGGTTGTGTGTCTCTGGTTTTTATGTTGAACATCAGTGCTTTCTGTTCCCGGATAAGGGTAAAAAGTTCAGCTCATGTGAAGTCTGAATATTTGTTCATATTTTCCTTGCTGCACGCTCTGACACCAATGTTGTAATTAAGACAAGCGTATGGTAGCAAGAAAAACGTGAACACGGAGATTGTGTATATACATATATATGCATATATTTATTCTCGACAAACGAAATGTTAGAAGAAAAAAAAAGAAAGGATCGTTAGTATTTACTCGAAGTTGACTGGGACGACGATAAGGTATCGGCCGTGGCGACGTTGGTGAGAAGAGAGGTGGTTGATGTTTTACTCGTGCGTCGGTGAAGTAGCAGTCGTGGCGACGGTGAAGACGACGATTAAGACGGCGTCGGAGAAGAGGAAGGTGCTGATGTTGACAGCGTTCGAGGCGAAGATGTCGGTGACGAAGACGGCGGAGGCAGCAACGAATGCGAAGCGTGATGTGTTTGACTGGTTGATCTGTCTAAACTGCCGATTTGAACATGCTGCCCCTTTTTTATATTGAGGCGCGATGAAAAAGTGGCTCGAGAAAGCCTGTGTTTAATTTAGGCGGGAGGCATTGTCATTGGCCGAAAAATATAAATGTTATTTTGCCAATGCCTGCGGAATTGCGCGTAAATCGCCTGAGATTTGTATTTCTGTTTTATAACAAGAGGTTCCACAGTTATCATTCCAAGAATTAAGTTAAAGCCAAGTGATACAAATGTTCCGTTTGCATTTCATCGGATACAGTTTGCAATACGATTAGCATATTTACTGACCATCAATAAAGCACAAGGCCAAACTTTGGATAAGGTTGGTATATATCTTCAACAACCTGTATTTTCTCATGGTCAACTGTATGTGGCATGTTCAAGAGCTTGATCTAAGCACAGTGTGAAATTTAAAGTAATGCAACTGCATAGAAATGATAATCAGGGCAGAAAGCGTGGTGTAACATATACTAAGAATATTGTTTACTGTGAAGTGTTATGAAAACAATCAGGAACAGCTATGGAATCTAAAAATTAACTTGGATGTAAATATGATTTTGGAAAAAAAATTTTTTTTTTAAATTGCTTTCCTTATATTTAAAATTCATAATTTGATGAAAAAGTAGTGTACAGTTTGTTTAACTTTACTTAATTATATAACATTGACATAAATTTGATAGGTATAACCTACCTCACATCATTTTGATTATCGAAAAATCAAAATTTAACTGTACTTCGTAAGATTTACAGAAACACTTCATTTTATATGCATGTAATACACAAGAATCTGAATATTATAACAGATTACAATGTTTTTATGAAAAAAACTTTTGTACAGAAAATTCAAAGTGTTCTATTTATATTATCAGGAAGTTGTGATGCATTAATTGAAATCTATATCAATAATTCGACTTAAAAAATATTTGTGAATTTCCAAATCTTCATTGAATAAAATTCAAAATAAATAGAAAAGTCTATCGCATATTTAAAGTTGACGGTTGCTTATTTAACTTCATTAAAAGCTATCAAAGTCAACCAAGAGCTGCTCAATAGTCTGGCTTAATGGATCATTTAGCAAGGAATGAAGATGGCGATTCTGGTGTACCAGTTATTCTACCATCTTCATTTACAGGAAGTCCTAGGAATCTTCAACAACTGTATCAAGATGCAATGGCAGTTTTCTGTAAATATGGAAAGCCAGACCTATTCCTTACCTATACATGTAATCCAAGATGTCCTGAAATATTAAACAACTTGGGGTCATCAGAACTTTCACAAAATCGATGTCAACAATGTCACAGTTTTTTTTAAATTCACAGTCTGACTCCCAAGAACCTGCTGACTGACCACTATTCTCACTCCAAGCAGCTGATCGACGTCCCTGTCACCGCCTCAATCATCACCAGCACTTCCTGACAATATCAACAGCATCAGTTACGATCGCATTGGCCATCAATAAAAGTTTTAACTAAAGTTCTTTATTTGTTCTACTTGCTTCCATACGTTCATTTTTGTAATATAACAATAAGGAATTTCTTATTGATGTGTTTTAAAAGATTTTGACTACCGTGGAATTTCCACGGGTCCTGCTAGTAATTATTAATATAATAATTATAACAGAAAAAAAATACTTAAAATATTATATAATAATATAAAATATATGTAAAAATTATTATTAATATAATAACTATAATAAAATAAAAATACTTAAAATATTGTATAATAATATGAAATATAAAATATAGTAAAACTAATTAAAATAAAAGATTATATAAAATGGTTTTACTTCAATTTGAATGTAAAATGTTTTATTTTGGCGTCTTTGGAGATTTTCAAAAACGTAAAATGAACATTTATTCCTTTTTTGAGATTCTAGAAAGATCTTTTAGCAAAGATATAAATAGAACGCTGGTCGCTAGCTTAAATCAGTTCTTGACATTTGGGACATGAATTCAAAGGTGACCATTCAAGACTCGGACTTAAGAAGAGTCGTTAAACTCACAAGAAAAGCTATCAACTTATAAAGATAGAAAGACCAGCCTTCGCAACCCTATATCTGGTAAATATAAATTGATTTCTTTGAATTGTGTTTGACGAACGCTATTTATATCTAAAAACATAAACCAAATAGGGAAATAATCTGAGAAATAGTTATCTCCCTCTTTCCTTATGGACTAAGCTGTGTTTTTTTTTTTTTTTTTTTTTTGGTTTCTGTTTAATTTCCTTTTTTTTTTCTTTTTTTTTTTTCAATAAAACTTTTTTCTATTTAATCTTTTTTTTTTTTACTCTTTTTTTTTACTCTTTTTTTTTTACTCTTTTTTTTTTACTCTTTTTTTTTTACTCTTTTTTTTTACTCTTTTTTTTTTACTCTTTTTTTTTACTCTTTTTTTTTTACTCTTTTTTTGTTTTTTTTTTACTCTTTTTTTATTTTTTTTTTTACTCTTTTATTTTTTTTTTTTTTTACTCTTTTATTTTTTATAATATATGATTTGCGGATTCCCCCTAGACTCTACGAGCAAATCCGTAACACATCTACAACTAAGAAGAGTCTGGCGTTCTTCATTTTTGTTGCAATTTCCTCGACTGTTGGGGTTAGGGTTAGGGTTGCGCCTGATCGCCTTATTCAGGTGATATGGGTCGATGCATATTCGCATTTATTAGGTTTCTGTATGACAACTAGGTTGTTGATCTATGGAGTTGGTTCAGTGACCCAGGCTATTATTCCTTCATTGACCATTTCATCAAGTTTTCTTTTTAACTCTACCTTAAGTGGCAGAAGGACTTGGCGAGGACTATTTTGCATAGGCTTGATGTTCGAGTCGATTTCAATTTTATATTCACCTGGTACTCTTCCCAGTCCAGAGAAAATGTTGCTGAGGATTTCTTCTTTTGTGATTGGTTTTGCATCCTTTACTTCACTCATCACTAAATATCATCAAGTGTAGTCATTCATCTCTTCCAAGGGGGTTGAAATTTTAGTGATAGCTTAGATGATTTGGCTCTGGTAATGATTCTGTTTACCTGTAGTAGATCAGACACAGTGCCATTTTTAATGTTTGTTACTAATATACAAGTATCGAACAGCAAGTCTGGCTGACTCTGGTGTGCCAACCATAACAGCTGTCCTACTTTTGATCGCAACGATTTTCTTTCATTTTCTGAGAGTTGTGAGTCTTTCTGCAATAGCTCTCAGAGAATCCACAACAACTGGTGATATTTCATCGGAGTAATTCTCCTGGTTCAAATGTATTGTATCATTAATACAGCTAAGATCAATTCCACAATACTTAAAAATTTCACTATCCTCCTTTCCAACATTGAAGACCTTCCGCACTTTATCTATGATGTTATTAAATTGTTGATCACCTGACCAAATGAAGTCATCAACATGGCAAGCCAGTATGCCAGTCAGATGACCAGTCTTAGAGATCTAATAGAAAACTGTGGGGTTCATTTTTGACATAACCCCCTCATTCTCGATCATGACAGATTTCACCTTGTTATACCAGTGGAGAGAGGCATCACTCAACCCATAGACACATTTATTCAACCGCCATATTTTATTACATTTGGCTTCTTTGGGTGGTATTATGTATACCTCCCTGTCCATAGTTTGTCCCTGAAGAAATGCAGTCTTGATATCCATAGAATGTAGCTTCCATTGACGTTGAGCTGACACTGCCATTATTAGTCTTACGGATTCATGAGCACAAGTAGGAGAATCTTTTTGTATATTCTGTATTTCTTCAAATCCCCGTGCAACCAATCTTGCCATCCATGGTCGATTTCAAGGCACAGACTCACCAAGTAGATATACATTTTTGTCCATTGTCGTTTACCTCTGTGTAGACCTCGTTCTGCTTCCAACTGTCGAGCTCTTTCATTTTTGCTTCAAAGAATTGAGTGTTGTCTACGACCATGACATTATTATCATCAGCAGGCGCTCTGGTGGTTACAGTCTTATTGAGATTACTGACTTGGCCTAAGTCTACAGATCATTCCTCACCTGCCAGGTCAGCTGGTTCCATAATTTTTATGTTATACCAGTTTTTATTTTTTCCATTAGCCTTTCCTGCTCGGCTAATTACCTTAGCCTGGATTTGCTGTAAACTCTCCTTGTGAGTGTAACTTATGGTGTGGCCTGGTTTTATATGAATCTTATCCTGTATTGTCTCATTGTCATCGTGTGAAGTTGGGGAGGTCTGGGTGTATTGCTCATCATCAGAATTCTCTGATGCATCAAAAGTTTTGGTAGGGTCGGTTTGCTCTTTGGTCCTTTGACTGTTTGGTGTATCCAACAGTAGGTCGGAGTTTCCATTTTCATCCATGGGGTGAACCAGTTGCAGTCTACACTTATGCACCCTCACCAATATCCCTCCATGTCGGACAAACACAACAGGCCCATCTTGGCCAATCACCACACCAGGTCCCCTCCATTCTTTATTATCTGGTCTCTTATAGTAGACCTTGTCACCGGCCATACAAGCGTCTGGTGTGGGTCGTACTTGCTTACGTAGGGCTCTTCTGATTTTTTTTTACATGATTCAGCTTTGATGAAGGCCTGTCTGTACAACACATTTATGTGGTTTTTCACCACTTCACTGATGGTGGTGCCTTCTAAAGCTGGTGGTTCATTGATGAGTGCTGATGGAATATTTGGATTCTTCCCAAAGACCAGTTGATATGGACTATATTTATGTACATTGTGTAGGGAGCTTTTTTGCCATCAGTGCCATCAGTTCAAGGCCGTTTCCACGTCAAGATTCTGTTCATGTTTAATTTTTAGTAAAATTTCTGTCAATGTTTGATTGTGTCTTTCTAATAAGCCATTACTCCAAGGCGAATAACCAGCAGTAGTGATTACGCATATGTTGAAGTTCTCAGCCATGTCTCGTACTTCTGCACTGTCAAATTCACCGCCAAGATCACTGAGAAGTCGCTGTGGTGCCCCATGAATGCTTATCCAGTATTTTATAAAATTCTGAACAAACATGGATGATCGTTTGTTATTGGTTATGCATCCAGCACTGAACCGAGAGAATTCATCAATTATGTGCAGGTACCAAAGGTTAGCCTCCAGCTTGTGCAGATCTACTGCTACTGTTTCGTTGTGATCGTTCGTCCAAGAAAAACCAACAATAGGTTTCGTTGTGATCGTTAGTCCAAGAAAAACCAACAATAGGTTTCGTTGTGATCGTTAGTCCAAGAAAAACCAACAATAGGTTTGGTTGTGATCGTGAGTCCAAGAAAAACCAACAATAGGTTTCGTTGTGATCGTTAGTCCAAGAAAAACCAACAATAGGTTTCGTTGTGATCGTTAGTCCAAGAAAAACCAACAATAGGTTTCGTTGTGATCGTTAGCCCAAGAAAAACCAACAATAGGTTTCGTTGTGATCGTTAGTCCAAGAAAAACCAACAATAGGTTTCGTTGTGATCGTTAGTCCAAGAAAAACCAACAATAGGTTTCGTTGTGATCGTTAGTCCAAGAAAAACCAACAATAGGTTTCGTTGTGATCGTTAGCCCAAGAAAAACCAACAATAGGTTTCGTTGTGATCGTTAGTCCAAGAAAAACCAACAATAGGTTTCGTTGTGATCGTTAGTCCAAGAAAAACCAACAATAGGTTTGGTTGTGATCGTTAGTCCAAGAAAAACCAACAATAGGTTTGGTTGTGATCGTTAGCCCAAGAAAAACCAACAATAGGTTTGGTTGTGATCGTTAGCCCAAGAAAAACCAACAATAGGTTTGGTTGTGATCGTTAGCCCAAGAAAAACCAACAATAGGTTTGGTTGTGATCGTTAGCCCAAGAAAAACCAACAATAGGTTTGGTTGTGATCGTTAGCCCAAGAAAAACCAACAATAGGTTTGGTTGTGATCGTTAGCCCAAGAAAAACCAACAATAGGTTTCGTTGTGATCGTTAGCCCAAGAAAAACCAACAATAGGTTTGGTTGTGATCGTTAGTCCAAGAAAAACCAACAATAGGTTTGGGCGATGGTTTAGCATATTTTCTGCATGTGTCACATTTTAATATAACATCTTCCAATTTGCTGAGAATCTTAGAGTCATCCATACCTGCAGATTTCAGTAGTTGTTTAAGTTTCTCTGCAGATGCATGTCCAAATTGTTGGTGCAGTTTAGTGAGCCTCTTAAATTTAGTGCTGTCATCCAGGTTTTCATTTATCATAAACACTTTAGAAACAGAATTGTTAGTGATGTCAATGTAGATGTAAATTGTAATTCTACTGGGCTTCCAAACATCGCTATGCACAAGTCCTAGGAGTTGAGTAGCTCGCTTTCCACCAGATTTTGGAAATGAGGAACGATGATGTTTTCCATCTACGCAAGGTTCACAAAAGTTGATATTGCTGGTAACATCATAGTCAAGGCCAGTTACGAGTTGGTCCCTTACTAATTTTTGCAAATTCCTTTCTCCAAGGTGGCCAAAACGTCTGTGCCAAATATCTTCTTTTGTACTACTACCTAGGCAGGAGTTTGTATCTTTTTTGTTTTCAATAATTAAAGACGAAGAAAATTCAATAGAGTTTTTTTCTGGACGATCTACGACGAGGAACAGAAAAAAACTCTATGCGCCATTTTACAATACTTGGAAGGTCCAATGTAAAATGGCGCAGTGGAAGCGTGCTGGGCCCATAACCTTTGTTGAAAAAGGAATTACAGTTTTTAAAACAATGGTACATTACCTCGCAAATTTGTTCTCCAAGTAAACAACCAAAGACAGTTTTTCGTAGTCAAAAAATACGTTCTAATGTATTCGCTTTTATTTACACTTTTTATAGTACATAAAAAGGAAGGGAGATAATCCCTACCTTACGTTTAAAGAGGAGATAACTCTTAGTGTCAGCCATTGTTATTCTCAACACTCCTCCTCAATTGCTGACCCTAAATTTCCAGCTCTTTGACACCTAACAATTCCCTGAGCTTCACAAACTGTGTACTCGCAAGTCCTTTTGTCAGTATGTCTGCTACCATTTCTTTACTCTGACAGTATTCCAGTTTAACTGTTTTCTTTTCCACCTGCTCTCGAATATAGTGGAATTTAATATCATGTTTGGCCCTTCCATGATGCTGTGGATTCTTTGCCATACATATCGTTGACTGATTATCCTCGTAGATAAGTGTAGGTGTAACTAAAGTTCCTAATAAAGCACCTTGAAGGCGCTGCATCCAAACAGCCTCTTGTGCCGCACTTGCTAATGCCATGTATTCAGCTTCAGCTGTTGATAATGCAACACAGGTTTGCCTTTTACTTCTCCAGCTCACAGCTGCTCCACTTAGTTTAAACAAATAACCAGATGTTGATCTACGATCATCTAAATCACCAGCCCAGTCTGCATCTGAGTACCCCAGGAGATTGGTAGCTTTCTCCTTGTCATACAATAAACCGTACCCTCGTGTACCATTTAAGTAACGGAAGATATGTTTTACAGACTTCCAGTGTTCCATCGTAGGCTGAGAGCAAAATCTTGCAACATTTCCGACAGCATAGGCAATATCAGGTCGCGTCCTTGTTGACAAATACAGTAGGCTTCCAACTGCGGATTGATACAACTCTTTGTTAACCAGCTTACTTACTTCAGTTGCCTTCGTTAATTTTGCCCCAATATCAATTGGAGTTGATATAGGTTTTGAATTTTCCATTTGGAATTTTTTCAAGACTTCTGCTGTATATGCAGGTTGTCCAATCCATATTTTCCCTGATTCAGGATAAACAAACTTAACACCTAAAAAATGATGCAGTTTTCCCATGTCCTTGATTTTGAAAATTTTCGATATAGTTTTCACAAAATCTTGAATACGAGTCGGGGATTTGCTTGCCACAATGATATCATCAACATAAACAGAAACTATAAAGATTTCTCCTCCTGAAGATTGTATGTAGATACAGGGATCATTCTCCAACTGCTTGAAGTTCATCTTTTTCAGCTGAAAATCCAATGTTTCGTTCCAACATTTCGGTGATTGTTTCAAGCCATAGATGCTTCGCTTCAGTTTACAAACAAGATGTTCCTTTCCTTCAACTTTAAATCCTTCAGGTTGCTTCATGTAGATTTCTTCCTTAAGTTCACCATTTAGGAATGCAGTGGTTATGTCCAATTGATGTAGCTTCAGGTCATGCTGTGCTGCTAATGCAATAACAGTTCGCACCGATTCAAATCTGACAACTGGGGAAAAGGTCTCGTCATAATCAATTCCTTGCTTCTGAAGAAAACCTTGAGCTACCAGTCGAGCTTTATAATGCTCTATGTTTCCGTCAGCATCATACTTCCGTTTAAATACCCACTTGCTACCAATAGCTTTTCGTCCACTAGGCAATTCCGTAAGATCCCATACTTTATTAGTATGTAAGGAGGAAATTTCACTTTTCATTGCTTTCATCCATTCATTTTTCTCAGGACTGGAAAGTGCTTCTTTCATTGTCAATGGATCATTTAAACTATGAGCTATGTAGACCCATTCGCCATATCGATCTGGAGTTTTCTTAATTCTCAATGATCTTTGAGGTACTGTTTCCTGTGAGGTTTCACTAGGTCCTTCTACCTCCTGCAAGTTGTCATCATCATCATCATAGCTGTCTTGATATTCAATTTCTACTCGAGATGGGTTTGTTAATTCCTTTTCCTCCTGTTCAGCTATTGAACCTGATTCATTGAATTTGACATCTCTGCTATGGAATACTCTAGATTTTCTGGTATCATAGAGTCTGTATCCCTTTACTCCAATACTATAGCCAAGAAATATGCTTTTCTTTGCTTTCGAATCCATTTTACATCTTTCATCCTTTGGTACGTGGACAAAAGCTTCACATCCAAAAATGCGTAAATTTTTCACATTAGGTTTGTGACCCTTCAATACTTCATATGGCGTCATACCCTGCACAGCATTTGTTGGGCTTCGGTTTCGAATATATGAAGCAGTGGATAAAGCCTCTGCCCAAAATTTCTTAGGGAGCTTTGAATCCGATAACATTGATCGCACTGTTTCCACCAATGTCCGATTCATTCTTTCGGCTACTCCATTTTGCTCTGGAGTTTTGGGAACAGTATATTCATGTCGAATACCCTCCCCTCTTAAATAATCTTCAAATTCTCTTGAAGTGTATTCTCCACCATTATCAGTGCGTAGGGCTTTAATATTATGCCCAGTTAATTTTTCCACCATGGTTTTCCATTCCAGGAACTTTTTAAAAACCTTGTTTTTGTGTTTGAGCACATATATCCTAACAAATCTTGATTTATCATCAATAAATGTTAAGAAGTATTCAGCTCCACCAAGCGATTTTGCCTCTATCCTTCCACAGACATCGCTATGCACAAGTCCTAGGAGTTGAGTAGCTCGCTTTCCACCAGATTTTGGAAATGAGGAACGATGATGTTTTCCATCTACGCAAGGTTCACAAAAGTTGATATTGCTGGTAACATCATAGTCAAGGCCAGTTACGAGTTGGTCCCTTACTAATTTTTGCAAATTCCTTTCTCCAAGGTGGCCAAAACGTCTGTGCCAAATATCTTCTTTTGTACTACTACCTAGGCAGGAGTTTGTATCTTTTTTGTTTTCAATAATTAAAGACGAAGAAAATTCAATAGAGTTTTTTTCTGGACGATCTACGACGAGGAACAGAAAAAAACTCTATGCGCCATTTTACAATACTTGGAAGGTCCAATGTAAAATGGCGCAGTGGAAGCGTGCTGGGCCCATAACCTTTGTTGAAAAAGGAATTACAGTTTTTAAAACAATGGTACATTACCTCGCAAATTTGTTCTCCAAGTAAACAACCAAAGACAGTTTTTCGTAGTCAAAAAATACGTTCTAATGTATTCGCTTTTATTTACACTTTTTATAGTACATAAAAAGGAAGGGAGATAATCCCTACCTTACGTTTAAAGAGGAGATAACTCTTATTTAGTGTCAGCCATTGTTATTCTCAACAATAATGGCTTGTGATCTTTTTCAATTATGAACTTATGCAGCCCAATCAAAAAGTCGGCAAATTTTTCGCAACACCAAGTGACTGCAAGGGCTTCTTTCTCAACCTGAGCATATCTCTGTTCCGTTTCAGTAATTGCTTTCGATGCATAAAATACAGGTCTCCAGTCATTCCTTTGTTTCTGGAGCAGTACTTCTCCCAAGCCATAGGAAGATGCATCAGCCGAAATTTTTGTTGGCTTATCAGCACTATAATGGAGCAGTACCGGTGCAGAACCCAGGTTTTTCTTTAGTGTTTTAAATGCAGTTTCCTGAGGCTCATCCCAAATCCATGCATTGTCTTTCCTCAGGAGATCTCTGAGTGGTTTTGTGGTCTCTGCTAAATTTTCAGCAAATTTACCAACATGATTTGCCATCCCTAGCAGTCGTCGCAGTTCAGACACGTTTTGTGGTCTGGTCATGTTCATGATTGCGTTAATCTTCTCTGGGTCTATTTGGATACCTTCTTCGGAAATGAGTTGCCCGATAAATTTAATTTTGCTAACAGAGAATACACATTTATCATTTAATGTTATTCCTGCTGCCTCCCTTCTATCTAGCACTATTTTAAAACGCTGGTCATGTTCCTGTTGGCTTCTCCCACTGACAAGAACATCATCTATGTCACAGATGACTCCTGGTATTCCTGACAAAATGTGTGTCATTTCGCGGTGAAAAATTTCAGGGCCTGAACTTATTCCAAATGGTAGGCGCTTATAGCAATATCTTCCAAATGGCGTAATAAAAGTGGTAAGTTTCTGAGAATCTTCATGCAACATAATTTGATGGAATCCGCTGTTGCAATCCAGTTTACTAAATATCTTGGCTCCATCAAGTTGAGCTAATAACTGGTCTGAAGAAGGTAGTGGGAAATGTTCACGCTTCACACTTTCATTAAATTTAGTGAAGTCAACACAGTCTGATTTTACCATCCTTCTTTGGAACTGCTACAATAGGAGCACACCAATCAGTAGGCTTTTCGATTGGGCGGATGATATCTTCACTTTCTAATCTTTTAAGCTAATCCAGGACTTTTTGTTTCATATGAAGTGCTAGTCGTCTGGGAGTTGTAATTGAAAAAGGTTGAGCATTCTTATCCAAATGTATTTTATAAACATGCTTCAGTTTTCCTAGTCCCGTAAATACTTTTGAAAATTTTTTTTTATTGGTGATCTCTGCCTTCTATAGAGTTGATCTTGCTCAACAATTTCAAAGCTTTAATTGCTGGTCCACCCAACAATGGTTCCATCAAGTCCTTAACGATGTACAACTCTTGCAGTGAATTTTTTTCTCTATAACAAAGTTTAGCATCTACTTTTCCAATCACCTTTATCTTGTTCTGACCTGGTCCATATAGTCTTTTATCCGTCTGCTTTATTATAGGAGAATTTTTCCTAAAGAACCGGTCCGGCACTACAGTAGCATCAGCGCCTGTGTCCAACCTGAAGTTGACTATTCTGCTGTTCTTCGCAGTGGTGACCTTTATATTGGCTTGCCAGTCAATTTTTCCTTCCTCTTCACTGTTTTTAATGTTTCCTAATGAGATCGACCCTAGGAAGTCATTTTTTTTCTTTTGCAACTTCCCTTACCGATTTTGTTCTACATTCCGATGCATAATGTCCTAGTTTTTTACATTTATTGCATGTTACATGCATCGCTGGGCAGTCATCTCTGCCGTGTGAAGTAAAATATCCACATCGTATGCACTTTCTTTTAGTCATTTTATTATTATACTGAAAATTATTTCTTCTAAATACACGGTTTATTTGTGTATCTGGTTCTGCCGAGGATATAGCTTGTGACTGTTGCTTTGAGGTTTCATGTGCTCTACCCATTTGCAGGCATTTATCTAGAGTTAGAGTTTTATCGGCTAAAAATTTTTCCCTTAAAATATCATCCTTCACCCCAACAACAACTTGATCCCTAATTAATCTGTTCGTTAATTGTCCAAAATTGCAACTTTTTGCAAGCTGGCGTAGAACCACTATATAGGTTTCTATATTTTCTTCCGGTTCCTGCTTTCGAAGGTGAAATTTGTATGACTCGTACGCTTCATGCGTTTCTCCAACAAAGAAGTCCTCAAATTTTTGCAAAACTTTTTGAAGATTATTTCGATCCTCCTCCGAATTAAAATGTAACCCTTCAAAAATATCGAAACATTCCTCACCGATTATAGAAAGGAAAACAGAAGTCTGATATATTGAATCAACATCGTTTGACAATCGACTGGCCACAGAATAATTTTAAAAAATTTCGTTTAAATTTCCTCCAATTGTTCGCAACATTTCCTGACAGAGACATTTTTGCTGGGTGGTGGTATATTGGCGTCGAAATTTCTTTGAGCCATAATTTTATTTTATTTATTGTTTCATTTTTATTTTTTTGTAAAAATAAAACAAACTTACTATTTTGCTGACGAAACTCTTTTTTTTTTTTTTGTTTTGGTAACTTACTTTGGTTGTCCGGGTTTGTTTGCTGTTTTGATGTCTTTCTTTTTTTCTTTTATATATAAAATTCTTTTTTTTTTTTCTCGATCTCACTTCTGACTCCATGTAAGGTTTTGACGGGTTTAGTATAAGAACTGAACAAAAAGAGAAATATGAAATACGACAGGATTTATTGACTTACTCTTACAGCCCGCGTGGGGGGATCGATTACATTACTACACAGCGGGAAAAGATCTGTCCGGCCGAAGTAAGACCGAAAGCCAAACGAGTCTATTGGTAGCACTGGTCTTTCCACGTGAATGCGGTTTTGTTTCGGTCTTGCTGATCGATTTCGATTTGCCAATATCCGCTGCGTAGATCTAGGGAAGCAAAGTATGTGTTGCCTTTGCCGATCTTGTTGAATAACTGGTCAATTCTCGGTATTGGGTAAGGGTCTAGATCGACCAAGACTTTGTTCAGTGTCCTTTTGAAATTGGCTACTACGCGGACCGAACCGTTTTTCTTGCGCACGGCGAACACTGGCCTATTGAAGCCTTTGGGGTCGATGCATTTTTCAATGACGCCTTCATTTGCCATGCGATTGATTTCCGTGTCGACATCCGCTTCTAAGGCCTGGGCGATCGGGTGTTGCTTTTGACTGCGGGACTGACCGTTGGTTGGTATGCGGACGGGTCGGATGAATGTCCCCTTTTCGCTGTTATTTGTACCAATGATGTCTGCATATCTAATGAGTAGGTCAGCTGTAGCCCCCAATTCGTCACGACGAGGGTGGCTTGGTAATGACAGTCCAGTGTTTTGCTTCAGTCAGGTAAGTTTTTCCTCTAGTGTCCGGTTGTTGGGCTGGAGTTTCGTAGTTAAGTGACTTCGGAAGACAGCGGTTTGGGGTTCAAATGCCGAAATGTGGGTTAACGAAGCCGGCGGTGTGATGGGCGCTGAGTGTGTTAGGTGTCCCGAGGGAAGTATACGTCTTAATTCTACGGTAGAGTTCTGGTTGTCAATTATGTATGAGTTGAGCGTGTTATGGCGCAGGATATTTTGGCCGATCAGAATTGGAGTGCTTTGGGTTGTTATGAGTACGTTCACCCTTCTAAAAGTGGGGGAGTCAAAACTGCCAATAGTGACGTCACTGGTTAATTCGCCAAAGGCGGTGATGCTGCTGTTGATGCCTTTCACTCGAACGTCAGTGTGGGCAATGTGTTTCTTAGCTTCTTTCGGAAGCTGACATAAAGGGATGATGCATGTAGAGCATCCCAAGTCTAGCATCGCGATGGCAGAGAAATAAATATCTTCGATTCTGAAAACAGACTGGACGAGTGGTGACTGGTGGTCAGGTCCTTGATGATTGAACATGTGATGGTTGATGTGGGGGTAGGGCGAACGAGCCATCACATCTCGTCCTGCCCGAAGTGAAAATCCTGGAGGTTTGTGGATTGTTGCGGCGATGTGGGTCTATCGGCTGATGGGTCGTAATCTGACGTGGGCTTGAGCTTGGGTATGAGGTGGGTGACGAAATGGGCAGTTACGCCCACGGAAGCAGGGTCGACCTCCGAGGTAATTCTGACAAAATGGCGGTCTATGCTGGTGCTTCTTGTGGTATTGAGGGCGGTCCTGTCTTTGTTGTTGGTTGGTTGGGCCGGTTTGTTGAGGGTGTGGCTGCCTACTAGATCGGGGTGATAGGTTCGACTTTGGTGGCGCATTCTCCCGATTTGACTGCCATGGTCTTTGAGTGTAAAATGATTCCTGGGCAGTCGCGTGTGTGAGATCAGATTTTATACCGCGATCGAGGTACCTTTGGGCCTCGCAAGCTATACCAATCGCGTTGTAGTGGGAGTCCATAGTTTTGACCAAGTGGGGGTAAAGACTTGGGTTCCAAGCCTTCACCTTCTCGCTTATCAGCATCGCGCCTCTGATGGAAACAAGGCCGTCCACTGTTAGTTCGGTGTTTTTATCTTTTTTAAACTTGTTTTTAATGTGGACGGCCGCATCTCTGAGGGTGCTTTCTAGGCGAGATGCGAAGTCCGGTAGTTTCTCGCCATCCAGTCGCTCCAGGTCCCAGGCACGGCTAAGGTGTTGAAAATTCGTCATCTGGCTGCCGTATGCTGCCTGTAGGTAGTCTTTCAACGCGTTGAACGTGGATGTGTCAGCCTTCGAATCGACCATTTGTTGAAAGATTCCCTGGTCGAGGAGATCCTTCGCAGATTTGACAAACTCGCCCTCTAGACTGGGGTAGTTGTCTAATTCCGGTGCTACGTGGATGGCATAAGCCTTGGACAGCGCTGTGATAAACTGGTTGACATCGTTACCCGGTCGGAAGGACTTTTGCTGCCTCATAATGTCCCGTATCGTCTGCTGCCGTATAACCAGACTGTAGTCGCCTTCCGATCGGTTTGTGTGGGGTGTTGTTGAGGTTAATAGCCTCATAGCCGACAACATTTCGTCGATGTCCTCCTGTAACTCGCGGAGGGTATGTTCCGATGGTTCTGTGTCTCTGGTTTTTATGTTGAACATCAGTGCTTTCTGTTCCCGGATAAGGGTAAAAAGTTCAGCTTGTGTGAAGTCTGAATATTTGTTCATATTTTCCTTGCTGCACGCTCTGACACCAATGTTGTAATTAAGACAAGCGTATGGTAGCAAGAAAAACGTGAACACGGAGATTGTGTATATACATATATATGCATATATTTATTCTCGACAAACGAGATGTTAGAAGAAAAAAAAAAAAGAAAGGATCGTTAGTATTTACTCGAAGTTGACTGGGACGATGATAAGGTATCGGCCGTGGCGACATTGGTGAGAAGAGAGGTGGTTGATGTTTGGCTGGTGCGTCGGTGAAGTAGCAGTCGTGGCGACGGTGAAGACGACGATTAAGACGGCGTCGGAGAAGAGGAAGGTGCTGATGTTGACAGCGTTCGAGGCGAAGATGACGGCGTCGGTGATGAAGACGGCGGAGGCAGCAACGAACGCGAAGCGTGATGTGTTTGACTGGTTGGTCTGTCTAAAATGCCGATTTGAACATGCTGCCCCTTTTTTATATCGAGGTGCGATGAAAAAGTGGCTCGAGAAAGCCTGTGTTTAATTTAGGCAGGAGGCATTGTCATTGGCCGAAAAATATAAATGTTATTTTGCCAATGCCTGCGGAATTGCGCGTAAATCGCCTGAGATTTGTATTTCTGTTTTATAACAAGAGGTTCCAGTTATCATTCCAAGAATTAAGTTAAAGCCAAGTGATACAAATGTTCTGTTTGCATTTCATCGGATACAGTTTGTATTTCTGTTTTATAACAATCCCCTGGAATATTCAAAGAAAACATAATCGGCCGACTTTATACTATTCATCCCAAACAAGATGAATGCTTTTTTCTTCGCATGCTGGCTGTTGGTAAATGTCCCTGGTCCAACGTCTTTCCAGCAATTAAAAATTGTCAATGGTGTTACACATGCCACTTTTCGCAGTGCATGTCAAGCACTGAATTTATTGGAGAATGACGGACACGGATGAATGCATTAATGATACATGTTACACATCGCATCCAATTAAAATTTGTGCATTGTTTGCCATCATATTGACAACTTGCTCCCCTTCATCTTCATTAGAGTTATGGGAGAAATATAAATCACACATGGCCGAAGACATTTTGCATCAAAAACGCAATGAAACTGCAAATACCTACCTGGATTTTACAGCAGAAATTTATAATGAGGCATTAATACAGATTGAAAATTTGTGCTTAGAAATTGCAAACAAAGTTCTCAGTCAGTTGGGAATGATGTCACCGAATCGATCTGCTACGACTTTGTTTGATGTAGAATTGCGTCGGGAGCAAACTTACAACACAGATGATCTTTTGTTGTACATTCATTCAAATATTACAAAACTAAGTATTGAGCAAAAACACATTTACAACGAAGTAATGCAAACAGTCAATAATGGGGTGGGAGAAATTTTCTTCTTAGATGCGTCAGGAGGAATTGGTAAAACCTTGAATTAATTTTGACAACCATTCGATCACATTCTGACATAGCCATAGCTCTTGCATCATCTGGAATAGCTGCAACATTACTGCCAGGTGGAAGAACTGCCCATTCAGCTTTGAAACTACCATTGAATATGCAATTTATGGAAACTCCAATGTGCAACATTTCCAAAACATTGAGTATGGGAAAGTTATTGCAGAAATGTAAACTTATTGTTTGGGATGAATGCACAATGGCACACAAAAAATCACAGGAGGCTCTGGATCGATCATTGCAAGACTCTTTGAGAATGCAGTAATATTGCTAGCTGGAGATTGCAGGCAAACACTACTTATAATTCCTCGATCAACACCAGCAGATGAAATAAATGCTTGCCTAAAATATTCCACTTTTTTGCGACATGTGAGACCATTCCATTTGACTAGAAATATGCGTGTCCAGCAGCAAAACGATCACTCAGTTATTTTCAAATCAATTACTGAAAATTGGAAATGGAAAATGCTGGCTAATCTTACCTCAGGGCGAATTTCATTGCCACAAAACTTCTGTAATTTAGTGACAACAAAAGAAGACTTGATTAAAAAAGTTTCTGCGGACATCCAAATTAACTATAAGGATCTGTTATATTCGTGTGTTACGGACGAATATGCGTATGGTTGCAAAACATAAGACGAAATTAAGTAAATTAACATATATATATTTATTTACCACAAGAAGTTAAGAAGATTAATATAAGTGTTTATTACCGCAACACATGAGATACTGTTGGCATCCGTTAATAGTCAGCTAGCGGCGAGAGCAGGGTCTGGTGACGGCTCATCCGTTAAGGATGTCATTGTTGATAATGTCGGGTATAGGAGTGGCTCGTCTGGTCGTAACGTCGTGAATATGATACGTAGTACGGTAAATATGGGGTACTCACGAGACACTTAATTAACGGCCGTTTGTTTGGTAGTAGTCATCTCGCAGCGCCCTTTCGGTCATCCACGTGTTGCCCCTTCTTCTTCCTTTCTTCTTTGCTCTACCGGAAGTCCCCCGAAAAAAAACTGCCCCGCAGATGACCAAAGAAAATCCCTTTTCTCTCCGCACTTGAGACGACAACAACTTCCGTCTCTCGCAATCACGGCAAGATCTCATCTTGTAACAGATCCCAGTTGGCTGAGTGAACGAACCATTCTTGCACCCAAGAACAAAGATGTTCATGAACTCAACAATACTATTCAGTTGAACATTTCTGGTGAGGTAGTCACATGCAAGTCCGTCGATACTGTTCTTGAAGAAGACAAAGCAGTCAACTATCCAACAGAATTTTTGCCACCTCATGTACTAACCAGCCCAAGCTTTGTAATGGCATACGTCTTTCAGTAAAAAAATTAATGACGAACCTAATAGAAGCCACAATTTTAATGGGGCCTTTCAAAGGTGAATGTGTCCTGATTCCACATATCCCTATGATTCCTACAGACGTGACATTTCAATTCAAGAGATTGCAAGTTCCAATTAGACTGGCATTTGCTATCACGATCAACAAAGCACAGGGACAATCTTTAGAATTGTGCGGCTTATATTTACACACTGATTGCTTTTCACATGGACAATTATATGTTGCATGTTCTAGAGTCGGCAAACCAGGCAATCTTTTCATTTGCACTGAATCAGGAACCACCAAGAATATTGTGTACCCACAAGTATTGGAAAATTAAATATATCAGACACGTGCATTTTTCTATTCGATTTACACCATTTACGCCATGGCAACACATGGCAGCGTACAGCTAGTGTGTGTGTATATATATATATATTATTTTTTTTCTACATACAATGTGCGAATGCACATGTTTTACCCTATTCTCATCAACCACCAACCAACGGTGATAACATTTTTGGTGGCTTAGACAGGACTGCCACCCCTAGCACCGCCAGCAGCATTTGCCACTGAAGGGAGTAAGGAAAAAAAAACCTGATAGTCCGATTAGTTGCAAGTATTTACAGCAAGAGTCAGTTCACAGTTCTCTTCTCCCTAAGGTAAAACAATTTCATATACATGCTGTAAATTACCTATGCTAGGGATAAAACATGAACAATACCAGTCCTCGGGTAGATAAAACAATACATAGAGATGAAAGATTCCTCTCCCCTAAGAATAAAACATATGTTCAATATCTGCTTTTGTTTTTTCATTGTTTATACGGTCCCGAGCAACGCCGGGTAGCCCTGCTAGAATAGAATAGGCAATACTTTGATGTCCTCATCTTGATTTGTGAATTTGATGCTTGTTGGACTGTTGTCTGCAGATGCTGCAAAGCACGTCTCAAAGCCTGGCCATGCCAATCTAAGTAAGGAAAGAAACCACAGAGTGCCTCACAGAACCACCGCACCCAACTTTAATGGGCAGCATTTTACATGATCAACCCTTCTCTACAGAGTCGGATCAAAGGGATTTGTAATATTTCTTGCGCTCATATGTGTGTGTTGTTACGCATCGGAATATGCTGGGAACAGCGAGAGACCAATGGGCGTAACAATAGAAAAAAAAAAAATGATGAAGAGAGATGAATGGGGAGGGGACAGATTATCTTGTCTCAGGACACCGGTGAAATATATATAGGACAGCAGAACTCATGAAATAACAAGACGACCGCAAAAATGAAATTTTATAAATTTTATTTAAGGATTAACATTAGCTAAAGAAGGGGGGGGGGCGAGAAAATAAAAAGAAAAGAAAAACATATAGAATAAAAAAAAAAAATGAAGGACTGTTTTGGGAAGGGAATCCTGTTCTTTTCTCTTGTAATTAATTGAGTCGCGCAGGAAGCATCGTCCGTATTTTATAATGCAAAAAAAAAACGTTCATTATATCGAGTCCAATGTTCAGCGTGGCCGGATGAGGGTAAAAGAGAGAAAAAAATAGCAAAAGGGTAGCTTACAGTTTGCCGACTTTATCCTGTGTACGCGTTTGGTATATTATGCCCCGCTTAGCTTGTTCCTCTTTTCGGCTGCAATTCTTCTTCCATGTTGATGTCGCACAAGTGTCTTTCGCAAAGATTCTGGTACTTTCTTTGCCAGTACTTTGTTAATAGGAACTATGCAACATGCGTCTTGCTCTGTCGCTGGCTGATCCCAAAAGATGAAAAAAGTTCCAAAAGATCCCTTTCCTGTTCCTCCACTGCGCATGACAGAGGAGAGGGGAGGGGTAATATCACAGGTGCATTTATTGTGGTGTCGGCAAAGGAGAATTGTCGTTGTAGTTCATTATAGTTGCGGCTAACCATCCCTTTCTGTTCATGTCTACCCATTCTCTCTTTCTCTCTCTGTACTTCCCTTCTCTCTCTGTACTTCCCTTCTCTCTCTGTACTTCCCTTCTCTCTCTGTAATTCCCTTCTCTCTTTGTACTTCCCTTCTCTCTTTGTACTTCCCTTCTCTCTCTGTACTTCCCTTCTCTCTCTGTACTTCCCTTCTCTCTCTGTACTTCCCTTCTCTCTCTGTACTTCCCTTCTCTCTCTGTACTTCCCTTCTCTCTCTGTACTTCCCTTCTCTCTCTGTACTTCCCTTCTCTCTTTGTACTTCCCTTCTCTCTTTGTACTTCCCTTCTCTCTCTTCTCTCTGTGTATCTCGTTGTTCCCTCACTTTCAAACTTCCACGCTGACAACAATTACAAACCAAAACAAGCATAAAATTACAAATATGGACGATGCGTGCTCGACATTTAAATATTCTATAAAAACTTTAAACCCTCCCTATAATTGTATAACACCTCCTTACCAAAATTGAAAAGGATTGCGAGCAATGCTTTTCCAAAAGGGTCAGGATCTATCGGGTAACTCTGCTTTTCACTATCTTTTTATACTAAGTTCGGGACAAAGCATCCGCGCAGACATTGTCAGTTACTCGGATGTGATGAATATCTAAATTGTATTCTTGCAGGGCTAAGCTCCAGCTGAGGAGACGTCTATTTTTGTTTTTCATCCTATGCAAGAATGTGAGGGGATTATGGTCGGTATACACGAAGACAATGTATACACGAAGACAATGTATACACATCAAAATACCTCAGACTCAAGATCAGGGCTAGCGCCTTTTTCTCAACGGTAGAGTAACCCTTCTGATATATATTGAATTTCTTTAAGAAATGTCTGACTGTTTTATGTTTTATGCCTTTGTGATCAGTCTGAAGTAAGACAGAACCGATACCACAGTCGGTGGCATCAATGGCTAGGCAGAATGGTTGCGAGAAGTTAGGGGTCTTCAAGATGAGGTGGGAACACAGCATGGATTTGATTTGGTGGAACGACTTTTGGCAGGAGGTCGTCCAGGAAAACTTTGATCCCTTCAACAATAGTTGGGTAAGTGGTGAGGCTATATCAGAGAAATTCCGGCACAACTTTCTATAATAGCCAGCCATACCAAGGAACTGCCTTAGGTTCCTCACGTTGTTCAGGGCAGGGAAATCCAAAATACCATGATTCTTGGCCCCAACAGGGGATATCTTGCCGTTTCCGACTTTATGCCTGAGATATGCCACCTCGGCTTTTCTGGTCGCTTTTCGCTAAGTGGACGGTGAGGTTAGTCTACCTAAGCCTGCAAAAGACATTCCTCAGGGATATGCGGTGGTCAGTCCAGCTACTCAAGTATATGAGTGTTGTCAATATAAGTCTCAACACTAGGTAAGTCTCGCAGGCACGAATTCATCATTCTCTGGAAGGTCGCCTGCAAATTTTTCATTCTAAAGGGCATAACCCGGTATTGGTATAGGCCGTGTGGCGTAACGAAGGCTGATACCTCCTTAGTGCGCTGTGTCAGAGGAACACACCAATATCCCTTCAGCAGGTCTAGCTTGGTGATGCACGTTGCCTCGCTGATCTTGTCTATGCAGTCATCCACCCGGGGGATTGGGTAGAACTCTGCTTTCGTGACTGCGTTTATTTTACGGTAGTCGGTGCAAAATCGGACAAATCCGTCAGGCTTGTTAACTAGTACACAAGGTGATGACCGACTACTCTGACTGGGTTCGATGATGCTATGCTTGAGTATGTACTCGACTTCCTGTCGCATGATTTTCGCTTTAACTGGATTCATACGATACATCATAACTCCTACATCCACATCGTGTCGGATGACATCTGTTTGCTTGGGGACATCAGGGAATAGGTTTGTGTATTCCCAAATAAGGGCGACTATGTCGCTTTCCTCGCTACTGCTCAAGTGCGATTCCTTGGAAGTGATGTTCGACAAGACTTTAGAGTTCGAGAGTCTTGGTAGATGACTATCTTTCTCTATGGTCAGTTCATGATCATCAGCGCGTTCGGTCTTATGAACAGATATATTTGCAGCTACGATGGAATTAGACTCGTCTCTCTCTAAGTAGGGCTACCCGGCGTTGCTCGGGACCGTATAAACAATGAAAAAACAAAAGCAGATATTGAACATATGTTTTATTCTTAGGGGAGAGGAATCTTTCAGGGTGAGAGAGAGAGAGAGAGAGAAGATAAAGAGTGTGAGAGAGAGGCAGAAGAGAAAGTTGTTCCATCCTCTTTCCCAAATTTCACTACTGTTCACGTTTGAACTCTCATCGTCGAGTTGATCCTCGAGTTGCCTATTGGCCTTGATAAGTGCTAATATAGAGAGAAGAGAAACAGGGTGAGAGAGAGAGAAGATAAAGAGTGTGAGAGAGAGGCAGAAGAGAAAGTTGTTCCATCCTCTTTGTGTGACTTTCCTGCGATCACGGATGCTAACTATGTAGTTTACATCACTAGATCTCCTGGTAATCGTACAAGGGCCATGGAATTTGGCTTTAAGTGGGTGGCCGGGTATGGGTAGCAGGACGAGCACCTTGTCTCCGACTTTGAAGCTTCTGAAGACAGTGTTTCGTCATAGCGTCTCTTCATCTTCCCCTATGGGCTATGTGAAGATTTTCACGTGCTAGCTTGGTAGTTTCATTAAGTCTGGTTCTAAACCGTGACACATAGTCTAACAGATACTCGTAGTATGGACCCTCCTGCAGCCATTCTTCTCTTAGCAGGGTCAAGGGACCATGTACAGAGTGACCAAAAATCATTTTGAAGAGGCTGAACACTAAGGATTCCTGCGGAGCTTCTCGCTCTGCGAACATCAGGAAGGGGATACCCTCATCCCAATCCCCTTGGTGATTATAGCTCGCATGATCATTTTGAGGGTTGAGTGAAACCTTTATAAAGTACATAATTACAGCTTTCCCTTTTTTTTATTTCCTCTTGTTTTTTTTTTGTTTTTTTTTTTTTGTTTTTTTTCACAATGTATAAAAAACGAAAATATAAAAACGGGAGAAAGAAAAATGTAAACGTTCCAGTGTGGCTCTCAGGCTAATATCATGTGATGTCTTGTTGCATCTGTGAACTATGATATCGTCCGATATATTTTTTACTCCTGGAATATCTCTAAGTAGATCGGCAATTGCCTTTTGAAATAATTCAGAAGCTGCAGTTACTCCAAAACCTAAGCGTTTGTAGCGAAATAGTCCTACATGTGTGGCAAATGTTGTTATATATCTACTAGATTCTCCAAGCTGTAGTTGGTCGTATGCATTAGAGAGATCTAGCTTGCTGAATACTGGGGAGCCATTTAGGTAATTAAGTCATCCACGTTTGGCATTGGGTGTTTTTGTTGAGTGGTGCATTTTAATGGAATAGAGACAAAAATGAACGGGAATTCAAAGGAGGAGAATAGACACACGTGTTGACTGATGAGAAGAACTCTTTATTAAGGGGAAAGAACAAAAAAGGGATTATGGGATATGTACAGGGAAAGGGAGGTAATACTGTTGAGTAGCCTGGTCTTGATGGCAAAGGCAACTCCATGGATGAGAGGAGCACCCCTATCCAGGCCCTTCCAGAAGGTGTATCCCTCTCCTGACTCGGTGAGGGAGCCCTCATCTGAGAATCGGGTTTTATTGAGAGCAGCGATGTCGATGTTGTACTTCTTTAACTCATATGCAATTAGAGCTGTTCTCCGTTTAGGTCTTGAGTTGTTGTCAAGGTCGAGAAGAGTACGCACATTCCAAGTGCCAATTATTAGCTTCTTAGTATTATTAGGACCGAGGTATGGGTTGCCACGACGAGGCTCGGCTACCTGTCCGTGGAGAGTGGAACAGACACTTGTTTGGGTCACCTTTTCTAGACCCCTCCCAATTCAGGGTGGGCGGTGTGGATCCTGAGAAGGGCCGCCCAGTCACCCTGGGAGCTGCCGAAGGAGGCTGCAGTTCCAGTCCCAGCCATCCAGCGACCATCACCCCGGGGCCGCCTCACATGCAGGGTTGGAGCTAAGGGCTGCCAGCAACAACCTTGCCTGCCCCCACCACTCCTTCCCCATCGCCGGAGGACTTGTATTTGTAGGTGGAATAAAAGAAAGAAAGAAAGAAAAAAAAAAAAATGCACTGGGTCTCTAGAAAGTGCTATAGCGCTTTGACTGTCCTCGAATATTTTAATTCCTTGTACCAGTCCATTTCTTTTAGTAATTGTGTGAGGTACATACCTTCTTGGGTTGTTTTTGCTAATGCCACATATTCGGCTTCGCATGTGGATAACGCTACCGTAGGTTGTCTTTTCGACTTCCAGGAAATGGGTGGACCGCCTTTTGTTAAGCTGAAACAGTATCCAGATATACTGTGTCTGTCGTATTGGTTTGATGCCCAAATCGGCATCGCTGTACGCGAATAACTGGAGTTGATCGTTTGATTTTGTATAGCATAGTTGGTGTTGCATAGTACCTTTTATGTACCTAAGTACATGTTTGGCTGCCATCCAGTGCTGCTGCTCATGCGGTTTTGATAAGTGTTGGGACAACTTGCTGACGATATAGCTTATATCTGGTCTGGTACAGATCATCAGATGGATTAGGCTGCCGACGACTTCACGGTACATTCTGGGGTCGATGAGGTCAGAGTCATTTTCGGTTAGATCACACTTTAGTTCACATGGAGTTGTCCTGGTTTTGCAATTCGTCATATCGAACCTTTCCAGTATTTTTGTGACGTACCGTTCCTGGCTCATCAGTATACGACTTTGAGTTATGTCGAAGTCTATCCCTAAGAAATGCCAGAGTTTTCCAAGGTCCTTCATCTGAAATTCGGACATCAACATCTGCTTGTTAGTGTTGAGCGAATCATTATTATTGGCTGCGATAATTAAATCGTCGACCCATGAGATGATGGTGATTCGTTCCTTGCTGTTGTGTCGCATGTAGACGCAATGATCCACTCTATTCTGAATGAAACCATTTTTGGTGAGGTGGTCGTGCAGGGTTCTCATGTTTAATTTTGTTTTTGCGGACTAATTTCTGGAAATCGTTCGACTTAAATTCTGAGCCGTTATCTGTCCTCAGTATTTTTATTTCATCGTAGGGTGAGATATCTGCAATTAATTTTTCGGCGGCGAGTGTGGTGTCGCTTTTATTTTTAATAAAATACACAAATACAGCACCGGAGAAATCATCGGTGAACGAGGTAGCGTATCGATTTCCGTTTAAGTCTGCCGGGTTTATAGGGCCGGCTAAGTCCGAGTGAACTAGATGTAGTATGCTGGTTTGCTCGTTCGTCCGGGTGTTTGTTTCTGCTTTGAGGGAATTTTCCTTGAATGCAAATATTGCAATTTCTATTGTTTGCGTTTTTTGGTTTTATTTTCATCCCACAAACTACAGCGGGTAGTTTCGTTACGTCGTGATAGTTACAGTGGCCGAGTATTTTATGCCACGTGTCGACGTCATAGCATTGATGGCAGCTGTCTTCGGTGCTTTCATTCTGTGTAGTCGTTAAATAGTACAGTCTTTTATGTACATATATTTTGAACCTTCTGCTGTTTTTATATACGAGTTCATTTTTATTTTCTTTAAAAATGACTGTTGCTCCGTTTTTAGTAGCAGTTTTTATGGAGAAAATGTCTTGTGGCTAGGAAGGTATCAATAACGCCATTTTTAAAGTAACTGTGACGCAGTTTCCATTTTCGTCTACTAAGTGTATTTCTGCGTCTCCACTTTTTAATGCAACACCGCTGGTTTTTGTTCCGTCTGCTAACTCCATGTAGTGGTTTTCTGGCTGGAATGTTTGGTCGAAATTTTTAAATTTCTTCTCATCTCCAATGATGTGAGAAGTGGCACCAGCGTCAACAAGCAAACCCGTGGGTGACGTCATCTTCCGCACGTGGTAGTCCTCCATTTTGAATATGAACGTATATTCTTCTTCAATGTCTGCTGCCTTTTTCATAGTATCCCTACGTTTGTAGCCGCAAGACTCTCTTTTATGAGTGGTGGCTTTGCAGTAGTTACACCACATTTTTCGTTTGTTGTTGGCACAGTCTGTAGATATATGCCCTTTTCCGCCGCACATGTAGCATGTAGTGTCTCGTTTGTCGCGGTCGTTGTTACTTACAGCAGTTCTCGAAAAGGAGGAAGTTAGTTTCATCACGTCGTCGCTGCTAGACGCGTTTTTGTGCTTCAGAGTCTCTTCAAAGCTGTGAAGCTCGGTTTTAAATACCGAGAACGTTAGTTCTTTGTTGCTCTGCGTCACATATATAGAAAATGGGTCGAACTAGCTAGGTAATCCCTTTAATATCATCGCGATGATTAAAGCATCGTCCACTGTCTGTCCGGCATTTCTGAGGGCTGTTAGAACGGTTTCTGTTCTTATAACGTAGTCCGTGACACTTTCATCGCTATTTTTTTTGAGAGACATTAGTTGGGTGTATAAAGAAATGACTCTAGGCTTCCCTTTTCCTGCGTAATGTTCGCATAATATTTTTAGAGCTTTTCTTCCATTGTCTGCAGCTTCTCTCATTATCATGGATAAGCTTTTATCGTCTAGAAACTGTACCAGTTCGGCATACACTTCCTCATTTCTTTCATCGTCGTGTTCATTTGTAGAGTTTACGCCTAAGATGGCGTCTTTTAGACCGAGCGTACGTAAATGGCCTAAGAATTTTACTTCCAAAATTTCGTATTTGGCTTCATCTCTGTCGAAAGATAATCTGCTCCATCTGTTTCCATTATCAGTTCTGGGCCCATAACCTGTTGAGTGGTGCATTTTAGTGGAATAGAGATAAAAATGAACAGGAATTCAAAGGAGGAAAATAGACACACGTGTTGGCTGATGAGAAGAACTCTTTATTAAGGGGAAAGAACAAAAAAAGTATCATGGGATATGTACAGGGAAAGGGAGGTAATAGAGATACAAGAGTTATCGGACTTTTAACACCCCCGCTTGCTCTTAGAGTGTGAGCGGTTTTTTTTTTTTTTCTTTTCGGTGTTAATAAAAAAAGAATATACGTATATATAAGAGCATCATATCGGCAAAAAGACGAATTTAAAGTCCGAATAAAAGTGGTTTGAATTTTTCTAGTTTTGCTCGTGTTGGGGGTTTGGTCATGATGTCTGCGAGCATGTCTGTTGTTAATTTAGGTCTGTAATGTGATGTCTGGTTGCATCTGTGAACTATAATATCGTCCGATATATTTTTTACTCCTGGAATATCTCTAAGTAGATCGGCAATTGCCTTTTGAAATAATTCAGAAGCTGCAGTTACTCCAAAACCTAAGCGTTTGTAGCGAAAATAGTCCTACATGTGTGGCAAATGTTGTTATATATCTACTAGATTCTCCGAGCTGTAGTTGGTCGTATGCATTAGAGATCTAGCTTGCTGAATACTGGGGAGCCATTTAGGTAATTAAGTCGTCCACGTTTGGCGTTGGGTGTTTTTTTTGAGTGGTGCATTTTAGTGGAATAGAGATAAAAATGAACAGGAATTCAAAGGAGGAAAATAGACACACGTGTTGACTGATGAGAAGAACTCTTTATTAAGGGGAAAGAACAAAAAAGGGGTTATAGGATATGTACAGGGAAAGGGAGGTAATAGAGATACAAGAGTTATCGGACTTTCAACAGTTTTACTCTTTGGATGGCTTCATTTGCCTTCCTCACGTCAATGCAAATGCGTACACCCCCATTTTTTTTTTTTTTTTTGAACCACCACAATAGGGCTTACCAATGGAATTACGTCCAGTTCATAGAGACGCTGTAATTCTGTCTCGACATCCTTCTTCACGTGGAATCGTATTCTACGGTGTTGTTGTGCTACAGGGTTTACCGAGGAGTCGATATGGAGATTGATGGTGCCTCTAGAGACTTTCCCGATTTTGCCGTCGAACAGTGAAGGTAACTCGTCAAGAATAGGGACCGTTAGATGAAATGAGAAGTGAAAGGTGATCATACCTAGTGTTTCGGCGCAGCGGGCACTAAGTAAGTTCTGTAGTCCAAATATTTTGGCTTTGCAAGCCTTGTCTCGGAATCTGATGATGAACCCTCGGATAGGCAGTGCTTGTCTGGATCTGTATGCAAATATGCGGGTTGTCGTGTTGCGTAGAGGAGGCTTATGTTTTAAACTGTCGTACACTCGTCCAGAATTTGTATTTACACTAGCAACAGTGTCTAAATACAAAATTTACAGGGAAATTGTTCACAAGAGTAGTGACTGTTGGTGCTTTAGAGGGCATCGGGAATTCGACTGAGAGTATCGATTCGTCACTAGATGTGGACGGAGATATAGGAGGATGAGTGAGACGAATCTCTCTTACCGTTTTGGCGTTGTATGCTCTCACAAAATGGCCCATTTTGTGGCACCTTTTACATTCTTTCCCTTGTGCTGGGCAAGTCGGGTGCGCTGAGGAGTACCCACAATAATGGCAAGTCTGTTGTGTGCCATCTTCTTTTTCACCACGTGTCTGGGTGTCATGGTATTTGCTTTGCTGTCTGTATTTAGGTCGGTTGGTAACTTTAGTGTTATGGCGTCCGCGATTTTGGCTGCTAATGAGTACATGCACTTCTTTCCCTTCTATGTCGGGTTAGCACGTGTGTGTGTGTGCTAAGTCACTTGCTTTAGCCTCGTCCAAAATTTGCTTCAGTGACGAATTATCTCTTGATGCTTTTCTTCTAATCTTAGAAGATAGGTACCCCTGTATAATGTGAGCAAGAATCTCTTTGTCAATGTTTTCAAATTCGCACGTGGAAGCCAAAGTACTCAGTCTGATATGGTACTGATCTAATGTTCTGTATGGCTTGTCGAAATTTAAAGATTTCATATGATGTGTTTTTCTGCGCTGTGAAATGGTCCGCTAGCGATTTTTTTCATTACTCCATATTCATTTGGTGTCATCGAGCCATCTTCAGTGATATAAACGGTGCCTATTCCTTTCTGCTCATCAGTGAAATTATCATAGATGTCGTAAATATCGTCTCCGGCGTAATGTAGAAGCATTGCTTTACGTTTTTTATCATCATTTATATCTAAAGCAACGAATAGATTTTCAAGTTTGTCCGTCCATTTTTTTCAACGAATGCTGGCTGTGTTATGATCCGCGTGTACATTAAAGGATAGAAAAATAGGTAATCCACCGTTCGCCATTTTTTTTTTTTAAATCTCAACCATGTGCTTCTCGGAAGACGGTTGTTTTTCTCTTTTAAGTTGACAAATCTCCGAGTAGTCGTGGGTTTGTTGCTATGTTTTAAATTCTCGTCGCCAGCTATAATGTTCAAAAGTATTCCCCCCTCCCCTCCCCGGCTCGCGGGTGTGGAGGCAATAGACAATGGACGAACTGGAATAGGTCTTAACTGCTCGACATCAGTATGTGAACTGAACTGACTCGTTAGCTGTTTATTTACATTTATATACAGACAAGGGGAAGTAACTCCTTTGTGAGTTATCTCCCCTTGGTCATGGATATTACACACCTCAGTAAAATTTGGGCTAGGATCTTTCTGTCTTTATCTTCAAAATCGCACGTGGAGGCTAGAATCCGTAGTCATGCATGGTACAAATCTAAGCTTTCGTCCGGGTTTTGCATGGCCCGTTGAAACTTGAAAATTTTGTACGTGTTCTTTTGCAGCGTAAAATGATTTGTTAGTGACTTTTTTTGCCCGAAACTACATTTGCGCATATGCCCTTTTGTCTCCTGCAAGAGTGGAAAAGAGTTGCTTTCTTTTTTTTCTATCGTCTATCCATTGTCTATCAATGGGAAATAATATCTAGAAAAAAAGGACAGGCAGATAAACATTGGATAGGATTTACACATATGAGCCTTGTGATCATTACTTTTACAAAAACAACATCTATATTTGACTTTAGATGTCTTGACGTGGAAATTCTCCAACGTGGAGGGTCTTTTATCTGGTAAGGAAGGTTTAAACTTGTTATTAGACCTTTTTACAGAGAAGTCTGGTCTACGACTCCCAGGATCATATTTACAGAGCTCAAGAGTTCTAATAATATCAGTACAGTTATCCAAAATCTGCTCCAGAGAAGGGTAATTATTGTTCACTTTGTGCACTAATTCTGTTCTAAAGGTAACGGGTAATTTACCGAATACGATATGACCCAACAATCAATTTCCCGGGGTACCGCATTCCAGAAAATCAATACTGAAGGAATTCTTCAATTCGTATGCCTGCGTCTTCACGTCAGTCAAGAATTTTTTCACATCCAAATTACTATACAAACGGTCAGTATTCAACAAGGACGAGAAAATTGAGTCCACAACACAACTCTCATCTAGGAACTCGTTGGAAAGCAACTCTAATGCAATCTCGTAATTTTCGTCCGATACCGATAAGTGTTTAACAATCTGAAAGGCGTAACCCGTGAGATGGTTTTTCAACACGACCAATCTCAACGAGTCACTATCCAAACTGGATACACAGTTCAGGAATTCCCGGTGAAAATTTAAAAAGGCTAGCTTATCTGTCTCTAAGTCCCTATCATTGAATTTAGGACAGACGATAGAAGGGGTAATATTTACACCCTTGACTTTATCACTCTTCTTCAAACAGGTCTCCGATTCTTCAACTTTGGCAGGTCTCAATCCAGCCAATTTCTCCAGAGCTTGTAATCTAAACAAGGCACAATCCTTGGAGAAAGTTTCCACAATGTCTCCTTCGACATTATCATTTAAATAAATATCGACTAACTGTTCTTCCAACAATGCCGCGTTCGACAAGTATTCTTCAACCTGATTTTTACATAAAGAATATTTGTCCTCTCCCACTTCACGAGATGATTCTATCGCTTCTAGCACTACAAGTATTTTATTCTTATTAATTTTCAACTTCTTCAACAGAACATCCTTTGGCGTCGCAGCCATTTTATTTTCAACTAATTCTCACTTAACTTATCAATACTTGAGATAAAGAGAGAGAGAGCTACCACATAATCTATGACGTCACTCAAAATGGCGCCAACCGTTACCAATCAAGCCAACAAGACAAGATGGCGCGCACAGAAAGCCCGCCAAAAAAGAATGATGCAGCAACCAAAAGAACTAAGACTATCCCAAAATGGGAAATAATATCTAGAAAAAAAGGACAGGCAGATACAGTCTGGTGAACATAATACGAAGAATAAGTTAATAGCTTGAGCAGAACCCTAAATTATTTCCAATAAAGGGATAATCCTATATAACGTTTCTCAAGCTTTTGACAGAAGAAATGGTATCTCCCCAAACCTTGTCCGATAGGAGGAAAATAACCATTTCAGGTAAGAACACTGCCAATAACTAAAGCACATAGCAACATCCGTAATCTCGGCTTAGGTGCAATTATTTCTTAACAGGGTTCGTAAATTTTTTGGCAGAATGCGGGAAATTTATTCACTGAGTCCCATGAAGGTTATCCCACGTGGTTCATGTTAATAAACCTAGAAAAATCAGGACATGAAAAAATAGAGACAAGGAAATACCTTTAAGAATAAAAAAAATATTGCCATTTTATTGAGGGAAAAGAAAGCATAAAGGTTGGGGAAAGAAGGCAGCAAAGCTGCAAAGTTCAATTATTGAGAAAAAAGTTTATATGTTCAATTTACAAGAGAAAATACAGTTTATATGTTCAATTTACAAGAGAAAATACAGTTTATATGTTCACTGTTATAAAATAACACGAGCGTATGGAAGCAAGGAGAACAAATGAAGTAATTTGGTTTCAACCTTTATTGAGGGTCAAAGTGAATAAGCATATATATCCTCAATCAAAGCCGGAACGGTCAGCTGGGCGTCAGGAAGGCCGGAATAAGGATTAGAGAGGTAGAGATCCTGGCCTGATCAGGTTCGGGATGGATACAGGGGCCTAGATGCTGGTACGGTCTAGGGATGACGTCCGGGACTGGAACAAGCGGTGATATGGTGACTAGGCGCTTTGAATCAAACTGCTGTCGCTGAGGTGCCGCTGCTACTGCTGGATGGAGCTGAAGGGAACGGCTGTTGCTGCTGCCGCTGCTGCTGCTAGAAAGTTGAGGGGAACGGCTGTTGCTGCTGCTGCTGCTAGAAGGTTGAGGGGAACGGCTGTCGCTGAGCTGCTGCTGCTGCTGGATGGAGCTGAAGGAGATGGCTATTGCTGCTGCCGCTGCTGCTAGAAGTTGAGGGGGATGGCTGTCGCTGAGCTGCTGCTGCTGGATGGAGCTGGAGGGGATGGCTACTGCTGCTGCCGCTGTTGCTGCTAGAAAGTTGAGGGGAACGGCTGTCGCTGAGCTGCTGCTGCTGGATGGAGCTGAAGGAACGGCTGTCGCTGGTATGGTGCAAGGGGTTGAGGGGAACAGCTGTATCTGCTTCTAACTGGTAGCGAGGCGACCTGCTCTGGTCAGCGGTCTGCTGGAAGACTGACTTTTTCTCTGACGGCCGGCTTATTTATACGGCACGTGCGGACGTAGTAAAAGGCACATCGGCTCCGGCGTCAAAATGGCCGTCGTATTTTTTATTTGTGTTTGTTTCTCGTGCTTTAATGGATTGTAGAGAATTATCTGTTTGGTGTGTGTATGCATGTGTTATATCGATTTAAAGCTGAGAAAGTTGTGAATGTAACCTAGTCGGTGTCGTATTGTTGGGGTGTTTTGTGGAATCATTATTTGCGTTTTTATGCTATCTGAGTTGCGTTTACGGTAGTGTCTGTGATTTTTTATTTAGGTTTTTTCTTTTGCTGTGCAACTTTCTCTGGAGGTTTTCTATGTTGAAGTAAGGTGCGAGTTATTTTAATGATGTGTGTATTTAAGGGATGGGATTTGAAATTGTCCTGTGTATTTATTGTGTTTGACTACGTTGTAACGGCGAACAGATTTGTCTTAGGGTCGCCATTGTTGCTGCCGTCATTGCCTTGCTGATTTCCGGTTTATTCATGGAAATGTGGAGAGATATGCGAATATAACAATGCTCCCCCAGATCTCGATCATATTTACATGATAAAGTCTCTGAAGCGTGTAGGGAGTTGTCCTCTTGTTGTTCTGGCTGGTAATCTCCTGGGTTGGCCGGCTTGTGAGGATGGCGTCCGATTCTCGTCCGGATTGCATGTGGGGCCGTTCGTGGAATGCTGTTCGTCGGTGATGCTGGGTGGGGGTGGGAGGTTCGTGATAGACAGGTGCGGCGGGCGTGGTGCTATTCTTCGGATCTGCGCCCGGTGTACCCAGGTTGTGATGCCGCTCTCATCTTGTACTTGGTACATCAAGCTGTTGGTTTTGGTGATAGTGAAGCTTCCTATCCATTGCATGTGTGTTGATTTGGCCGTGGCTGATTGAGGACGGTGAAGTAGGACCTTGTCTCCTACTTGTAGCGGGTTCTTGTGGGAGAAGTGCTTTTCGCGGTTCTCCATTTTATGATCTGCTTCATCATTGGCCAGGGCGACACGGTGATGAACCTGTCTTAGCAGGGCGTTGATTTGCATGCCATATGCACCTGGGTCATCGCTCCTGGCTTCCCTTCTGTGGGGTGTTGGCAAGCCGATGCTAGGGTGGCGGCCCGTGACTGTGAAATGCGGGGAGACACCGGTGGCGTTGTTGATTGTGGCGTTCATGGAAGACACAACAGATTCGAGAACATCTGTCCACTCGCAATTCCTGTCTTCACACAGCATGTAGATGGCGTTCTTCATTGTTCGATGTTGTCTCTCTATGTTCCCTGAGCTTTGTGGGCGCCACGGGCAATGCAGTTCCTGTGTGATGGCCATTTGTTCGCAGAACTGTCGATAGACTTCCCCTGTGAAGTGTGTACCTCGGTCGGAGGACACTATGCGTGGGATTTCTCTGTGTCGGAGGAAGAACTGGTATAAACCACGGGCGGCGTCGATGGCACGGTCTCTTGCACATGGTATAGCTGTGAGATGCCGGCTGAAGCTGTCCAGTATCGTAAGTATATATCTTTTCCCCTTTGAGTTGGACATTGTGACAAAGTCAACAAAGACGAGTTCAAATGGTCTCTTACCCCGCTTGCAGTGGCCCATGGGCCAGCGGGTGCGTCTGCCATAATTTCCCTTGCATTTTGCACATGTGATGCAGGAATCAGCATAAGCCTTGATGTCGTTGTTCTTGGACTCCCACCAGTAACCGGAGAGGAGTTCCTGCATCCGTGTTATGCCTGAGTGGTTGTTGGCGTCGTGTGCTTGATGCAGGTATTTGGGTCTGAGCTTGTATGGTACGACCAGCCTAGGGGTATGTTTGTGGTCTCTTATCATTAGGACCGTGGTTCCTGGTTCTAAGAAGAATTGATGTAGCTTTCTCTTGAATAACTTAGCTCGGTGGTCATCGGGGTCAATTTGTGGGCCGTCCGGGTATGATGTTTGGAGTGCGTGTATGATTCCGGCCAGGGTGTCATCCTTCTGTTGTTCGGTTGAAATATCCAGGTGTTCACAGATTTGTTCAGCAGGAATGGAGGAGTTGGTGTGGTATGCGAAAAACGCGTCGCTGATGCGTCTTTGCGTGTGGGCGTTCCGTGGTGTGTGCGTCTTGGGAATAAGTTTCAGACTGTCGATGTCATTGATGCACCATGATGGGACGTAGATGCGTAAGCTTGAGCCATCCAGTATGAATGTCCTTCCTGCTGGATTAGGGTCGCTGGGAGTCTTGATCTTCTTCTGTCCACAGCCTCTGCTGAGCATATCAGCCCAAACGTTAGATTCGCCCTCCACGTATTCTAATACGAATTTGTAGCACGATATCTCATCCTGCCATCTTCGTATTTTTGCATTGTTGAATTCCCGTTGGTTAAGATATGTCAGAGATCTGTGGTCAGTGAACACCACGAAGGGACGGTTACGTAGAAAGTAGTCAAATTTCAGTATCGCCCACTTCACTGCATATGCCTCGCGTTCCGTTGTAGACCAGTTTTGCTCTGTTGTATTGAAGGAGTGGGACGCGACTCCGACAATGTTCTTCTTCCCGTTGCTGGACTCTTGCATCAGGATTGCTCCGCATGCGACATCACTGGCATCAGTAGTGAGCGTGAAGGGCATGGAGAAGTCTGGAAACGAGATAACCGGCGGGGAGGATAATCGGTCCTTGATCTTCCTGAATGCTCTGTCTGCATTCTCGGTCCAGTGGAATGGCTTGTTGACCTTGTTGAGCTCGTGTATAGGGGCCATGAGTTTTGAGAACATGCTTGATCTGATCTGTTCATGAAGGCGCGTCTCAAGGAATTGTCTGATCCAGACCAAGCGGCCGATGAGACTTTGGAGTTCCTTTCTTGAGGTTGGGGGTTTCATTTCTCCTATGGCACGAACATATTCGGGGTCGGCCTTGAACCCTTCGCTGTTTATTATGCGGCCGAGAAATTTGGCCTCAGGTGCGAGGAAGGAGCATTTGTCTGGGTTCAGCTTAAGTCCAAACTTTTGGAGGGCCATGAACAGTTGTTCTAGCGCGATGATGTACTCCTTGAATGTCTTAGCATGCACCAGGTTGTCGTCGATGTAAGATGATATGTTGCTGCGAGATGTGACCGTGGCTAAGGCCTCTGCTACGCAACGGGAAAAGATTTGTCCGGCCGAAGTGAGACCAAAGGCCAGGCGTGTGTACTGGTAGCATTTGTCCTTCCATGTGAAGGCTGTTTTGTGCCGGTCCTGCTCATCTATTTCAATCTGCCAATATCCACTACGCAGATCCAGGGATGCAAAATACCTGTTGCCCTTGCCGATTTTGTTGAGCAGGTGATCCATCCTGGGTATTGGGTAGGGGTCCAGATCGACTAGCACTTTGTTTAGCGTTCTTTTAAAGTTTGCAACGACGCGAATTGACCCATTTTTCTTACGTACGGCGAATACTGGACTGTTGAAACCTTTGGGGTCGCTGCAGGCTTCAATGATGCCTTTGCTTGCCATGCGGCCAATCTCGGCATTGACCTCCTCTTCCAGGGCTTGAGCAATCGGATGTTGTTTTTGGCTGCGTGATTGGCCGTTGGTTGGTATCCGAATGGGACGGATGAATGTGCCCTTGTCGCCATTCTCAGTACCGATGATGTCGGCATAGCGGATTAGTAGGTTGGTGGTGGCCTCTAGTTCATCACGGTTGGGATGGTTTGGTAGTGTGAGTCCTGTGTTGTGTTTTAGCCATGTAAGCTTTTCATCCAAGGTGTGGAGTTCGGGATGGGGTCCGATAGCTAGGTAGTCCTGGATGACCTTGGTCTGGGAGTCGTCTGTGGGACTGTTTGGTGACGACGTCTGCCGTGCGATGTTAGCTGTGTGTGTGGAGCCTCCTTGGGCAAGTGTGCGTTTGAACTCCACTTTCGCTTTTTCGTTGTCGACCGTGTACGAGATGAGGGTATCATGGCATAGGATGTTTTGGCCGATCAGGATTGGTGTAGATTGTGCCGTTATTAGGGCGTTTATGCCACGGAATGCGGGTGTGTTCTGGTTGCCGATTACAATGTCGCATGTTAGTTGGCCAAGCGCGGTAATGCTGCCATTGATGCCCCTCACTTTGACGTCCGAGCGTTTTATGTGCTTCTTGGCTTCGTCTGGTAGTTGTGATGCTGGTATGATGCAGGTCGAGCATCCTGAGTCGAGCATCGCGATGTCTGAGAACTTTGTGTCGCCAATGTAAAAGGTGGAGTAGACAAGTGGTGAATAGTTAGATTGCTCTTGAAAGTTGAAGACGTGATGGCTGATATTGGAGTGGGTCGGGCGGGGCATCACATCTCGTCCTGGCCGAAGTGAAAATCCTGGTCCTCTGTCTCCGGCATGTTGTTGCCTGTTGTTGCGACAAGGGCTTGTGTTTGGGTGCGGGGTGGGTGACGGTATCTGCAATTTTGCCTAAAGCAGGATAGGCCTCTGAGGTATCTCTGGCATACAGGGAAACTTACTGTTTGCCTGCGAGCTTCTTGCTGCTGATGTTGACGTTGATCAGTTTTCTTGTGTGTGTCTGTCAAGTTCGAGTGCTTGCGTCCACTAGAGTGGGTGTGCATGTTTGTTATATGGTAAGGTTTTCTTTGTCTCAAGTGGTGCTCTTGAGAGAGGAGTGCGGAGTCTTGGGAATTGGTGACATCGGATTTTATGCCGCGATCCAGGTATCGCTGTGCTTCAGCCGCTATACCAGTTGCCGTATAGTGGTTGTCCATTGTTCTGACGAGGTGCGGGTAGATATTTGTGTTCCATGCTTTCACCTTTTCACTCATAAGCATTGCGCCTATTATTGCTATGAGTCCGTCAACGGATAGTTCATTGTTTCTGTCCTTTCTGTGTTTTGCCTTGATGTGGACGGCCGCTTCCCTGAGTGTGGTTTCGAGTCGACCGGCAAAATCGGTTAGTTTTTCGCCGTCATGTCGTTCTAAGTCCCAGGCCTTGCTTAGATGTTGGAAGGTGGTCATTTGGCTGCCGTGTGTTGTCAGTAGATACTCCTTCAGGTTGTTGAAGGTGGATGTATCTTGTGCAGAATCCAGCATTTGCTGAAATATACCCTGGTCCAGCATGTCTTTCGCGGCCTTGACAAATTCGCCCTCCAGGCTTGGGTATGTTGCTCCCTCCGGTAAGACGTGTATTGCGTATATTTTGGTGAGCATTGATAAGAACTGGTTTACGTCCTGTCCAGGGCGGAAGGGCTTCTGTTGTCTCATGGCGTCCCGAATTGTTTGCTGGCGCATTAGCATACTGTAGTCGCTGCTTGTGTGGGGGTTGGTGGCTGTTGTTATTGCTGTTGATCTCAGGGCGGTTGTCATGGCATCTATGTCATTTCGGATCTCCTGAAGTGCCTCTTCCGATGGTTGTGTTGAGCTTGTCCTCAAGTTGAACAGCAGATGCTTCTGTTCTTTGATCAGTGTGAATAGTTCTGACCGCGTGAAACCCTCGTAGCTGTCTGTACTCATCTTGCTGAACGCTCTGACACCAGTTGTTATAAAATAACACGAGCGTATGGAAGCAAGGAGAACAAACGAAGTAATTTGGTTTCAACCTTTATTGAGGGTCAAAGTGAATAAGCATATATATCCTCAATCAAAGCCGGAACGGTCAGCTGGGCGTCAGGAAGGCCGGAATAAGGATTAGAGAGGTAGAGATCCTGGCCTGATCAGGTTCGGGATGGATACAGGGGCCTAGATGCTGGTACGGTCTAGGGATGACGTCCGGGACTGGAACAAGCGGTGATATGGTGACTAGGCGCTTTGAATCAAACTGCTGTCGCTGAGGTGCCGCTGCTACTGCTGGATGGAGCTGAAGGGAACGGCTGTTGCTGCTGCCGCTGCTGCTGCTAGAAAGTTGAGGGGAACGGCTGTTGCTGCTGCTGCTGCTAGAAGGTTGAGGGGAACGGCTGTCGCTGAGCTGCTGCTGCTGCTGGATGGAGCTGAAGGAGATGGCTATTGCTGCTGCCGCTGCTGCTAGAAGTTGAGGGGGATGGCTGTCGCTGAGCTGCTGCTGCTGGATGGAGCTGGAGGGGATGGCTACTGCTGCTGCCGCTGTTGCTGCTAGAAAGTTGAGGGGAACGGCTGTCGCTGAGCTGCTGCTGCTGGATGGAGCTGAAGGAACGGCTGTCGCTGGTATGGTGCAAGGGGTTGAGGGGAACAGCTGTATCTGCTTCTAACTGGTAGCGAGGCGACCTGCTCTGGTCAGCGGTCTGCTGGAAGACTGACTTTTTCTCTGACGGCCGGCTTATTTATACGGCACGTGCGGACGTAGTAAAAGGCACATCGGCTCCGGCGTCAAAATGGCCGTCGTATTTTTTATTTGTGTTTGTTTCTCGTGCTTTAATGGATTGTAGAGAATTATCTGTTTGGTGTGTGTATGCATGTGTTATATCGATTTAAAGCTGAGAAAGTTGTGAATGTAACCTAGTCGGTGTCGTATTGTTGGGGTGTTTTGTGGAATCATTATTTGCGTTTTTATGCTATCTGAGTTGCGTTTACGGTAGTGTCTGTGATTTTTTATTTAGGTTTTTTCTTTTGCTGTGCAACTTTCTCTGGAGGTTTTCTATGTTGAAGTAAGGTGCGAGTTATTTTAATGATGTGTGTATTTAAGGGATGGGATTTGAAATTGTCCTGTGTATTTATTGTGTTTGACTACGTTGTAACGGCGAACAGATTTGTCTTAGGGTCGCCATTGTTGCTGCCGTCATTGCCTTGCTGATTTCCGGTTTATTCATGGAAATGTGGAGAGATATGCGAATATAACATCACCAATTCGACTGCCAAAAAATGTCCTTATGGCAAGCACTAAAGGCTTAATTAACACTAGAGAGAGAGTACAGAAATAAGAGAAAATTAGAATAAGAGAACTTACTGCGTAAAACAATGATTTTGTTTTTTTTAACCTTTCTTTTTTTTTATCTTTATATATATGTGTGTGAGTCCTTTTTTTTACATATATATTTTCTTCACGCCACTCCAAATCGATCTGTCCTCACTTCAGTGACAGAATCCTTGAAAGTTCTTTTGAAAATAATCCTTGAATTTGAAAACTCAATGTTGTTTGGTAAAACCTTCGTTCGTCCTTCTTGTCAGATGAAATTCTCACTGGTTACAACATGGAAAGACATTTCGGTTTCCACACGCCGACATTTAATCGCATCTCGTGCGTCCAGTTTATAGATCAATTCTTCTTAGAATTGATTCTTTCTTTTCTTTTCGAGTCAACCAACTTGATTCGACTCTTACTGAAACTCATTATTCATTCCTATGAACAATGAAATAACTTTTACTATTTTTAAGACTTGAATGTCTGAGTAGGATCAGAGCTCGTAACTTGCGTGTTACCCTCGTGGAATCTCTGTCCAAAACTGACTTTCGCTCCGCTCTCTAGTGCACTTGTTGAATTTTCGCAGGAAAAAATATCTCTTAATAGAACCAATTGTGGCGTGATTCTTTCAGCAGCAGCAGCAGCTCGTTAAAAAGACGTAAAGTTAAAGAAGGAAAGAAGGGAGGAAAGATAAAAGACAACGACGAAAAGAAGGAAGAAATTAAATTTCTGACAAAACAGCATGGAAGAAGGACAATGCAGATATAGGTGTTGACAACAGCTCGGTTGCCAGAGAACTACCGTCCGAGCTTATTTTATTAGAGAGCATGCATGTCTAAGGGTAGATAACTCTTAGGGTTATGTCCCTTTACTTGTGGACATCACAGCAACTATTACAAACTGCATTATGAGCAGGACACTTAATGTGTGGATGTCGTCGATTACCACAGAAGCACTTCTCTCCAGTCGCAGCAGAGAGGTTTTCTGAAGTAAGAGGAACTTCGTCAGACACTGAAGGTTCGATGGTGGCGCCACATGGTGTGAGGTTGATATAAGATTCGACTTGTCTCTGGGCTGTTTCTAGCGAATGGGCTAAGTCGGAGGCGTCTTTTAATGTGAGTGTTCTCTCTAAGAGTCTTTGCCGGATTGCCTGAGAACGGATACCTGTTATGAGGGGCTCGCGAACTGCTTGATCAGTGTTCTTCTGCAGTTACTGCCTTGAAGCGACAATCGGCGGTTAGTGAGTCCAGTTTCTCCAAGAAGTCACCAATAGTTTCACTCGGTTCCTTCTTAGCAGTTGCCAGAAGATGCCTAGAATGTACAATGTTTGAGGGTTTTACAAAAAGAGATTGGAGTTTTGAGATGGCAGCTTCATAAGAGTCACAATTTGCTATTAGTTTGTGTACTGGGTGGGAAATATAGTTAATTCAGTTTGTTAGTAGGTTGGCAGTTGATTGCGTTTAGGAAATTGTTAAATGTGCGCAGCCAATGTGTTCAATGGTCCGAAGAATCGGGTGCTGAAGGGCTATAATTGAAATGCTGTGGCTTCAAGAACTGGTCCATTTTAAGTCAGATTTCTTGATGAATAAATTGTGGTGAGGACAACACAGAAGGCGAATGATAATCTGTGAACAAGACTTTATTCATCAAGAAGTACAGGTGTATATGCTGTAACAAAAAGGAAAGAGAATTGTTAAAAGCATGCAATGAACAATGTTAATAATATGAGATATGGGTTTATGTATACGTATACGTGTATGTGTATGTACATGTATATGTATGTAAGAACAAATAGTTAATAAAACATGTTAAAAACACTTTGAAAAAGAATTAAAAACATATTTAATTTTAAAAAGGAAACACAAGATAAGTAGATAGTTCTTAATCTGCAGAGTTTCAAAGAAATACTTTCCTTCTCATCAGAGGGTAGGGATTAGCAAAATGCAGGATCAGATTTTGCTTGCAAAAGTATTTAATGAAACTACAAGTAATTCATAGATCTTACTTGGTAAAAAATAGTGAAGCAGAGGGAATGGGGGAAGAAAAAGGTGATTTCACGTAAATGGATGGTTTGGTGAAGGGTAAAATATTCGGTAAGATCCTTTCTTTATATACAGTATGGAAAATAAATGTTTGACACGTCACATTATTCTTTATTTAACACATTTTTTATGCAGCGAATGACGCGAAAATTTAACAAGAAATAGTTACTAATTTAACAATAACAAATAACTTTAGAAATTGGAACCTTTTAATGCATAACAAAAATTATATAATAAAAACGAGAATAGCCGGAAAAAAGTATTGGACACATTGTTTTAAATTATATTTTATTATTTTTTATAAATAATGCTGGAAATTGTTATTTGCATTTTAATTTGTCGACACTATTATACGTTTTAGAAGTTTCTCGATTGTTGTAGACCATACTTTATGTCGTTGGAAAGTATTGGAACACGTTAGTCACCAGTAAGCCATCACGCGTGAAGGTTCTCAGGATGAGTAAACGTAAAGAACTCTCTTAAGTCGTCCGTTATAAGATTATTGCCGAGCACAAGAATGGAATTGGTTATCGGCGTATATCTGCTCAATTCAAAATCCCTGTAAGCACTATAGGAAACCTTATTAGGAAATGGAAGGTATGACTCAACCGTGAACCGTCCGCGCACCAGAGCTCCTCGCAAGATGTCGGATCGAGCAGTGAGAAAGATTGTATGAAAAGTTCAGCAGCAACCGAGAACCAACGAGGCGAACTTCAGAAAGATTTGGAAGAAGTAATGAAACCAACGATTAGTAACGTACTCCGACGCAACGGTCTTAAATCGCATACACCTCGAAAGACACCATTACTATAAAAATGTCATGTTAATGCTCGTCTGGAGTTTTCAGGAGACCATTTATTGAAAGCAGATGATTACTGGAAGAATGTGATCTGGTCCGATGAGACGAAAGTGGAATTTTTTGACATTAACTCTGTACGTCGAGTATGGAGAAGAGATGGCACAGCGCACGATCCCAAGAACACCCTCCCCACTGTAAAGTTTGGTGGTGGAAATGTCATGCTCTGGGGATGCTTCTCTTCAAATGTTACTGGGCCACTTCATATTATAGATGGAAAAATGAATGCAGCCAAATATCGGGAAATTCTTGAAAATAATCTCTTGCCTGCTTCCAATGCGTTAGGTATGCGACAGGGATGGATCTTTCAACAAGATTTTTTTTTTTTTTTTTACATAGGCATCACATTATCAAGGCCCAGAGGCCACTAAAGGATAAGGGTTAAAGAGTGTACAGTAGAAATTGGATAATATAGTAATCATTAGTAATGAAAATTTGGTAAATTTGATAACTTATATGGAACGGCTCATCAAGAACTTATTTACTTTAGACTTGAACACAACCATATTGTAGTCAGCCGGAAAGCAGGAAAACGGAAGACAATTCCACAGGCGTGCAGTTCTAAGAAAGAAGCTCTGTTCATGGAATCTACGTTTAGGTTTAGGCACAGATAAAGAGTGGGGGGAATTATTGATAGTGTTTACAGCTAGATGAGTGTTTCTTGTGAAAGTTTGGCGAGGGGGGGGCCATAGATTGAAGCTCAGTCGAACACTTTCCATGAAAATAACGATACATCAGAGACAAACTCACAACATCTCTTCTGTGAGATAGAGGTTGCAAGGAGGAGAAAAGGACATCTCCTACGAAGCTACGAAGTCTATTTTGAACTCTATCAAGGCAGGACAATTTAAAATCTATAATACAATCACGATTAAAATCCAATTTTACAGACTAAAAGCAATTTTAGCATTTAAAAGTTTACTAAAGTTTATTTTAATATATATAATCAAAATCATGGTTTTGTCTTTTTCACTGACCCAGTTTATTAGGAAAGCTTTCCTTCTATGTATACAATTTTTCAAAGATTCACTCCTCACATTTAAACATGTTATTTCTGGGTCATGCATTTCCCGGAGGATGTGGTATTTTTCTGCATTACAGAGCAAGCATTGACACTTAATTCCGAGGCGTATGCTGGTTTGTGCTCGATTTTTCTCCATTTTATGGAAAAAAAGGTGTATTCTTTTCTTTAGGCTCCCACACCCGTGTTGCTAATGCTGTTTTTATCCTTGTTTTAGCTCTAAAGGAGCTCATATGCACATAGTATCTTTGTTTAAATGAGCCTTGTGTGATACCTATATATTTTTCCAGTATGTTTGTAGATTGGTCCGTTATTGTGGTCTCATAAACAAAGGATTCAGCTTTACAATTGCCCTCCAATGGGTAACTATTTTTGGTCCTACAAGAGCAGCCTGCGTTATCTATCTTTTTTGGTTCCTTAGATATAATCGAGTTGATTGAGTGAGCTGTTGAGTAACTAACTTTCACAGTGTTGCTATTAAAAATTTTATGCAGTTTGTGTTTTTCTGGAAAATGCTTGTCTAGAATTCTAAGAAAAAAATGCCCTACTCTAGTTTTAGTGTTCAATGAGAATGGAGGTAAGAACCAAATTATCTTCCATCTCCTCTTTCATTTGTTATTTTCTTTTTTATCCCGAGTCTGTTGAAATTTTATGTTTTCCCTGAACCCATTTTATGTAGTGCTTCGTTATAATATGGTGCTGCTTGTTCGAACACTTCAGCATTCGAAGAAAGTCGTGATATTCTTTTGCTAATATTTGCTACCATATTTTTAACCACTGTGGGTGGGAGGCATGAACCCTTATTTATGTACATGAGTTTTTCATTTAGTTTGTGGAAGGGTTTATGTATTTTTTCTCGAGATCTAGAGTTGCATCTAAAAAATCTACTTTATCTAAATTTGTCTTTATGGTTTTTTAAAGCCTAGCTCCTTGAAAAATTCAGCTAGGTCTTTCCTAAGCCTGTCTAGTTCATATCCATTGCAGTAACGCGATAGGCAAAGTCCATCATCCCTATATATTCTACATACAACATGTGACCACATGTGCTTTTACTTTGCCCTCATCAGCTGCTAACCAGAGATGATGACACAGTTTCGGTGGCTAAAGCGGGACTGCCACCCCTGGCGCCACCAGCAGCTATTGCTGCTGGGCAAAGCAATAAATAGGATAAAAAAAAAAATAAAAAAAATTTTACCTGGCATATTCAAGCCGAGGAAAAACGCTGTTTTTAACTTTTTTCATTTTTAACTTTTTAATTTTAATTTTCCCCCCTTTCTTTCTTTTTCTTTCCCCCTTTTTTCTCCCTTTTTCCTTCTTTTTCTTTTTCCTCCCCTTTTTTTTCCTCTTTTTTTTCCTCTTTTTTTTCCTCTTTTTTTTCCCTCTTTTTTTTCCTCTTTTTTTTCCCTCTTTTTTTTCCCTCTTTTTTTTCCCTCTTTTTTTTTCCTCTTTTTTTTTCCTCTTTTTTTCCCTCTTTTTTTTTTTCCTCTTTTTTTTTTTCAAGAGCAGCCTGAGAACGGAAGAAGTGGACAATATTATGCTCTCTTTGCAAATGTCTTCGAATTGCGCCAGATCCAGCATGATGCCTGTCTAACAATTGTTTGCAGGCGACATTTTTGTTTTTTAAAATTCCTTCCAGTGACGCCTATTTTCGAAAGAAAATCCCCAACATCCAACCTCGATAGGCATCACATTGCACATCCATCCCTTTTCTATACACTCGGCACGCACGCATTCGTACCGATCTTTCTTTCGTTCATGAGCCTCTGAGAATTTTTCTTCCCATGGGACAGTTAGCTCGATTAAAAATATACTCTTTTTAGAGTCAGACCAGAGCAAAATATCAGGCCGCTTTTCCGTTTGGTTGATGTGCACTGGAAATTTCAAAGATGTCTTCAGATCTGCTGAAACTTTCCAATCCTTTGCTCCATTCAATAACTTCATATTGGTATTCAATTTATTTTTCCTCTTTGATGGACATTTGCCTTCCTAGCAAAATTGAACCCTGGGTTCACTAGTTGTTACAGGCTGTTTGTTAGCTAATATACACTGGGATGATATTATCTCAACCAGCACTTCTAGAACCTGGTTGTGTCGCCATGTAAACATTGGGAGGGATTTTGAGCATGCAGACAACACGTGACGCAAGGTACCGTGCTCTTTTTGACATATAGTACATAGATCAGAATCTATATATCCCCATTGTTTGAGATTCGATGCGCATGGCAGTAGGTCATATGTAGACCTCAAAAGGTATGATATCGCCAGTGGTTCCACTTTGATTAAGGTGTCCCATGATAATTTAACTGGCTCAATATCACTCCATGTTGTCTACGCACATTGCTTGGCTTGAGTAACAGCAGTAGCTTTTCTTTTTTCCTCCTCAAACATTTTTATTTCCTCGGTCACCATTTTTCTCTTATCTTTAATGCCCATTTTGGAAAATGGCTCATAATTTGTGGATCCTAAACCAGCCCTGTCAACCTGAACAAGACCCATTATTTCCTTATTTCGAAGACTGGATTCTGCTTCTTCAATTGTTTTTGTAACTGACCACTTGGTGCCAGCTTTTACAGTTGGATGTGTTTCCCGGACAAATTCATCATTTGAGTCATTCATCACCATTTGAAGACGCACCTTTCCAACTTTGAATTCTTCTACTAATGAGGACAAAGGAAGTTGCAGGCTGCCAGAATTCGTGTATAATCCTATTTTAGAAAAACAGGGGGGGACTCCAAGCCATTTATGTAGATATTTATTTGCGTGTTGTTCTATCCGTTCAATACAAGATAGTGCTATTTCATAAATTTGCATGGGCCACGAAAGACTGGGTACTAATCCATATTGATAGCACCAAGCTTTCATCTTTCCTGCAAGGTATTATTTATTATTATTTATAATAATTTATTATACTATTAATTAGTATTTACTGTTGCATGGTATTTATTATTTTTTTAGTATTTACTGTTTTTTTAGTATTTACTGTTGCATGGTATTTACTGTTTTTTTAGTATTTACTGTTGCATGGTATTTACTGTTTTTTAGTATTTACTGTTGCTTTAGTATTACTGTTGCATGGTATTTACTGTTTTTTTAGTATTTACTGTTGCATGGTATTTACTGTTTTTTTAGTATTTACTGTTGCATGGTATTTACTGTTTTTTAGTATTTACTGTTGCATTGTATTTACTGTTGCATGGTATTTACTGTTTTTTAGTATTTACTGTTGCATGGTATTTACTGTTTTTTAGTATTTACTGTTGCATGGTATTTACTGTTTTTTTAGTATTTACTGTTGCATGGTATTTACTGTTTTTTAGTATTACTGTTGCATGGTATTTACTGTTTTTTAGTATTTACTGTTGCATGGTATTTACTGTTTTTTAGTATTTACTGTTGCATGGTATTTACTGTTTTTTTAGTATTTACTGTTGCATGGTATTTACTGTTTTTTTAGTATTTACTGTTGCATGGTATTTACTGTTTTTTAGTATTACTGTTGCATGGTATTTACTGTTTTTTAGTATTTACTGTTGCATGGTATTTACTGTTTTTTAGTATTTACTGTTGCATGGTATTTACTGTTTTTTAGTATTACTGTTGCATGGTATTTACTGTTTTTTAGTATTTACTGTTGCATGGTATTTACTGTTTTTTAGTATTTACTGTTGCATGGTATTTACTGTTTTTTAGTATTTACTGTTGCATGGTATTTACTGTTTTTTAGTATTTACTGTTGCATGGTATTTACTGTTTTTTAGTATTTACTGTTGCATGGTATTTACTGTTTTTTTAGTATTTACTGTTGCATGGTATTTACTGTTTTTTAGTATTACTGTTGCATGGTATTTACTGTTTTTTAGTATTTACTGTTGCATGGTATTTACTGTTTTTTAGTATTTACTGTTGCATGGTATTTACTGTTTTTTAGTATTTACTGTTGCATGGTATTTACTGTTTTTTAGTATTTACTGTTGCATGGTATTTACTGTTTTTTTAGTATTTACTGTTGCATGGTATTTACTGTTTTTTAGTATTTACTGTTGCATGGTATTTACTGTTTTTTTAGTATTTACTGTTGCATGGTATTTACTGTTTTTTTAGTATTTACTGTTGCATGGTATTTACTGTTTTTTAGTATTTACTGTTGCATGGTATTTACTGTTTTTTAGTATTTACTGTTGCATGGTATTTACTGTTTTTTAGTATTTACTGTTGCATGGTATTTTCATGGTATTATTTATTATGATTCATGCTTTAATGTTACATTTTTTTATTATTAATCACAAATGACCATTTTTCTTGCTCTTTTTTCTGTACTTGATCAGATGAAAATGTATCTTACAACATTCAGTTACACACAAAAATGTATCTTACAACATTCAGTTACACACAAAAATGTATCTTACAACATTCAGTTACACACAAAAATGTATCTTACAACATTCAGTTACACACAAAAATGTATCTTACATTTTTGTGAGTAACTGAATGTTGTATCTTACAACATTCAGTTACACACAAAAATGTATCTTACAACATTCAGTTACACACAAAAATGTATCTTACAACATTCAGTTACACACAAAAATGTATCTTACAACATTCAGTTACACACAAAAATGTATCTTACAACATTCAGTTACACACAAAAATGTATCTTACAACATTCAGTTACACACAAAAATGTATCTTACAACATTCAGTTACACACAAAAATGTATCTTACAACATTCAGTTACACACAAAAATGTATCTTACAACATTCAGTTACACACAAAAATGTATCTTACAACATTCAGTTACACACAAAAATGTATCTTACAACATTCAGTTACACACAAAAATGTATCTTACAACATTCAGTTACACACAAAAATGTATCTTACAACATTCAGTTACACACAAAAATGTATCTTACAACATTCAGTTACACACAAAAATGTATCTTACAACATTCAGTTACACACAAAAATGTATCTTACAACATTCAGTTACACACAAAAATGTATCTTACAACATTCAGTTACACACAAAAATGTATCTTACAACATTCAGTTACACACAAAAATGTATCTTACAACATTCAGTTACACACAAAAATGTATCTTACAACATTCAGTTACACACAAAAATGTATCTTACAACATTTAAATGCACAAAAATGTATCTTACAACATTCAAACACACAAATGTATCTTACAACATGTAAATGCACAAATGTATCTTACAACATTCAATCACACAAAAATGTATCTTACAGCATTCAGTTGCACACAAAAATGTGTCTTACAGCATTCAGTTGCACACAAAAATGTGTCTTACAGCATTCAGTTGCACACAAAAATGTGTCTTACAGCATTCAGTTGCACACAAAAATGTGTCTTACAGCATTCAGTTGCACACAAAAATGTGTCTTACAGCATTCAGTCGCACACAAAAATGTGTCTTACAGCGTTCAGTCGCACACAAAAATGTATCTTACAGCATTCAGTCGCATACAAAAATGTATCTTACAGCGTTCAGTCGCACACAAAAAACTTTACTGAAACATTTTACTTAATGTCTATTATTCACACTTATATTATTGTTTCTTTGTTATTAATCTCTTGATTTTTAATCCGAAATGTTTTGTTGCCCATGTTTTTTTTCTGCTGATCACAAAGAAAATGTTACAGAAAAAAACATTGTGACAAAAAAAAAACTGAACATTGAAAAAAAAGAGTGAAAAAAAAAAACACAAAGAAAACTTCTGTAGATTGGAAAGCAGTAAACCACATGTCTAAAAATAACAAGGTCACACGTTTTCTCAGCAGAATCTAATTGTTTGTCTTATCATTTGTATTTGAGAAAGATTCCATGTTTGTAAAAGTTTTTTTTTTTTAATAAAAATTTTTTTTTTTAATAAAAATTTTTTTTTTTTTTTTTTTTTTTTTGAGAACTTCTGAAAAACAACTGAAAACTATTAAATTCTTTTTAAAAAGTTTAAACAAAAATTGTTTGAATTTCTTAAGAACATTTGAAAACCCAAACGAACCTGAAGATGAAAAATTATGATTGCAGATAATTGAAGCAGACCAACATCTTGAAACGCAGAACACATAAAAAAAATAATATTCTTCAAATGATATGAAGTTCAAGTTTTCTTAATCCAAGTATCACGTTCTCATATCGCATTAATGTAATTTGAAGATGTTTAGGAATTTGACATGCTTACAAGAGGTAAAATAAAAACAATGTTAAAGACATTTACAAACCTGCTTTAAATTTTCTAAATGCCAAAATACTGTGACCCAATAATTTTAAGTTTAAAAACTATATATATTCGAACATCATAAAGTGAAATTACAAGGGTTGAATTCCCCCCCCCCCCCCAAAAAAAAAACATGGACGACTTTTACAACAAATGCATATCGTAAACGTTTGGTAAAGTGCCAAAAATTTTCCAAAATTTAGCGTCAGATTTTGGTGTGTTCTAGAAATCATATATCAATGGAATTCTAAAAAATTTCTTTGAGAAATGCTATTTGTTAGAAAGATAAAAACAAACAAAAACAAACAAATAGCTGGTTTCATGGGTCAGATTAGAAATGAGGCTTGGTTGAGGAAAATCATTCACTTTAATAACTGGGGGATGCCCTTTTCTCTACCCTGCAACCTCTCTCCCACAGAAGAGACGTTGCGAGCCTATCCTTGTTCTATCGTTATTTCCATGGCAGGTGCTCGTCTGAACTCCAATCTTTGGTCCCCCCTCGCCAATCTTTCACGAAAAACACCCGTCTAGCTGAATCCACTGTGAAAAATTTCCCCCACTCTATATCTGTGCCTAAATCAAGATTGGAACTCTGTTTCGTCTGCCTGCTTCCCACCGGACTACAACTTGGATGTCTTCAAGTCCAACGTTAACAAATTCCTAATGAACCGCCCCCTTAAGTAAACACTTCATCAAATCTCCACACTAACGTAATGTACTTGCAATAACCCTTATCCTTGAGTGGCTTCCGGGCCTTGATAAGTGGTGATCACTGTGTAAAAAAAAAAAAAAAAAAAAAAAAACTGCTTTCTGTTGGCATGTGTTGGACAGCTCTAAGAAATTGATTTACAACCTAACTTATCTCTGGCCATGTCTTTAGTGATCCCCCTTTTTTTTTTTTTGATGTTTTCCTTGTTTTTCTCTTGTGAACTGAACCTCTTACCACAATTATTCTATGTCTACTATTTCAAGAACTCTATTCTCGCAATGTGACCATACCAACAAAGTCTCCCGTTCTGAACATCTATCCCTTTTCTATCTAGATTTATTCTTTCTGCAAATTAGAAACTTTTGGGAAAGCAGAAAATGGAAAACAAATCCTCAGAAAACTGGTAAACAAAAAATTCCAAATGACAAGTCTTTTTTTTTTTTTTTTTTTTTTTTTTTTTTTTTTTTTTGAGTGCCCAAAATCAAACAGAATATCAACACAATTCTTTTTCAATCTGTGGAACACATTGCTACAAGATGGTTTCCCTGCAGACTACAACACGGCTGGTTTCATTGTGTGGTTTCTCCTTGTAAAACATTCACAGCAAGAACACGTCTTCCCAGGACCAATGCAAAAAAAAAGTATTCATTTTTTTTTCCCGGACATCAAAACAGAATTTTCCTGAACAGTTTTTTTCCAAGAACTCTCAATCTATGGAATATGTTATCACAAAAATCGCTTCCTGAAGAGATCCAACCTGATCATCAAATCAACTATCAATGCCGTCCTCATAAGATCTTTTATTGATCCGTCTTCTATCAAGTTGATTTTTATCGTTGTCCATTGGCCTTTCCATTTTTCCGAGTGTCGAACATCAAACGGAATTTTCCTGAACAGTTTCATTCCAAGAACTCTGTTTATGGAATACTTCACTGCAAAGATTCCTTCCTGAAGAGATCCAGCCTGGTCATCTTCAAATCCATTATCAATAAACAGTCGGACTGTCCTCATAAGACCTTCATAGATTCATCTTCTATCAAGTTGATTTTTATTGCTGTCCTTTGGCCTTCTCATCTAAATCGAACCTGATACCTTTCTCTCTCTGGAACACTCTACCTTCTCCTCTGAACTGAACCTGCTACTTCAACTGTTCTACGTATATTAACAAAAACATCATCATTATTTTCAATGTGGATATGCCATCAAAATAATGACTGATGGAATGTGACCATACTATCCCTGGTGATTAAATAAAGATTTCCGTTTGAAGTTTTGTGCAGATTCCAGAGTTTGACAAGACATGATGAGTCGTCGGTGGGCACTTTGACAACGGTTTAGATTCCTTGCAAGGATGAGGATGCGTAGTTTAGAGGCAGGACCATGTTGCAACCACCTAGTTATACGGGCATGTTGAATCAAGCTCTGCTGGGATAAACATTTGGGATACCAATCTCAATTGAGAGGAAGAAAAATCAATCCAAGAAAGACTTTGAATCGCATGAATATGGCCTCAAGCAATTGTACATGGAAACCGATATAAAGGATAAACTTTGGAGAAAATAATTTTGTACATGGAAACCGATATAAAGGATAAACTTTGGAGAAAATAATTTTGTACATGGAAACCGATATAAAGGATAAACTTTGGAGAAAATAATTTTGTACATGGAAACCGATATAAAGGATAAACTTTGGAGAAAATAATTTTGTACATGGAAACCGATATAAAGGATAAACTTTGGAGAAAATAATTTTGTACATGGAAACCGATATAAAGGATAAACTTTGGAGAAAATAATTTTGTACATGGAAACCGATATAAAGGATAAACTTTGGAGAAAATAATTTTGTGCTGCCGTGGTAATTGAGCAATTCAAATCTGATTAGAAAAGATGCGTTAAACGAAGCCGACAAAGAATGCAATTAATGAAACAGAATTTTCACAACTCTTGATGGTTCTGGACTAATATTTTTTATGCATAACAAAAATAACAATGTGAAATTTCAGCAAATTGCTGATAGTTTTGACAGGCAAATGGTTTTCAGTATGATCTTGCAAATTGCATCCGGTCGTGAGGCATTGATTTGGGAAGTGTGAAGTCACGCATTTAGTTACCATCACGTCAAAGTTGACTCCGATCCGAAGTAGTAGTACGGGTCATGATCCCAACTCTTGGTTAAATAGAATTTCTTCCAAGAATGATGCAGAACTGTTTTTTCTTACAAAATACAAAAAACCATTTTATCTTCTAATGGGGGTATGAGACGAATGGATTCGCCAATCATTTTTATAACCAACGGCTGTGCTAAACAACCAATGAAAACGCCGCAAAATTATAAAAATCGTTGAATTTTGGATTCAATCAGTTCGCCATTTGCTACGTCACGGTCCACATTTAATTCTTCGCCGCCATCTTGGTTACTGATCTGAACTATGCTGCCATCTTTGTTCAACACAATGTCTCAAACCTTAACAGTTTCTTTCCCAGAACTCTGTTTATGGAATACGTCACTGCAAAAACTCCTTCCTGAAGAGATCCAGCCTGGTCATCTTCAAATCCATTACCAATAAACAGTCGGACTGTCCTCATAAGACCTTCATAGATTCATCTTCTATCAAGTTGATTTTTATTGTTGTCCTTTGGCCTTCTCATCTAAATCGAACCTGATACCTTTCTCTCTCTGGAATACTCTACCTTCTCCTCTGAACTGAACCTGCTACCTCAACTGTTCTACGTCTATTAAAAAAAAAACTCATCAATATTTTCAACGTGAATATGCCATCAAAATAATGACTGATGGAATGTGACCATACTATCCCTGGTGATTAAATAAAGATTTCCGTTTGAAGTTTTGTGCAGATTCCAGACTTTGACAAGACATGATGAGTCGGTGTGCACTTTGACAACAGTTTAGATTCCTTGTAAGGATGAGGATACCTAGTTTAGAGTCAGGACCATGTTGCAACCACCTACAGTTGTATGGGCATGTTGAATCAAGCTCTGCTGGGATAAACTTATGTATACCAATCTCAATTGAGAGGGGAAAAAATCAATTGAGAAAGACTTTGAATCGTATGCTCAAATATGGGCTCAAGCAATTGTATATCGAAACCAATACGATAAACTTTGAAGAAAATAATTTTGTGCCATCGTGGTATTGAGCAATTCAAATCTGATTTAGAAAAAATGTTTTAAACGAAGCAGACTATTTTTCTTAACTAAATTTTATTTTTAAAAAACAAAAGAACATAAGAACTGATTGAATATTTGAAAATATTAAGAACTTTATAAAAACTTTTTACAAAAAAAAACAACTCGATCAAAAATAACTGTTACAAAAAAATTTGATCCAAAATTTTTACAAAAAAAAAAACAACTCGATCCAAAATAATTGTTACAAAAAAAATTTGATCCAAAATTTTTACAAAAAAAAACCCCCAAAAAACCAACTCGATCAAAAATAATTTTTACAAAAACAAACTTTTTAAAAAAATCTCGATCCAAAATAATTAAAAAATAAAAATTGATCAAAAATAATTAAAAAAAAAAAAAAAAAAAAAAAATGGATCCAAAATTTTTACCAAAAAACAACTTGCTCAAAAATATTTTTTACAAAAAAAATGGATCAAAAATTTTTACCAAAAAACAACTCGATCAAAAATATTTTTTACAAAAAAATAATAAAAATTGATCAAAAATATTTTTTACAAAAAAATAATAAAAATTGATCAAAAATATTTTTTACAAAAAAATAATAAAAATTGATCAAAAATATTTTTTACAAAAAAATAATAAAAATTGATCAAAAATATTTTTTACAAAAAAATAAAACTTGATCAAAAATAAGGTTGAGTTATCACAAAATGAACCAATTTTTTCTTTTTGCACAAATTTTAATTTTTTTTATTCATAATTTGTCAATTTTCTATTTTTTTATTTACAAAATATACACTTACAAAACAAAAGGTACAAAAAAATATTTGTTTTACAAAATAAAATCTATTTGAGGATAATTGCACAAAAAGAAAACTTTTTCCAAAAAGGTTCAATATGTTAATCAAACAAATCACAGCAGTAAGAAACAAATTGAAAATATTTAAAGAAAAATTTTGAAAATTTCTGAAAATCAACTGAATAATGAAACCAATCTGAAGACAAAAAAATTGGCTTTTGACTCTTGTCTTACAGTGACTTCTGGGCTCTGATTTGACTCCCAAGTTAAAAAACACACACAAAAAAAAACTTTTTCATTCTTTCCAATATGTTTATACATTTTTCTTTTTTTTTCAAACCCATTTTCATGAAATGGGTTTCTGCCCTAATTAATTTTTTTTTCACCCATTCCCACCTTGCAAAGAACTTTCATTTCTCGATCATATCAGAGAACATATTCAGACAATTTTTTGTTCAGTTAATCTTCAATCAAATTCTGATTTAAAAAAAAAAAAAAGAAATCATGGAATCAAGTGATTTTATGTGCGACCTTATTTGTCCATTGTCTGATGCAACAATTCTGGCCAGAAAACACGAGTGCTTCAGACCTTGGAAAGCCCAAATTTATCAAAGACTTTTGGAAATTCCTAAAATTCTTAAAAGAATAAAAATCATTTTTTTTTATAAATTTAAAGGAATTTTTAAAAAAATATTTTTTAATAGAAAACAAAAATTCAAGATGGCGTCTCACACCCTCTTTAACACCGTAAGTATGGAAAAAGGTGTTATAAATAAAAAACTATACAAAATACTATTAAAAACTCGCCGAATATATGTCAACCTATGTCATGGTAACATATATTGAGCGAGTTTTTAACAGTATTTTATCCGGTTTTTTATTTATAACATCTTTTCCCACACTTACCGTGTTAAAGAGAGAATCAGACGCATCTTGAATGTTCCAATACATCGGTAAACACTATGTTTTTCGAGCTGAATAAACATGTTACATTGAATAAAAACACGAAAAATATATCCAGTTTGGTAGAAAAGTAACTTAGCTTGCCTTTGATAACATTTATTTGTTATATATTTCTTTTTGGACAACTTTTTCGAATCTATGTGTACAGTAATACAAACCTCAAAAATTTATTAAAAAAAGAAATTTTATTTAAAAAAATCTTATAAAAAAAACATTTACGTAAATAGAAATCATTTATTTTTATAACTTCCCGTTTTTTATTTGAATTATTTTATAAATTTAAAAGTATTCATTTAAAAAATTTTTTAAAATTATTTCAGTTATTTAAAATTTTAATGAAAAATTTTTGTTCTTAATTTTGATAACTGGTTATTTCCAAAGTCTAAAGCACTGATGTTCGAATACTGGAAAGCATTTTTCCATTTTTTTTTTTTTTTTTTTTTTTTTTTTTTAAACATTTTTCCCTTTTTTATTTGTTTTAAAAACATTTTAATTTTATTCATAAAAAAATCTAATTTATAAAACTCACTATGTCTGTCTGTCTGTCTCCATATTTTCAAACTCTATCTCATCCGAAACTAAAAGTTGCAGAGCCGCACTAGGGGCCTCAAATGACTGGATTTTTTTATGGACCATTTTTTTTATGGGTCTTTAGCAGGTTAAAATAGTTTTCAAGGGGTCAAAATTGAAAAAAAAAATCGTTATACATTTTGTACATTCATCTTAGTTTATTGTTAACTAGTTCATATGCATGTCACGTTGGTACAGTGGTAACGTCACCAGCTTTGAATGCTACAGTTTTGCTTTCAGGTTTCGATTCTAGCTGATGCCACCCTAATACAATTTTTTTTTTTTTTATATACATTTGAAATCTTGACTCAATAATATATACGAAATCTGGACAAATTAAAATATCATATTTAAGCGTATTTTATATCCGGGCAAAGCGACCCCCCCCCCTTGCTAGTTATACAAAAATGTCAGTAATGCCCATTAACTCTAACAATACAAAAATGGCTGGATATCAACAAAAACAAAGTCCAATACTGAAAATAATTAGTTGGGGGTGGGTATATTTGTGCTTTTAATATTTAGGTTAGTAATTATTATTATTTAATATAGTATAAGTTAATTAGTACTATTTAATATAGTATAAGCTAATTAGTACTATTTAATATAGTATAAGTTAGTTAGTACTATTTAATATAGTATAAGTTAGTTAGTACTATTTAATATAGTATAAGTTAGTTAGTACTATTTAATATAGTATAAGTTAGTTAGTACTATTTAATATAGTATAAGTTAATTAGTACTATTTAATATAGTATAAGTTAAGTAGTACTATTTAATATAGTATAAGTTAAGTAGTACTATTTAATATAGTATAAGTTAAGTAGTACTATTTAATATAGTATAAGTTAAGTAGTACTATTTAATATAGTATAAGTTAGTTAGTACAATTTAATATAGTATAAGTTAATTAGTACTATTTAATATAGTATAAGTTAATTAGTACTATTTAATATAGTATAAGTTAATTAGTACTATTTAATATAGTATAAGTTAATTAGTACTATTTAATATAGTATAAGTTAGTTAGTACTATTTAATATAGTATAAGTTAGTTAGTACTATTTAATATAGTATAAGTTAGTTAGTACTATTTAATATAGTATAAGTTAGTTAGTACTATTTAATATAGTATAAGTTAATTAGTACTATTTAATATAGTATAAGTTAATCAGTACTATTTAATATAGTATAAGTTAATCAGTACTATTTAATATAGTATAAGTTAATCAGTACTATTTAATATAGTATAAGTTAATCAGTACTATTTAATATAGTATAAGTTAATCAGTACTATTTAATATAGTATAAGTTAATCAGTACTATTTAATATAGTATAAGTTAATCAGTACTATTTAATATAGTATAAGTTAATCAGTACTATTTAATATAGTATAAGTTAGTTAGTACTATTTAATATAGTATAAGTTAGTTAGTACTATTTAATATAGTATAAGTTAGTTAGTACTATTTAATATAGTATAAGTTAGTTAGTACTATTTAATATAGTATAAGTTAGTTAGTACTATTTAATATAGTATAAGTTAGTTAGTACTATTTAATATAGTATAAGTTAATTAGTACTATTTAATATAGTATAAGTTAATTAGTACTATTTAATATAGTATAAGTTAGTCAGTAGTATTTAATATAGTATAAGTTAGTCAGTAGTATTTAATATAGTATAAGTTAGTCAGTAGTATTTAATATAGTATAAGTTAGTCAGTAGTATTTAATATAGTATAAGTTAGTCAGTAGTATTTAATATAGTATAAGTTAGTCAGTAGTATTTAATATAGTATAAGTTAGTCAGTAGTATTTAATATAGTATAAGTTAGTCAGTAGTATTTAATATAGTATAAGTTAGTCAGTAGTATTTAATATAGTATAAGTTAGTCAGTAGTATTTAATATAGTATAAGTTAGTCAGTAGTATTTAATATAGTATAAGTTAGTCAGTAGTATTTAATATAGTATAAGTTAGTCAGTAGTATTTAATATAGTATAAGTTAGTCAGTAGTATTTAATATAGTATAAGTTAGTCAGTAGTATTTAATATAGTATAAGTTAGTCAGTAGTATTTAATATAGTATAAGTTAGTCAGTAGTATTTAATATAGTATAAGTTAGTCAGTAGTATTTAATATAGTATAAGTTAGTCAGTAGTATTTAATATAGTATAAGTTAGTCAGTAGTATTTAATATAGTATAAGTTAGTCAGTAGTATTTAATATAGTATAAGTTAGTCAGTAGTATTTAATATAGTATAAGTTAGTCAGTAGTATTTAATATAGTATAAGTTAGTCAGTAGTATTTAATATAGTATAAGTTAGTCAGTAGTATTTAATATAGTATAAGTTAGTCAGTAGTATTTAATATAGTATAAGTTAGTCAGTAGTATTTAATATAGTATAAGTTAGTCAGTAGTATTTAATATAGTATAAGTTAGTCAGTAGTATTTAATATAGTATAAGTTAGTCAGTAGTATTTAATATAGTATAAGTTAGTCAGTAGTATTTAATATAGTATAAGTTAGTCAGTAGTATTTAATATAGTATAAGTTAGTCAGTACTATTTAATATAGTATAAGTTAGTCAGTACTATTTAATATAGTATAAGTTAGTCAGTACTATTTAATATAGTATAAGTTAGTCAGTACTATTTAATATAGTATAAGTTAGTCAGTACTATTTAATATAGTATAAGTTAGCTAGTACTATTTAATATAGTATAAGTTAGCTAGTACTATTTAATATAGTATAAGTTAGCTAGTACTATTTAATATAGTATAAGTTAATCAGTAGTATTTAATATAGTATAAGTTAATCAGTAGTATTTAATATAGTATAAGTTAATCAGTAGTATTTAATATAGTATAAGTTAATCAGTAGTATTTAATATAGTATAAGTTAATCAGTAGTATTTAATATAGTATAAGTTAATCAGTAGTATTTAATATAGTATAAGTTAATCAGTAGTATTTAATATAGTATAAGTTAGTCAGTAGTATTTAATATAGTATAAGTTAGTAGTATTTAATATAGTATAAGTTAGTAGTATTTAATATAGTATAAGTTAGTCAGTAGTATTTAATATAGTATGAGTTAGTCAGTAGTATTTAATATAGTATGAGTTAGTCAGTAGTATTTAATATAGTATGAGTTAGTCAGTAGTATTTAATATAGTATGAGTTAGTAGTATTTAATATAGTATGAGTTAGTCAGTAGTATTTAATATAGTATAAGTTAGTCAGTAGTATTTAATATAGTATAAGTTAGTCAGTAGTATTTAATATAGTATAAGTTAGTCAGTAGTATTTAATATAGTATAAGTTAGTCAGTAGTATTTAATATAGTATAAGTTAGTCAGTAGTATTTAATATAGTATAAGTTAGTCAGTAGTATTTAATATAGTATAAGTTAGTCAGTAGTATTTAATATAGTATAAGTTAGTCAGTAGTATTTAATATAGTATAAGTTAGTCAGTAGTATTTAATATAGTATAAGTTAGTCAGTAGTATTTAATATAGTATAAGTTAGTCAGTAGTATTTAATATAGTATAAGTTAGTCAGTAGTATTTAATATAGTATAAGTTAGTCAGTAGTATTTAATATAGTATAAGTTAGTCAGTAGTATTTAATATAGTATAAGTTAGTCAGTAGTATTTAATATAGTATAAGTTAGTCAGTAGTATTTAATATAGTATAAGTTAGTCAGTAGTATTTAATATAGTATAAGTTAGTCAGTAGTATTTAATATAGTATAAGTTAGTCAGTAGTATTTAATATAGTATAAGTTAGTCAGTAGTATTTAATATAGTATAAGTTAGTCAGTAGTATTTAATATAGTATAAGTTAGTCAGTAGTATTTAATATAGTATAAGTTAGTCAGTAGTATTTAATATAGTATAAGTTAGTCAGTAGTATTTAATATAGTATAAGTTAGTCAGTAGTATTTAATATAGTATAAGTTAGTCAGTAGTATTTAATATAGTATAAGTTAGTCAGTAGTATTTAATATAGTATAAGTTAGTCAGTAGTATTTAATATAGTATAAGTTAGTCAGTACTATTTAATATAGTATAAGTTAGTCAGTACTATTTAATATAGTATAAGTTAGTCAGTACTATTTAATATAGTATAAGTTAGTCAGTACTATTTAATATAGTATAAGTTAGTCAGTACTATTTAATATAGTATAAGTTAGTCAGTACTATTTAATATAGTATAAGTTAGCCAGTACTATTTAATATAGTATAAGTTAGCCAGTACTATTTAATATAGTATAAGTTAGCTAGTACTATTTAATATAGTATAAGTTAATCAGTACTATTTAATATAGTATAAGTTAATCAGTAGTATTTAATATAGTATAAGTTAATCAGTAGTATTTAATATAGTATAAGTTAATCAGTAGTATTTAATATAGTATAAGTTAATCAGTAGTATTTAATATAGTATAAGTTAATCAGTAGTATTTAATATAGTATAAGTTAGTCAGTAGTATTTAATATAGTATAAGTTAGTAGTATTTAATATAGTATAAGTTAGTAGTATTTAATATAGTATAAGTTAGTCAGTAGTATTTAATATAGTATGAGTTAGTCAGTAGTATTTAATATAGTATGAGTTAGTCAGTAGTATTTAATATAGTATGAGTTAGTCAGTAGTATTTAATATAGTATGAGTTAGTCAGTAGTATTTAATATAGTATGAGTTAGTAGTATTTAATATAGTATAAGTTAGTCAGTAGTATTTAATATAGTATAAGTTAGTCAGTAGTATTTAATATAGTATAAGTTAGTCAGTAGTATTTAATATAGTATAAGTTAGTCAGTAGTATTTAATATAGTATAAGTTAGTCAGTAGTATTTAATATAGTATAAGTTAGCCAGTACTATTTAATATAGTATAAGTTAGCCAGTACTATTTAATATAGTATAAGTTAGCCAGTACTATTTAATATAGTATAAGTTAGCCAGTACTATTTAATATAGTATAAGTTAGCCAGTACTATTTAATATAGTATAAGTTAGCTAGTACTATTTAATATAGTATAAGTTAGCTAGTACTATTTAATATAGTATAAGTTAGCTAGTACTATTTAATATAGTATAAGTTAGCTAGTACTATTTAATATAGTATAAGTTAATTAGTACTATTTAATATAGTATAAGTTAATTAGTACATATTTGTTATACACAAAAAAAAAATATTCTCGTTAGTTGTATTTATATTAATTTTATCGTCATTTACATTGTTAGTGTTCTCGTTATAATTGCTACCATTCCTAAGAAGCGTTTTACTGAAAAATCTCATCTGTCCTGGGCCACACACTGTATTAGTACGAGCAAAAAACTCTGCAGACATGTTTCATTTATTAACCATGTCAATTATACTTGGATATAAGTGTTCTCTTTATTACTTTATTAGCAGGCTGCTTGGCATTGCCCGGTCATAAAATACGCATAAATATTATATTTTAATTCATACAGAAACCAAGACATGTGCATTCGAGTATTATGTTTTCTTTTCTAAACCATTCACTTCTTGTAAATAAAAAAAAGAAGGAAAATACTTGAGCTTAGATCGAAACCAAAACCTAAATACAGTGAGTACAGGTACGATAACCATTAGACCAGCATGACACTATACTTAAGAAGTGTTTTCAAACTACTTATTCTTAACATAAGTAATCTATCATGTGAAACAGTTAGCAAATAAATAAAAAATCCAATGATGCCCAAGTACTAATTTTTCAATTATGACCCCTTAGTAGCCCTTTTTATCCGGATGAAAATGGATTAAAAAGTTTTCCACATGTCTAAATATCCTATATACCAATTTCAAGTCTGTAGATAAAAAATTTGTTGAGTATATAAGTTGAGAAGTGTCTTTACACACACACATTCTCACTTTTATAGATAGATTATTAATGACGGAAGTGTCGTGGAGACAAACTGAAAACATATATATATACAAATATAAGTCAAAATTTATTCAAACGACTTGTAGTAAATAACTCTCTTCCCACCTTTTTTTTTTTTTTTTTTTTTTTTTGCAAAAACCACTAAAAAAAAACAGAAAAAAAAGAAAAACAAGCAAATGATCATTTTTTTTTTTTTTTTTATTTTTGCAAAAACCACTAAAAAAAAAACGGAGAAAAAAAAAGAAAAACAAGCAAATTTTTTTTTTTTTTTTTTGCAAAAACCACAAAAAAAAAAAAAACGGGAAGAAAAAAAAAACAAGCAAATTTTTTTTTTTTTTTTTTTTGCAACCACTAAAAAAAAACGGAGAAAAAAAAAAAGAAAAACAAGCAAATGATCAATTTTTTTTTTTTTCAAAAACCACCAAAAAAAAAAATAAAACGGGAAGACTAAAAAAAACAAGCAAATTTTTTTTTTTTTTTTTTTTTTTTACAAATTTATTTGTACGCTAAATCACAGATATGAGTTGTATTTATTTGCTTTCACACTGAGCAAATCAGGCACAAGGCCGTTTTTTAATGTGGGAAAGAAAAACCAGCTCTCCCAAGTGGGCACTCTGGCAGGGTCCAAAATTAGCAATTGTCTGATATGAAGGGTTTCCCCTACATTGACCAAACTAATTGACTTAAAAAACAATTGTCCAATATGAAGGGTTACCCCCACATTGACCAGAACTGATTACTTCCTTTTCCGCTCCTGGCCCAAAGACCAAGAACAGCCTCTGCGCAAATGGGTGCTTAGTCTCAAAATGAGTTTAATTTTGTATTTGTGTTTTGGCGGCTACGAGAATGTATGTGGCGTCTGTTTGGGAGATTATAATGCACGAGCGGAATCACAACGTTACCCCAACACACCAAACCTATCATCTAACCCCAACACATTAAACCTATCATCTAACCCTAACACATTAAACCTATCATCTAACCCTAACACATTAAACCTATCATCTAACCCTAACACATTAAACCTATCATCTAACCCTAACACATTAAACCTATCATCTAACCCTAACACATTAAACCTATCATCTAACCCTAACACATTAAACCTATCATCTAACCCTAACACATTAAACCTATCATCTAACCCTAACACATTAAACCTATCATCTAACCCTAACACATTAAACCTATCATCTAACCCTAACACATTAAACCTATCATCTAACCCTAACACATTAAACCTATCATCTAACCCTAACACATTAAACCTATCATCTAACCCTAACACATTAAACCTATCATCTAACCCTAACACATTAAACCTATCATCTAACCCTAACACATTAAACCTATCATCTAACCCTAACACATTAAACCTATCATCTAACCCTAACACATTAAACCTATCATCTAACCCTAACACATTAAACCTATCATCTAACCCTAACACATTAAACCTATCATCTAACCCTAACACATTAAACCTATCATCTAACCCTAACACATTAAACCTATCATCTAACCCTAACACATTAAACCTCTCATCTAACCCTAACACATTAAACCTCTCATCTAACCCTAACACATTAAACCTATCATCTAACCCTAACACACCAAACCTATCATCTAACCCTAACACATTAAACCTACCAACAGATATGGATACCTAAATTTGACACCTGCATCCCTATCACCATAAAAATATGCATCCACCAAAATACACCATTGCACTTCAAGAAAACAAAATGTGTAGCAAATTCAAATACAAAATATGCCAAGATATCACCACCGACACATTCACACTTTCAGACACCAAAATCCAGCTAACGCCAACGCTTCCATTTCAGTTGCAATGCTCCAATGTGGTTTACTTTTTATACGGCATCGTGTTGTATGCATACATCATTATGTATGTGATTTATATAAGCAAAGTTTATCTATTTGTGATTGTGACAATAAAATAAGTTTGTCTCACCGTGCAGATACTTATTTAATATAATTATGAGTGAGTTGAGATCAGGATGTTCTGTGGAAGAGATATGAGGAAAGAGATTGACTCTGGGTAGTTTAAAACACCTTTTATTTCCAGAACTCCATCTTATCGGAAACCCCGGCTACTGGAAGTGTCCTCAGCTGTCAACCCACAGTAAATGTCTTTCGTATATATATATATATATATATATATATATATATAACACATCGGATGCAAAAAAAAAAAAAAAAAAAACTACATTAGTGCAAGAAGATTTGTGGTCTACGATTTAAAAATCACAAATAATTATTTGGATAAAAGTCCACATGCTACCAATAAACTAGTAGCACCCGATATATTTACTGGTTGAAGGAAGCGACAAGATGGTCAATGCAAAACGTTATTTGCAATGGTCCAAGCAGACATGGAACTTGTATCCAGCCTTTGTATTTTTGGTGTCTAATGCTGGAATAACAAATGGCTAGATAATGCGTGAACGACCGTGACGTGTGATGTGGCTAACACCATTGCAGCTGGCTCAATCCACTCCGGGTGAATGTCGCTACAAGTAAGTATGGTGCTCGTGCATTATAATCTCCCAAACAGACGCCACATAGATTCTCATAGCCGCAAATGTTAAGACACAACAAAATACAAATACAAAATTAAACTCATTTTGAGACTAAGCACCCATACCTGTGATTCGCCCACCTCCCCCGCATGGAGGCTGGGTCTTTGTGGCCTTCAGGCCAAGATCAAAGTATAGTATCTTTTCCGGCAGATGCTGCAATCAAAGACCATTACCCTTGTGGCAATCTTCTGGTCCATGTAGGGGCAACCCTATACACCAGTAGTCTCTCACTATTCAGTTCCCATTTCCCACCTCTCGGAAGCTGGTCCCCTTTTCCCTTCCCCTCTCACCCCTCCTCCACATTAAAAAACGGCCTTGTGCCTAATTTGCTCAGTGGGGAAACAAATAAATACAACCCATATCCGTGATTTAGCATACAAATAAATTTGAAGAAAAAAAAAAAAATTGATCATTTGCTTCTTTTTCTTTTTTTTTCTTCCTTTTTTTTTCTTTTTTTCTTCCTGTTTTTTTCTTTTTTTTCTTCCTATTTTTTTCTTTTTTTTTTTTTATGTCCATTGATCTGAAAGATAGTCAAGTCTCCCATTTGTTTTTTATTCCTGTTTTTCATACATTCTGTCTCCACAACTTTTATTTTTATGATATATTGTGTACTTTATGCTTATTTGTTCATGTATATTTATAATGTGTGTTATATATAAAGTTACCATGTTTGTCTGTGTGTGAAACGGTTTCTACTAAACTACTCTGTCAATTTTTGGTCTAAAGAATGGAAACTTGATATATAGGGTATTTGGATCTGTGGAACAAATTCAATTTGACTTTTAGTTAGTAAAAGTTCCAAATTTTTAAAATTTGACTGTTTAGCAGCTATTTTTACCAACTAAAAAAAAAACAAATCGAATTTGCTCCCCAGATTCGAATCTGCTTTGTATCAGATTTTAAGTCTGTAAACCAAATGGTAATTTACCAAAGATCATTGTACACAGACATACATGGTCACTTTGGAAAATCTTTTTACTTGCTTTTTTTTTTTTTTTTTGTTATTGTTTTTTTTATTGTTTTTTTTTTTTCTGTTTTCCATATTTGTCTGGAGTGGTCCTAAAAGTTGTTTTCTTACTTCTACAAAAAAAAACCAAAAAAAACTGAACAAGTAATAGCAATGAACATCTTATGAATTGAGTTTATTTACTTTCATTAACTCACACACACAAAAAAAAAAATATCTGCATAAAAAATGAAAGGACAACTGGAAACAAAAAAAAAACAAAAAAAAAACAAAACAAATAATATGGTCATAAAAAAGAACACTTAAAAGATTCAACATTTATTGAGACCCCCCCCCCCGCAAAACCATGAAACTGGATGTTTTTTGCATGCGCATAACTAATTTAAAAATAGACATGATAAAAAACAAAAGTGACCTTGTCTGTCTGTGTGTGTGGAACGGTTTCTACTAAACTACTCTGTTAATTTTTGGTCTACAGAATTAAAACTTGATATATAGGATATTTGGACCTGTGGAAAAGATTCATTTTGGTTTTTATCTGGTAAAAGTAGCTGCTAAGGAGATCAAATACGCGTTAAGTTGACTTATGCCTGCCAAGTTCCAACTTTTTCAATTTTGATCGTTTAGCAACTATTTTTACCGACTAAAAAAAACAAATTGGATTTGTTCCACAGATCCGAATCTGCTATGTATCAAGTTTTAAGCCTGTAAACCAAATATTGATGGTAATTTGTTAGAGATCATCTCTGTACACAGACAGACAGACAGACAGACATGGTCATTTGTATATATAGCAAAATCTTTTATTTGTATTTTGGTTTTTCTGGGTTTTTTTTATTTGTATAGAGTGATCCCAAAATTTGTTATTTTTCTTCCTATCAACCCCCCCCCCCAAAAAAAAATCGCATTGACCATCTTATGATAATTTCATAGGTATCATTCTGCACACAGACAAACACGGTCACTTGTATATAGCCAAATTTTTTTGCTTGTTTTTTTTTTTTTTTTCTACATTTGTCTGGGTTGATCTCAAAAAAAAAATTCACTTAATTTCATCAAGTAGTTTTTTTTTTTTTTTTTTTTTTTTTTTTTTACAGCGAAAAAACAATTTATGATACCGAGCAAAATGTTCGATTTTTAGGAAGAAAAGTTAGTATTAGAGATGGGGAGGGAATGTCAGCGCTTTAACTGGAGTTATCTCCCTTTGGCATTTCTAAAATGCAAACAAAATTTTGTTTTAAATCCAAGATGTCTGCCTTCAACGCGCTCTCATAAAAACGTGTTTTTCCGCTGTAAAAAAAAAAAAAAACGGTACTTGTACAGTTTAATCAAGACATTAAAAAATGAAAATACCGAAAAAAGTTTAAATTGTATGTATCCGTTATGGAACGAAGTTCTCTGGAAAAAAAAATTCACTTAATTTCATCAAGTAGTTTTTTTTGGCACTTGTACAGTTTAGTCAAGACATAAAAAAATGAAAATATCGAAAAAAGGTTATATTGTACGTATCCGTTAGTGAACGAAGTTCTCCGAAAAAAAATTTCATTTAATTTGACTGAGTAGTTTTTTTTTTTTTTTTTTTTTTTTTTTTTTTTTACAGCGGACAAACACGTTCTTATGAGAGTGTTGAAGTCAGCCATTGTGAAATTTGCTGAACACGCCACGGGGAGATAACTCCATGTAAAGCGCCGATACCTCTCCCCCCCCCATCATAAATACTAGCTTTTCTTCCTAAAAATCGAACATTTTGCTCGGTATCATAACAAATTGTTTTTTCGCTGTAAAAAAAAAAAAACTACTTGATGAAATTAAGTGAATTTTTTTTTCGGAGAACTTTGTTCCATAACGCATACGTACAATTAAAATTTTTTTCGATATTTTCATTTTTTAATGTCTTGACTAAACTGTACAAGTACCATATTTTTCGACGGACTCCCTCTTTAAACATCTACCAAAAATCAAGTAATTATCCAATCAACACGAAATTTTCACCGATTATTAAGTGAAGAACAAACTTTATAATGGTGTTTCTTTTTTCGTTTTTGTTTTTTTCATAATCGATACTTATATATATATTTCATTGTCTACAAACCTCTCCTTCTTTATTTGTGGATACCAATATGCTTAAAATAATCAGCCAAAACTGAGCAAAATATATTGTATTGTGGGGAGGGTGAAAATTATAGATAAAAAAAACAACTGTACACATATCAGATTTTAAGGCTGAAAATCTGAATTTTGAATGCATTTTCTTTTTTTCATCTTTTTGTTTTTTGGTTTTTGAAGTGTGAAATTCATTGAATGTGTTAATATTTATTATTATCTTTCAGATTAGAAAAAAAAATTATGTATTTTCATTATTTTTACAAAAAAAAAAACACTGCTTTTAAATGTTTGAAAAATAAATGAATAATTTTCTTTAAGCGAGTGAGGCGTTTATCTTTCTGGAAAAAAAGTTGAGCGTTTCTACACTATTGGAACGAGATTTTGTAGTCGATAAATGGAGTTTTCAGATAAAATAAAAAATGATTTCAACTAATTTTTTTTTTTTTTAAATTCTAATAAGTTATAATGATAGTGTAGTATCGAGGGGTGTTAATGAAGACACTTGAGACAGGTTAGAATTACGATGTAGACATGTTTATTAATAATATGTGAATGACTTTTTTAACAAGGGTGTTCAAGGGGAAGTAACTCGATTTATTGAAAAGTTCTTTATTCTATTACAGGTAGCTTCCAAATTATACAGTCAGAATTATCTGAATATTACTGAATTATTTAAAAAAAACAACAACTTTAATCGTGGTAGCAAGTGGAAAATTGCCGCCATCTTATTTAAATCAAAGCGGAAAATTACCTCCCTTTTGAATACTCCCGTGTCTTACAATCGTTTTCATCAAATTCTGTTTTTTTTTATTTTCTTTAATAAATAATTTTCTACCTTATCTATTTTCTGTAATTTTTTAATCTATATAATTATAAAACTCAAATGACCTTGTAATGAGTGTTGTAACCCAACATCCGGTTTACAACTTCCGGTTGTGCATGCATGCATAAACATAAACCCATAACAGCATAAACAAATAAACACAAATTGCTACTTTTGCAGAATTTGACCTGCGGACTGAAATATTAGCGTTATTATTTAGAAATTGTTATTTAACGTGGGAAGGGTGGGGATGTTTTGCAACTATTCTGTATTACAACTATACTGTCGCAATTTTCTTACAAATAAATCGACTTTGACCCGTTGACAACTATAAAAACATTTTACAATGGCGATTTACTCACGTTCTTCCTTTTTTTTTTTTTTAATTTATTCTCCATTTTTTAATACACCTTTCTTAAAAACGTTCATACATTTTCTTCTACACTACCAACATAAATAAATAACCCCGAAAATGTTTTTTACAAATAAATAATCAACACAATAAAACGTATTGTTTTACTGTGTACGTTTTCAGCATCCCAGTTGTTTTTTTTTTGTTGTTTTTTTTGTGTTTAAATTATCCAAATAAACAATTGTTAATACTTTCTGCTTTTTTTTTTTATTAAATTTTTTTTCACATCGTTCATTTCCGCATTGTCTTAATTAGTTTTATTGACTTTATTATTATTAACATAAATTAAATATTTGATCCAATGGGTCATGGATGTTTGTTTAAAATAAATGAAAAAAGTTAAATTTTATTTTCGTTTTCTATTTAAAAAGCCATTCTTAACATGGGGAGAGTTTTTTTTTTTTTTTTTTTTTTTTAACTATTCTGTACTTTCAACTAGCAATTTAATTTAAAAAAGATATATCAAAATGTGAATTTAACTTGAAGTATTACGGTATCTATTCAGTGCACATTTACCTATAAGTATGGCAAACCACGTATAATTCAATGGCTGTAAGTTTTTTTTTTTTTCAAATATAAACAATTATAAACAGAACGACTCATAGAAATCTATCTATATTCTTTTTCATTTTAATATACTTCCATAGAAATGTTTCTGTTATGTCACAAAAAACTATTTTCTTTACGTCAAAAGTGTCACGCTCATACATTAATTCCATAGCTAATCTAACATACTGACCCAACGGGTCATGGGTAGTCTAGTATAATCTTAAAAATATGAGGAGTACGTAGACACCATTGTTTTCATGTGAAATTCAGTTTTACGATTTCCGAAATTTCGTTCCAATAGTGTAGAAGCGCCAAAAATTGCTCAGGAATAATGGATTTTAATAGATTTTAATTTGTTTAAAAACAAAAAAACACAGACTTAGTTTTTCTGTCACTTTTTGGTCCTACCTAGGCTAACCTGTCTGACCACTCTGTATTTTATAAAAACCTGTTTTGATTTTTTTTTTAAATTTTTATTTTTATTTTTACTTTAATAAAATGTTTTCTTAATATTTTGTGTTGTTCTTATTCAATTCAATTTTATTCAATCAATAATTTTTGTCATTTTTTTCCCCACCCATTCTCTTCTTCACAGATAACAGGTGAGTTACTTCCCTTGAATTAATACACACACAAAGTGGAGACAATTTAAGACAGACGTGCTGTATTAACTACTTAGACTATAAAGTGGACCAGTTAAGATTTGTATAAAAGTAATAACATTCTTGCATCAATCTATTTATAAAGTTTAGATGTCTGTCTGACCACTAGGTATTTTATACAATCCTGTTTCAGTGTTCCTTTTTTTTTGTTTTTTAATTTTTTTTAATAAATAAAAAGTTTCTTAAAATGTTTTGTATTGAATTTTTTATTCAATTAATTTTATTCACATTTTTTTTCACCCACTCTTAATAGCAGGTGAGTTATCTATATATATAAAAGCAAAAATGTATGTATGTTTGTGTGTAAGTTTGGATATCTGCTGAAAACTTTCGACAGATGCGACGAAAATTCACAAACTCGGTATCACATCGAAGCTCCATCCTTTGCTCAAAAAATATCGAAAAATTGGCCAAAAACGTTCACTTTTTCACCCCGAAATCGACAATTTTCGACAGGGGGCGGGGGTCAACAAAAATGGTCCTCTCGTGACAATGACCGATTCTATGCATGTGTCAGATGACGTTGTGACCTGATTTACTTTAAATAGTTGAAAAACTGGATAAATTTTGTGAATGTTGCCGTAGCTCAGTTGGTTAAGGCCTTGGTTCATTATCTAAACGTTTTGGGTTCGAATCATGGTGTGAGATGGTTTATTTTTTTTCGATTTTTTAAATTTTAATATCGGAGCAGGCTTATTTAAGCCATTTTTCACGTGTTCGTTTTCTGTTTTCATCGTTCGTTTGCCTTATGTTAGTATTTTTTGTGTTTTTTTTTCCCCGCTTAGTGTTAACGTTGTTTTCTTTTTTTACTTTGCTTATAACAAACAAACCTATATCGTCGTCGTAACGCTTGACGACTTCCGGCCACGCACCTGTCAATTTGGTTCTTAAATAAATTCAAACATCTTTCACTAACTCATTCTGGCTGGCTGATTTTATTTTCAAACTTCGCCTCAGGGCTTCGGGTTCGATCCCTCCCCCCGGGTTCTTTTTTATTTAACACCACATACACCTCTAAACACCTGGGCATCGCCGGGTACCCCCCGCTAGTCTATAATATAAATCTCAAATGTGTGTGTGTGTTTGTATGTCTGCTAAAAACTTTTGACAGACGCGTCGAAATGTGACGAAACCAGTATCATTTTAGATCTCGAACTTTTGGACGACAAATATTGAAAAATTGGGCAAAAATATTAATTCCTTTTCTATAAAGAGAGTTAGCTTTTTTTTTTTTTCACATATTTTTGCAAGTCATCCATTCTTTTCGATTGACTAGCCTTAATTTTGACGTTTGCAATTTCCTATTTTGCGATGGACGCAACGGCAAAGATATCATGTTTTTTTCCCCGTTCTCTTCCTCCTTTGCGGTACGGGTTAGAGCCTGCCTACTACCACTTTTTTTTTATTTTTTATTTTTATTTTTTTTTTGCTTAACACACACCTCCAAACACCCGGGCAACGCCAGGAACCCAGACTAGTATATGTATAATCTGCTATATATTAAGTTTTAATTCTGTAGGCCAAAAATTGCTGGTAATTTGATAGAGATCATCTTCGTACACAGACAGATACGGTCACTTGTATGTAGCAAAATCTTTTTGCTTGCTTTTTTTTTTTTTCATGTTTGTCTGGAGTGGTCCCAAAATTTGTTTTCTTACTTCTACCCCCGCCAAAAACAAGAAAAGACGAAAGGACAAGCAGTAGAAACGAATATCTTATGAATTCAGTTTATTTACTTTCATTAACACACACACACACACACACACACACACACACACACACACACACACACACACACACACACACACACACACACACAAAAATGTCTGCACGAAATCAAGTAATACAACAATACAAAATATGTCATCGATTCTGTTTATTCAGGTTTTTTTTTTTTCTTGTTTTTTTTTTTACTTGGGAGTCACCACTTATCAAGATCCAAAGGCCACTCGAGGATAAATGTTAATGAATGTAAGGTGATAATCCATCCATTCATAGCCCTTGAGCCCCTGGAGGGGTATAGGCCATCCACAACTTTGTAGATACTTTTGTAGCGACTGAGTTCTTTTTACAGGGTGAAGGTGCTGGCCCCACGCCCAACCTTCCCAGAAGGTACATACAGCGCCTAGCCTTCCCAAATGGTCACCCATCTTGTACTGGCCAGGCTCAACGTTGCTTAACTTCGGTGATTTGGTGAGAACCAGTGTGTCAACGTGATTGTGCCGTACAAAAGGTGATAATGTATTGGGTAAAATTTGGATTATTGATGGAGACAGCTGAACTTGAATTTGTTTACATTGGATTTGAAGACTACCATATTGTAATCAACTGTTCATGGAATCCATGTTTAGATTTAGGCACAGATACAGATAGAAGAGGTACCTTCTGGAGCGATCCAACCATTTTTCCAGAGATCTTAGCAAAAGATTTGATGTATTTCCTTTTTTTTTTTTTTACATGGAGATCACCACTTATCAAGGCCTGGAGGCCACTCAGGGATATAAGCATTATTGTGTGTACAGTAATCAATGGGATAGTATCTTAGTAATCATTAGTATTGGAGATCTGATAAAGTATCTTACTTAAGGGGGAGGTTTATCAGGAATTTGTTTACGTTGGACTTGAAGACATCCAAGTTGGATTCAGGTGGGAAACAGACAAACGGAAGAGAGTTCCACAGTCGTGCACTTCTAAAAAAGAAGCTTTGTTCATGGAATCTACGTTTTGATTTAGGCACGGATAAAGAGTGGGGAAAATTATTGACAGTGGTTTCAGCTAGACGGGTGTTTTCGTGAAAGATTGGCGAGGGGGACTAGAGATGTGAGCTCAGACGAGCACCTGCCATGGAAATAACGGTAAAACAAAGACAGGCTCGCAACGTCTCTTCTGTGGGAGAGAGGTTGCAGGAAAGAAAAAGGGCATCCCCCACTAAGCCACGAAGTCTATTTTGTACTCTGTCAAGACAGGATAGGTTGTTTTTAGTGACTCCTGCCCAGATATGGCAGCAGTACTCCATCCTTGGACGTAGTTCAGATCATGAGTGAAGGTCAGTCCCAAAAGTTTTGTATGACAAACCATTTTTTAATTTTTTTTTTTTTTACTTATGTAGAATAAACCAATGAAAAAAAACATGGAAAATAAAGCTAAACAGTTTTTAAACAATTTTTTATTTTAAACTAGCGGGGGTACCCGGCGTTGCCCGAGTGTTTGTTTCCGGGACGGGGGGGGGGGGGGGTTAAAAAATGTTATGGTAGGTAAGTAGGAAGGATCAAACCCGGAGTCATGAGTAAAAGTAGGAAAATAAAGTGTGAAAAACAAACAAAAACATCTGCAACGTTAACAGTTCGGCCACCAAGAAAAGTCCATTCCAGTTGTTTAGGAAAAAAAAAAAAAAAAGAAAGACTACGGTAGGTCGGCGCGAACGTGAAAATATAATGTGAATCGTCCAGCATGCTAACCACTACGCCACAGAGCACTGCAGCTTAGTTTAGTGATTTTAAATAACTTCACATGAAAGAACTACGAAGCCAAACCGGTGTTCTCTTCTCAACTGTTCCTTGTGAACGATCCACAAACGGTGTTAAGTGGTGGCAGGGGGAGGAGGAATTTATTAGAGAGAAAATATTTTAACACTTCCATTGATCTTAACCGATTTTGGCCGTGACTTCTCAGCAGAAAAAGTATAGAAATCTAAGATTATCGAGGAATTTGAGAAATAATAAGCCTATAACACACCTCAGATATTGTTCTGCCGTTTGTGCATATTATATTTGCATGAAATATCTTGATTTTTAATCCTATTAATGTCGAAATCAGACGGGAAAAAATGAGTTAATTTTATTTATATAGAGATTAAAAAATATTTTATGTAGAAAAAATGTACACGATGCAGAAGTGTCCATAATTGTTTAACTTGTCATGAAATGCACATGGTGCATCAAAAAATTCACTGATGAGTTTTTCCCGGGTGTTGGAAAGCACTTCTTAAACTACCTCTTCCCCCATTGTACCACGTGCTAAAGATCAGAGGAGAGAGAATCAGAGAGAACATTGTCATTTACGGCCTTTGATGTGTTGGCATAGATGGTCGTGTCATCAGCATAGATGTCAACGAATGATTTAAGTATGTGTTTTGGGAGATCATTGATGTAGATCAGGAAGAGAGTTGGGCTCAGGATGGACCCCTGGGGGACTCCAGCATTAATACTGTGGGCCTCTGATTTCTGCCCATCAACCACTACTCTTATGAACCTATCAGAGAGAAATGATTTATGGTTTATGTTTAGGCACAGATAAAGAGTGGGGAAAATTATTGATAGTGGTTCACAGGTAGAGGAGTGTTTTTTTGTGAAAGTTCAGCGTACCAATTTTATAAGCAGCCCTTTTATCCAGATGAAAACGACTTAAAAAGTTTTCCACATGTCTGAATTCCCTATGTACCAAATTTCAAGTTTGTAGATTTTTTTTTCTTTTTTTACATGGGGGTCACCACTTATCAAGGCCCAGAAGCGACTCGGGGATAAGGGTTATTGAGTGTACAGTAATCAATGGGATAGTGTTGCAGTATTCGTTAGTATTGGAGATTTGATAAAGTGTCATTACTTAAGGAGACAGTTCATCAGGAATTTGTTTATGTTGGACTTGAAGACGTCCATGTTGAAGTCAGGAGGGAAACAGCAAAGCGGTAGAGAGTTCCATATGCGTGCACTTTTAAGAAAGAAGCTTTGTTCATGGAATCTACATTTTGATTTAGGCACAGATAAAGAGTGGGGAAAATTATTGACAGTGGTTTCAGCTAGACGGGGGTTTATCGTGAAAGATTGGCAAGAAAGGACCAGAGATTGGAGCTCAGACGAGCACTTGCCATAGAAATAACGATAAAACAAAGATAGGCTCGCAACGTCTCTTCTGTAGGAGAGAGGTTGCAGGGAAGAGAAAAGGACATCCCCCACTAAACCACAAAGTCTATTTTGTACTCTTTCAAGGCAGGATAGGCTGTTTTTAGCAGCTCCTGCCCAAATGTGGCAGCAGTATTCCATCCTTGGACGTACTTGGCTTTTATGCAGATAGAGAATTGCATCAGTAGTGAGATATCTTCTGGAGCGGTAGAAGGATCCTACCATTTTTCCAGCGACCTTGGCAACAGACTTGATGTACGTGTTCCATTTCAGATCAGGAGTAAAGGTCAAACCCAAAAGCTTATCAAAACATGGGACTTCCCTAGAGCTATCCATTTCAATTGATGCCAGATGGAGATCAGAGCGTTGATGATGTAAAGATAGGAGCTTGGTTTTAGATGCATTAAAAGTAACCAGTCACCTCTTCCCCCACTGTACCATACGCTCAATCTCAGAAGAGAGAGAATCAGAGAGAACATTGTCATTTATAGCCTTTGATGTGTTGCCATAGATGGTCGTGTCATCAGCATAGATGTCAACGAATGATCTAAGTATGTGTTTTGGGAGATCATTGACGTAGATCAGGAAGAGAGTTGGGCCCAGAATGGACCCCTGAGCATTAACACTGTGGACCTCTGATTTTTTCCCATCAACTACTACTCTTATAAGCCTATCAGAGAGAAATGATTTAATGATTGAGAAAAGATTTCCAGTTATACCGTAGCTGCAAATCTTGTGAAGTAGGCCTTTATGCCATACTTATCGAAGGCCTTTGATTTGTCAAGAGCAATTGCCCTAGAAAGGAAGCCGTTGTCGAGAGATTCACTAATCCTATGAGATATAACCGTTAGCACATCTGCTGTAGATCTAGTAGAATGGAAACCATATTGCGTGTCACTAAGAAGGTTATTTCTGCTAAAGTCGTTCACTACTTCTCTATTTAATATGGATTTCAGCAACTTACTCATGACACACAGGAGACTTATTGGTCAGTACTGAGAGGGAGATGACTTATCACCTGAATTCTTAATTACAGGGCATACTGATGAGGTTTTCCAGGGTGTTGGAAAGCACTTCTCCTTAAGGCAATGCTTAAACAGTTTTGTAAGTATGGGGGCAAGTTCTGGTTGGAGCTTTTTCAGCACTATAACCGGAATCAAGGTTCTTGATTAGCTTGGCGACCTCACGCACAGATATTTGTATGTTACCTAGCGTATTGTCTGTTATTGGAGGAAATACAGGGAGTTGATGGTCATTGTCGCATAGGGTAGAATTAGCTGCAAAGTTCTTGGCAAATAGTCTGGCCTTGTCTGATGCTGACGAGATGACCTCAAGTCCATTGATGATAGTTGGGATAGAACGCACGCTTCTGTTCAAGATCCTGTATGCTATTTGCCAGAACTGGTGGGAACCAAGCCGCTGCTCAGCTACTCTGGATTTAACAGACTGAGCATATAGCTCTCTTGCATTGTTTTATTACTCTTTTACAGTGGTTGCTGGCAGTCCTGAAAGCAGCTTTAGTCTCAGTACATCTATTACGTTGGTAGCTATGGAAAAAAGTGATTTCTGTACGCGATGGCAGCAGCACATTCAGGGGAGAACCATGGCTGGCTGTTAGGTTTTTGTTGGAATTTTTTAGATGGTATGAATTGGTCTATGCCTATAATTAGCCATTCAGTCAGGTCTGATACTATAGAGGACACATCCTTTTTAAACATGGAATTCAGAGGTAGGTCAGATATGAATGTACGGAAGCTATCCCAGACAGCCATAGAGTATCGATATACAGTACGGTGGAGAGGTACGTCTGAGGACTTATTACATTTCATTTTTATCTTAACTGCTACAACAGAGTGGTCAGAGGATCCCAGAGGAGATAGAACGGAACATGAACACAGCTCAGGGGAAGTTGTGAGGAAAAGGTCTAGAAGGCTTGTATATTGACCGGGTGTATTGGGCACACGGGTGGGTTCGTGAACGTGAACATTAATTATGTAATATCATCTCAATGTGAGAATTGAATCTTTTTCATCAGAAGGCATTATATCGACCCCCTTCAGATAGGTGTAAACTCATATCTTCGAAGATGAATCTGCTTCTAGTTCCTGTTGAAGATGAAAGACTACCACCTTTCGAGATTGTTAACAGCTCTGTTTACAGAGGCAAAACGGGCATTCCTTTTTGCAACCGAAGATCAAATAAAATTTGTATTGAATTTTAAAGGTACCCTTTTGTTGGGTTTTATATTAATTTGCCCTTTTGTCATGAAGCAAAAAGCAAGTGAGATAAAATATCTAGAAAAGAGGAACCGACAAAGTTACGAAATCACAGCGTGAGTTTATTGCAAAAAAAAAAAAAAATTGTTTTTTTTTTGTTTTTACATTACTAATTGTCGATTACTAAGTTGTGTGAGGAGTCTATTCGAGTTAAAATCTATTGAGAAATACACATTTTGCATTTAGAAATACACACATTAGTATCTATACATTAGGTAAAGTTATTCAATATGGTTAAAATAAGGTTGGCTAACTTGTTATTCTTTACGTAATGTTTTTATATTTAAAATGTCTGTTTCTCAATAAGGTACTTGTTTGGTTTAATGAAGACATTAAAAAATGAAAATATTGAAAAAAAATATATATATATTAGACATACTCATGGAATAAAGTTTTCATTAAAAAAATAGCTTAATTTGATCAAGCAGTTTTTTTTTTTTTAAAGTTTTTTTTTTTTACAGAGGAAAATAAATGTTAAGGAGATTGGTCATGTAGGGGCTATCTTGCTTATTTTGCGGATGAGGAGCTGGTGCCAGGGGAGATAACTCCAATCACCACTTCAAATTTGTCAAAATTTGACGAGATTATGTTGAAACTTGGGGGGAAAAAAAAAGTACTTAGATAAATATTTTAGTTTTTTTTTTTTCACTTTTTTATAGATTTTCTCTGGCATTTTTTAACCCCTTTTTTTTCATTTTGTCCTTTGTTAATCACTTTTTCGTTTAAAGGCACTCCCTCCTCGTGCGCGAAATAAGCAAGATGGCAGTAACACGATCGATCTCATTAAAACTTAATTTTCCTCTTAAAACCACAACAAAAACAGAAAAAAACTACTTGATCAAATTAAGTGAATTTTTTGTATGAAAACTTTATTACATAACAAGTACATACATTTTTTTCTCAATATTTTCATTTTTTTTAAGTCTTGATTAAACTAAACAATTGCCCTCAATACAAAATGTGTATTTCTCAATAGATTTTAACTGGAAAAGATTCCTTATATAATAATAATATAAAAAAACAGTAATGCATATGCAATAAATTTCCTTACAATAAACTAGAGTTTTGATTGGTGTGATTTTGATTAAATAACTTTGAATGGCGTGACTTTGTTTTTAAACAGGTTTGTTGAGCACAATTGTTCAGCAGAGCTTTTTTTTTGTTAATAAAAAAACACTTTTATTTTCAAAGTAAAACTGAAAATTCTTTTTCTTAAAACAACATATTTCAAATATTTCATTTTCATTTTTTTAAGTATGTTGTTTTAAGCAAAAACAACAGTATTTACTTAATTGTTGTATTGAAAATAGTAATATATCCAAAAATTACAAAAAATCATTGAATAGAAATTTATTTCTAGTCCAAAGTAATTTTTACTGAAAATTGGGTAAAATTGCATTTTTCTTAGACATTATAAAGTAGACTGTAAGGGGGTATATGCAGGGGACATAACTCTGTTTGTGCATGTTAGTTCCCAGTGTTAACTGGTGGCAGTATGAGGACTTCAAATTTAGAGGGAAAAGTAGTAACTACTTCTTCTAAAGGTGTTGGCGATCGTGATGATGTTTCTTCTAGGATGTAATGTAGGATTTTATTATAATAAATAAATGTATATAAAATAGCGTTCTAAAGTTACATAAGATGGTGGATCATAGTTTAGACGTAATAAATTTGTATGTTATTGCAAACCTACGGTAATTCGGCCAAGAGGGGAATTTCTGCAATCAAAATATATATGGAGATAAATAGTTTTTATAATTTTTTCTCTGCCAAATAATTTACGCCGCTAAACTACACATTTACCTAAAACATATTATTAAACCCTAAGGCTGCAATAAGACCAGAAAAAATTTCATTTTTATTGTTTTTTTCATCATTTTTATTAGACAAAATGTATGACATTAGTGGCTGCTGTATTGCTTTTAAAATTTGGCCTTTCTAAGTGTTAGACACTTTACTTCCTTCACTGAGTAAGCAACTGGAATAGTCTCTGTTGCTCGGAGACTTCTTCTGTTAACCTCTTGTGATTAAGTTATGTCTTGGAAGAGCCCCACCTGTGCTTCTACACAGAAAGCATATGTAACAAAAGAGAGAATTAGAGACACTTTAACACTAAGGTTTGACAGATTGATCTTTTAAATACCAAATTTGGCCTTTTTACGCTCTTTTATGGAATCATGTTTTTGGTCACCATATTTTTTTGGGTGCCCGGAAAACTCGTCCCGGGAAAACCTGTATCCGGAAAACTCGTCTCCGGAAAACTTGTACCCGGAAAAATCCCCCCTTTGTGCTAGGTAGGAAAACTGGTCCCTTATTGAATAAATATCGATTAACACATTTCTCCTAAATTCATTTTTTTGTAATGAAAGACCGTAAAAAAGCCAAATTCGACCTTAAAAAAAAGAAAAAGAAAGGCCAAATTTTAAAAGCAATATGATAGCCTTGAATATCGTACATTTAGTCTAATAAAAAATGATGAAAAAATAAAAATGACATTTTTCCTGGTTTTATTTCAACCTTTGGGTCTAAAAATGTATTTTATATAAAAATAAATAGTTTTCATAATTTTTTTGTCTGTCAAATAATTTACGCAGCTAAACTACACATTTACTTGGATATTTTTACTCCGAAACATTTTTTTGAATTAAAGTAAAATTGGATTTTTTTTCACAAAAAATTTAATAATTTAAATAAAATATTTTTTCGAATTAAAGCAACATTGGATTTTTTTTCACAAACAATTTAATAATTTAAATAAAATATTTTTTTCGAATTAAAGCAACATTGGATTTTTTTTCACAAACAATTTAATAATTTAAATAAAATATTTTTTCGAATTAAAGCAACATTGGATTTTTTTTCACAAACAATTTGATAATTTAAATAAAATATTTTTTCGAATTAAAGCAACATTGGATTTTTTTTCAGAAACAATTTAATAATTTAAATAAAATATTTTTTCGAATTAAAGCAATATTGGATTTTTTTTCACAAACAATTTGATAATTTAAATAAAATATTTTTTCGAATTAAAGCAACATTGGATTTTTTTTCACAAACAATTTGATAATTTAAATAAAATATTTTTTCGAATTAAAGCAACATTGGATTTTTTTTCACAAACAATTTAATAATTTAAATAAAATATTTTTTCGAATTAAAGCAACATTGGATTTTTTTTCACAAACAATTTAATAATTTAAATAAAATATTTTTTCGAATTAAAGCAACATTGGATTTTTTTTCAGAAACAATTTAATAATTTAAATAAAATATTTTTTCGAATTAAAGCAATATTGGATTTTTTTTCACAAACAATTTGATAATGTAAATAAAATATTTTTTCGAATTAAAGCAACATTGGATTTTCTTTCACAAACAATTTGATAATTTAAATAAAATATGTTTTCGAATTAAAGCAATATTGGATTTTTTTTCACAAACAATTTGATAATGTAAATAAAATATTTTTTCGAATTAAAGCAACATTGGATTTTTTTTCACAAACAATTTAATAATTTAAATAAAATATTTTTTCGAATTAAAGCAACATTGGATTTTTTTTCACAAACAATTTGATAATTTAAATAAAATATTTTTTCGAATTAAAGCAACATTGGATTTTTTTTCACAAACAATTTGATAATTTAAATAAAATTTTTTTTCGAATTAAAGCAACATTGGATTTTTTTTCACAAACAATTTAATAATTTAAATAAAATATTTTTTCGAATTAAAGCAACATTGGATTTTTTTTCACAAACAATTTAATAATTTAAATAAAATATTTTTTCGAATTAAGGCAACATTGGATTTTTTTTCACAAACAATTTGATAATTTAAATAAAATATTTTTTCGAATTAAAGCAACATTGGATTTTTTTTCACAAACAATTTGATAATTTAAATAAAATATTTTTTCGAATTAAAGCAACATTGGATTTTTTTTCACAAACAATTTAATAATTTAAATAAAATATTTTTTCGAATTAAAGCAACATTGGATTTTTTTTCACAAACAATTTGATAATTTAAATAAAATATTTTTTCGAATTAAAGCAACATTGGATTTTTTTTCACAAACAATTTAATAATTTAAATAAAATATTTTTTCGAATTAAGGCAACATTGGATTTTTTTTCACAAACAATTTGATAATTTAAATAAAATATTTTTTCGAATTAAAGCAACATTGGATTTTTTTTCAGAAACAATTTAATAATTTAAATAAAATATTTTTTCGAATTAAAGCAATATTGGATTTTTTTTCACAAACAATTTAATAATTTAAATAAAATATTTTTTCGAATTAAAGCAATATTGGATTTTTTTTCACAAACAATTTAATAATTTAAATAAAATATTTTTTCGAATTAAGGCAACATTGGATTTTTTTTCACAAACAATTTGATAATTTAAATAAAATATTTTTTCGAATTAAAGCAACATTGGATTTTTTTTCAGAAACAATTTAATAATTTAAATAAAATATTGTTTCGAATTAAAGCAATATTGGATTTTTTTCACAAACAATTTAATAATTTAAATAAAATATTGTTTCGAATTAAAGCAATATTGGATTTTTTTTCACAAACAATTTAATAATTTAAATAAAATATTTTTTCGAATTAAAGCAACATTGGATTTTTTTTCACAAACAATTTGATAATTTAAATAAAATATTTTTTCGAATTAAAGCAACATTGGATTTTTTTTCACAAACAATTTGATAATTTAAATAAAATATTTTTTCGAATTAAAGCAACATTGGATTTTTTTTCACAAACAATTTAATAATTTAAATAAAATATTTTTTCGAATTAAAGCAACATTGGATTTTTTTTCACAAACAATTTAATAATTTAAATAAAATACTTTTTCGAATTAAGGCAACATTGGATTTTTTTTCACAAACAATTTGATAATTTAAATAAAATATTTTTTCGAATTAAAGCAACATTGGATTTTTTTTCAGAAACAATTTAATAATTTAAATAAAATATTTTTTCGAATTAAAGCAATATTGGATTTTTTTTCACAAACAATTTAATAATTTAAATAAAATATTTTTTCGAATTAAAGCAATATTGGATTTTTTTTCACAAACAATTTAATAATTTAAATAAAATATTTTTTCGAATTAAAGCAACATTGGATTTTTTTTCACAAACAATTTGATAATTTAAATAAAATATTTTTTCGAATTAAAGCAACATTGGATTTTTTTTCACAAACAATTTGATAATTTAAATAAAATATTTTTTCGAATTAAAGCAACATTGGATTTTTTTTCACAAACAATTTAATAATTTAAATAAAATATTTTTTCGAATTAAAGCAACATTGGATTTTTTTTCACAAACAATTTAATAATTTAAATAAAATATTTTTTCGAATTAAAGCAACATTGGATTTTTTTTCACAAACAATTTGATAATTTAAATAAAATATTTTTTCGAATTAAAGCAACATTGGATTTTTTTCACAAACAATTTGATAATTTAAATAAAATATTTTTTCGAATTAAAGCAACATTGGATTTTTTTTCACAAACAATTTGATAATTTAAATAAAATATTTTTTCGAATTAAAGCAACATTGGATTTTTTTTCACAAACAATTTGATAATTTAAATAAAATATTTTTTCGAATTAAAGCAACATTGGATTTTTTTCACAAACAATTTGATAATTTAAATAAAATATTTTTTCGAATTAAAGCAACATTGGATTTTTTTTCACAAACAATTTGATAATTTGAATAAAATATTTTTTCGAATTAAAGCAACATTGGATTTTTTTTCACAAACAATTTAATAATTTAAATAAAATATTTTTTCGAATTAAAGCAACATTGGATTTTTTTTCACAAACAATTTAATAATTTAAATAAAATATTTTTTCGAATTAAAGCAACATTGGATTTTTTTTCACAAACAATTTGATAATTTAAATAAAATATTTTTTCGAATTAAAGCAACATTGGATTTTTTTTCACAAACAATTTAATAATTTAAATAAAATATGTTTTCGAATTAAAGCAACATTGGATTTTTTTTCACAAACAATTTGATAATTTAAATAAAATATTTTTTCGAATTAAAGCAACATTGGATTTTTTTTTCACAAACAATTTGATAATTTAAATAAAATATTTTTTCGAATTAAAGCAACATTGGATTTTTTTTTCCCCAAAAACATTTTCGGAATTAAAGTCAAATTGTCATTGTAACAAAATATAGTTTTGATTTTGGCAATTCCATTGAACAGGATTTTATTATGTTTTGATTCAATAGAAATTACCTTTTCTAACCCATATTATGTTTAAGGCATTAAAAATGTTTTTTATCTTAAACTTTATAGTACATGAAAAGTCGTTTCGTGTAAAAAGTTGTGTTGAGACAATCAGAATCAGGAATCGGAAAAATCAAAACTTTTTGGTGTATCGGAATTGGGAAAATTTTAGTCTCATATTCGATTCCAACTCGATTCTTTTATTTTTCCCTGGAAATTAGAAAGAAGAAAACACAGATTTATTTATTTATCAGAAGACTAGCATGGGTGCCCGGTTTTTCCTGGGTGTTTGGAGGTGTGTATTGAGCAAAAAAAAAAAAAAAAAAGTGGTAAGGCAGGCAGGCAGGTAACCCCCAAAAAACGTGAAATCTTTGTCGTTGCATCCATCACCAAAGCGAAAGTGGCAAAGGTTTAAATTAAGGCAATCAATCGAAAAGAGGGCATGACTTTTGAAAATATTGGCGAAAAAAGCAACACCTCCTTGTAGAAAAGTGCCTTGTTAATGGGTGAAAGAATCATTGTTTTTAGCCAATTTTTCGATATTTGTCGTCCGAAGGGTCGAGCTTTAAAATGATACTAATCACCTCTATCGAAAGTTTTAGGCAAAAATACATGCATACATTTAAACAGACAGGCGAAATTTATATTATAGACTAGCGGCTGCGCCGCATCGGTATGCACAACGCCAAGTCAAACACAAAGTACACTCAACACTGTCTTACCATCAACGCTTACCCTGTGACTCAGAGTATGGGAAATTCCCATATGCACAGAACAAAATCACTGAAAAAAACAAAAATACCCTAAAGGTAGGATAATGAGTAAACGTTGGATAAAATGATGGTTAAAATTATTACGAACTTGCCAGGATTCGAACCTGGAATCGTCTGATCCATAGTCAGACGCGTTATCCATTGCGCCACAAATCCTGTCTGTATGCCGAGAGATGTTACCACGATCGTATACAGACAGTGCTAAATTCCGTTGACATGGGCAGGTAACTTTTTTGACAAAAACCCTTATTTTGGGTTTTTTGTGTGACCGGTGTTGTTCGTTACAAGCCATATATAGATAAGGACAATCTAGGGACACACCTTTCAGGGGAAAAGGAATTTTTCAATTCGGTGCATCAGTTCGAAAGTTTTATTGGTATATAGGCACACACACATAAATAAATAAACATTTAGAATTTTATTAATAATATAGACTAGCATGGGTGCTCGGCATTGCCCAGATTTTTGGAGGTGTGTGTTGAGCAAAAAAGAAAAAAAAGCCCATACCGTGAAGGAGGAAAAGAACAGGAAAAAATATAACGTCTTTGCTGTTACGACCACCGCCAAACCGGAAGTGACATAGGTTTAAATTAAGGCTAGACAATCGAAAAGAGGGGATGACTTTCGAAAGTATTGGCGAAAAAAGCGACCCCTCCCTGTAGGAAAGTGTCCAGTTGAGGGTGAAGAAATTAATGTTTTTAGCCAATTTTTCGGTATTTGTCATCCTAAGGATCAAGCTTCCAAACGATACTGTCTTGTGAAAATCCGTCGCCTCTGTCGAAAATTTTAGGCAAGCATACAAACATACATACATATATTTATATATTGGTAACTCAAATTTTCGACCCAAACTGATTAAAAAGCTTGCCCTATCTCTGAATACCCTTTATGTAAAATTTCAAATGTTTAGATCAGAAATTGTCTGAGTAATTTAGTAGAGACTGCAGAGGTCAAATTTTTAAAAACTTATGACTCTTTAACATTTATTGTTTTGGGCTCAACTCAAGTTATTAAATTAGATCCATCTCCAAGGAACCTATATCTAAAATTTCAAGTGTTTATACCCAAAATTGGTGGAGGAGTTTGGTAGAGTTCTCAAAGGTCAAATCGTTGAACTTAACAGCCAAATGTCTGGCCAAAAACAGATTACAAAGATTTTCCCAAATCTCAATACCCTGTATATCAAATTTCGAGTCTGTAGACTGAAAATTGACAGAGTTATTGCATAGGGAAATGTACACAGATAGACAGACAGACACTTTCACTTTTATAGATATAGAGATTATTTATTTACAACATGAAACTAAGGAAAACAAAGCCAGGATTTCTGGGTTTCAATTTGATTATTTTATTGGTAATTTATAACAAAGCAAACAATAGTTTATTGCTTTAGGAAGCCTTATAGAATGTTCAAACCTATTTTATCACTTAGGTGGATAAAAGTCAATAAAAATACCCTTCAGAGTCCTCAGTTAAATGAGTTAAGTCGCTCTTGACCAATTTTATATTTCTTGTCTCATGTTGTTTGGAATCATCCCATGCTTTATTACATGTTTATTACATGTTTATTACAGCAAGTGAAAAACACAAATCAAAATCCAATGAGTTCATGGATAAAATACATAAAGACTGAAAAGTTTAGAAAATCATCAAGTTAAAAAAAAAAAAAAAAAAAAAAAAAAGAAATTATATCTAAAATCACCCCCAATGAGATTCTACTTTTTAGGCGATTATGTGTGTTCACACTGAAACATGGATGGAATACTGTTGCCATATCTGGGCAGGAGCTGCTAAAAACAGCCTATCCTGCCTTGACAGAGTACAAAATAGACTTCGTGGCTTAGTGGGGGATGCCCTTTTCTCTACCCTGCAACCTCTCTCCCACAGAAGAGACGTTGCGAGCCTATCCTTGTTTTATCGTTATTTCCATGGCAGGTGCTCGTCTGAACTCCAATCTCTGGTCCCCCCCCTCGCCAATCTTTCACGAAAAACACCCGTCTAGCTGAATCCACTGTGAAAAAATTTCCCCCACTCTATATCTGTGCCTAAATCAAAACGCGGATTCCATGAACAAGGCTTCTTTCTTAGAACTGCACGCCTGTGGAACTCTGTTCCATCTGCCTGCTTCCCACCGGACTACAACCTGGATGTCTTCAAGTCCAACGTTAACAAATTCCTAATGAACCGCCCCCTTAAGTAAACACTTCATCAAATCTCCACACTAACGTAATGTACTTGCAATAACCCTTATCCCTGAGTGGCTTCCGGGCCTTGATAAGTGATGATCACTGTGTAAAAAAACAAAAAACAAAAAAAAAAACAGAAAACAAATAATTATTGTAGAATTTAAGAGTGAGTTAAGTTGCACATTATAAATTTGGCATAAAATGATCCCCTCTTTCCATAGCGTTCTACTTTTTAGGGCAGTTAACCAATTTTTTAAAAATTAATCATTAGTCTGACCGACTATGTCATAAAACAACTTGTACTTGCTTTATTTTTTGCATTACCACCCAGACTTAGGGTTAGTACTACAAATAAAAAAGCGTGTTTTGTATGACTATTCACAATGGCATATTTTATATTAGATTTTGACCCAAACAAACAAATTTGACTACATTCTTAAAATCCTGTCTGAAAGGGGGATCATTTTCCGTTAACTTTGCGCGAGCCTTTTCTAGTCTCACACAAAAACATGCGTTCGCATCTCAAGCTATGTTACTTGTCATATACATACGCGCACACAAACATACGTGCGCACGTCCACACACGTACATATATTCACGTTCGCGTACATGCACTCACATTCACGTGTATACACACACACGCTAACGTACACACATGTACTCACATACACGCACGCATGGACAACGTCACTTCCCCTTTCAAAGGAAATCCACACATGCGCAAAAGACCACCGGAAACAAGTATAAAAGCAAGAGAAAAGCTGTTTCCAGCCCTTTTTAACTTGCTTTCCGAGGTGAGTGGTCGGCGCAGCAGCCGCCGCCGTTTCAGCAGGCGTGCGCATGCGTGTGCTTCATGCCACTTGCTACTATGTGGGACAAAAAACCAACAGACAGTATGTACACTTTATACGCTTTCTCTCTCCATAAACTGGATTGACATTCTCACTCTTTCTCTCTCTATCTACTATTTATGCCAGAGAACACCACCGCGTAGCTGCCGGCTAACATGGCGCACAGTTTAACTGATGTCAACCCTCTATCCTTTTCTTTGTCTACACGCTGGACTATCTATCCCATTTTCCACTACATCACTCACTTCTCTTCCTACGCAGCAACGCAATAGCGGCTAATGTGCCCCACTCGTCCACATAAGTAGCAGATGACCCCCGGTCTCGGCTCTTTGCAGTCCTTGAGCAGGTGAGGACCCTGGCACCGGAAGCACTTGATGGCGGGCCTCCCCTCCTGTCGCTTTGCTGCCTGTCTCTTGTCATTCAAGTGGGGCCTTATTTCCACTCACAGCTGCAGCCACGATTGTGCCCTTGACTTTCTTGACTAGGACTCTGGCGTGGACCAAGAGATCGTCCACTTCCATCGTATTGATCTCAGTGATTCTTTGCATGTTCGCGGAGATTTCTTCTCGGAAGCCATTCACTAGGTATAGCTTTACCGTCATCTCCAGACTCCTCCCCACATAACCAGCCAATCCTGCCAGTCTTCTGATCTCTGTAGCAAAGACGTCAACAGACTCGCCTGTCCACCTCAAACTTGCAAGCTGCCGAGTGCTTCAAATAGACTCTCAGCGAAAGCCAATTTCAGTCTTTGCTCAACTGAGGCAAGGTCTCCCTTATCTTCATCGCGCATCTGCTAGTAAATAGTGAGGGCTTCCCCCTCTAAGTAGGTAGCAGGGTGACCACGTCTTTGATTTTTTGCAACCTTGCCACCATCTTTAATTTTTCCAGCCATTTAATTAGATCACCATCCCCAGTGAAGGATCTCAACATCTGAGTTGAGAGTCTCCAGTCAGCCATGTTAACCTGCTTGACTTGCCGAAATAGCTTCTAGGGTTACAATCAGGATTCAGTTCTGGGGTTCGGGAAGGAGTGAGTCACTCGCTTGACAACAACACGTTTCTGCCTTCTTCTTTTCCAATCGACCACACCTGGCCTCTCGCCACCAATGTCACACCGCACAATCCGAACGTCAGCAATACGAAATTCTTTTCAAGAGATGTTCACGACTCTTTTCTCTCTGCTGCCCCAGGGAATTTTTCCCTGATTTTATATCCTCCTATCTAGAAAAAAAAGGAAGAGACAGTAAAAAAAAATAGCTTCTTCCATCATGCTCTGCCTTCCCAAGATGCCCTTCACGTATACAAATGTGCTGGCCATTCTTTCCTTCTTCTTTCCCAAAGAGCGATGCAGATACGCCCGGTACGTTTTTTTTTCTTCTTCTTTTCTAACCATATACCCCACAATATGTAAGGTCGCCATACTCTACTTCGATTTGTTTAAGAGATTCTTGAAACTGGCAGTGATTTAGTCCTCTTGATCCATAACCTGTTTAGTGTTGAGACATTATGTCGAACAAAGATGGCGATGAAGAATCAGTGCAGTTCCGATCCTGAGTGTTAAGTAATTCCTAGTAACAAAGATGGTGGCAAAGAATCAAATGCAGGTCCGTGACGGAGATGACGGCGGACTGATTGAATCCAAAGTTTGATAATTTTTATAGTAACTCTGGAAGTTTCTCATTGGTTGGTTATTATAATTTGTGGTCATAAAAACAATCGTCGAAATCATTGGTGTCATACCACCATTCGGAGTCAAAAGCATTTTAACATTTGCACAATATCAAATGTTGGTGTTACACCCTTCACAACCACTGCAAGTTGACAAGCACCCTTCATATCTGTGGTTTCATTGATAACAATGGAATAATACTCCAGAATGTTTGAAATAACCTCCAAGTCACTTCTGACATTTGTTGCCAGTTCTTCAATACGTATCGTTAGTTATTCTTGCCAACAAGCTGATAGCAGAAAATAATTCCCTTTTTTCTGGACAAACAACATCTGCTACCTTTAATAATAATTCTTTGAAGCAAGTAGTTTTGACATCTCATAGCTAGTGCGAGTGTTTCGGTCACTTTTTTCAACTTTTCTAGTAAAAAGGATGCTTGCTTTATTAAATTTTTATTAATTTATTTTAATTAATCATTTTATTAAATTATTTTATTAAATTATTTTCATTAATTATTCTATTAAATTATTTTAATTATTTTATTAAATTATTTTATTAATTTATTTTAATTAATTATTTTATAAAATTATTTTAATTAATTATTCTATTCAATTAATTTATTAAATTATTTTAATTAATTATTCTATTAAATTATTTTATTAAATTATTTTAATTAATTATTTTAATTAATTATTTTATTTAATTATTTTATTAAATTATTTTAATTAATTATTCTATTAAATTATTTTATTAAATTATTTTAATTAATTATTTTATTTAATTATTTTATTAAATTATTTTAATTATTCTATTAAATTATTTTATTAAATTATTTTATTTAATTATTTTAATTAATTATTTTATTTAATTATTTTATTAAATTATTTTAATTAATTATTCTATTAAATTATTTTAATTAATTATTCTATTAAATTATTTTATTAAATTATTTTAATTAATTATTTTATTTAATTATTTTATTAAATTATTTTAATTAATTATTCTATTAAATTATTTTATTTAATTATTTTAATTAATTATTTTATTTAATTATTTTATTAAATTATTTTAATTAATTATTCTATTAAATTATTTTATTAAATTATTTTAATTAATTATTCTATTAAATTATTTAATTAAATTATTCTATTAAATTATTTCTCAACCATGTAACTTCTTGTTCTTGTGCTTTTCCAGTAAACTGTTGTAATGGTTGCGACGAGTTTCATAATGCCGTTTAATATTTGAAACTTTCTTCACGGCAATGGTTTCTTGACAAAGTAAGCCAATACATTTTGCAAAATGCTCGATGACAAAATATTTATTTGTCCAGACATTGTTAAAAGTTTGCCACTACAACTCCATTTTTATTCTCTTAGCTTGCATGGGTTTGTTTTTGTTCAGACAAAAAGATTTCTGGAAGCGAAAAAAAAACAAAAGGTTAAAAGAAGGATTTAAAAAAAAAATTTGCTGCGATATATTCTGTCACTTTGGTTTGGTTTTCATATATTTAGATTGCGTCTGCGATTAGATAGCGGGCCGGACAAAATTCACTCGCGGACCAGCGGTTGCGGATGTGTCATTATCTTATTTAAGATGTCAATGGATTAGAAAGACAGAACAATCGATTGGCTTTTACATAATGGCGTCTTTATTATCATTGAAAACAAAGCAAAGCATACACTGGCAAGGGACGCAACTCAAGATGGTGAAAACTCTTGTTAGTCCCTCATGCAACAGCGGACTCCTGCCCTAAGAAAGCAGCGATGTAATCTTCTGTAGATTTTTGACTAATTTGCTCTGTTTTCTCCCAACATGTGACAGTGATACAATTTAATTTTAATTTTTTTTTTTTTTTACAAGGGAATCACCACTTATGAAGGCCCGAAAGCTATTCAAGGATAAGGGTTAATGAATATAAGGTGGTGGTCAGTGGCGTACCTATGTAAAATGGCGCCCATGGCAAAGTTTGAATGTGCGCCCGTTCTTAATAATTTATACCTTAGATATACCTAACCTACATAATATTATAATACAGGCACAATTTTAACGAAAGATAAACCATGAAATGAATGTTTTAATAAAGTAATTAAATGGTTATTCTTGCTTTAAGCGCCCATGTCAGAGTGGCGCCCATGGCACGGGCCATGCCTGCCATACCCTAGATACGCCACTGGTGGTGGTGTAGAAAACAGTAAAAAACACGTCTGGGTCATTTTTTTGTAAAAAAATGTGGCCTGTGGGTCGGGGGTTGGCGACCCCTGCTCTAAGAAATCAGCAATGTGCCGCCATGGCGTTCGAAAACTTTTGAGATCCCTGAGCTAGGGTGTTTTGAAAATGTCTTTTTCTTTTAGCTATCATTTCGTTTCCATCTTGCTAACTTATCTGTTCACCCGCTTTTGTAGCTGACCTCTGTAATTTGATCTATTTGTTTACGAAGTTACTGTATCATTCCAGTCACGTGAGCTTATCACTGATGTTAAACAACCTTTTGTTCAAAATGATAGCACAATATTACTCCTCCCAATAAAAAATTTCTGGTCGAAAACGGATTACAAAGATTTTCCCAAATATCAGTACACTGTATATCAAATTTCAAGTCTGTAGACTTAAAATTGACAGACTTATAGCGTAGGAAAATGTACACACAGAGACACGTTTACTTTTATATATATACTAGCATGGATGCCCGACGTTGCCTGGGTGTTTGGAGGTGTATGCTAAACAAAAACAAAAAACGGTCAATTTTTTTAACTTTACCCCTATTATGACCCCTTAACATTTATTGTTTGGGGCTTAAATCAAGTTATTAAGTTAGATCCATGTCCAAGGAACCTATATCTAAAATTTCAAGTGTTTAGACCCCAAATTGGCGGAGGAGTTTTGTAGAGTTCTCAAAGGTCAAATCGTTGAACTTTGAACCCTTAACAGCCAAATTTCTGTCCGAAAACTGATCACATCGATTTTCCCAAATCTCAGTACCCTGTATATCAAATTTCGAATCTGTAGACTTAAAATTTGACAGACTTATCATGTAGGGAAATGTACACACACACACACACACAGGCACGTTCACTTTTATAGATATACTAGCATTTCAGCCCAGCGTTGCCCGGGTGTTTGGAGGTGTATGCCGAGCCAAAAAACAAAAAAACAAAAAAAAAACACAAAAAACAAAAACGGTCAATTTTTTAAACTTTGACCCCTATTATGAACCCTAACACATTTATTGTTTTGGGCTCAAACCAAGATATTAAGTTAGATCCATGTCCAAGGAACCTATATCTAAAATTTCAAGAGTTTAGACCCAAAATTGTCGGAGGAGTTTGGTAGAGTTCTCAAAGGTTAAATTGTTGAACTTTGACCCCTTAATAGAAAAATTTCTGTCCGAAAACGGATTACAAAAATTTCCCCAAATCTCAGTACCCTGTATATCAAATTTCGAGTCTGTAGACTGAAAATTCACAGAGTTATTGTGTAGGAAAATGTACACAGACAGACAGATAGACAGACAGACACGTTCACTTTAATAGATATACTAGCTTGTGTGCCCGGCGTTGCCCGGGTGTTTTGAGGTGTATGCTGAGCAAAAAAAAAAAAAAAACTGTCAATTTTTTAAACTTTTACCCCTATTATGACCCCTTAAAACTTATTGTTTAGGGCTCAAATAAAGTTATTAAGTTAGATCCATGTCCAAGGAATCTATATCTAAAATTCCACGTATTTAGACCGAAAATTGTAGGAGGAGTTTGGTAGAGTTCTCAAAGGTCAAATCGTTGAACTTTGACCCCTTAATCGCCAAATTTCTGTCTGAAAACCGATCACATCGATTTTCCCAAATCTCAGTACCCTGTATATCAAACTTCGAATCTTTAGACTTAAAATTGACAGAGTTATTGCATAGGAAAATGTACATAGACACAGACAGACAGACAGACAGACAGACAGACACACACACACTTTCACTTTTATATATATATATATATAGAGTAATTTATAAAATATATATGGCGATTAAGCTACACTGAATATTCCGCGTTTCATCCACTCTAGGACTCTTCAGGATTATGCGCGAATTCAGTGTAGCTTAATCGCCATATATATTTTATAAATTACTAACTAGCTCTACCTACGTATTGAGCACTTTTGAAGTAAATACTTAATATACGGAAGTATAGATTTATGCGTAAACTTTAATTTTATGTGAGTAAATTAAGTAGTTATATATATATATATAGATAGATATATAGATAGATTACTAGTGTTAATTTGAAACTCTTCGACAGAACCAGATCAAAACCCTAGTCTAATGATCTGGACTTAGGATATATGTTTTTATTGGTATCGTTTGTGTAATTTGTAAATTTATTTTTTTATTTACCGACTGTTATCCTCATCTTCATAGTTGTTGTTTCTCCGCGTTTCGGCCAACTCATCCTCTGGCCTTCTTCAGTTGACTAACAGTTCTCAAATAAATAAATACACAAATTACTCAAAGAATTCCAATAATAATAAAAAAGCAAACTCTTTTAATACGTTGTTTATTTATTTTTTTTGCTGGCCCAAACACAATAACAGAAACAAAGTATCCAGAGTTTGGGTCTAGAATCAAAGACCATCCACTCAAATACCACTCCCACTTAGAGAGTGAAGTGCTTATTTTCGATTATTCAGCAGTGGATAGAGAAAATTTTCAAAACCTAGAAAATCCGTGTGCGTCATGTGGAATCAAGCTGTCAGGGGAGCGAAGAAAGAATCAAGATGGCAGCGTCCACAACTTTTATAACCAAGCGGTCTTGCAAAATGACGGAAAATCTTGTTGCTCGTATGTAAAATCTCGTTGTTTGACTGCGGAGCTGCAGGGAGAACGCAGACAGATGGTTACAAGAATCCGTGGAGACTATATATTATTTTATTCTTGGAATTCTTTGAGATGAGTGACTGGCATATTTATTTATTTATTTATTTACGGACAACAATCTCTTGTATCCCTTCGATGTAGATACCCCCAATAATCTCGATACGCAGCAAAATCCCACCCCTACACAATAGAAATCCCTAGATGTAAGAAAACTTTTTACTCTAATAGTTTCTTCCACACGACTGCTAGACTTTAGAATTCCCTTCCAGGTTCCCGCTTCCCTGACTGTATATCTGCAGTTCAAGTGTAATGTACATAGACATCTTGCTGCTCAACTCCCTACATAGTACCCCCCTGTAAATTATGTCCCAGATAGTAGCCCCTACATCAAAGTAGCACTGTTCCTTGTTTGGAATGAAAATACAATAAAAACTGATATGAAAAAAAGGGAGAAACAAATCTTGCGAACATGTTTACCAGAAAGAACAGTTGGAAATAAGTCACACACCAACCACTATGACTGCAACTTATGTACGATAGAAAAAAAAAATTGTACTCATAGCATTCCATTATTCCAGTAATTATAAAAGCAATCTGAATTATGAAAGAGAATTTCAACAATTTTTTCATTAATAATATACCCTGTGAAACAAGCGGAGGAGATTATTTTATTCCTGGAATCCTTTGAGATGAATAATTTATTTATTTATTTAATTTGTTTTTTACTTATTTATTTGTTTGTTTATTTTTTATTTGATTGCTTATTTATTTGTTTGTTTATTTATTTGTTTATTTGTTTATTTATTTGTTTATTTATTTGTTTATTTGTTTATTTATTTGTTTATTTATTTGTTTATTTATTTATTTGTTTATTTATTTATTTGTTTATTTATTTATTTGCTTAATTGTGTGTTTATTTATTTATTTGTTCGTTTATTTGTTTATTTATTTGTTTATTTATTTGTTTATTTATTTGTTTATTTGTTTGTTTATTTGTTTATTTATTTGTTTGTTTATTTGTTTGTTTATTTATTTGTTTATTTGTTTGTTTATTTGTTTGTTTATTTATTTATTTGTTTATTTGTTTATTTATTTATTTGTTTATTTGTTTGTTTATTTGTTTATTTATTTATTTATTTGTTTATTTATTTATTTGTTTATTTATTTGTTTGTTTGTTTATTTATTTGTTTATTTATTTGTTCGTTTATTCATTTATTTATTCATTTATTTGTTTGTTTATTTGTTTAATTGTTTGTTTGTTTATTTATTTGTTTATTTGTTTGTTTATTTATTTATTTGTTTATTTATTTGTTTATTTATTTATTTGTTTATTTGTTTGTTTGTTTATTTATTTGTTTATATATATATTTATTTCTTTGTTTATTTGTCTGTTTATTTGTTGATTTATTTGTTTGTTTATTTATTTGTTTATTTTGTTTATTTGTTTATTTACTTGTTTATTTTGTTTATTTATTTGTTTATTTATTTATTTGTTTATTTATTTGTTTATTTGTTGTTAATTAATTTGTTTATTTGTTTGTTCATATGTTTATTTATTTATTTGTTTATTTATTTGTTTGTTTATTTATTTGTTTATTTATTTGTTTGTTCATATTTGTTTGTTTATTTATTTGTTTATCTATTTGTTTACTTATTTGTTTATTTATTTGTTTATTTCTTTGTTTATTTATTTATTTCTTTCTTTGTTTATTTATTTGTTTGTTTATTTGTTTGTTTATTTATGTGTTTATTTATGTGTTTATTTATTTGTTTGTTTATTTGTTTATTTATTTGTTTGTTTATTTATTTGTTTATTTGTTTGTTTGTTTATTTATTTGTTTATTTATTTGTTTATTTATTTATTTGTTTATTTGTTTGTTTATTTATTTGTTTGTTTATTTATTTGTTTGTTTATTTATTTGTTTGCTTATTTATTTGTTTGTTTATTTGTTTGTTTATTTGTTTATTTATTTGTTTGTTTATTTGTTTGTTTATTTATTTGTTTATTTATTTGTTTATTTATTTGTTTGTTTGTTCATTTATTTATTTGTTTATTTATTCATTTGTTTATTTATTTATCCATTTATTTGTTTATTTATCCATTTATTTGTTTATTTATTTGTTTATTTACTTGTTTATTTATTTATTTGTTTATTTATTTATTTTTTGATTAGGTTATTTATTTATTTGTTTATTTATTTATTTGTTTATTTGTTTATTTATTTATTTGTTTATTTATTTATTTGTTTATTTATTTATTTGTTTATTTATTTATTTGTTTATTTGTTTATTTATTTATTTGTTTATTTATTTATTTGTTTATTTGCGAACTCATATCCTTATCTTCATAGTTGTTGTCGTTTCACCACGTTTCAGCTGAAGAAGGCCACAGGATGAGTTGGCCGGAACGTTATGATAAAAAACAGCTATGAAAATGAGTATATGAGTCCACAAATAAATAAATAAATAAATTCCTGAAAAAATTCCAATAAAAAAAACTCTTTTTATACGTTGTTTATTTATTTTTTTTTTTGCTGGACTAAACACAATGACAGAAACAAAGTATCCAGAGTTTTGGTCTAGAATCAAAGGGCACCCACACAAATCCCACTCCCACTTAGAGAGTGAACTGCATGTTTTCTATACCAAATAAACAATGGACGGTCTACCTTTTAGAAAGGCCTTATTAACCTTTCGTCGATTTTATTTTGTTTATTTATCTTTTGGCGATTAAGTTCATTTTTGAATCATGAAAGGATATGTTAAATATGATAATCCATAGAGTAAATGTGGTATTGTGGTGGCTGCTGAAGTGAAAGCGATGTGCAAATAATGAAAGAGGGGAAGGAATGGTGCTTGAAGGAATGGAGCAGAATGCATCTTGTTAAGAGTAGGATAGACAAAGGATGACCACCGAGAACTCCACAAACTTTCAAGGGCCTTGTGCCTGACTTGTTAAAATTATATATATATCTATCAATAATTCCCTCCATATTTATCTGTGCCTAAACCTAAACGTAAATTCCATGAACAAAGCTTCTTTCTTAGAACTGCACGCCTGTGGAACTCTGTTATATTTCTCTGTTTTCCAACTGACTACAAACAATATGGTCATCTTCAAGTCCAATGTAAACCAATTCTTGATGAGCCGTCCCGTTATGTAATCAAATTTACCAAATTTCCACTACTAACGATTACTACGATATTGTCCCATTGAGTACCATACACTCGTTAACTCATATGCTCGAGTGGCGCCTGGACCTTGATAAGTGATAACTCCTTTGTAAAAAAAAAATCTATATTTTTCATTTTAGTAGATAAATAATTTAAAGTGTAGTATGTGTTTTGTTTTTGTCAAAGATGTCGGAATTTATCTTGCTTCCAGATAAATTTGACGCTAAAGTAACTAAGCTGAAAAAAAAGCATGAAACAAAAGAGGGGGGGGTAAAGAATAAAATATAAATGTCTTGCTTTGGAACGAAGAAGAAACTTTATTTACAATAAGTTGCAAATTTTTCCCTTTGCGGGCATTAAACTTAAATGCCAAGGTAGCATATGAAAAAAGTAACATGTAATGAAAAAATAACAACACTGCTGGTTCTTATAAAGAAGTTGTGTGTATCCATTAACGAATACAACAAGAATATACAAAATAGTAGTATCTCCCAATCACACTCGCATATGAAATTAATTTTAGGAGCGTACTCACAATTGAAAGCCTGTTAGGCACGTGCCTTTTTCTTTTTTTTGTTTAAAGTTCTTTTAGAATTTTCCTTCCCTCCATGTTGCATGAAAACCGTAGACACACATGTATTACAGGAGCAAGACCTCGTCGCTTGTCCGGATAGGAAATTCCATAATACCTTGTCACGTAAAAGGTATTTTCTTTAAATTCCACTCCTTGTGAAATAAATACGTGCAAAACGTAAATAGTTTCCAGAAGTCTGTCTCGTCACAGCCGGGTATTAATTTCTTGCCGGGTTTACTTCTTTGAAGGAGGGCTCATCAAAATTCCATTTTCAGCGCCGGGCAATGAACACGTTCACTCTCCAGGTCAGCAGAATTTCAAAAGAGGACGAAATACGCGCTGAGCTCGTGACGTCATTACAGAGCTAGCATTTCCTTTTTCTCCAATTAAAGGGAGTTTCGTACAAACCGAAAATATACGAAACTAAAAATCATAATGGGTACAAAACACACAAAAAATCATATATAAGAACCAGATAAACAATAATAAATGTAAACAGGGGGGATGCACCATTATTGGTACAAAAAAAAAAAAAAATTCCAACAAAGAAGCAAAAATTCCTCTGGACTGAATCTGTATTAGTTTTTCTTGGTCTGTCTGTCTGTCTGTCGGTTCCGGTTTTTCTCTGAAACTACTGAACTGATCTGGTTGAAATTTTGTATGGGCGCTTGTTATGATAAGGTGCAGCAAACTAAGTGTTATGGTATCCATTCGATGTACAGTTAGGAATGAATAGGGATTAGTAGTTAATACAAAAATGAACACAAATCAACCATATTTAACTATCAATTTGGCATAAACATTAATTCTAAGTCAACGGGCTATAACTTTTGCCCGTTTTTAACAGGCAATAAATATGGTTAATATTTGATTTTTAATTTCTTTTGTGTATAGTAGCGTGTTTATTTTTATTTTTTACAGGAGGAGGCGGGGCGGGGCACGCAGATTTTTCCATATATATATATATATATATATATATATATATATATATATATATATATATATATATATATATATATACACATACGTGTGTGTGTGAGTGAGAGAGAGAGAAAGAAAAAAAAATCTTGTGACTAACTTGGTTTGAAAAGGGTGGGTTTGAGTTTAAAAAAAAAAAAAAAAATTACGTCACACTTGAGAAACTTTTTTTGTATATAATTGCATCCAAAAACCAGTTGACCTCAGTTTGATGAAAAAAAAAAAAAAAAACAACAACAAAAAAAAAAAAAACGAGGACAACTGCTTTCTCGTGCATCGAAATGCAATTATATAACGAAAAGTTAGTGAAGTGAAAAGTTTTTGTTTTTTTCTTCTTAATCGATGGGATTTCACCCAGATCGAGCGGGTTTTGAAAGTTTCAGTTGACAACACTAGTTCCGATAAGATAAAGTTAAGTTTTAATGCTAAAGGGCATCTACACGAAACGCTTAATTTACGGACTTTGAAATCAGACAAACGAGAAAAAAAGTTGTTTTAATTATTCAAAGTAAAGAGAATTTGAAGGCAAATTAATTTTTATAAATTATTTTTTTTTTTATGCAAGTTTTTTTAAAGAAAGGATAAATTGAAATTCTTACAAGTGTGCCGACTTCTTCCCCTAAAAAATAAAATGGTAGGAAGACGTGATTTACTTATGTTTTTTCTGGTGACTTTTTTCTTTTTGTCTGCAATTTCTCTGCCCTCAATTCAGGCGACTCCTAACCTTCCTTATAGGGCGGCCGTCTATGAACATGTGGCCGTGTCAGGACCTCCCAAGGTTGTCAGTCGGGCCGAAGCCGTGGAGTATATGATGGAAAATGTTCGAATTTACGAGGAGCAGACAAAAATCGCCGCAGAGAAGGTTAGTACTTTATTTTATATCTAATTTTGGTAAATGTTACCTTACGCTACAAAAGAACACTGATCACTCTAATTTGATTTTTTAGGGTATTCGAGGTCGCTGACAACAAATCTGATAATCCACCCCGTCACAAATTTACCGTTTGCATGGTATGAACCCCTGGACCTTGGGACTATTTTGTACTATTTCACTGCCTTCGGTAGTGTTTTCCTTACATGATACGTTCGCGTGCAAACGGGCGGAGTGAAGTGTTTTATAACATCGTGTAGGAATCTTTTAAGCGGCTATTTGAAATAAGAAAGTCTTAAAAAATAAAGTGGTTCATTTTTTTTTTTTTTTTAGTCTTACGTAGTTTTTAATGCTTTTTAATTGATCTAAAAAAAAGTTTGGTACTTGTACAGTTTAGTCAACACATTGAAAAATGAAAATATCGAAAAAAGTTTAAATTCTATGTATCTGTTATGGAAGGAAGTTATCCGAAAAAAAAATTTCACTTAATTTCATCAAGTAGTTTTTTTTTTTTTTTTTTTTTTTTTTTTTTTTTACAGCGGAAAAACACGTTTTTTATGAGAGCGCGTTGAAGGCGGCCATCTTGGATTAAAAAAAAATTTTGTTTGAATTTTAGAAATGACAAAGGGAGATAACTCCAGTTAAAGCACTGTCACCCCTCCCCACCTCTAATACTAGTTTTTCTTCCTAAAAATCGAACATTTTGCTCGGTATCATAACAAATTGTTTTTTCGCTGTAAAAAAAAAAAAAAAAAACTACTTGATGAAATTAAGTGAAATTTTTTTTCAGAGAACTTCGTTCCATAACGGATACATACAATTTACACTTTTTTTTTTCGATATTTTCATTTTTTAATGAAACTGCACAAGTAGCAAAAAGTTGTCACAATCGGTTTACAAAAACATAAGCACCAAACATTTTTTTTTTTTTTTTTTTGGATGGGCGGGTATTCAATTATAGAACTTGTGTAGTTTAACAGGTGATGTTTTTCGTTTTTTTTTTTAGGGAGGGGATTATTACAGAACGTATGTATTTAAACAGGTACTTCTGTAGTTCGATTAATCCGTAACCGTTTTTCCGTAAGTAACGCGCCGACATTTACCGAGTTGAATACCGCTTAGAATTTCACAAAAATTCTATTTTTTTTTTTTTTTTTTTTTTTTTACATGGGGATCACCACTTATCAAGGCCCGTAAGCCACTCGGGGATAAGGGTTATTTTGTGTGCAATAATCAATGGGATAATATCATAGTAGTAGTTGGTATTGGAGATTTGATAAAGTGTCTTACTTAAGGAGGCGATTTACATTAGGGGAGGGGGCAGGGGTGATGCTGGTGGGACACGCGTATTAAAAACTACACAAGACAAAAAAGTGAACCACTTTTTTTAAAACTTTCTTATTTCAAATGGCTGCCTACAGATTCCTACACAATGTGGCTATGCCCGTTCGCACGCGAATGTATCATGCAAGAAAAATACCACCGAAGGCGGTGAAATGGCACATAATAGTCCCAAGGCCCAGGGGTTCATACCATGCAAACGGTAAATTTGCCAGGGTTTTGATTATCAGATTCGTTGTCAGCGACCTCGAATACCCCTAAAAAAAAAACTGATTAGAGTGGTCTGTTATTAGCGTAAGGTAACATTTACCATTAATTTTTGTATTTATTTATTTAATGGTGGTGTAAATCGGACATTTTTTTAAACCAACGCATTTCATGTGAAAACATTATTACGTACTTACTTGCCATGTCGAAATTAGCATAAATTCAAAGACGATCCAGTAAAAAAATAATTACAAGACAAAAATAGAATTCATCAAATTATCGAGTTTTATCTTGTGTTTTAATGCGAGCAGTTTTTTTTGGTTTTTTTTTTTACACAGGCATCACCACATTATCAAGGCCAAGAGCCCACTCGAGGATAAGGGTTAAAGAGTGTACAGTAGAAATTGGACAATATAGTAATCAATTCGGTAAATTGGTTAACTTATATGGAACGGCTCATCAAGAACTTATTTACATTAGACTTGAAGACAACCATATTGTAGTCAGTTGGAAAGCAGGAAAACGGAAGACAATTCCACAGGCGTGCAGTTCTAAGAAAGAACCTTTGTTCATGGAATCTACGTTTAGGTTTAGGCACAGATAAATAGTGGGGGGAATTATTGATAGTGTTTTCAGCTAGACAAGTGTTTTTTGTGAAAGTTTGGCGAGGAGGGACCATAGACTGAAGCTCAGTCAAACACTTTCCATGAAAATAACGATACATCAGAGACAAGCTCGCAACATCTCTTCTGTGAAATAGAGGTTGCAGGGAAGAGAAAAGGACATCTATGAGGCTACGAAGTCTATTTTGAACTCTATCAAGGCAGGACAAGTCCTTTCTACCAGCTCCTGCCCAGATGTAGCAACAGTATTCCATCCTAGGACGTACCTGGCTCTTATATAGATAGAGAATTGCATCAGCAGCGAGATATCTATTGGATTGATAGAAAGATCCCACCATTTTTCCAGCGGCCTTGGCAAAAGATTTGATGTACGTGTTCCATTTAAGATCAGGAGTAAAGGTCAAGCCCAGAAGCTTGTCAAAACATGAGGCCTCCTGAAGACGAGAGCCATTCATTTCAATTGATGCCAGATGTGGATCAGAGTGTTGATGATGTAAAGAGAGAAGCTTGGTTTTAGATGCATTAAAAGTAACCAGCCACTCCTTTCCCCATTGTACTACATGCTCAAGATCAGAGGAGAGAGAATCGGAGAGAACTTGGTCGTTTACTGTCTTAGATGTGTTACCATAAATGGTAGTGTCGTCAGCAAAAATGTCTACGAATGATGTAAGGATGTGAGTTGGAAGATCATTAATGTAGATCAGGAATAGAGTTGGGTCCAGGATGGACCCCTGAGGGACACCAGCATTAATACTGTGAGCTTCTGATTTCTGCCCCTCAACTACTACTCTTATGAACCTATCAGAAAGAAATGATTTAATAATTGAGAAGACATTTCCAGCTATACCATAGCTGGAGATCTTATGAAGTAAACCTTTATGCCATACCCTATCAAAGGCCTTTGATATGTCAAGAGCTATTGCCCTAGAAAGGTTGCCTCCGTCGAGAGATTTGCTAATCCTATGAGATATAACTGTAAGCACATCAGCTGTAGATCTAGCAGAACGGAAACCATATTGTGTGTCACTAAGAAGGTTATTTTTGCTGAGATGGTTGATTACTTCTCTATTTAACACAGATTCCGGCAATTTACTCATGACGCAAAGGAGACTTATTAATCTGTATGAGAGGGGGATGAGCAATCACCTGAATTCTTAAATACAGGGCATACTGATGAGATTTTCCATGGTGATGGGAACCTATTCTCCTTAAGACAACGTTTAAACAGTTTTGTAAGTATGAGCGCTAGTTCTGGTTGAAGTTTTTTGAGTACTATAATTGGAATACCATCAGGGTCTGTTGCTTTACTGGAATCAAGGTTTTTGATTAGCTTGGCAGCATCACGTACAGAGATATATGTATATCACATGTTTTCTGATAATATTGGGGGTTGGCGGACTTGGTCGCAAAGGGTAGAATTAGCTGCAAAGTTCTTGGCAAAGAGTTTGGCTTTGTCTGATGCTGACGAGATTACCTCAGGTCCATTGATAATAGTTGGGATAGAGCACACGCTTCTGTTCAGGATTCTGTTTACTATTTGCCAAAACTGGTGGGAACCAAGCTGCTGCTCAGCTACTTTGGACTTTATAGACTGAGCATACAACTCTCTTGCGTTCTTTATTACTTTATTACAATGGTTGCTGGCAGTCCTGGAAGCGGCTTTAGTTTCCATACATCTATTACGTTTGAAGCAGTGAAAAAAGTGATTTCTGTGTGCAATGGCAGCAGCGCATTCTGGAGAGAACCATGGCTGGCTGTTAGGTTTTTTCTGGAACTTTTTCGAGGGTATGAAACGGTCTATACCTACAATTAACCATTCCGTCAGGTCTGATACTATAGAGGACACATCCTTTTTAAACATGGAACGCAGAGGTAGATCCGATATAAATGTACGGAAGCTATCCAAGTCAGCCTTAGTGTATCGATATACTGTGTGCGACCAATTCTGTATGGCAAACTGACTTATCTCCCTTGACTTAAATTAAGGGTCCACCATTTTAAAAACAAATTGTTACAACGCAGTTGTGTATTATTTTTTTGTTTTAAAAAACCTCTAGCACATCTATTGGATCACGTAATTTTTTTAATAATGTTTTCACCTGAAATGTGTTGATTTAAAAGATCACCAATGTAACCATCTTCATTTTTAATTCTTGGAATAGAGACCGCATTAATCTGCAAGTTTTACTTTTATGGATATTTGTTAGAAGTTTGACTCCTATTGCTTCCCATTGTATTTGTTTTGGACCAATCAGATTGGCCGATCGTATTTGCTGCGGTGCAGCTCGCCTTGACAGGCTTTTTGCATTTTTTTTTCTTTTTCAATTTCCATCAAGACAGCCGTACCAGAAGAATCTATGGAACTCAACCACCACATAAGAGGCATTTGGGCGCCTCTAACCTTTGTCTCCTTGAGACTTATTTTAAGCCTAAATAAATAGGCTAAGTTATTATATTGTGTGTCGCTTTGAGACTTTTATATTACGCCTAAATAATTAGGCTCAATAATTATTATTTGAGTCTCCCTGAGACTTTTAGGTCTGAATTGCCGACCTGTTCTTAAAGACCTTTCCTTCCATGAACATTAATTATGAACTTCTGTAATATCGTCTTAATGCAAGAATTGTATCTTTTCATCAGAAGGCATCATAACAAACCCCTGTAAACGGCTGTAAACTCAGATCTTCGAAGACAGATGAACTTGCTTCCAGTTCCTGTTGAAGATGAAAGACTATAACCTTTTGAAGTTATTAACAGCTCTTTTGACACAGGCAAAACGGGCGTTCCTTTTTGCAAGCGAGGAACTAATAAAATTTATATTGAATTTTACTACTTTGTTGTACTTTTTCTGATTTGGCCACTCTGTTGGAGCAAAAAGCAGGTGAGATTAAATATCTCACATATTATAACTCGATTATGCCTCAAACAATTTTGCGTTTTGTTTCATTTTAAGAGAGGGGTTCAGTCTGTTGTACGTTTATAGATACTATAATATTATTAGAAATGAAATAAAAATTTGGTAAATTTTTAGTTTTTAACTCAAAATGGCGCCCGGCTATGATGTGAATTAATTGTTTGCTATTTTAAAATGGTACTTAGGAATGTTTTTGCCATAAGTTTACAATTAATATTGGAGAAAAGTCTGTTTGTGCATTATAATTAAATCTCTAAATTCAGATTTGTACTTTATAGCGATCAACAAAAATGAAGAAAAACTTTTATATTATACCTACTTATTATGGAATGAAGTTGGGCACTGTTTTACAATAGGTCACTATGCAGAGGGAGATAACTCTCTTGTACTTAGCTGAGTTTACAATACCTCTATAACTATCGTCGCATTTTCATTTTTTGTAATGTCAAAAACTAAATGTTGGTGTTATTAATATTATAAGTTTTGTTACAGTAAAAAAAAAAAAAAAGAAGTCGCCGCAGCT
>NC_136526.1:53388886-53431386 GCF_053919585.1 Euprymna scolopes | reverse complement strand
GACAACGACTTCGCATGGATTTCGTCTCATGCACTTGAGAATTTTATCCTTGATCCCCGGGTCAGGTTCAAAACCCCGATAGACAAAACATAATGGGTATTGTTTTATTTCTGCACCTGCATTCAGCAAGTTATCTGTTATCATGTCAAGCTCTAAGTCATTTCTGTATTTGATATTTTAGAAACCCATTAGGCCACCCGGTGTTGTCCAGGAGAGCTTATCTAATAAAGCTTCAATCCGGTAACAATTTCACTCTCTAAATGTTGCCATTCTGCTCTTTAATCTCACCATTTGCTCCCCTCTCAGGGGGGTTGGGTTACAGTACAGCTGTTAAAGAGCATCTCTCCCCCCCTCTCTGGCTTTCTTACTCTTTCTATTTTCTCTCTGTGTGTCTCTATTAGAGAATAGAGAAAGAGAGAGGGAGAGAGAGAGAGAGAGAGAGAGAGAGAGAGGTGAATAACGTGGACAGTGGACACGTTTGCAAAAGAAGGGTCAGCTGACCAGATGACGTGGTATCATGTGATGAGGTTAGCTGATTCTTGCTTGGCAGTTGGGTTTTCGGGTGTTGAATAAGACAGACGGCTTTTCAGCTGTCCCCCCCCTGGGCTGGGGAGGACGCTGACGTGTATCATCAAACAAGCAAGGTTCACCTCCATTCTGTGTCGACCTTTGGAAGGTGAATAAAAACTATAAAACCATTTCATCGTCTTGGAGTGAATTCTTCATCCAACAGGCCAGCTCCCCTCCAAGAGACAATGAAAACCAGAGGAACAACCGACGACACATGAATAAAGGTATGTTAAAAAAATACATGCACACAAACACACACCCACGAAGACATCAAAAATAAAACCATTAGAAACTAGACGATCACGTACACGAATCTCCTTGACAAAATCTCCTTTATGACAATCCCGAATATATAACATATTCGTTTTGGTGCTCGTGACTAAGTTCACATCATCGATGTGAAGTCGAACCTGTGTTTAAGAAATACGACGTGGAAACAGGTCCTTAAAAGGGAAAGGAGATTTTAAGACAAGAAAAAAAACAAAAACAAAAAAAAAAACTATACAACACAATAAAATGTCTGGAAGAAAAAAAAAAGAGAAAGAACATTAGTAGAAAAAAAAAAGAAATACAAATCAACACACACACAACGATGGTCCGTTAAAACACTAAGTAATAAGGAAAACTAATAGTAAAGAGAAAAAAAAGAAAAGAAAAGAAAAAAAATTCTGTGAGAAAAACAGTAGAATAACTTGGAAAAAAAAAACAGCTATAACGAAAGACAAACTGATAAAATATTGTTAATTTTGAATTAAACAGCAAGTGTAAAACAGAAGGACAGAAAGAAAGAAAAAGAAAAAGAAAATAGAACATATGACTTGTTAGCTACAACGTGTGTGTCAGAAATGAGCCTGTCACCTTACTAAAAAAAACAAAAACATGTCAATCACGAAAGGTTTGTTGTTAATAATAATTTTTGTTGCAATTTTGGACTGCGAAACTTCATGTGCTTTTAGTGAAAAGACAATGATCATGTCCTGTAAAATGATTTTTTTTTCTTTTTCGCTGATTGTGCGATTTTTTTCGTAGGAATTTTTTTTTGCTGACGTGGACAAAATTTTGTTGTTTGGATTTTATTTATTGCTAAGATGGGACTTTCTGAATGCTTATAGGATATTTTTGTATTTTTTTCATTTATTTTCTTTATGTAATTGATGTGTTCTAAAATGGTATTGTGCAGGATTTTCTTACTCTGTGACATGTATTTTTTTTTCGCAGAATGGGGAGGTGGAATCTTGCTTGTGGGGTCTATGGAAAGAAGGATTAATAAAAGAAAAAATGTGTTTTTAATTAATTAAATAGTAATAATAAAATAGGGAGAAAGAAATAAGATTTAAACAGTGTAATAAATGATTTAAAAAAAAAAAAAAAGTTTCGAAGGGTCAAAGGTTCAGTCGGTATTAATTTCAATTTTCGAAAAGTAGAATAAATGTTCTATTCGACATGAGTGACGTTTTGACCACATAAGTAAGGTAAAAAAAAAAAAAAAAAGGATAAATATAGGGTTAAATAAACTATATGAAGAAATGAAAGAAAAAAGTGGGGCGTGAATGGAATTTAATTTCTGTGGCAAGCATGTAGAATTTTGGAGAGGTGTTGAATTACATGGGTAGTTATTAATTTCATTATTCTCGGGAAATGATTCGAATTTTATTTTTTTTTATCGTGATTTCTGTTGATTTCGAGTAGAATCAACATGGAGCAAGTTTGAGTACTTCATGTGTGGAAATCCGATGTTTTCCGTGAAGCTATGTGTCTTCAAGGCAGGTTGCGCTTACCGACTTTGGAAAAAAAAAAGAAAGTTTTTTCTGACATAGCAGTGAACGGAATGTATTCTGTCCAGCGTGAGCGGATCTAGTTGTAATCAACTTCAGGGAGCAAATGAAATGCCCTCTGACATGGTGTAAGGGGCAGAGGGGGTGCAATGGCTGACGTGGCCATTATGTTACGAATCGCTCAAGAGAAGATGAATGAAATATGTATGCAAGTACTTAGGAAAATAAAATGTTACCATATTGTGAATTAAAGGTACCAAAATTAAAAAAAACCATGCTGGGTGAATTTAATTGGTATTATTAAATTAAATTATTTTGGAATAGATTTGGTTGGTTTAGTTATATTTTAGGGACGTTTAGCGCGTAGTTGCATTTTTTTTCATGAGAATTACAAGGCGATTAGGCTGTAGAAAGCAGTTTTTTCTGTTGTTTTATTTTTTTTTTATAAGCCACGGTATTGTCACAAATTAGAAAATTTGGCAGGGGAAATACTATTTTAGAGTAATGAGAACCCTGTTAAAACAATACTAGTGGTTCCAGTGAGTTGGAAGATGCCACGTAGGCCCAAGCAACGGCAATAAGTCTTGTCCAACAAAAGTCTGGCGTGCGAGGTCGCGATAATTCCTCAGGGTACGGAGCGACTGGACAGTCGGTACCAAGCCTAATCACGGGGAGATAGAAGAAAGGGAAAGATGCAGATTACGTAAGGGACAAGATAGAGCCTTATTATTTTTTTTATTTTTTTAGAGGAATGTGTGAGAGATATCTGGGTTGGAATCTTGGGACTTGCTGGGAATGCGGAAAAATCACAAAGGGAAAACTACTTAGTTAGAAATCGATGGCGCATTAGTTAGGGAGTGATGATTCCGTATCTTGTCGGGTTCCAGGAACTCAAACAGGCTCCGAGTGAATCAGTGTGAAGGCGTATCTTGACTTAGACCAACCAAGGGAGTTAGTAAAAGAGCTTTGTGAAGTCCCGAAGTAGTAGATTGAATAGAACAAAGCTCCAGTAATAGGACCACTCAGAGAAAGACGTCAGGGCATTACAGTAAAGGAAAAAAAAACTGGGACTTAGGCCTATGCTGAAAGTCGAGAACGCGAGTGGGATGGTTGGGTCGGTAGAGCATCAGACTTTTAATCTGAGGGTCTGGGGTTCGAGTCCCCATGCGATAAAGCTACCACCAACATGGAGCATCCGACGTTCTGGTCGTAATTGCGATATGCTGGCCCCATTTCGAAAAAGTGATCGAAAATGGAGTCTCCATTTGTTTGGCCAAGTGGTCCAAATAAAGAGCAGAGTCAGTGGAAAATATCCAACAATGCGACCGCCTAGACAAGATGTATATCTGCAAAGCTGTATCTTTGTCTAACTTGGAAGCAAGTTAATGTCTAGGAGGGACTTTTGAGAAGCAGCAGAAGGGTTGATAGTGTTGTAGAAGAGTACTGGTGCCTGATCTTTCTTGGAAAAGGGGTGAGTCCGGAAAGTGAAAAAATAAAGATGTACTTCGGACATAATTATTTTTTTTAGTTAGTTAGTTATTAAAAATGTATGGCTTGCCATACATTTTGATAAAAAAGGGGTGGAGGAATGTTAAAGAGCATCTCTCCCCCCCTCTCTGGCTTTCTTACTCTTTCTATTTTCTCTCTGTGTGTCTCTATTAGAGAATAGAGAAAGAGAGAGGGAGAGGGAGAGAGAGAGAGAGAGAGAGAGAGAGGTGAATAATGTGGACAGTGGACACGTTTGCAAAAGAAGGGTCAGCTGACCAGATGACGTGGTATCATGTGATGAGGTTAGCTGATTCTTGCTTGGCAGTTGGGTTTTCGGGTGTTGAATAAGACAGACGGCTTTTCAGCTGTCCCCCCCCCTGGGCTGGGGAGGACGCTGACGTGTATCATCAAACAAGCAAGGTTCACCTCCATTCTGTGTCGACCTTTGGAAGGTGAATAAAAACTATAAAACCATTTCATCGTCTTGGAGTGAATTCTTCATCCAACAGGCCAGCTCCCCTCCAAGAGACAATGAAAACCAGAGGAACAACCGACGACACATGAATAAAGGTATGTTAAAAAAATACATGCACACAAACACACACCCACGAAGACATCAAAAATAAAACCATTAGAAACTAGACGATCACGTACACGAATCTCCTTGACAAAATCTCCTTTATGACAGTCCCGAATATATAACACAGCCAATCGGTAAAGGATGTTTGGAAAAACGTAAGTAGCACACACCTCCACTCTACCTTTAAGGGAAAGTCCCCTTCGAAACCAAATCCTCACAGATGCTCTGACTTGTTTTTTTTACAAAGGAATCACCACTTATCAAGGCCCAGAAACCACTGGAGGACAAGGGTTAAAGAGTGTACAGTGGTCAAAAGGACAATATCATGGTAATCGTTAGAAATGTAAATTTGGTAAATTGAATTACTTAAGGGGAACGGCTCATCAAGAACTTGTTTACATTAGACTTGAAGATGATCATATTGTAGTCAGCAGGAAAGCAAGGAAACAGAAGAGAGTTCCACAGGTGTGCGGTTCTAAGAAAGAAGCTTTGTTCATGGAATCTATGTTTAGGTTTAGGCAGAGATAAAGAGTGGGGGGAAATTATTGACAGTGGTTTCAGCTAGACGAGTGTTTTTCATGAATGTTTGGCTTTGTCACCAACCTGTTCAACAACAAAATCATACCAATCAAACTTGTTTGATATGGCATAATCACGTCGACACACCGGTTCCCGTCAGATCATCGGAGTTAAGCAATGTTGAGCTTGTTCATTACTAAAATGGGTGACCAATTTAGGAATTTCAGGTGCTGTATGTAGGACAACGTCGACACCTCCCTGCAAACGCTGCAAAAAAAACCATAAACGACCAAGTTCTCTCCGATTCTCTCTCCTCTGATCTTGAGCATGTGGCACAATGGGGAAAGGAGTGGCTGGTTACTTTTAATGCATCTCAAACCAAGCTTCTGTATTTACATCCTCAACGTTCTGATCCCCATCTAGCATCATTTGAACTGAATGGTTCTCGACTTGGGGAAGCCTCATGTTTTGACAAGCTTCTGGGCTTGACCTTTACTCCTGATCTTAAATGGAACACGTACATCAAGTCTGTTGCCAAGGCCACTGGAAAAATGGTGGGATCTTTCTATCGATCCAGTAGATATCTCACTGCTGATGCAATTCTCTATCTATATAAGAGCCAGGTACGTCCAAGGATGGAGTACTGTTGCCACATCTGGGCAGGAGCTGGTAGAAAGGACTTGTCCTGCCTTGATAGAGTTCAAAATAGACTTTGTAGCCTCGTAGGATATGTCCTTTTCTCTTCCCTGCAACCTCTATCTCACAGAAGAGATGTTGCGAGTTTGTCTCTGCTTTATCATTATTTTCATGACAAGTGCTCGACTTAGCTTCAATCTATGGTCCCCCCTCGCCAAACTTTCACAAGAAGCACTCGTCTAGCTGAAAACACTATCAATAATTTTCCCCACTCTTTATCTGTGCCTAAACCTTAACGTAGATTCCATGAACAAAGATTCTTTCTTAGAACTGCACACCTGTGGAAGTGTCTTCCGTTTTCCTGCTTTCCAGCTGACTACAATAAGGTTGTCTTCAAGTCCAACGTAAACAAGTTCTTGATGAGCCGTTCCATAAAAGTTAACAAATTTACCGAATTTCCATTACTAACGATTATCATATTGTCCAATTGACTACTGAACACTCTCAACCCTTATCCTCGTGTGGTCTCTGGGCCTTGATAAGTGGTGATGCCTATGTAAAAAAAAAAAAAAAACAAAGAAAAAAACATTGACACTGCTGTGGCAGAACTTCAAAAACTTAATGTCATCATCTTCCCTAATGAGGATATAAATGTAACCGGAGACCACTTGTGAATTTCATACTCCCATGGCACTCCTCCTCCAGAGGAAGCCAGTTAAATCCAAACAGGGTTAGTGCTGTTTCACACAATCAAACTTTTTTAACAACAAAATCACACCCCTTCACTGTTGAGGCCCCCAGATGCCGGAAATCTTTCTACTGTAATAGTTTCTTCTCATAGACTGTTAGACGTTGGAATCCCTTCCCTCTTACCTGTTTCCCTGACTGTATTAACACACACAAGTTTAACTGTAATGTAAACAGCCATCTTGTTCTTCTCTTAAACATCGTCCCAAATCGTAATTCCTTATGTCCAAGTGGTGATATGCTTTTGTTTGAGCAAATATGATTCAAAAATAAATAAATAAAAGGATTGAATAAAATTAAATATGCATGAAATGCGCTTGAAAGCCAAATACAACGTAATATAAGGAAAATAAAATATTTTTCTTGTTTGAAATTTATCACAAATATATTTCAGAGGTATACTCCATCTTCAGTGTGTTGTTTTGTTGCTTTTTTTTTCTTTTCTTCTTTGCCATGTTGTAAATTTGGAGAACGATTCATCCTTGACGTTATTCTCGTGTTGCCTACGCACAGTTCAAACATTTCAAAATACAACCGCTAGAAACAACACGAGGCTCTTTACAAAAAGACTTCTTTCTCCAAATTTACAACATGGCAAGGAAGAAGAAAAGAAAAAAAAGAAACAAAACAACATACTGAAGATGGAGTATACCTCCGAAATATATTTGTGATAAATTTCAAACAAGTAAAATATTTGTTTATTTTTCATAATATTACGTTATGATTTGGCTTTCAAGCGCACTTGATGCATATTTTATTTTATTAAAATTAGATCAACGTTTCTATAATGGAACTCTCATCCTTGAAAATAAAATGCTTGTTTCATGGAGGATAAGGCTCAGCATTTTTACTTGAGGTTGCTTTCATATGACCCGCTGCATAGTTTTGTGATTTTGTCAGAACAAAAGTAAAAACAAAAATAAATCTTTATCTCTGCTATTATATAAAAGGAAATTTGTCTGTGTGAGTTCCCTATGGATTCGAAAACAGCTGGGTCGATTTTTATGAAATTTCACACAAAGTTACTTTATGCGCCTGGCAGTGTTCTTAGATATGTTTTGTGTTGGAATATTTTCAATAAGTTTCGATAATCCATAATCAAAATAATCCGATGAAAGAACGAACAGGCGATTTAAACCAAAGTTAACACCTCACACAGCCTAACATCACAGGTGCATTTACAAACTTTTATTACCACACAAGCTGAAAGGCCTAATATATAAAATCAACAGTAAGTAATGGGTGCGTCCGAAATGAATGCTTTTGTTTAAAGCATAATTTCACAATGATACTTGATTTTTTCATTTTAAACTTACATTCAAGTCATTATCACTGCACAACCAGTAATGCAAGGCATTTAAAATCAATAGTAGGTTCTTTGATATGACAGGGGCACATTCGAAATGAATGTTTCTCTTTAAAGCACAATTGAAGCATGATACTTGACTTTCGTTTCAAACTTAAATTCAAGCCATAGTCTATCATATAAATCCCAATTGTCTGTTTAAATGTGTGTATGTATGTATGTATGTATGTATGTTTGCCTAAATTTTTTGACAGAGGCGACGGATTTTCATGAGATCGGTGTTCTTTTGAAGCTCGACCCCTCGGACGATAAATATCGAAAAATTGGCTAACAACATTAATACTTTCACCCTCAACTGGGCACTTTTCTAGAAGGAGGGCTCGCTTTTTCTTTCAAAAGTCATCCCCTCTTTTTGATTGACTGACCTTAATTTAAGCCTTTGTCACTTCCGGTTTGGGAATGGATGCAATGGCAAAGATATCACTTTTTTTTTCACATTCTTTTCCTCCTTCGCGATATGGGTTCGAGCCTACCTACTACCATATTTTTTTTTTTTGGTCAACACACACCTCACTGGGCACCCAGGCTAGTCTATATATATAAAAGGCAAAATGGCATGAGCGTTTGTGTATGTCCACGAAAGGCTTTTGAGATCAAGGTTCCACTGTTGGTTAAATTCTGCGAGAAGTTTTCCTATACTTCCGAGATTCGCAAACGGACACCGTTTCTTTCCTTTTTTTGATCGAGTTAAAAAAAAATCCCCACTGTGCCGTCGTCTGAAGTGTTTATTTGTCTTTTTCATATAATAAAGCAAAACTATTCGAACGCAACCGACAGAAAGCGAGAAGCTTTGGCTCCTGCAGTCTTTTGACTGAGATCAAAGTGTAGTATCTATTCTCCCAGTATACTTATTTTTGAATCTTGAAGGGATCAGCCACTTGGGCTAGTTATATAAAAAAAATAATGTTATAAAATCAGCAGTAAGTTCTCTACAGTGCAATGTAGACTACAATATATTTTGAACTTAGTCACTGCGAGAGGCATGTGAATATTTCTCCAGGTGCATCGCGATGGGTCCCCAATTAGAGCAAGCAATCAATCGATTTGATTGAAAAATGGGCGATTTCATCGATTTCGCTGATAATAAAAATATGGAGCATGAAACATATGTTGATCATAATTCAATCCCGGGCAACGTCGGGTCACCCTGCTTGTAAATAAATAAACATATCTGAAATATAACGTTGAGAAGTTATTAGCCTTAGTTATTATTGATTTTTTTTTTTTTTTTTTTTTACAAAGGCATCACCACTTATCAAGGCCAAGAGGCCGCTCGAGGATAAGGGTTAAAGACGGTACAGTAGTCAATTGGACAATATAGTAATCGTTAGTAATGGAAATTCGGTAAATTTGTTAATTTATGCGGCTCATCAAAAACTTGTTTACGTTAGACTTGAAGACAACGATATTGTAGACAGCTGGAAAGCAGGAAAACGGAAGAAAATTCCATAGGCGTGCAGTTCTAAGAAAGAAGTTTGGCGAGGGGGAGACCAGAGATTGGAGCTCAGCCGAGCACTTGCCATGAAAATAATGATAAAGCAGAGACAAACTCGCAATATCTCTTCTATCAGTTAGAGGTTGCAGGGAAGAGAAAAGGACATCCCCTACGAGGCTACAAAGTCTATTTTGAACTCTATCAAGGCAGGATAAGTCCTTTCTAGTAGCTCCTGCCCAAATGTGGCAACAGTACTCCGTCCTTGGACGTACCTGGCTCTTATATAGATAGAGAATTGCATCAGCAGTTGAGATATCTACTGGATCGATAGAAGGATCCCACCATTTTTCCAGCGGCCTTGCCAACGGATTTAATGTATGTGTTCCATTTAAGATCAGGAGTAAAGGTCAAGCCCAGAAGCTTGTCAAAACATGAGGCTTCCCCAGGACGAGAACCATTCATTTCAATTGATGCCAGATGGGGATCAGAGCGTTGTGGATGTAAAGATAAAAGCTTGGTTTTAGATGCATTAAAAGTAACCAGCCACCTCTTTCCTCATTGTACTACTTGCTCAAGATCAGAGGAGAGAGATTTTCTTGTAATGGTCTCTTATAAATAAAGCATATTTTTAGCTGACTCTCTTTCTGTCCGTTGAATATTACAGCCATTATATCCGATGAATCTCATGTGAAATAACAGTTAGTACAATTTTTTCGGCATTAAAAATACAAATGCAGTTCAGTATAAAAAAATACAATTTAACTTGAATAAAATAAAATATGTATCAAGTGTGCTTGAAAGCCAAATCACAACGCACTATTTTAAAATACAACCGATGAGAGACAACACGCTGATCTTTACAAACAGACTTTTCTTTCTCCAACTTTACAACATGGCAAGAAAGAAGAAAAGAAAGAAAAAGAAAGAAAGAAAACAACATACTGAGGATGGAGTTTGACTTCGAAATATATTTAAATTATAAATTTTAAACAAGTAAAATATTTGTTTATTTTCATGATATTACGTTGTGATTTGGCTTTCAAGCGCACTTGATGCATACTTTATTTTATTCAAATTAAATCAACGTTTCTATAATGGAACTCACACCCTTGATGACAATTTTACTTGTTAAAATGTTTTTAATGAGTGTGGGGGGTATTACTTCAAAAATTTGGACGATCTTATTTATAACTACACTTTAGGACTATCAAGCAATGAGAAGCCTCTGACCTCATTATAAAAATATTGAATTTTAAATTCAAGTCAGTTCGATGTCAGCCTCCATCTTGAACAACTAAACCACTGCTGATTGTGACTGCATTGATTCTTCGCCGATCTAATGCCACAATCTTTATACTAAAGAATTATTCAACACACGAGATTGTGACTGCATTGATTCTTTGCCAATTTGATTCCCTACCACCATTTTTGTGTTAAAAAATTAATGTCAAACTCTGATGAACTCATAGCACTTGTGCCCCCATCGACATGCATACTCCTGACTAACCTGCCAAGTAGCAAAATCCCACCTCTTCACTGTTGAGGTCCTTAGATGCCAGAAAACCATCTAATCTAATAGTTTCTTCTCTCAAACTGCTAGACTTTTGAATTCCCTCCCTGTTTCTTGCTTCCCTGACTAATCCCAATTCCTTAAAAAAACTTCTGATATTTTTTCTTGATTTTTCCGTAATGCGATCGCTAAAAAAAAAGCACGTCATCCCTATAAAACCGCCCCCATTTAAACCTGGAATTTTCCTGTCTATCTCCCTTTAGTAAATACAAGGCTACCAAGTCAGTATCCTACGCAGAGTCTGGGGATCCATTGTGACGTCAAAATAGCCCTCTCTATCCTTTCTAGTCCACAGTTCTCTGTTATATTCGATTAATGTTTTTCTAGCAATTTTTATGATTTCAATTTCCAGCTGTGTCAAGTCAGTTTCATCTTCAGCTAGTTTAAGTGCTTTCTCGAATAGTATAGGGGAAATAGAAGGGTAGTACGCATCTATTTCGAACATGATAAATTTGCTTTTTTGGTTTTTAGGGAACCTATCGAACCACTTGATTACTTCACCCGAAGAAATCCAGAGGTTGTGCTTAATTTTGGATTTTAAGGTTGGTATGATTCTGTCTAACATGTGAAATGTGGCTGTTATGCTTGAACCGTGTTCATTACAGTTCAAACATCTCTTAGACCCCCTATGCCGTCTGTTACCGTCGAAAACTAACAACCAAACAAATAAATAAATAAATCCGATTTTTTTTAACAACAGACATTTATTACCAGTATTTTAACTAAACAATAATAAAATAGTATTTAAGCTAATACTTGCTTAACTAAACAATACTTGCTTAACTAAACAATACTTGCTTAACTAAACAATACCTGCTTAACTAAACAATACCTGCTTAACTAAACAATACATGCTTAACTAAACAATACTTGATTAACTAAACAATACATGCTTAACTAAACAATACCTGCTTAACTAAACAATACCTGCTTAACTAAACAATACTTGCTTAACTAAACAATACCTGCTTAACTAAACAATACATGCTTAACTAAACAATACATGCTTAACTTAACAATACCTGCTTAACTAAACAATACCTGCTTAACTAAACAATACATGCTTAACTAAACAATACCTGCTTAACTAAACAATACCTGCTTAACTAAACAATACATGCTTAACTAAACAATACATGCTTAACTAAACAATACCTGCTTAACTAAACAATACTTGCTTAACTAAACAATACTTGCTTAACTAAACAATACTTGCTTAACTAAACAATACATGCTTAACTAAACAATACCTGCTTAACTAAACAATACATGCTTAACTAAACAATACCTGCTTAACTAAACAATACCTGCTTAACTAAACAATACATGCTTAACTAAACAATACATGCTTAACTAAACAATACCCGCTTAACTAAACAATACATGCTTAACTAAACAATACATGCTAAACTAAACAATACATGCTTAACTAAACAATACATGCTTAACTAAACAATACCTGCTTAACTAAACAATACCTGCTTAACTAAACAATACCTGCTTAACTAAACAATACCTGCTTAACTAAACAATACCTGCTTAACTAAACAATACCTGCTTAACTAAACAATACATGCTTAACTAAACTATTCATGCTTAACTAAACAATACCTGCTTAACTAAACAATACCTGCTTAACTAAACAATACCTGCTTAACTAAACAATACCCGCTTAACTAAACAATACCCGCTTAACTAAACAATACCCGCTTAACTAAACAATACCTGCTTAACTAAACAATACCCGCTTAACTAAACAATACCCGCTTAACTAAACAATACCCGCTTAACTAAACAATACCTGCTTAACTAAACAATACCCGCTTAACTAAACAATACCTGCCTAACTAAACAATACCTGCCTAACTAAACAATACCCGCTTAACTAAACAATACCCGCTTAACTAAACAATACCCGCTTAACTAAACAATACCTGCTTAACTAAACAATACCCGCTTAACTAAACTGGCAGAGCTGCTTGCTCTGCGATTTGCCTCCAACTCCACCTTAGAGCCAACAAACAACTCCCTCTCAAATTTCCCTATGCAGACGGAAACCACAATTGATGATCTGAAAATCACCCTTTCTTATGTCCACGATATCATGAAAAATTTCGAAATCTCCAAGGCATGTGGGCCTGATCTCATTTCTGCTATACTAATTAAGAAATGCTCAGCTGAGCTAGCCCTCGTACTTTCCAAACTCTACAACAATTGCCTTACTGAATCTTGCTTCCCTAATAACTGGAAGATGGCCTCTGTAGTACCAGTATACAAGAATTCTGGTGAAAGCACTGGCCCTCTCAATTATCGCCCTATCAGTCTCCTCCACCTCTTTGCTAAAATCTTTGAGACGCTAATCAATCAAGCACTAGTCCACCACCTCGCAAAAGCTAATCTTCTCTCTGACCAGCACTATAAATGTAGGCAATGTTTTTCTACTGCAAATATTTTAACGGTCATCTCTGAATACATATACCATGCACTGGATATGGCGGGCAAAGCCAGGGCTGTAGTCCTCGATATATTCAAGGCCTTTGACAAAGTCTGGCATGAAGGGTTGCTAATAAAAATTAAATCATATGGTATAACTGTACATATACTAAATATAATTAGGTCCTTCTTAGAAAATAGGACCATCTAGGTTGTCATTGATGGACGTTCATCCAAGCAGCATAACATTAATGCGGGACTGACTCAAGGGTTGATCCTTGAATCACTATCATTCCTGATATTCATAAACGACCTCCCTGATAATATTGTGTCTGAGAGGGGTGTATTTGCTGATGATACAATGCTCTATAATATGCATGAGGGAAGAACAGACGTACACAAATCCTTTTGTTATATAACAGATCTCACTCAATTATGGTATGATCTGCTCAGCTAAAAAATGCAATTACTTGCGCATTTCACTGGACATTAAAAAGTTGCATCCACAGAAACACGGTCGTTCCCTAAGGTAGTTCTTGCACAATGGGGTATGTGGCATGTATTAGCGGTCTTTGCGTGTCTGATGATGGTTATGTCTTGGTTGGTTGCTGGAGCTTGCCTGGTGTTGATGGGGCCGTCCACTGGATCGAGATGGTAGGTCTATCCTGAGCAGCATGTCTCTGTGATGAAACTGCTGTGGTTTTTGTATATAGTATATAATTTCATGAGCAGCAGTGATGTCGGATTTTACGCTGCGATCGAGGTACCTTTGGGCTTCGCAAGCTATGCTGTTTGCACTGTAATGGTTGTCCATTGTCTTGACGAGGTGGGGGTAAAGGTTTGAATTCCAGACCTTTACCTTTTTACTCATCAGCAATGCACCTATGATAGATACAAGCCCATCCACGGTCAACTTCGTAGTTTTGTCCTTTTTGTATTTGGCTTTTATGTGGACAGCTGCTTCTCTCAGAGTACTTTCCAGACGGCCCGCTTCAAGGACTTTGTCATGAGCTAAAGACATTCCATGAACGTAGTCTACAAATCTGATTGAGATCTGAGGGGGCTTTTGTTATATAACAGATCTCAGTTAATTACGGTATGATCCGTTCGGCTAAAAAGTGCAATTACTTGCGCATTTCACCGGACATTAAACATTCCAATCACGCACACAACGTCGATCACGCCTACGCACGCTATGCAAGGAATAAAAGCTAAACTGCATTATCCAGGCGGACGTAGTAGGCAGCATACCACATGATAAGATGTAATTTACTGGCCAATCAGAGACAAAAAAAAAATCAAACATGTCTTGATCCGATTCAAGCCAAAGTAGGATTATAAAAGGAACCTCTTCTTCAACCACGAGGCAGTCTTACTGTCCTTGGGGATCATCTCGACAACACCGTTATTACCATCGACCTACCGCGTATACTTCACTGTCATCATTGACATCAACCTACTGCATATACTTCACTGCCGACGCCAACATCAACTGCCTGCACATCCTTCACTGCTGTCGCCAACATCGGCCAGACCTGTTGCTACTGACGATGATGACATCAACAATACTATGAATACATCGCTGGCGATGACATCAATGTACTGTGAATACCATCGTCGTCGTCGTGACCAGCCTCCTGCATATACATCGCTGCCGACAACAACAATGGTGAGAATAAAAAATATTATATTATTTGTTGGTTGCAGAGTGTGCAGTATGGAGCTTCCCTCGCTTCAATTAAGTAAGAATGGGTTAGTTTTAAATTCAAGGCATTATCGCTGCACAACCAGTAATGCAAGGCATATAAAGTCAACAGTAGGTTCTTTGATATGACAGGGGCACATTCGAAATGAATGTTTCTGTTTAAAGCACAATTGAAACATAATACTTGACTTTTTGGTTTTAAACTTAAATTCAAGCCATAATCTATAATATTAATCTCACCTGTCTGTTCAAATGTATGTATGCATGAATGTATATATGTATGTATGTATGTCAGGTCATGTCATATGCTGCTGGTGCCAGGTAACCCAGTACTACCTGCCTCATGGTCGGGTCACTGGCGACTAAACTGGTTCCCCCACCAGAATTATTTGGTGAGGAGGCTGGCTAGTCTCCCTGAAGGATTAAAAACATAACCTTCCAAAGCGCGGATGAACTCTTTTTCTTTTTCAACTAGCACCTTGTATATTTGTGTGTGTGTATATGTGTATTGGGGTGGAAAGGGCTCCCGTAAGCCATGGTGAAGGCAACCTTTCTAGGAGAAGCAAATCTCTGATTTAAAAAACCATAAAGCGGGAGACTAGTACCCGCATTAAGCTGGTCTGCAGTTTAATTTGTTGCTGGCTATCTTGCTCTTGCTTGTTGCTGGATCTCAACATTTTGAACCGAGAGAAAGACTTAACTGTCGTACAAAGCTAAGACTCTGTAACATCATCTTTGTATAGATACTCCCTCAGGCATTTGGACTCATGGATTTTAAATGTCTGAGGGAGTGGCACTCGTCTGACAAGACGTTGCAATCATCATCATGTATGTATGTCAGGTCATGTCATATGCTACTGGTGCCAGATAACCCAGTACTACCTGCCTCATGGTCGGGTCATTGGCGACTAAACTGGTTCCCCCACCAGAATTATTTGGTGAGGAGGCTGGCTAGTCTCCCTGAAGGATTAAAAACACGACCTTCCAAAAGGCGAATGGACCCTTTTTCAGGGTCAACGGCCAACTAGCACTGTGTGTGTTTGTGTGTATGTATGTGTGTGTTGGGGTGGAGAGGGCTCCCGTAAGCCGTGGTGAAGGCAACCTTTCTAGGAGAAGCAAATCTCTAATTTAAAAAAACCATAAAGCGGGAGACCAGTACCTACATTAAGCTGGTATGCAGTTTAACTTGTTGCAGGCTATCTTGCTCTTGCTTGTTGCTGGATCCCAACATTTTGAAACGACAGAGAGACTTAGCTGTCGTACAAAGCTAAGACTCTGTAACATCATCTGTCTATAGATACTCTCCCTCAGGCATTTGTCTATTAAAATGGTCCTATGGCGATGGAAGTCATTTTTTGGCTCATGGACTTTAAGTGTCTGAGGGAGTGGCATTCGTCTGACAAGACGGTGCAATCATCATGTATGTGTGTCTGGCTAAAATTTTTGACAAAGGCGACGGATTTCCCCCACTTCGATTAAGTAAGAATGGGTTAGTTTTGAGTGTCCAGTTCTTATTCGGTTCAGTGCAATCTCCTCCCTTCTATTCAAGGATTTTGTTTTTTTTTTATTTTGGATTCTAGGCTGATGCTCATATAGTTTGCTTTCTGTGAATCTATTCTTCTTACCACTTATTTTCTGTATGTTCGTTAGTTTTTCTTTTTAGGTCTGTTTGTGGAATTTAAATTTTTTATGGTTTGGTGTCTTGTGGCTTCTCTAGCCAGTTTATCGGCCCTTTCGTTGCCAACATGGCTTGGCATCCAGGCCATTACAATTATTTTGCCCTCCTGAACTATTTGATTGTATTCTTGTATGATTTCTATGATAAACGGGTACTTGGTTTTTCCTTCCTCAAGAGCTAGAATCGTTTTTGGCGTCGGAAAAATAGGCACAAAAATTACTAACTCCAATACTGATTTCGATACGTCCCCAAACATTTTGATTTTTCCGATTCTGATTTTGCTTAACCGTTTCAGCATAAAATCGATCAAAACTATTTTCATTTTCTTTCTTTGTCTTTCCAGGGTGCTCAAATAATTGTTTTCCCCGAATATGGGATTGTTGGAATTCATGTAGACCGGACAACGGTGAAATCCTATCTGGAAGAAGTTCCCGATCCTCGACACGTCAGCTGGAATCCATCGGAATCGCCTGACGCCTATAAAGGCACTGACATCCAACAACAACTGAGCCGCATTGCAAAAGAAAACAAGATTTATCTCGTCGCCAACATGGCCACTAAAGTACCGTGCAAATGTTTGGACGATCCTTTGTGTCCAAATGATGGCCAATATCAATATAATACAAATGTTGTCTATTCAGACAAAGGGCTATTGATAGCCGTCTACCATAAACGGAACTTGTATATCGATTTGCCATATGATCCATCAAGGGAACCTGAATATGTGACCTTTGACACACCGTTCGGAAGATTTGGAATGGTTATCTGTTTCGACCTGATGTGGGAAGAACCTACGTATTTGCTGTTTAAAAAATATAATGTCCGTAACCTTGTTTTTCCGACGGCATGGCTTAAGATTATACCGTTCTACCGGTCTTTGATGTACCATTCGGGCTTCGCACGGGCCCATAATATCAATCTACTTGCAGCCAATCTTCATGCTGTTGATTATTTGGGCCAAGGCAGTGGACTGTACACCCCAGAAGGAGTAAAAGCCTTTTTCTACACCACAACTCCAAATCGAACCAAACTGTTAATTGCAGATATGCCGGCGATCAGTGAAGAAACGCCTTTACCGATGAGCACAATTCTTCCGAAAATCGAACCAGATGAAGATGCAGAGATTCTGACCGGATCAATATTAAATCTCGGTATTCGGTTTCGGCTACTGCCAGACAGCAATCAGGGCGTAACAAAGGTTTGTGATGGGGATTTATGCTGCAGTGTAGAATATGATCGGCAGTCGTCAACGGAGAAGTATGCAGTGGGTGTGAGCAATGGTTTTTTCCGTGTCTTAAACCGAAAACTCTATCTGCAGACGTGCTCCTTGTCGAAATGCACCACCGAAAAATGCGGTATCGATATCACCAGTGCAAACACAATCTTTAACAGATTCGTCCTGAAGGCTCACAACTTCCAAAGCGGTGTCGTTTCTGCGTTTATTGTAGCCATGGATGGATCTGATTTTGTATTTGTCGACGACGAATGGGCCTACAATTATACAAGCCAGATTCACATGGAAGGTCCCATGTCTCTGCCCCTGCATTCTGCTGTGTTGAACGCGCGAGTTTTTGAGAATGATCCGCCGTACCCCGGTAGGCCAAGCGATATGCAGAATACGGATGGTTCTTGCTATGTTGGATCCGTTTAGCGTTTTCGTTCAATGGAAGAATTGAAAATATGAAATTACAAAATTAAAACTTTATTTTGTTTTATTTTAAAATACGATATGATGACATAGGTATAACATGTATACTTTACTTACATTTTTGCAGTTTCAGTTTTTTTGGTTTCACGTGGTGTTTTATGTATCATTTGGATTCATCGGACTACTGTTCTCATCTTGAGTGTGATTTGTCACAACGTTTCGGTCGATGTAACCTCCGACCTTCTTCACGTGTATCTTTTTCGAACTCGGGAATTTGGACAGAATTTCGAACAAGCGACTTTTTTAAAGCACTCTAACTACTGTGCCATGGGTCCTTGCATGGCGCAGTGGTTAGAGGGTTTACCGACATTTCATCACCTGCCATTTAATCACCCGATCACTAATCATTATATATATTCACTAGACATTTAATCACGTTTTCCCATCGCGTGGGCACTTAATCACCTGACACCAAGAAAATGAATCACTTCTCAAGGAAAAAAGAAATAATGTTATTTATGTGACTATGTTTTTATTACGTTAAATTTGTAGGCCCTTTGACAATTTTGAGGTTATTTTTATGAAAGATTAAACTCTAAAGGGTAAAACTACCTCCCCTCCCCCGCCAATCATGAAAGGGTTAGAGGACAGGCTATCTGTTCGCTTAAAGTAAATATCAGCCACTTTAAAAAAAAAACTTTTTAACAAGTAAACGATAACATTTATTTCAATTAATTTATTTTTTCATTTAAAAATGTAAACAAACTTCTGCAAATAGTTTCATTTTCTTCTTTTTTTTGCTTTTTTTTTTACTTGTTACTTTTTTATATTGTTAACAAACTACGAAATCCCCAAGTGATTAAATGTCTATATGTGATTAAGTGTCCACGTGATGAATAAAAACATGTGATTAAATCTCTAGTGATTCATAGTCGTGTGATGAAATGTCGGGTGATGAAAAGACCGTTACACCGGTTAGAGTATTCGGAGAAATCGATTAACACTCAAGATAAGAACAGTACCACTACAGTAGTTCAATGAATTCCATTTGCAACGATTTCTTGTTGTAAGATCAGACTTAATTAAATTAAAGATGTCCAAGTATAACGTATATGCGTGCGCATGCGTGCGTGCGTGCATCTGCGTACATGTGTACGTGCGCGAGTGTGCGTGACATGAGCAAACATTGTTAAAGAATAAATAACAGAAAGCCTCCACTTAAACCGTTTTTATTTTTCCCGGTTTTTCTTATAATCTTTTTTGTATATTAAAATAAAAAAACAAACTAATATGAGTTTTAGTTTAATGAAAGAAATGAAAACATAAAATTACAAAGTTAAGATTGTATTTTATTTTGTTTCATAAAAAAACTTATTGTTGCTTTTTTGTTTTGTTTTTCTTTTGTTTTGTTACTTTAGTGCTTGTTAAGAGTAAGTAGATCAACCTTTTTTTTTTCGATATGCCGTGTTAAGCAAAAACAATGTTACGTACTTAATTGTCATGTCGAAAATAGTATTATATCCCCAAAATTACAAAAATTCATAGAATAGAAATTTATTTATAGTTAAAAGTAATTTTTACGGTAAAATTGGGTAACATTGCATTTTTTTAAAAGATGTTATAAAGTAGTCCATGAAGAGTTCACAGACAGGGGACATAACTTGGAAAGCAAATTTTACATAATTTGATTAACACAATCAAAAGTTCTAGTTCTTTCAGCTCCGTTTTTCAAATCTGCTTAATCTAAAAAAAAAAAAAAAAAAATCTCCAGAAACCCCTAGATTTTAACTTTCCATAACTTTTTTTTTTTTCGTGACTGTCTGCATTATCTCTGTGGCTTTCTTTTATACAGTTGAGCAGCGAGATTTTGCGTCACTTTACAAGCGAAAAAAAAAAAAAATCCAGAACCCCCTAGATTTTAACTTTCCATAACGTTTTTTTTTTTTTTTTTTTTTTTTGCGCTCTTTCATTATGATAGTGAAATTCGATTTTTTAAAAAATTTAATTTCAAGGCAAACCACCACCGACATTGTAGCCTATAGCGGTAATTCAGATTGGCATTTATGACGGCAATTAAAAGTAAAAAAAATACAGAAAATGTCTGTATGATGTACGTGTCAGGAAAATTGTGGATTACCATTAAAGCATCATTGCGTGTGTGTGTGTTATGTGGAATCCAACTGTCTGGGGGTAGGGAAGAAAGAGTCAAGATGCTGGCACCCACAATTTTTATAACTAAGCAGTCTCGTAAAGTGACGCAAAATCTCGCCGCTCAACTGTATAAAAGAAGGCAACAGAGATAATGCGGACAGACAGTCATGAAAATCCTTGGAGACAGTTACAAGAATCCTTGGAAATGGTTGTTGCGTGTTGCTGAGTCAGTTTGCGTTCCTACCCTTTTCCCCTTCTTTTTTTGTGTTACAAGTTATTTCAGTGTTACGGGCAAATTTGACTAGTTATTTCAGTGTTATGGACAAATTTGACTAGTTATTTCAGTGTTACGGACAAATTTGACTAGTTATTTCAGTGTTACGGACAAATTTGACTAGTTATTTCAGTGTTATGGACAAATTTGACTAGTTATTTCAGTGTTACGGACAAATTTGACTAGTTATTTCAGTGTTACGGACAAATTTGACTAGTTATTTCAGTGTTACGGACAAATTTGACTAGTTATTTCAGTGTTATGGACAAATTTGACTAGTTATTTCAGTGTTACGGACAAATTTGACTAGTTATTTCAGTGTTACGGGCAAATTTGCCTACTTATTTCAGTGTTATGGACAAATTTGACTAGTTATTTCAGTGTTACGGACAAATTTGACTAGTTATTTCAGTGTTACGGACAAATTTGACTAGTTATTTCAGTGTTACGGACAAATTTGACTAGTTATTTCAGTGTTATGGACAAATTTGACTAGTTATTTCAGTGTTACGGACAAATTTGACTAGTTATTTCAGTGTTATGGACAAATTTGACTAGTTACTTCAGTGTTACGGACAAATTTGACTAGTTATTTCAGTGTTACGGGCAAATTTGCCTACTTATTTCAGTGTTATGGACAAATTTGACTAGTTATTTCAGTGTTACGGACAAATTTGACTAGTTATCTCAGTGTTACGGACAAATTTGACTAGTTATTTCAGTGTTACGGACAAATTTGACTAGTTATTTCAGTGTTACGGACAAATTTGACTAGTTATTTCAGTGTTATGGACAAATTTGACTAGTTATTTCAGTGTTACGGACAAATTTGACTAGTTATTTCAGTGTTACGGGCAAATTTGCCTACTTATTTCAGTGTTATGGACAAATTTGACTAGTTATTTCAGTGTTACGGACAAATTTGACTAGTTATTTCAGTGTTACGGACAAATTTGACTAGTTATTTCAGTGTTACGGACAAATTTGACTAGTTATTTCAGTGTTATGGACAAATTTGACTAGTTATTTCAGTGTTACGGACAAATTTGACTAGTTATTTCAGTGTTATGGACAAATTTGACTAGTTACTTCAGTGTTACGGACAAATTTGACTAGTTATTTCAGTGTTACGGGCAAATTTGCCTACTTATTTCAGTGTTATGGACAAATTTGACTAGTTATTTCAGTGTTACGGACAAATTTGACTAGTTATTTCAGTGTTACGGACAAATTTGACTAGTTATTTCAGTGTTACGGACAAATTTGACTAGTTATTTCAGTGTTACGGACAAATTTGACTTAAAGTTGATCCCTGAATTCGATGACTTCCCCACTGGCCTGTCCGACATTGAATGGTTTGCAAAGGTTGAACGTGTTTGCAGGTTTTCTAAAATAAAAGAGCCCCCACTGGTCACCCAACTGAGGCTCTCTCTCTCTCTCTCTCTCTCTCTCTCTCACACACACACACACACACAATTATATTTTAAATATATTATAAACAAATAAAAACATTCGGGACAAGATCAAAGTGTAGTATCTGTTCTTCAGATGCTGCACTTCTATTTCTTGTTCTCTTTCGGTGGAGGAGAAATCCTTCACGACTGAGACAATTTTTATTTTTGTACTTTTTCTCCACGTTAAAAAACGACCCTGGTGTCTAACTCTGTCCCGTGGGAAAGCATAGTAAATAGGTACATTTAGTAGTCGTGTGAGGTAGCCGCATGGTAGAGGTTTAAGCTTCTTATCATGGGATCCTGATTTCGAATCTTGCTAGATTCAGCCACTCTGATGAGTCGTATATGACGAAACACGTGTCAGTGGATAATTATATATTTAAAAATAATATCTATGCCGTTCCCCATTTAGGGGGTACCGAATTGGTCAAGGGGGAAATTATATTCCCAACTTGCATTTAGGTAAAAATGCACTTTCCTATAAATAATTGAATTAATTTAAAAAGTATTGCTAACAAAAACAAATAAAAACATCTATATATATATATATATATATATATATATATATATATATATATATAATGGTTTTAAAAGTTTTTTTTAGCCATTTTATTAGCAATTGGGCAAACTAATCACGGCCTGAGTTTACTGAAAAAAAAAAAAAAAGAATTTGCAACTACACTATAACAGCGAAATACGGAAAACGAAAAAATCGATTAAAAAAAAAATTATCTACTGTTTTTTTTTTTATGTGTGTCAATTTCAACCAAATGCAATGATGTCTACTTAATTGTATGTCAGAAGTACTTAAATATTACTGCATTATTTAAAACAGCACGAGTTATCTATCTTTATTGTATAAAACACCCGTCGCTATATTTCTCTGGAAAGACGTGACATAAATAGCAAGGGAAGTAATTCAGTTATGCTAAAAACAAGGTAAAACGCATAACTTTAAAGAAAGTGTTAATAGTTACACGCTATTTACGTCCCCTTCGAACTCTCCTGTGTCTTTTTAGCCACACGTTTTATTTTCGTTAATTTGCGTTAAAAAGGTTTTCTTTAATAATTTTTTCTACGTAATCGTTTTTCGTAATTTTTGGATACATTCATTACTGTAACATGGCAATTAAAGTACAGACCATTGCTTTGCAATTAAATGAAATATTAAAAAAAAATTCGAATTTCGCTAATGGCAGAGCGCAAAAAAAAAAACGTTATGGAAAGTTAAAATATACAGGTTTCTGGTTATTTATTATTATTATTATTATTATTATTATTATTTTTTAGATTAAGCAGGTTTGAAAAACGAAGCTGAAAAAAACTAGAATTTTTTATTGTGCTCTCAAATGCTAAAAACTGATTGATAAGAATATCTTTCCACCTCCCTCTCCCTAATACATACTATGGATGGTAATCTCCAAAAATACCGTTAGGGCTTACAACATGGCCGCCAGAAGAGTCAACAAAAAACTGCGAATAAAATATATAAAACTCGTAATTTCTGTTTTTAAAGTGGGTTGTCAATTTTCTTTATGAAATATACTTCCAAAATAAACTATTACAGTCGTTTAAAACATAATAGAAGTATTATTTTTTATTTTTTAAAAGCAATGTTTACAAAATGTCTACGAACGTGCGTAGACATTTTGTAAACATTGTTTTTAAAAAATAAAAAATAATACTTCTATTATGTTTTAAACGACTGTAATAGTTTATTTTGGAAGTATATTTCATAAAGAAAATTGACAACCCACTTTAAAAACAGAAATTACGAGTTTTATATATTTTATTCGCAGTTTTTTGTTGACTCTTCTGGCGGCCATGTTGTAAGCCCTAACGGTATTTTTGGAGATTACCCTATGGATCTTATTTACGAGTTATTCTAACTCGCTTTCTATTTTTATCCCCTCCAACCGTCACCGTGACACAAGTGGAATGTTTAAAGTTTAATGTTTAACAAAAATAAATAAATAAATAAATAAAAATAAAAACAAAAGCAAAAAAAAAAAAAAAAAAAAAAAAAAAAAACGCTTCCGTCGAGAAGGAGTAAGGACACACTGATAAACTTTAAAATGACCCGAAGGTCAGGAAACTTGCTTGATATCTCATCGTGAAAAAATTGTCAGAAAAGTGAAAGTGCTTGTTAAGCAATAGTCGACAAATCGAGTTTTTAAATGTCTTGTTTTGAGCAAAAACAATATTACGCACTTGTCATGTCGAAAACAGTATTATATCCAAAAATTCCACGAGTAGAACAACTGTTATTTTGATTTTAGTAAAAAAAAAAAAAAAAAAAAAGAAAATGTCTATCGCTATAGACAACAAATATTGCAGCTATGAACAAGTAATCTAAAATATTCATTTCTGAGTTATGTCCCCTGCGTATAACCTCCTACTGCCTATTTTATAATGTCTGAGAAAAATGCGATTTTACCCAATTTTCCGTAAAAAATACTTTTGGTGTTTTTTTACATTAGGCTCACCTCCACAATTTCTATTTGGTAAATGTCGGTGCGTTACTTAGGGGAAAATGGTTAATTAAACGGCAGAAGCAATGCTTCTAAGAAGCATCTGTTAAACACAAAAAAAAAAAAAGAACAGAAAACATAAAAATATGTTTTTGTAAACATAAGCAAACTTGGCCTTCGGGACAAGATCAAAGTGTAGTATCTGGTCTTCAGATACTGCACTTCAATTTCTTGTTCTCTGTCAGTGGAGGAGAAATCCTTCACGACTGAGACAATTTTTATTTTTGTTCCTTTTCTCCACGTTAAAAACCGACCCTGGTGTCTAACTCTGTCCCGTGGGGAGGCATTGTAAATAGGAACATAGGCAAAAATAAACGAATAAGGATAGAGGGACCTAGTTTTGAAAGCCGATTTGTGATAATTTTTTTTTTGGTAAATGTTCCCTTCTAACTACAACGGAACACCGACCAATAAAATTTGTTTTTTTTTTTTGTTTTTTTAAAGGTTTTCGGGGTCGCTGACAACGAATCTGGTATTCAAACCCGTCGCAAATTTACCGTTTGCATGGTATTAACCCCTGAACCCTCGCACTATTTTGTGCCATCTCACCGCCATCGTTTATGCTATTCTGACATGATGCGTTCGCGCATGGACGCGCGTAGTAAGGTGACTTGTCACATCGCGGAAGAATTTGGCACCCATGCAGAGAGTGATCCGTGCTGAAATAATAACGTTATTTAAAAAGCCATTCTTAACATGGGGAGGGGAAGGTGTTTTGTACCTATTCTGTACTTTAACCTTAAAAAAAAACATACCATAAAAATTTAATTAAACGTGGAAATACGATTTAAAAAATAGCGCGGATCACTCTCTGCATTAGCACCAAGAATTCTTCCGCGATGTGATAAGTCACTTTACTACGCGCGTCCATGCGCGAACGCATCATGTAAGAATAGCATAAACGATGGCGGTGAGTTGGCACAAAATAGTGCGAGGGTTCAAGGGTTAATACCATGCAAACGGTAAATTTGAGACGGGGTTGAATATCAGATTCGTTGTCAGTGACACCCCCCACCCCAAAAAAAAAAAACAAATTTTATTGGTCGGTGTTCTGTTGTAGTTAAAGTAAATATTTACTTTTTTTTATGTAGGTTTCCGAATACTTTTTTGATTTTATTTGAAAGATTAAGGATCAAACTTAATTTCCTAAAGAAAAAGAAAAAAAAAAAAAAAAAAAAAAAAAAAATTGTACACGTGAAAAAGAAAAAAAGAAAAAGTTATGAAAAGTGTTTTCACGGCGAGCTAACCAATTCAGCTAAATTTTGAAGTAAAATAAATTCATTGTAAAAATCTTTTAAAGATAAATATTAGTTTTCTAGGCCTATTTCAAAGTAAAGTAAAATCCTAAGATATTGAATTAAATAAATAAATAAATAAAACCTTGTTTGCACAAAAAAATAGCAGAATTAGACCCAAAACCGAGTGTTTTTGCCGTTCACAAGACCACAACAAACCGTACTTTTGGAAATAGAGAATATACGGAGGCCCAAAATCTGAGACAGTCGTAAAGCTGCTGAGAATGACGTCATATAATTAAAAGGAAGGAGGGGTGCTGGGTTTCTTCTCATCCGTACATTTCTATTGTAAATGTTTGTATAAATTTTACCATTTTTTAATTTAATTATTTTTTCTATGTTCCTGTTTTTAAATTATTTTTTTTTAATTATTGGCCAATATTATATAAAAATTATGTTACGCCGAAAGTTTCACATTCTTGCGAGCAAGGAAATTATTAAAATCTTGCATATAAAAATTATGTGAAATTTGTAATTAAAAAAAAAAAAGTAGAAATATTTTTGTTATTATATTTTTTTGTGAAACTATTAAATAAACAATGCTTAATTCACTGGTAATATCGGTAGTTCGAGAAATTCACTTTTCTTCGAGTTATATCGAATTCATAATTACGGACTTTAGGTTTTTTTTTTCGTAATGTTCCTATAAAAATTATTTTATTTTTATTGTTACAAATCACGATGCTTTATTTATATATGAAAAAGCAAAAATAAATTCTTGCGTTTTTTATTTACTACTGAAAACCATAACTTTAGTAAAGGTATTTTTTGTTTAAATAAAAAAATACATTTCCACTGAGATTTAAATAAAAATAATTAGTTCATTATATTTCACAATCATTATTTGATAAATATTGAAAATTTTATTAAAATTGGTTAATTTCCTGGTTTTTGGTGAATTTTTAAGGGGTCAAAATGTTTATAAATTTTGAGCGTCGACATTCATTCTGCCCGTACCTTAGGCATTACCAAAAGTCACCACAGAATTACCCCCCATATGTAATACGATGTAACTTTATTATAAATTAATATTATCAATATAACTTTTGTACCATTTAAAAGAAGGGTAAAATAAACCAGTAATAATTTAAAAAAAAAATTTCATCGTACGAAAATAATGAAATTGCGAGATGAAAATCATGTTTACATAATTGGCGCTTTAAAATAACGTTCCAATGTAGTAAGCATTTCGAACATGAAAACATACCCGTGTTTAATAAATCTAGCAAAAATCAACTAATGGTCAGATTTTCGTGAAATTTTCGATACTTATCCATTTTAGAATGAAATTACATCTAAATGCAGTTTCCGTAAAATATACGAGGGAAAATATTTTTTTAGTGCGAAATTTAAGCAAAATATATTTAAATCTATCAACATTTCTATTTATTATGAAACATAGCAGTTCAAATAAGTAAAAAATATTTATTTTTTAAAAAATTTAAATACAAGTATTGAACAAAAAATTCCCTTGAAGTTGTAATTAAAACATTGATATAAATTTAATATTATTTTTTTTAAATAGCGTTTTTTTTTCGAATTAATATATACTATAATCAGTTGAATTGCCAAGAAAAAGAAACTTTGTAAATATTAATTAATTTTTAAAAGATTAAAACGATTAAAATTCCATTATTTCAAAATTTTTCGTTACAACATAGATTTTTAATTGTGTTTAATTTTTTTTTAAATATTAAGTTTTAATATAAACATGACTCTTGTCAGCTATTTTATCGCCAGATTAAAACCAATTTAAAAATATTATTGCACAAATATTAAGCATTTTGTAGCCCCCCCTCATATTTTGTATGTCTCTTTTACTGAACAAAATATGGAACCCCGTAGGTAACCAAATGAACATTCAGTAAAACCGTATTTGATATTTAATATGCAAATATTATTAATCGTTAAACTGTAAATCTTAAAACCTAACAAAATTATAACAAAGATTAATTATTAATTGCAGTTTGAAGAAGATAAACAAAGGTTTTAAAAAATCATTAAGTCGCTTCTGCTTTTCTATAGTTCGTATAGTTAACACAAATCTGACGTCACGGAAACATGCGGTCAATTTTTCACAATCGTTTGGCAGACCCGACCGTACCTAATTTCAAAATTTAGCTGAATTGGTTAGATCGCCGTGAAAACATTTTTCATAACTTTTTTTTTTCACGTGTACAAATATTTTTATTCTTTTGGAAATTAAGTTTAGTCCTTAATCTTTCAAATACAATCAAAAAGTATTCGGAATCCTACAAAATAATTATGATGAATCGGTTTTCAAAACTAGCCCCCCCCCATTCTTATTCATTTATTTTTTGCCCATACCTAGAAAGTTATGATGATGCACGCGTAATCTGATGACATCAGAGAAAGATTCAACTCGGACAGTATAGAAAGCAGAATTTATTGGATTAACTGCATTGAAAAAATGGATGAGTGTTCTTGGATATTTAGAATGCCATGATGTATGGAACCATTAATGTACCCCTTCCTCAAAACCCAATTCCACAACAACAATAACCAAGAGCAGGTAACTCCAAGCAGACTTTCCCTAATCTATAGACAAGGGGAGATAACTGTCTTAACTCGGAGATTGACAGGAAATAAAATGAGACATATATGAGAAAGTAGGTGATAGAAGAGTAGACTTTTTAAAAAAGATTGTGGCAAGCTGGTCTTAATGGTTATCGTACTTGACTCACTGCCTTTAGGTTTTTGTTTTGGTCTAACCTCAAGTATTTTTTTCCAAAAAGAGCTGATTGAAAAAAAATTCATCTGGAAGAAAGAGAGAGCCTGTTTCCTCCGTTTAACTATAGGTTCAAATTTACCGTTTGTATGGTGTTAACCCCTGAACCCACGAATTACTTTCCACCATTTTGCAGCTTCCGTTTACGCTACGCGCGTGCATAAACGACGGCTTGCTTCACCAAGCAAACTGCCTTCTCACATGGCGTATCAAATCAAAAAATTACGGACTGACATTTTTTAATGACTTACAATTGAAGAAAAGTACAACAAATGGGGGGACTTTTTTTTTTTTTTTTTTTTTTCTCACGTAGTTTTTAATGTGGTTTACAAAAACATAAGCACCAAACATTTTTATGTTTTTTTTTTTTTTTTTTTTTTTGCGGGAGGGAGATTCAATTATAGAACTTATGTGGCTTAATAGGTGCTTATGCAGTTTAGTTAACCGTTTTTCCGTAAATAACGCACCGACATTTTACCAATTAGAACACCACCATTCAACATTTTTCGAAGATTTTACTGTTTACATTGCCCCCCCCCGCTCGCTCCCCCAATGTAAACAGTAAAATCTTCGAAAAATATTAAATGGTGTTCTAATTGGTAAAATGTCGGTGCGTTACTTTTTGAAAATTTGAAAATTCTATGTTTCAGGAAAAAAAAAACAAACAAAAAAAAAAAAACAATTAAATTGCTCCCCCCCCCCCTTTCCAAAACTTGGAGTGCTTTCCTTTTCTTGTTTTATTTCTTTTTCAGCTAATTTTAAATTTTCCGCCCAAAAAGTGCTATAATGTATTTTTGAAAATTAGAAAATTTTATGTTCTGGAAAAAAAAAAAAAAAAAAAAAAAATTAGATTACACCCCCCCCCCCTCCTAACTTGGTGTGCTTTTCTTTTCTTGCTTTATTTCTTTTTCATCTAATTTCAAATTTTCCGCGGAAGATTTGTACGCCATGTGAGAAGGCAGTTTGCTTGTTGAAGCCGTCGTTTATGCTACAGCGCGCGCGTAGCGTAAATGGAAGCTGCAAAATGGTAGAAAGTAGTTCGTGGGTTCAGGGGTTAATACCATACAAACGGTAAATTTGCCCCAAGTTTGACTATCAGATTCGTTGTCAGCGACCTCAATTACCTTAAAAAAAAAAAAAAAAACGGGTTTGTATTACTGTACACATAGATTCGAAAAAGTTGTCAAAAAACAAATATATAACAAATGTTATCAAAGGCAAGATAAGTTACTTTTCTACCAAACTGGATATATTTTTCGTGTTTTTATTCAATGTAACATGTTTATTCAGCTCGAAAAGCATGCAGTGTTTACCGATGTGTTGGAAAATTCAAAATGGCGCCCGACACTCTCTTTAACACGGTAAGTTCAGGAAAAGATGTTATAAATAATAAACTAGACAAAATACTGTTAGAAATTCGCTCAATATATATTACCGTGACATAAGTTGACATATATTCGTTGTTTTTTTAAATAGTATTTTGTCTAGTTTATCATTTATAACACCTTTTCCCAAACTTACCATGTTAAAGAGAGTGTCGGGCGTCATTTTGAATTTTCCAATACATCGGTAAACACTGTATGTTTTTCGAGCTGAATAAACATGTTACATTGAATAAAAACAAAAAAAATGTATCCAGTTTGGTAGAAAAGTAACTTATCTTGCCTTTGATAATATTTATTTGTTATATATTTGTTATATATTTGTTTTTTTTTGACAACTTTTTCGAATCTGTGTACAGTAATACAACCCCCCCCCCCAAAAAAAAATAGAGTGGTCAGTGTTTTGTTGTAGCGTATCTGGATATTTGCATTGTTTGTTCGCTGTAAAAAAAAACAAAAAAAAAACAAACAAACAAAAAAAAAAAAACTACTTGATGAAATTAAATGAAATTTTTTTTCGGAGAACTTCGTTCCATAACGGCTACGTGCAATATAACCCTTTTTTTTTTTTTTTTTTCGATATTTTCATTTTTTTTAATGTGTTGACTACACTGTACAAGTACCAAAACAATTTGTTACGATAGCAAGGAAAAGGTTCGATTTTGAGGAAGAAAAGCTAGAATTAAAGATAGGGAGGGAGTATCGACGCTTTAACTGGAGTTATCTCCCGATTACGTTTATAAAATTTGGTACCTGTACAGTTTAACCAAGACATTAAAAAAATGAAAATATCGAAGTTTAAATTGCACGTATCCGTATTTTTTTTTATTTTATTTTTTTTTTTTTTTACAGCGAAAAAACAATTTGTTATGATATCGGGCAAAAGGTTCGATTTTTAGGAAGAAAAACTAGTATTAAAAATGGGGGAGGGAGTGTCAGCGCTTTAACTGAAGTTATCGCACTGTGACGTGTTTAACAATTTCCATAATAACGCGCTCTCACAAGAAAGTGTTTTTCCACTGTAAAAAAAAACAAAAAAGGTGCAAGTCTCTAAATGGGCCACAACAAATCTTTTATACAATAAAAATCTGAAAAAAAAAATCTTTATAATGTACGTACTTCTTACTGCATGAAAATGTCATATTCCAAAAATCACGTAAATCGATCAAGTAGTTTTTTTTTTAATTAAGAAAATCAAATATTATCGGACGATTCATCGAAGAAAAAGCCATACGCCATCTTGTTTGAGAGATAAAGCAACTAACGACCCCTGGCGGAAATATGGGTCAACAGGGCAGTGCAGACCATCGAATATTTTATCAATCAAGTAATTTTATTTATTTATTTATTTTTTTAAAGAAAATCAAATTTTACGATTTCTAGGGATAATAAATAAATAAATTGACTTCTTTTAATAAAGAGAATGTGTCTTTGGGTTTGTATTACTGTACACATAGTTTGAAAAAGTTGTCAAAAAACAAATAAATGTTATCAAAGGCAAGATAAGTTACTTTTCGGGTTTGTATTACTGTACACATAGATTCGAAAAAGTTGTCAAAAAACAAATATATAACAAATAAATGTTATCAAAGGCAAGATAAGTTACTTTTCTACCAAACTGGATATATTTTTTGTGTTTTTATTCAATGTAACATGTTTATTCAGCTCGAAAAACATGCAGTGTTTACCGATGTATTCGAAAATTCAAAATGGCAGCCGACTCTCTCTCGGAGAGGGTACGTTTGGGAAAAGGTATTATAAATAATAAACTAGACAAAATACTGTTAGAAATTCGCTCAATATATGTTACCGTGACATACGTTGACATATATTCGGTTGTTTTCTAACAGTATTTTGTCTAGTTTATTATTTATAATACCTTTTCCCAAACGTACCCTCTCCGAGAGAGAGTCGGCTGCCATTTTGAATTTTCCAATACATCGGTAAACTCTGCATGTTTTTCGAGCTGAATAAACATGTTACATTGAATAAAAACACAAAAAATATATCCAGTTAGATAGAAAAGTAACTTATCTTGCCTTTGATAACATTTATTTATTATATATTTGTTTTTTGACAACTTTTTCGAATCTATGTGTACAGTAATACAAACCCTACTTTTCTACTTAACTGAATATTTTTTTTGTGTTTTTATTCAATGTAACATGTTTATTCAGTTCGAAATACATACAGTATTTACCGATGTATTGGAAAATTTAAAATGGCGCCGGCTTCTATGTTGAACAATGTATACAAAATACTGTTAAAAACCCACCGAAAATATGTCAGCCTATGTCACGGTAACATATTGAGCGACTTTCTAACAGTATTTTGTAAAATTTTTTTTATTTATAACCCCTTTTTTCAAACTTACCGCATGAAAGAGAGAGTCGAGCGCCATTTTAAATTTTCCAATACATCGGTAAACATTGTATGTTTTTCGAGCTGAATAAACATGTTACATTAAATAAAAACGCTAGAAAATTATCCAGTTAGGTAGAAAAGTAACTTATCTTGCCTTTGATAACATTTATTTATTATATATTTGTTTTTTGACAACTTTTTCGAATCTATGTGTACATTAATACAAACCCAAAAAGGGTTTTCGACATTCAAAAAAAAAAACAAAAAAAAAACAAAACTAAAAATAATCGATGGTCTGCCCATCGTATTATCTTTATTAAAAGACACATTCTCTTTATTAAAGTAAGTCAATTTATTTATTTATTATCCCTAAAAATCGTAAAATTTGTTTTTTATTAAAAAAACAAAAAAAAAAAAGAAAGTACTTCGCTTATTAAAGTCTGTTTTCAGATGAACAAAAAAAACAAAAAAAAACAAAAAAAAAACTAGTGTTTTCCACATTCTCTTTATTAAAAGAAGTCAATTTATTTATTTATTATCCCTAAAAATCGTAAAATTTGATTTTCTTAAAAAAAAAAGTAATTGATTGATAAAATATTCGATGGTCTGCATGTACTGCCCTTGTTGACCCATATTTCCGCCAGGGGTCGTTAGTGGCGTTATCTCTCAAACAAGATGGCGCATGGCTTTTTCTTTGATGAATCGTCCGATATTTGATTTTCTTAAATAAAAAAAAAAACTATATATTATTCCTTAATTGGAATTCATTCTTGAGATGAGCCTTATATATTAATTTATTTTTATTTCGGACTATTATTTGTGAAACGTTGTGAATACCAACAAAACCAATAAAAGATGAAAAAAAAAACAACAGCTAATAAAGATGAGACTAGTAGTCCGAAAAAAAAATAAATTAATATATATAATGCTCATCTCAAAAATGAATTCCAATTAAGGAATAATATATATACCAATCGGTACGGACCCGACTATGGAAGATCAGATAATAAATAAACGTGGATTTATGGATTTATAAGATCAAAGAATCCAACCTTGATCGGGGCCCGTGGCGCAGTTGATAGAGACGTTGAATCTCTACGGTTCCAGATGAGCATTGTCTGAAGATAGCGGTTTCAATCCCACCCAAAGCGTGCCAGAGGTTAATTGGTCAAAATGTGGTGAGGCGACAACAATTACGGATGGCAGTGATGGCTGAGAATGCAGTTGAGATTCGAAGTTCCTATCCGTCGCGGTTACCACCTGACGAAGGCCAGAGGAATAGTTGGCCGAAACGTTGTGAATAAACAAACCAATAAAAAGATTAAAAAAAAACAACTAATAAAGATGAGACTAATAGTCCGAAATAAATAAAAAAAAAAACTACTTGATAGATTTACGTGATTTTTGGAATATGACATTTTCATGCAGTAAGAAGTACATACATTATAAAGATTTTTTTCAGATTTTTATTGTATAAAAGATTTGTTGTGGCCCATTTAGAGACTTGCACCCAAAAAACAACAAAAAAAAAAAAAATACTCGATCAAATTAAATGAATTTTTTTCCGGAGATCTTCAGTTCAAAACGGATACGTACAATATAACCCCCCCTTTTTTTTTTTTCGATATTTTCATTTTTTGATGTCTTGATTAAACTGTACAAGTGCCAAAATTTCAAAATAAGAAATAAAACAAGACCGTGACATTTATTGGGTGAATTAAGTTTCTACCACCGTTTTGTTTTATTTCTTATTTTGAATTGATCAAGACTTCAAAGATGTAAAGAGACATCGCAACCCCCACTTTTTTTTATCCAATTAGGTAGAAAAGTAACTTATTTTGCCCTTGATAACATTTATCTATATATCTATAAAAGTGAACGTGTCTGTCTATCTGTCTGTCTGTCTGTGTGTCTGTGTACATTTCCCTACGCAATAACTCTGTCAATTTTTAGTCTATATACTCGAAATTTGAAATACCGGGTACTGAGATTTGGGAAAATCGATATGACGGGTGTCAGCCAGAAATTTGGCTGTTAAGGGGTCAAATTTCAACGATTTCACCTTTAAGAACTCTACCAAACTCCTCCGACAATTTTGGGTCTAGACACTTGAAATTTTAGATATAGGTTCCTTGAACATGGATCTAACTTAATAAAGTGATTTGAGCCCGAAACAATAAATTTTAAGGGGTCATAATAGGGGTCAAAGTTTTTAAAAATTAACCATTTTTTTTTGTTTTTTTGCTTTTTTTGCACAGCATACACCTCCAAACACCCGAGCAACGCCGGGCACCCCTGCTAGTTTGAGATATATTTGTTTGTTTTGTTTTTTTTTTGGTAAATGTTAACTTACACCTACAACAGAACACGGATCACCCTAATTTTTTTTTTTTTTTTTTTTTTTTACAGCGAAAAAACAATTTGTTATGATATCGGGCAAAAGGTTTGATTTTTAGGAAGAAAAACTAGTATTAAAAATAGGGGAGGGAGTGTCGGCGCTTTAACTGAAGTTATCGCACTGTGGCGTATTCGAGGTCATTGACAACGAATCTGATAATCAAACCCGCCGCAAATTTATCGTTTGCATGGTATGAACCCCTAGACCTTGGGACTATTTTGTGCTATTTCACCGCCCTCGGTAATGTTTTTCCTACATGATACGTTCGCGTGTATAAAACAAAGAGCAACAACCGGTTTCTTTCTTTTGGGCCGAGCTTTCGAGCCGGTCGGTCCGAAGACCGACCGCGTGCATCACGCCCACTTACGACTATGTATGGGTCACGAGCTAACAGACCGTACGTACACATTCTCACTCTTACTCTCTCTATCTACTACTGGTCCCTGAGAACACCTTCGCGTAGCTGACTGCTAACATGGCGTACAGCTTAACCTCTATCCGCGTCTTTGTCTACACGCTGGACTAGCATTCTCATTTCCACTACAACACTCATTTCTCTTCCCACGCGCGAACAAACGATAGTGATCCGAACTTGAGATGAAAACACATTTCCTATTCTTGCTACAACACCAGTCCTGCAACGAACATTGGTTACATACGCGCGGACATGAACACATGTTATAACTAAAACGTCCATTCTTTCAACAGCAAATAAACGACGTTTATTTTATCCATCAATTGAGTCTTTGTTTCCTTCAATTCCATTCGTTTCATTATTTTCTTGTGGCGAGCTAGGATATTATATCCTGGTCTTACATAGTTTAAAAAAAAAAAAGAAGGTTTTTGAAAGAATTAATTTTTTTTTTTCTTGTCTAACTAAGATTTAGGGTGATTTTCTATGAGAATATGCAAAAATATTATAATATAAGTACCTGGATTTCAAATAATTCCACTTATTCATATAGGCAACCAGTTACTTCGAGTCGATTTGATTACTGTTTACATTTGTTCTTGATAAAAAGCAAACTACGGAAGACCAAAAAGCCCAAAAAAACCTTATTTTTCAGTGACGAAAATTTCAATGTATTATTAACGCTGAGGCTGGCCAGTACCAGATGGGTGACCATTTGTATGAGTTTGGTTTTTAATGTGTATGTGTGTGGGGGTCAGGCTCTCCAAAATGGGGAGGGGGGGGCAATTTAAAGCAGAATAAAAAAAATTATTTCAGCGCGTTTGGTCCACCGTAGTCGAAAGGCGGCAAACGTTTCCAAACTGGATCGAAAAAATGATGATATTTTTAAAACAAAGGGCACAATATTTATCGAATTTTTTTTTTGTATCGATTCTTCAAAGCATGCCCTGTTTAATAATGGTCATGCATTATTCGGCTCGCTTAAAAGAAATTGTTAATTTATTTATCAAAGATTTTAAAATGGCTTTAAAAATTTTTTTTTTTGTTTTGCTTAACTTAAATTAATTATTTTATTAACATATTCACCGAATTTCACACTTCAAAACTCAAAAGTGGGATAATTAAACACAATCGAAGTTCTGATATTCAGACATCAAAATAAGGTATGCAAACAAGGTTTTTTTTTTTTTTAATCTATAATCCCGTCCCTTACAACATCATAATATGTTTTGTTCAGTTTCAGATGATTATTTCAAGCATATTTGGAACCCCCTCAAAACAAGGGGGGAGGGTTGTAAGCAAAAAAAATATATATATAAATATTGTTTATGAAAAATAAGTACACTGTTATAAAGTTCATTCTTCTTTTAATAACTGCTGAAAATTTCGTATTGATTGGATAATTACCTGATTTTTAGTAGATTTTTAAAAAGACGGTCCGTCAAAAAGTACTTGCCTGCCCCCCCCCCCAGTTTTGGCGGTGCCTAATCAAACAGGTCAAGGAGGATGAAAAGGTCCAGGATTTACCAGACCTCCACTGGATACCTGTGGATGGGACTGGGATGATGGGGAGGCTTACTGCCACCCAAATTCTAGTGAGGACCAACGGTCATTGCCAGAGAGAAATCAGTGGCAAGCGACTGTTGCGATAATGCAAATTTCTTTTGTAAAGTTGTCGAAAAACGTGAGGATTACTCAAAATCTGACTGTGAGGAATACCACCTGTTTTTATCAGTGAGCAATCTCATCTCCGATGATGTCTTGTCTAAGAACTCCTAGTGAGTGAAATTAATAATAATAATAATAATAATAATAATAAAAATAAAATTGATAAAAATAATAAAATTAATAATAATAATAATAAAATTGATAATAATAATTATAATAATAATAATAAAATTGATAATAATAATAATAAAATTGATAATAATAAAAGTGATAATAATAATAAATAGATAATAATAATAAAATTAATAATAATTATAATAATAAATTGATAATAATAATAAAATTGATAATAATAATACTAATAAAATTAATAATAATGAAAATAAAATTAGTAATAATGATAATAATAATAATTAATAATAATAATAATAATAAATTGATAATAATAAAGTTAATAATGAAATTAATAATAGTAATAAATTGATAATAATAATAATAAAATCGATAATAATAATAATTAATAATAATAATTAATAATAATAAATTGATAATAATAAAGTTAATAATGAAATTAATAATAGTAATAAATTGATAATAACAATGAAATTGATAATAATAATAATAATAAAATTAATAATAGTAAATAAATAAATAATAAAATTGATTATAAAATAATAATAAATTAATAATAATCAAATGGATAATTATAATAAAATTAATAAATAATAATAATAACAATAATGATAAAATTGATAATAATAGAATTAATAATAATAATAATAATAATACTACTAATAATAATAAAATTAATAATAAATTAATAATAATAATATTAATAATAAAAATAATAATAATAAAACTACTACAAATGTAAAACAAAAAAAAACATCACATGGAATCATAAAAACTGAAATTATATACACTTGTGCCCGATATTATTCATACCCCCTCTTGAAAATTGAGTTTATTAGGTGTAACTTTGTAAGAATTTATTGTTTACGTCCATATTGATACATATTCTTAATAAACCTCTTCTGATCATTTTCGTCATTTTAAAATCTCGGGATACTTGTAATAAAAGAAATATACAGCTATTTATAAAATCTGCAATGTTCAAAAATAATCATACCCCCTTATTTTTTCAGTATTAATCGAGTTTCTGACTGTTTGTTTCCTGTTTGATTCTTATTTTGAATGCTTTTATACAACCTTTGATTAATTTCATTTCGTTTTTTTGCATTTTTCAGAAATTAAAATGATATCAACTGAAAACCAAAAAAAGAATAAAAATTATTAGAATGGGGAAGAAAAAAGAGCTTAGTAATGATCTTAGGACTAAAATTGTGAATTCACATAAGGATGGTTTAGGTTACAAGTCAATTTCCAAGAAATTTGAGGTCCCTACAGCAACAGTACAGAGCATCATCAAAAAATTCAAGAGCCACCACACAACAAACAACTTGATTGGTAGAGGAAGGAAAAGGAAACTGTCTGCTAGAGCCACCAGGAATATTGTAAGAAGTGTTAATGCAAATCCAACCACCACTACTAAGGACATTTTAGAAAATCTGGAGTCTTCTGGCATAAAAATATCAAGGCAAACATTGCAAAGGACTCTGCATGAAAATGGTCTGAAAGGAAGAAGACCAAGAAGGACTCCATTGCACACCGGAAAACACCTTGCAGCACGTCTAAAGTTTGCTAGGACCCATGTGAATTCTCCAGAGTCCGTTTTCTCAAGTATTTTGTGGACTGACGAAACAAAAATTGAATTGTTTGGCCATATGGATGCTTCTTACGTTTGGAGGAAGAAAGGAGAAGCTTACAACCCAAAGAACACCATACCCACGGTGAAACATGGTGGTGGTAGCCTAATGTTTTCGGGCTCCTTTTCGGCTAGTGGTCCAGGTAGTTTGGTCAAGATAGATGGAACCATGAAGAAGGAGCAATATTTGGAGATACTCCAGAAAAACATTAGACAGGATGCGGAGAAGCTCCATTTAGGACCAAACTGGGTCCTTCAACAGGATAATGATCCAAAACATACTGCCAAAATAGTCACGAAATGGTTTGAGGATAATCACATTAATGTTTTGGAATGGCCTAGCCAGAGTCCTGACCTGAACCCTATCGAAAACCTCTGGCACATATTGAAAACTGAGGTTAAAAAGCGGAAACCTAGAAATTTGAGGGATTAAGAGAACTACTGCATTGAAGAATGGTCAAAAATCAGTGTTGATGCTTGTAAAAACCTTGTTGATAAATATCCAAAACGGTTACAGGCAGTTATTAAGAATAAAGGGCATGCTATTGACTATTAGTAAGAGAGGTATGAATAATTTTGAACTAGTGCCATTATTGTTTTTCTTTGTATAATGCTTCAAACTTGCATAATTTATTTATTTGTTGAGTTTAAATTAAATGCTTATGTTTGATTTATTGTTTGAAATCCCTTTAATATTGTCTACCTTCTGGTTTGAGCAATATTCTTATAGAAATCTCAAAGATCCGAGGGGTATGAATAATATCGGGCACAAGTGTATGTTATTCCCCTGCACCCTCTTCTGCTTTTGTGTGTGTGTGTGTGTGTGTTCGTGTGTATGTTACCATAAACTTCCTCCACACCAAATAATCGAGGAGAGTCAAGGAGGATGGAAAGACCGAGAAGAGAAAGCACTAGCCAGACCTCTGCTGGATGAGTGCAATGAGGACTGGGACCTTGGGGAGGCTTGTTGCCTTCCAAATTCCAGTGAAAACCAATGGTCAGTGCCAACGAGAAATCATTGGTAAGAGACTGTTTTTTTTTTTACATAGGCATCATCACATTGTCAAGGCCAAGAGGCCACTCAAGGATAAGGGTTGAAGAGTGTACAGTAGAAATTGGACAATATAGTAATCTGTTACAATAATGCAAATTCATCCGCAACAGTTCTCAAAAAGAAATCTTCGATGATGGCCTAGTGAGTAAATAATATTAATAAATAAAAAATAACAATAATAAAAAAATAATAAATAAATAATAATGCTAACAATAATAAATAAACAATAAAATAATAACAATTATAATAAATAAATAAATTCGTGCCTAAATCAAAACGTAGATTGCATGAGCAAAGCTTCTTTCTTAGAACTGCACGGCCGTGGAACTCTCTGCCGCTTGCCTGTCTCCCCCCCTCCCCCCGAATTCAACTTGGATGTCTTCAAGTTAACACAAACAAATTCCTGATGAACCGCCCCCTTAAGTAATGACACCTATCAAATCCCCAATACTAACAATTACTCTGATACTATACCACTGATTAGTGTGCATACAATAACCCTTATTTCCGAGTGGCTCCTGGGCCTTGATAAGTGGTAACACCCATGTAAAAAAAATACAGTCGAACTTCGGGATATGGCATTAAAAATTAGTAACAAAATACGGTACAGTATATGAGACACATGTATATAATCAAATAATATTATAAATAACACTGTAAGGTGGGGCAAATACCGTAACCAGGGGTCGGAAAAACATTGTTTCCACATCTACTGTTATAATAATAATGATAATAATAATAATAATAATAATAATAATAATAAATAATAATAATAATAAATAGATAAAAATAAAAAAACACGAATAATAATAAAATAATAACAATAAAATACATTAATAAATAAATAATAATAATAATACATAAAATAATAATAATAAATAGATAAAAATAAAAAACACTAATAATAATAAAATAATAACAATAAAATACATTAATAAATAAATGATGATGATAATAATAATAATAATAATAATACATAAAATAATAATAATAATAAATAGATAAAAAAACACTAATAATAATAAAATAATAACAATAAAATACATTAATAAATAAATGATGATGATAATAATAATAATAATAATAATAATAATAATAATACATAAAATAATAATAATAATAAATAGATAAAAAAACACTAATAATAATAAAATAATAACAATAAAATACATTAATAAATAAATGATGATGATAATAATAATAATAATAATAATAATACATAAAATAATAATAATAATAAATAGATAAAAATAAAAAAAACACTAATAATAATAAAATAATAACAATAAAATACATTAAGAAATAAATGATAATAATAATAATTATAATAAATAAATAAATAAACAATAATAACAATATTAATAATAAATAAATAATAATAATGAATAAAATAATAATAATCAAATAATAGAAATAATAATAATGCATAATTAATAATTATAATCATAAATAAACACTACTACTAATAATAATTATAATAATAAATAGATAAATAAATAAATAAAAAATGATAGTATAGTGTTTCAAATGACATAAAATAAAACAAAATACAGTATAATAATAAATAATAATAATAAATAAAACAATAATAATTATGTTTCAAACACATAAAAATAAAACAAAATACAGTATAATAAATAATAATAATAATAATAATAATAACACTAATAATAAATAATAATTAATAATAATAATAATAATAATAATTATAATAATAATAAATAATAATAAATAATAATAATAATAATAAATAAAACAATAATAATTATGTTTCAAACACATAAAAATAAAACAAAATACAGTATAAATAAATAAATAATAATAATAATAATAATAAAAATAATAAATAATAATAATAATAAATAATAATAATAAATAATAATAATAAATAAATAACAATTATAATAATAATAAATAATATATAATAATAATTATAATAATAATAATTATAAATAAAACAATAATAATTATTGTTTCAAACGATATAAAATAATACAAAATACAGTATAATAAATAATAATAATAATAATAATAATAATAATAATAATAAATAATAAAAAATAATGATAATAATAATAATAAATAAAGCAATAATAATTATGTTTCAAACACATAAAAATAAAACAAAATACAGTATAATAAATAAATAAATAATAATAATAATAATAAATAATAAATAATAATAATAATAATAAATAATAATAATAATTATAATAATAATAAATAAAACAATAATAATTATGTTTCAAACGACATAAAAATAAAACAAAATACAGTATTTACTTTTGTGATGTTTTATTCTCAATTCTTGCATTAAAATAAAATGCTAAATAATAGATATAAGATAACAATCAATAAACCAAGTTGAGAACCATGAGTACTCTGTGTACCACCAGGCGTAGGGTACGGAGGATCTTTGTCATAAACTTGTCCTCTCAATACAGCAGAATGAAGAGGTAGAGACATGGGACCTTCCATGTAAATATAACCTGTATAATTGTAGGTCCATTCATCATCGACGAATACATAATTGGATTCGTTCATGGCTACAACACATGGAGAAATGTGACCACTTTTGAAGTTGTGACCTGTCAGTACGAACCTGTTAAAGATTGTGTTTGCACTGGTGATGTCAGTATCACACTTTTCGCCGTCGCATTTGGACAAAGAGCACATCTGTATATAGGGTTTTCCCTGTATGAAAGTGATGAAACCGTTGCTGACTCCCAGCGCATATCTCTCCGTTGACGGTTGCCGATCATATTCTAAGCTGCAGCAGAAATCCCCGTCACAAACCTTTGTTATGCCCTTAGTTTTGTCATCGGGTAGAGGCCGAAAGCGAATACCTAGACC
>NC_136526.1:53341386-53383886 GCF_053919585.1 Euprymna scolopes | reverse complement strand
AATAGATGTGTTGCTATGTGAAGCTCTTAGAGTGAGGAGATAGTGTTCAGACAGTCTTAGTGTAGATATGAGATGTAGATTCACATTGTGGATATGAGATGTGTATGTTAAGACATTTTATAACACACATATAATAACAATTCACTTTACTTTTTTGTAAGAATCACAAACACAAAGACGAGCTTATCAAAACACATGATGGGTTTATTTCTTCACGACCGGCCGTGGTTTTCATCATCAAGAATTCAAAGCTTCACATTTTACTTTCAAAGTGACCGTCTCGCTTCCTAGACGTTCGAATTCCCAGACCCTCTCTGACTTTTTCACTGACTGTCTCTAACTAACTAACTCTCACTTCCTATATTGAGACATCCATGCATGTCTGGCCACGTGAGCAAAATTCACGTGTTTCAACATGCGCAACTTTGCACGTTTCCGACATATGATTTCCCAATAACCTATTTTTTGTTTGATGTTTTTACAAAGTAATTCAACCTACATATCTACTTTATTTAACCCATATTTTATTATCCACATTCTTTCTAACAATTGAATAGTTTATTTATTATTTATTTCATCAGAATTAACAATTTACTGGACATTCCATTTAAACCTATTGTTCTTTAAAACTTATGTCCAGGGTTCGATTTCTGCTTTCTCTTATTTTCATTTTAACTAATCTCTCTATTTTTATACTTACATGAAAAGGGGACAGCCCTTATCATGTAACAGCTCTACCTACGTATTGAACACTGTTGAAGTAAATACTTAAAGTTTACGCATAAATTTATACTTTCGTATATTAATTTATATGAGTAAATGAAATAGTTATATATATATATATATATATATATATATATATATATATATATATATATATGTATATATAACTATGTTGGATTCTCCCGTCGATTTCGACATATGAGGTTCCACCACAACAAGTAAGTTGTCCGGAAAGTCACACAGATGATTTGAAAGCTTTGCGCAGAAACAATCACATTTTTTGGTAATCCATGTCAGTGCAAATGACTGCCACAAAACAAAGCGCACAGTACAACACAGGTTTTTACATCAGAGTTACCTTCTCCTAGATCCATGTCTTAACTAAGACTGAGGGGGGGGGATGCAACGCTCCCAGTGAATTAATGTACCTCCAGATACCAACCTGGAAATTTCTATGACTATGTAATATATATATATATATATATATATATATATATATATATATATATATATATATATATATATATAGAGCTAGTTAGTAATTTATAAAATATATATGGCGATTAAGCTACACTGAATATTCCGCGTTTCATCCACTCTAGGACTCCTCGCATAAGAAGCATAAGCCTGAGGAGTCCTAGAGTGGATGAAATGCCAAAGATTTAGTGTAGCTTAATCGCCATATATATTTTATAAATTACTATATATATATATATATATATATATATATATATATATATATATATATATATATAGTAATTTATAAAATATATATGGCGATTAAGCTACACTATATATATATATATATATATATATATATATATATATATATATATATATATAGTAATTTATAAAATATATATGGCGATTAAGCTACACTGAATATTCGGCGTTTCATCCACTCTAGGATTTGTCAGGCTTATGCGTGAATTCTGTGGTTGTTTCTCGTTTTTATATGGTCCTCTTCTGTTGAGGATTTTAGTTAGCCAATCAGCTTTCTAGTAACCACCGCGCCCCTTTCTATCAGCCATATATATATATATATATATATATATATATAAAATGAAAATTACAAGTGAATTTACCAAAATGATCCAAGATGGTAAAATTAAAGTAAATTATAAATATTAAAGAATTAATATTTATAAAATTATCTCAGCCAGATAAAAAAGCTCGATAAATCCAAATAGGAAACAGAGCTTATAATATAAAATATAATATGCAAGATCTTTGACTTACTTGTTGTTTCATCAAATACTTCTGCATGCAAAATCCAATCCCGCATTTTGCTAATTCCTACCCTGTGATGAGAAGGAAAGTATTTCTTCGAAACTCCGCGGATTAAGGACTATCCATTTATCTAGTGTTTCCTTTTCAGATTAAATATGTTTTTAAATCATTTCAAAGTGTTTTTTAACATATTTTATTACCTGTTTGCTCACATATATATATATATATATATATATATATATATATATATATATATATATATAAATATGTATGCTTATAATATATATCAATCCTTATTTAAGAAGCTCAATGTAATTACAGAGCAATATAGAGAATAAATAACTAAAAGTTATATTCCAAAATTCATGATGTTGACCATGTTATAATTTATTCCTTTAATTCAGTTGACTTATACAATTCTTGACAGTATCTGTTTCGTATTGCAAAATCAATCACTTAATTATTATATCAATCAGTGAATCTATTATGCCTAAACTCATCAGAAGAAATAACAACAATCAGTCCGTCAAAAGGAAATGAAGTGTGATTTGACATGATTAAAATCCGAAAATTGGAAGAGAAGCTGCAAATACCTTTATATTTTTCCATTACGCCATTTTAAATTTTTATTAGGTTTTATATATATATATATACATATATATACATGAATACAAAGATTCTGGCCACGGTTCTGGTCTTTGGTGTAGTTTCAAGTGCGGGCCACATCATGCCACCTCACATCTTCAAAGTCGACTTGGAATTCAACATTAAAGCGTACCTGGGTGTGCTGAAGAGTGTAGTGGTTGTTTCTCGTTTTTATATGGTCCTCTTCTGTTGAGGATTTTAGTTAGCCAATCAGCTTTCTAGTAACCACCGCGCCCCTTTCTATCAGCCATATATATATATATAACATATTAAACATTAAAGCGTACCTGGGTGTGCTGAAGAGTGTAGTGATCCCCCCGGTGCAATCAGGTGGATGTTGGCAGACCCTGAGTGTAGCAACAGGACTCTGCGCCAGCCCGCAAATCCAAAGAGATTAAGGAGTGCTATGACTTTGTATGCTTCTGTTGCTGGGCCCCCTCCTCCCCCGACCTGAACCCACTGGAGTACTTTGTTTTGTCATATGTCGAGCACGTCACCAACATGACCTTCCACAACACCAGCCTGATTGCCGCCATCTGCCAAGTATTCGCCGAGCTCCTGCCGGTGCTTGTGGAAAAGGTATGCTACCAGTTCCAGACCCGTAGCGAAGCATTGATTGAGGCTGAAGGCAGCTACATTGAATAGATGTTATTTTAGGGTGACACTTTTATTGTTCTACCCTGTATATATATTTATATATATATAAATATATATATAGTAATTTATAAAATATATATGGCGATTAAGCTAAACTAAATCTTTGGCGTTTCATCCACTCTAGGACTCCTCAGGCTTATGCTTCTTATGCGAGGAGTCCTAGAGTGGATGAAACGCGGAATATTCAGTGTAGCTTAATCGCCATATATATTTTATAAATTATTAACTAGCTCTACCTACGTATTGAGCACTTTTGAAGTAAATACTTACAGTTTATGCATAAATCTATACTTTCGTATATTAATTTTATGTGAGTAAATTAAGTAGTTATATATATATAAATAAAGATGAAACGTTGATGAACACATAATACGGTTTGTTCCTTTTTATTTTCTCTATTTTGTCGGAATACTATTTCCATCATTTTCATCATATATATATATAAATATATATATATATATATATATATATATATATATATATATATATATATATTTGCTATTCCCCACATACAAGAGATGCCTTAAATGAGTTTCCAGACTTTTTTTTGTATAGGCATTTTTATTGACAGTACACACTTGAAACTCTAGTCCTCTTCGAAGTACTCTCCTCCGGCTGCAATGCACTTGTTGTACCGTTCTAACAACTTCTGGAAGGCCCCACAGAAATCCTCTTGTGTGAGTGTGTCGATTACCCTCGTCACAACCTCTCCTCAATTCACCGTTCTCGCGAAAAGAGAAGTAACAAATGAAACAGAGAGAATGAAAGAATGAAAGGGAGGTAATTTGGGGGTTTTGAAAGCATACGAGTGTCGTACATTGTCATCACATATGAGTATGTTACATTTATAGAGGCAAAAAAAAAAAAAAATGAGACTGAAATTAAACAAAGAACAAGTGAATTTACTGGAAGCCCGGAAAAATCATGGATTACAATAGAAAAATGTGAACATGAAAAGTCATATGGTTTAGCTTAAACATGGAAAAGTAAAGGACTAGTTGGTAAAACTAGAAAAGAAAAGGACAAGATATTCTAGTAAAACATATAATGAATTTATCGACCCCTGTTCTTCGAAAGAGAACTGCCATTCAGCGTCCATTATGTGAACCTCAAATATAAACAAGTGTTTACGATAATGCAAAAAAAATAAATAACAAAAAAATATGAAAATCGAAGCATTTATTGTATAAAAAATGTATCAAAATATAATTTTAATGAATTTATATAATTTTTTTTCAATGAATGATTTATAACTGGAAATAAAATATAAAAACCTGAAACATTTATAGATTGTTTTTAGAATTATTTTTTTCGGTAAAGTTGTATATAAATGTATCAAAATAGAATTTTAGTTTGCACGCACGAAAAGAAAAAGTTATCAACCCTTGTTCTTTGGCTGACAAGCGACATCTGTCGGCGGTTCTTGAAACTAAAATGCACACATTAACCTTACTTACATGCAGAAGTGGCAACAGATTTGCCGATTTTTTTTTACCCATAAGTGAAGGCCGGAATCATTTTAATATTGTACAAATTTTGTTTTTAAATTATATAAAATAACCTTTCTAAAACAAATGTGTTCAGGATTCTGATTCTTTCTCCTCTGATCTTGATCACGTTGTACAATGGGGAAAGGAGTGGCTGGTTACTTTTAATGCATCTAAAACCAAGTTTCTATCTTTACATCATCAACGTTCTGATCCCCATCTGGCATCAATTAAAATGAATGGCTCTCGTCTTGGGGAGGTCTCAAGTTTTGACAGGCTTCTGGGCTTGACCTTTACTCCTGATCTTAAATGGAATACGTACATCAAATCTGTTGCCAAGGCCGCTGGAAAAATGGTCGGATCCTTTTATCGATCCAGTAGATATCTCACTGCTGATGCAATTCTCTATCTATATAAGAGCCAGGTACGTCCAAGAATGGGATACTGTTGCCACATATGGGCAGGAGCTGCTAGAAAAGACTTGTCCTGCCTTGATAGGGTTCAAAATAGACTTCGTGGCCTGGTGGGAGATGTCCTTTTCTCTTCGCTGCAACCTCTGTCTCACAGAAGAGATGTTGCGAGTTTGTGTCTGCTTTATCGTTATTTTCATGGAAAGTGTTTTACTGAGCTTCAATCTATGGTCCCCCCTCGCCAAACTTTCACAAGAAACACTAGACTAGCTGAAAACATTATCAATAATTTTCCCCACTCTTTATCTGTGCCTAAACCTAAACATAGATTCCATGATCAAAGCTTCTTTCTTAGAACTGCACGCCTGTGGAATTGTCTTCCGTTTTCCTGCTTTCCGGCTGACTACAATATGGTTGTCTTCAAGTCCAACGTGAACAAGTTTCTGATGAGCCGTTCCACTTAAGTTAACAAATTTACCGAACTTCCATTACTATCGATTACTATATTGTCCTTTTGACTACTCTGCACTCTTTAACCCTTATCCTTGAGTGGCCTATCGGCCTTGATAAGTGGTGACGCCTATGTAAAAAAAAAAAAAATTTGAAAATTTTATTTTTGTCAGAAAATAAAATTTTCAAAAAATACATTATGTTAATAAATTATTGTTTGCTTTTAAATCAGACGTTTTGGTTATCTTTCCGACGTTATTGAAAAAAAAAAATTGAAATGTAAATAAGTTATCTGCTCTTGGTTTTAGCATCGCCACTACTTTTTTCCCCCTCATGGTCACAGGATGAAATTAGATTTTTCTTGAATAACAAAAAACTACTTAAAATTACGTGATTTTTGGAATATTTCATCTTCGTTCTGTTACTGGTACGATCATCATACAGACTATTCTGTATTTTCTTTACTTTTTAAAATTGCCGCCATAAGTGCCAATCTGAATAAGCACCTATTTTTTTTTATTTTTTGAAATCAATACTATATATATTGCATACAATGTAATAATCAAATAATAGTGAACGCTCTGATCCCCGTCTGGCATCAATTGAAATGAATGGCTCTCGTCTTAAGGAGGCTCCATGTTTTGACAAGCTTCTAGGTCTGACCTTTACTCTTGATCTGAGATGCAGTGCATTATTATTTGAGCTCACGTACATCAAATCCATTGCCAAAGTCGCTGGAAAAATGGTGGGATCATTCTACCGCTCCAGTAGATATCTCACTGCCGATGCAATTCTCTACCTGTATAAAAGCCAAGTACGTCCAAGGATGGCGTACTGTTGCCACATCTGGGCAATAGCTGCTAGAATACCTTATCCTACCTTCAAAATAGACTTCGTAGCCTAGTGGGGGATGCCCTTTTCTCTTTCCCGCAACCTCTTTCCCACAGAAGAGACTTGCGAGCCCGTCTCTGCTTTATTGTTATTTTCATGGCAAGTGCTCATCTGAACTCCAATCTATGGTCCCCTTGCTAAACTTTCACGAAAAAACACTCCTCTACCTGTGAACCACTATCAATAATTTTCCCCACTCTTTATCTGTGCCTAAACATAAACCATAAATCATTTCTCTCTGACAGGCTCATAAGAGTAGTGGTTGATGGGCAGAAATCAGAGGCCCACAGTATTAATGCTGGAGTCTCTCAGAGGTCCATACTGGGCCCAACTCTCTTCCTGATCTACATCAATGATCTCCCAAAACACATACTAAAATCTTTCGCTGATAGCTATGCTGATGACGCGACTATCTATGGCAACACATCAAAGGCTGTAAATGATGATGTTCTCTCTAATTCTCTCTCCTCTGATCTTGAGCATGTGGTACAGTGGGGAAAGAGGTGGCTGGTTACCTTTAATGCATCTAAGACCAAGCTCTTATCTCTACATCATAAACGTACTGATCCCCATCTGGCATTAATTGAAATGGATGGCTTTCGTCTAGGGGAGGCCCCATGTTTTGATAATCTCCTGGGTTTGACCTTCACTCCTGATCTTAAATGGAACATATACATCAAGTCTGTGGCCAAGGTCGCTGGGAAATTGGTGGGATCCTTCTACCGCTCCAGAAGATATCTCACTAATGATGCAATTCTCTATCTATATAAAAGCCAAGTACGTCCAAAGATGGAGTACTGCTGCCACATCTGGGCAGGGGCTACTAAAAACAGCCTATCCTGCCTTGACAGAGTACAAAATAGACTTTGTGGGTTAGTGGGGGATGCCCTTTTCTCTTCCCTGCAACCTCTTTCCCACATTTATATGAAGACACCATCACAGCGTTTTACCTCTCAGTCGTACCATTTCCTCTATTCCTTTATCTGAGAAGATCTTACTCATGGGTGATTTAAATGCAAGGGTTGGCAAGGATCATCACACCTGGGACTCACTCGGCTGGTTTGGTGTAGGTAGGGTCAACAGTAATGGTCTGCATCTTCTCCATCTATGCACTCAGTTTGACCTTGCTATCTGTAGCACTTTCTTCAGCCACAAAGAGGTCCATAGGTTTACCTGGACCCATCCTCATTCAAAACAAGGTCACTTGATCGATTACATTATTTCCAGGAAGGCAGATTTACGGGACGTCTGTAGTGTGCGTGTTATGCGTGGAGCTGAATGTGGCACAGATCACTTTTTGGTACGCGGGAAGTTGAAGGTCTGTATAAGAAGGAAGTGTAGGTTGGGTGGTGTTGGGATTCCCAGGCGGGTTGATGTGTCCAGGCTGGCTGATTCAAGTGTACGTGAAAAGCTTCGATCCATAGTTAATTCTGCTGATTTTGATGGGTCGTGGGCGCATTTTAAAAATACAATCTATGAAATAAGTGTAGATGTTCTTGGCTTCCGCAAATCTAAACATCAGGATTATTTTGATGATAATGATTCTGAAATTACTCAACTCTTAAGTGCTTAAAATGAGTTGCACCATAAGATGTTGTCTGCCTCTCATGGAGGTCGAGAGTCTCTCCAACAGTCACTTAAAGCAAACAAGGGTATTCTCCAAAAGCGACTCCGCCAAATGAAAAATCAGTGGTGGGCTAAACTTGCCAATCAAATCCGAATGGCTTTTGAGTGTAAAGACCTCAAACGCATGTATCATTTGCTTAAAAAAGCTTTTGGTCCTCAAACACTATCTACATCTCCCCCACTCTCAAGTGATGGATTTGCCTTATAAAGGATCCTAACAAGATTCTCCTTCATTGAACCTCCCATTATTCTGATCTCTTTGACAACCCCTCTAATTTTGATGAGGACATCATCAATGAATTTTTATCACAACAGAAGCTTATCCATGAAATGTCTGTGTTCCCATCTGAGAATGAAATTAGAGATGCAATCAAGGAAGTGAACATAGGGAGGGCTCCAGGGCTTGATTGTATTCCTGTGGAAGTCCTCTTACATGGGGGGTGATAAACTTGTTCATGAAATTCTTATCACCGATGTCTGGTGGGGTGTTCCCGTCCATCAGGATTGGGTTGATGTAATTCTTATATCACTGTACAAGGGAAAGGGGCCAGGACCGACTGTGGAAGTTATCGTGGGATAAGTTTGTTGGAAGCAGTTGGCAAAGTATTTTCCAGAGTTCTGCTCAATAGATTGTTAAAGTATATTTGTCCATCTGTCATTCCAGAAAGCCAAAGTGGCTTTCGTCCGGGCAGAGGAACCACAGACATGATCTTCTCTGCTCGGCAGTTGCAAGAGAAATGTACTGAAAAAAGTGAACCAGAGGGAATATGGTGAAGAAAAACCACCAGACTATCCATTCATGTGTAATCACCTTTTTCTTTACCATATTCCCTCTGCTCAACTTTTTTTGTTTTCAAGTAAGATCTTTGACTTACTGGTTGTTTCATCAAATACTTTTGCATGCAAAATCCGATCCCGCATTTTGCTAATTCCTACCCTCTGATGAGAAGGAAAGTATTTCTTCGAAACTCCGCGGATTAAGGACTATCCATTTATCTAGTGTTTCCTTTTCAGATTAAATATGTTTTTAACTCATTTCAAAGTGTTTTTTTAAACATATTTTATTAACTGTTTTCTCATATTATAAGCTCTATTTCCTATTTGGTTTTATCGAGCTTTTACATCTGGCTGAGATAATTTTAAAAATATTAATTCTTTAATATTTATAATATACTTTAATTTTACCATCTTGGATTATTTTGGTAAATTTAATTGTAAATTTTCTTATATATATATATATATATATATATATATATATATATATATATATATATATATATATATATATATATATATATATATATATATATATATTGTTTTTAAAATATAATTATTCATTGGCACTTATTTATGTAGATTTACGGAGATGTTATTGAATTCATTCAAAACGTATCGCAAAAAACAAAAACAAATAAGATTGACATAAATCGCGATAAAATCCGAACAGTCGTGTGAGGTGGACGAGTTGTAAGTGTTTAGGCTTCTTACCATGGGGTCTCGATTTCGAATCTCTTTAGATTCAGCCCCCTCTGATGAGTCGCAGACGACGAAACACGTGTCAGCGGATGCTTAAAATTTTAAAAACTATATATATGTCGTTTCCTATATGGGGGTACCAAATTGGTTAAAAGGGAAAATTATTCCCAATTCGCATTTAGGTAAAAATGCACTCTCGTAAATAATTGATTTCATTCAAAACGTATCGCGAAAACAAATATCTCTCTCTCTCTCTCTCTCTCTCTCTCTCTCAATATATATATATATATATATATATATATATATATATATATATATATATAGAGAGAGAGAGAGAGAGAGAGAGAGAGAGAGAGCGCCCTAACGGCCATACAAACATTGCTTTTGTGTCAAAATATTCCTTTCCAGAACATTTTAGTATTCTCAAACTTTGAACGATTTCTTCATTATCGTTTTCTTGACTCGAATGTCGGACATAAAAAAATACATCAACAATGAAACATGATTCATTATTTCTTGCTGTGTTGAATAAAAATCATATTATTAATCTCTATATTCGATTTCTTTTGGGATATATTACTATTTTCGACATGACATTTCGTCTTGGTGTTGATTTTGACAACATTTTTTTTTTTTTTTGTTAGGGGTTGGGAAACGTTTACCTATGCTCACATCGAATTTAGGAAAACTCGTCACCGGAAAACTGGTACCTGGACTCCCCCCCCCTCCGTTTTTGCTAGGTAGGAAAACTGGTCCCTTATTGAATAAATATCGATTGAAAACACATTTTATGACCGTTCTTGAAGGAGATATTGTTTTTAAAAGAGACTATGTACCCCCATAATATTTAAAAAAATTATTTTTAACTCTTGTTTTAAAAAAATAAAACTTGATCACGGAGTCAAGATACGAAAAACGAAACCAAATATTTATTTAAAAAAAATACTCTAGTTTTAACACTTTTTGTGTCATTACGAAACAAAAATAAAGAAAGAAAACACGTATTATCAAAGAAAGCAATTATTTTATTTAGAAAAATTAATTCAGTTTAAATAATTCTTGTGTTATTACAAAACAACAAAAAAGAAAACACGGTAATTATATAATTTTGGTACCGCTCTGAAATAATTACGTTATTTTTTCGAAAGCCATTCTTAACATGTGAAAGGGAGGGTATCGTTTAAAAGTCATTTCGGGAGCACTTGTGCAGTATGCAGACGGCGGCTATTGTTAGGGGCGATAATTCTAATTTCTTCTGGGTCAAATAACATTCAATAAGAGACCAGCTTTCCTACCTAGCAAAAGGGGGGGGGGGGTTCCGCGTACGAGTTTTCCGGGCACCTTCACATCACGACCGTGATACCAGGCATCTGGCATCGGTGAATGTCGACCAAATCTACACTAAAACACTGTCTCGTCATTGACTACCGTACACTTATTAACCTTTATCCTCGAGTGCCCCCCCTCCGTGGTGACTCCTTTTTCTCAATAATAATAAATACGAAATCTGCATGAATTAAAATACCATATTTAAGCGTATTTTACGACCGGGCAACGCCGGGCGGCTTGCTAGTATAAAGTAAGAGTACTAACCTTCTTCGCAGCGATTTTTGTCTGTTTCTCGTAAATTCGAATGTTTTTCATCATGTTCTCAACAGCTTCGGACCGGGTTACAACTCTGCCAGGTGCTGACAGGACTGCGTGTTCATAGACGGCCGCCCTATAGGGAACGTTGCGCATTGCCTGAATTGAGGGCAGAGAAATTGCAGACAAAAAGAAAAAAATCACCAGAAAAATTATAAGTAAATCACGTCTTCCTTCCATTTTTTTTTTTTTTTTTAAGAATTATACGAACTTAATCCGTTAATGCCAACACTCTTGCTTCCTCTTGTAAGAATTTCAATGTATCCTTTCTTAGAAAAAAAATATTGCATAAAAAATATTTTCTAAAAATAATTTTGTCTTCTGATCCTCGTTAGCTACTTCAAACAATTATTTATAAATGTTCTTATGGGCAACTTTTTCTTCCTTTGTCTGTGATTTCAAAGTCTGCGAATTAAGTGTTCCGTTTCCGCGTATGGTTCCTTAATCTTAAAACGTAACTTTTTCATCTAACGATAAGCGACTTTTTTTTTTGGTAAAATTCTTAAACAATTGTTTATATATGTCGCCCTTTCTTTAAACTGATATGCATCGAATGCATTCGTTTTTTTTAAAATGAATTAATGTGCCTCCATGTTCTAGTTAATTTATTCAACTGTTTCTTGTCAAGTGACCGCTGTTATCGCCCTCCTCCTCTCTCTATATCTCTACTCTTATATAAAAGGAAATTTGTATGTGCATGCGTGTGTGTGTGTGAGCGTGTATGTGTGTGAGTTTTCTCCCTATGGCCTCGAAAACGGCTGGTCCGATTTTTATGAAATTTCACAAAAAGATACTTTATGTAACTGGCAGTGTTCTTATATGTGTTTTGTAACAGAATGTCCTCGATGAATATCGATAATCGAAAAAATCCTATGAAAAAAAGAACAGGCGATTTTGACTAAAGTTAACACCTTATACAGCCTAACATCACAAGCGTATTTGAGAAGTTTTATTACCACACAAACAGATAGGCTTGACATATAAAATCAACAGTAGGTTCTTTGATATGACAGGGGCGCGTTTGAAATGAAAGTTTCTGTTTAGGGTACAATTGAACCATAATAATTGACTTTTTCATTTTAAACTTAAATTAAAACCATTATATATAGAAAATTATTTTATAAAATCAACAGTATTTTGAAATCAGTCACTGCAGGGAGGCATGTAAAGCTCCCCCCCCCGATGTACTGCGATGGATCCCCAACTATGGTAGGCAATATCAATCGATTTGATTGAAAAGTGGGCGATTGCACAAATTTCAATGACAATAAAATATGGGAGTGTGAAACATTCGTTGATCATCATTCAATCCCGGGCAACGTCGGGTCTCCCTACTAGTGTTATATAGTTGTGGAATACAAGAAATTATATGTTGTTTATCTATCTATCTATCTATCTATCTATCTATCTATCTATCTATCTATCTATCTATCTATCTGGCGACGTATCTATCTATCTGGCGACGTAAACAAGAGATGAGATGTGAAGCTATGTTTTGAGAAAAGTTGTCAAAGTTATAAAAATGAATAAGTTTCACCGGAAGCTCTAAAAGTAGCTGACCGGTGTAGCTGTTTGTTGTTTAAAAAAAAATTCACACTCAAATATGACAACATAAGATGGGATCTTCCACCCCTCACATGCGCTTTGAGTGTGTGTGTGTGTATGTGTGTGTGTGTGTGTGTGTGTGTGTGTTTGTGTGTGTGCGTATATATATATATATGTCTGGTTTATTCAAAATCGATAAACTAGAAAGCTACAATCCCGTTTTCTGTGAAATTTTATAACAGTGAATATTTCTCATCTAACTGTGTTTTTAAATATTAAAAAGTAAATATTACCTTATTAAAAAAAAAAAAAAACCTTTATTCGTCGGGGAAAATTTCCGATTTCATCCGAACCGATTAGCGAATATACTTCCGGTTTACCATTTTGAAACATAACGATTCTGACTATAATACACTTTTTTTTAAAAATCGTTAAAATAGTAACACATAAATTATTAAATAAACTAAAAATATTTTCAGTAAATGCGGAACTATTTTTACCCATGCACCATGAGTTGATGGAGTTGATGACTTCCGATTTACAATATTTCAATATCTGTTTAATCGATGAGTAAAAAAAAAACATTCCTTTGTTGCGGGACTAACGTTGACACCCACAATCTCGCAACAAATGGAAACAAAGATAAAAATATGGAGAGTTTTTTTTTTTTTTTTTTTTTTTTTTTTAATTCAATTTTCACCCCAAACAAGGCACAGTGCCACTTTGAAGCAGGGGGCTACTATTAGGGAATTAATTAGCGGGGTCATTATGAAGGGAGAAGAGTAGAAAGATGTTTGTTAACATTACACTTGAACTTCTGCATATCATTGCAGTTGGGAAAGCAGAATCCCGGAAGGGAGTTCCAAAGACCCGCAGTTCTGGGGAAGAAACTATTGGAGTAAAAGGCTTTCTTGCACCTAGGGATCTCCACTGTAAAGGGATGAGACTTAGTAGCTTGTCGGGTTTGTCGGGGGTAGTTACGTCGGGGAGGTACAAGTGTTTGCAGTTCGTCAGAGCATTCACCATTAAAGTATTTGTAGAACAGGCAGAGGGATGCAACATCTCGTCGATGGGACAGAGGTTGAAGCCCAGATGACAGTTCAGGACCTATCAGGTTTGCGACTCTTTTTTGAACCCTGTCCAGGAGCGAGAGACAAGCAGCAGATGCACCAGCCCAGATGTGACAACAGTACTCCATACATGGGCGAATGGTTGCCTTATAGAGGTATAGGATACTGGCAGGCGTAAGTAGTTTTCTAGCACGGTAGAGGGAGCCAACCTTCCTTGCAGCAGCCTTGGCAATGCTCTCAATGTATCTATTCCAGTTCATATTCCCTGTAAACGTTAGGCCGAGGAGTTTAAAAGAAGTACTTTCAGGCAATGTGTTCTTGGCCATTGCTATTGGTGGTAGAGAAGGTTTCTTGTAGTTATTGAAGGAAACAAGCTTAGTCTTAGCAGCATGACAACCAATACAGAGACGATTTCAGGCAGATGGATAGTTGAATGCAAAATTTATTTTTTTTAAAGATTGTAAATGAATGAAAAGAGAAGATAAGAAAGTTTCTTCTTAATTGAAAGTCTCTTCCTGCGACTGAGGTGATTGAATGAAAAGATGTAGAAAATGAAAGTTCTTGGTTAGAAATAACAAGTCTTTTCACGAAGAATTAAACAATATAAAAAGTCCACCGCTTACTTAGCGGAGAGATAGAAAAGGATAAAAATAAAAAGTCCATAAGGGTTGCAAGTCCGTATCCACGTGGAGGAATTCATTGTCGGGCACGCGTGTGTTTAACGTCCAAACGCGGACGAGTCGTCCTTTGAGCACCATGGCGTAAACATATGGTCTCAGTATTTATAAAAAAGGATTAGGGGTGGGAAAGGATGCCATAGATCGCACAGCCAAGAATACCTGAAATGAATAACGTTGGAAGTGTGTAGATTCTGACTTCATATAAAGACAGACGAATATTGAAGGTTGAGAACCGATTTTATTTACTACCAACAATTTGTATTAGGAGAGGCAAAGTGTTCGTAGGATGGAATGTGATTTAACAAAGGAGATGAATGTTCATAAAATGTTTGTAGGTATGTATGAATTGACAAGGAATGAATGTTCATAAAATGTTTGTAGGTATGTATGAATTGACAAGGAATGAATGTTCGTAAAATGTTTGTAGGTATGTATGAATTGACAAGGAATGAATGTTCGTAAAATGTTTGTAGGTATGTATGAATTGACAAGGAATGAATGTTCGTAAAATGTTTGTAGGTATGTATGAATTGACAAGGAATGAATGTTCATAAAATGTTTGTAGGTATGTATGAATTGACAAGGAATGAATGTTCGTAAAATGTTTGTAGGTATGTATGAATTGACAAGGAATGAATGTTCGTAAAATGTTTGTAGGTATGTATGAATTGACAAGGAATGAATGTTCGTAAAATGTTTGTAGGTATGTATGAATTGACAAGGAATGAATGTTCGTAAAATGTTTGTAGGTATGTATGAATTGACAAGGAATGAATGTTCATAAAATGTTTGTAGGTATGTATGAATTGACAAGGAATGAATGTTCGTAAAATGTTTGTAGGTATGTATGAATTGACAAGGAATGAATGTTCGTAAAATGTTTGTAGGTATGTATGAATTGACAAGGAATGAATGTTCATAAAATGTTTGTAGGTATGTATGAATTGACAAGGAATGAATGTTCATAAAATGTTTGTAGGTATGTATGAATTGACAAGGAATGAATGTTCATAAAATGTTTGTAGGTATGTATGAATTGACAAGGAATGAATGTTCGTAAAATGTTTGTAGGTATGTATGAATTGACAAGGAATGAATGTTCGTAAAATGTTTGTAGGTATGTATGAATTGACAAGGAATGAATGTTCGTAAAATGTTTGTAGGTATGTATGAATTGACAAGGAATGAATGTTCATAAAATGTTTGTAGGTATGTATGAATTGACAAGGAATGAATGTTCGTAAAATGTTTGTAGGTATGTATGAATTGACAAGGAATGAATGTTCGTAAAATGTTTGTAGGTATGTATGAATTGACAAGGAATGAATGTTCATAAAATGTTTGTAGGTATGTATGAATTGACAAGGAATGAATGTTCATAAAATGTTTGTAGGTATGTATGAATTGACAAGGAATGAATGTTCATAAAATGTTTGTAGGTATGTATGAATTGACAAGGAATGAATGTTCGTAAAATGTTTGTAGGTATGTATGAATTGACAAGGAATGAATGTTCGTAAAATGTTTGTAGGTATGTATGAATTGACAAGGAATGAATGTTCATAAAATGTTTGTAGGTATGTATGAATTGACAAGGAATGAATGTTCGTAAAATGTTTGTAGGTATGTATGAATTGACAAGGAATGAATGTTCGTAAAATGTTTGTAGGTATGTATGAATTGACAAGGAATGAATGTTCATAAAATGTTTGTAGGTATGTATGAATTGACAAGGAATGAATGTTCGTAAAATGTTTGTAGGTATGTATGAATTGACAAGGAATGAATGTTCGTAAAATGTTTGTAGGTATGTATGAATTGACAAGGAATGAATGTTCGTAAAATGTTTGTAGGTATGTATGAATTGACAAGGAATGAATGTTCGTAAAATGTTTGTAGGTATGTATGAATTGACAAGGAATGAATGTTCATAAAATGTTTGTAGGTATGTATGAATTGACAAGGAATGAATGTTCGTAAAATGTTTGTAGGTATGTATGAATTGACAAGGAATGAATGTTCGTAAAATGTTTGTAGGTATGTATGAATTGACAAGGAATGAATGTTCATAAAATGTTTGTAGGTATGTATGAATTGACAAGGAATGAATGTTCGTAAAATGTTTGTAGGTATGTATGAATTGACAAGGAATGAATGTTCGTAAAATGTTTGTAGGTATGTATGAATTGACAAGGAATGAATGTTCGTAAAATGTTTGTAGGTATGTATGAATTGACAAGGAATGAATGTTCGTAAAATGTTTGTAGGTATGTATGAATTGACAAGGAATGAATGTTCATAAAATGTTTGTAGGTATGTATGAATTGACAAGGAATGAATGTTCGTAAAATGTTTGTAGGTATGTATGAATTGACAAGGAATGAATGTTCGTAAAATGTTTGTAGGTATGTATGAATTGACAAGGAATGAATGTTCATAAAATGTTTGTAGGTATGTATGAATTGACAAGGAATGAATGTTCATAAAATGTTTGTAGGTATGTATGAATTGACAAGGAATGAATGTTCATAAAATGTTTGTAGGTATGTATGAATTGACAAGGAATGAATGTTCGTAAAATGTTTGTAGGTATGTATGAATTGACAAGGAATGAATGTTCGTAAAATGTTTGTAGGTATGTATGAATTGACAAGGAATGAATGTTCGTAAAATGTTTGTAGGTATGTATGAATTGACAAGGAATGAATGTTCATAAAATGTTTGTAGGTATGTATGAATTGACAAGGAATGAATGTTCGTAAAATGTTTGTAGGTATGTATGAATTGACAAGGAATGAATGTTCGTAAAATGTTTGTAGGTATGTATGAATTGACAAGGAATGAATGTTCGTAAAATGTTTGTAGGTATGTATGAATTGACAAGGAATGAATGCTCGTAAAATGTTTGTAGGTATGTATGAATTGACAAGGAATGAATGTTCGCAAAATGTTTGTAGGTATGTATGAATTGACAAGGAATGAATGTTCGTAAACAGTTTGTAGGTATGTATGAATTGACAAGGAATGAATGTTCGTAAAATGTAACTTATCTTTTGGACGATGGAGAGGGTTAGGGTCGGCCGGTCATCCTGCTGTCGGTGATGCGTGTCCTGGCTTATAGCTGGAAAGCGAGTGACTTCTTTCATCAGCGCTAGCAGCCCGGCGTCTTCGTCTTCTTTGTCCTCCTTTCTTCTTTGGTTTGTGTGAATTAGGCATTGTTTAGAATTGAAGGTGTTTGGCCCATAACATGAGAGCGTAGTCGGCTTCAGTTCACTGGTGCCTTATTTCTTTTTCTTCTTCATCTCTTTAGGTCGGGTGGGAGAATCCGTCCGTGCGTTCACTGACGCAGTAGGGCGAATCTCCTTTTCCCACTTTTCGGTTCCTTCAAATCCCTCATTTTATAGTAGCAAACCGGCTCCCAGCGACTGTGATATTTGAGGTGTTTATTTTAGGCGCAGAACTCTGCCATTGATTGATAATTATTTTGTGGTTATCTTATTTTTTTCTTCCCAAGCGGAAGTGATGCGTGGAGCCATGTGCAAAAGACGATTTCTCATTTTGTCTTTCATGTTGGATACGTTAACATCCGGTTCGCTGCTAATTCTCATCATGTTCCCACCACCCAGTTGTTTAGCAGATGTTCTATTGCACTATCTAAACGTCGCCTTCTAGATGAAATCAGACATAATTTCTTCTGGAAAAGTTAAACCTGTTGAACAAATGGAGAACCAAGGGTTAGTTTTGAAATTCCCAAGAGTGTGCACAACAGCATTATAACGTATCTTTTCCCTCCGAATCATCATAACTTTCATCTTGGATTCATCAAATGAGGATATCACATAGTTTTCTTTTACTTATTTTCATCCGAAACAAGACATACTGCCACTTGGATATGAGAGGCTAATAATCAGGATCATGTCTACAGGAGACGCTATGGGGAGTCGAGCAGCAAGATGTCTGTTCACATTACATGTAAACTTTTGTATGTTAGTACAGTGAGGGAAGCAAGAAGCAAAGAGAGAATTCCAATTTCTAGGCATATTTATGTAATAAAATATTTTACTGTTATATCTTTATCAGGCATTCGCTCGTTTACGTTTACAATAAAAAAAAAACTTGGGTTAACATGATGGTAAATGTAATAAAGAGTTATTGTCTATAAATCTAAAAAGCTAGGATATTTAAGCCGGAACACTATTAGAAAGATATTGTTAAGTAGATTATTTTTAGGCGCAAATCACGCCTTGATTAGACAAACCAATAGACTTTTTTTTTTTTTTTTAAATCCCGGGGAAATTTACCAATTTTAGCACATTCTAATGAAGAATATCTTACAGCTGTACGCTAGTTAAAAAAAAAAAAAAGCAAGCAACAACGACGTCGAATCCAGGAGTGAATGAACAGATCAATACAATGCGAAACGGTATTGTCTTTTTCTCTTTCAGGTAAAGAACTGTGAGAAGCGATCAAAGCATTACAGAAATAGAAATAAGTTTGATGTGATGTCAATACATTGTTCAACGATCGGAAACTTACAGATATATATATATATATATATATATATATATATATATATATATATATATATATATATATATATATATATATATATATATATATATATATAGTAAAAGGCATTATTGGTTTATGATGAATTACCTGCGGGAAACTTGTAAAATATTAATATATAATTATCACGAAAGAAAATGTACATTCGCATTATTTATTGATATTACATTAATTTTACAAAATGTCAAATAATTACCCATTAAAACTATATAAGACTGAATAATGAGATCTTATTATATACTTTGCATATGAAGAAACTATTAGAGTAGAAGGCTTTCCAGCATGAAGGGATATCAGCAGTGAATGGGTGGGATTTTGCTGCTTATAGAGTTAGTGAGGAGTATGTCCGTCAAGTACCATGGCGTAAACATCAACATCGACCCGTCCGCGTTTGGAAGTTAAACACACGCGCGCCCGACAATGAATTCCTCCACATGGATATTTTAGGTTTTACATGCAAACTTTTCTCCCCCGAAGACCCATCTCACGTTCGTATATAACAAACCATTTTTTTTTTGTAGATTTCGGTGTGCTAAAAACGAAACTATAAACCATTTCCGTCGCAAAAAATACTTTACATGATATGAGGAATTTACTTTTCCGAAAACTTGGGGATCACTTTTTCCATGTAAATTTAACTTAACATGAGCACCCACTTTCTGGCCACCTGAGAGAGGGGGCATTTTCTTTCGTGTTTATTGCATATAAGGTTTTTTTGACAAGGCAGTTTCATACGCGAGGGCATATTTACCAGCCTTCGTTTATACTCGCGCGTAGCGTAGACGATGGCTAGGGCTGTGAAATGGAAAATAGTCCCAGAGTCCAGGGGTTATTACCATGCAAAGGAAATCAAACAAAAATAAACACACAAAAAATGTCGCTCTCTCACGTGGCCACAAAGTGGGGGCTCATTCCAAGTTACATTTACATTGCAAAGTGATCACCCACTTTTCGAAAAAGTAATTTCTTCATATCATGAAAACTACTTTTTTTTGCGACGGAAACGGTCTGCAGATTCGTTTTTAGCACACCGAAATAAATCTACAAAGCATTATTTTCTTATATACGAACGTAAGACAGGCCTTAATGTAAAATAATACCGGATTTTTGGGGGCAGATTGGCCGTTTAGTTGTACATATATCCTCACACCAGGTAATCACTAAAAGGGACTTAAAAGTCGTTACCCGTATCGAGCAAAAGTGTGTTTACATATTTTACAACCTTTAAATGGGTAAAATATAATAACATACTTATTGAAAATGTGATCATCTGCTTAACAAATAAAAAAAAATAAACTGCAAGATGAAGTTTTGAAATGATTACATGTCTTTCATTTTATTTAGAATGACAAACATTGACCAATAAAAATAAAATTTTCGGTTCTTATGTAGTTTTGGTGCCGTGCTGAAATATATCGTTATTTGGAAAACCATTCTTACGGACTAGGTGAGGGTGTTTTCTAACTATTTTGTGCTTTCACCTTACATTTATTAGATATTAATAAAAAATATATGTAAACATAGTACGGTTACCATCTGCCATCGTATGCACCCGGGAACAATATCTCCTGTAAAATTAAACCACATTTTGGTGCTTATGCATTTTTGATATCTCGCTATTTTTACATAGTTTTTTTTTTGGGTTAAATTAAACTTTCACGATATCTTTATTTTTTTTTTAATTTTTACTATCCTTCCCATGTTACGAATGCCTTTCAAAATATTAACATTATTATTTCAGCACAGTAACAAAAAATATATAAGTACCCAAAATTTTATTTTTGTTACTAAAACTACAAATTGTTAGGTGAAAGTACAGTTTATAATGCATTTTTTGTATCGTGCTGAAATAAATTTTTTTATTTTTTATTTTTTACATTGTCGAGGGGAGGGTGTTTTGTAACTATACTGTGCTTTCAGCTAACAATTTATTATTAAAGATAGCGTGAAATTATAAAAAAGTCAGATTTGCCATTTAGTTGTACAAATAGCCTCCAACCCTGTTATAAAAAAAGGGACACGTTGTGTCGACACCGGTGTACATATATCGTAAACAGAAAATTAGTTTATATTTACGTGATTATTGAAAATATAATCCTGTGATTAAAATTTAATTAAAATTAACAACCTTGTTTAACAAATAAAACAGAGAAATAATGAAAGATGAAGTTTTAAAACGATTAAATGTGTTTTATTTTTATAATTTAAAAATAAAAACATTAAACAATATAAATAAAATGTTGGTTTTGTTCCCGAAAAGAAATAATGAAATATGAAGTTAAATATTGAATTATTGTGGAGACGTATCATCATATGTATCCGAGAACAATATAAAATGTAAAATCAAACCTAAATCTTATTTGTATTGTTCAATGTTTTAAATGTTTAATTATAAAATAAAAATTTTAAATTATAAAATAAAACATATTTAATCATTTTAAAACTTTATTTTTCATTTCTTTTTTATTTGTTAAACAACGCATTATTTGTATTGTTTAATGTTTTAAATTTTGAATTATAAAATAAAAATTTTAATTATGAAATAAAAATTTTAAATTATAAAATAAAACAAATTTAATACTTTTAAAACTTCATTTTTCATTTCTTTTTTATTTGTTAAACAACGTATTATTTGTATTGTTTAATGTTTTAAATGTTTAATCACACAATAAAAATTTTAAATTATAAAATAAAACAAATTTAATACTTTTAAAACTTCATTTTTCATTTCTTTTTTATTTGTTAAACAACGTATTATTTGTATTGTTTAATGTTTTAAATGTTTAATCACACAATAAAAATTTTAAATTATAAAATAAAACAAATTTAATACTTTTAAAACTTCATTTTTCATTTCTTTTTTATTTGTTAAACAACGTATTATTTGTATTGTTTAATGTTTTAAATGTTTAATTATAAAACAATAATAAATTATAAAATTAAACACATTTAATCCTTTTATTTGTTAAACAATGTGGTTAATCTAAAATAAATTAGGTAATCGTGAAGAAAGAGAGAGCCTGTTTCCTCCGTTCGACTATAGGTGGCGTTACTGTCTGTCCACCCAGTTACGGAAGTACAAAATGTATATAATGCCACCCTTGAAATAAAAATAAATGTTTTTGTTATATTTTAATTTTAAACATGTTTCTTTTTTTTTTGTGCAAACATATTTAAGTTTTATTTTTTTGCAAACATATTTAAGTTTTATTTTTCCAAACATTTACGTTTTGATGCTTGTTTATTTTTAAACATTTACGTTTTTTTTTTTGCAAGCATAAACTAAATGTTTTTGCTATATTTTTTTTTTAAACATATTTATGGGTACAACCGTTTTTCCGCGAGTATTTTTTACGCTCTTATGATAATAATAAAAAAATCAACGTTTTTTCTTTTATCTTTTTTATGGACCCCCCCTTTTGTCTTAATTTTTCTGCACTTATTTTACCTTTTCCGCAAGTATTTATATATATATATATATATATATATATATATATATATATATATATATATATATATATATATATATATATTTGAAAAAGGATATTGTAAAACCTGAATCTTACTTGAAACTACTATTAAAAAATAGCGCGGTACCAATAAGTGCATAAGCAAACTTTTCAAAAAGAAAAATATTTCAAAAATATTTAGTTTATGCTTGCAACCCCCCCCCCCAAAAAAAAAACCGTAAATGTTTTAAAATAAACAAGCAACAACACGTAAATGTTTGGAAAAATAAAACTTAAATATGCTTGCAAAAACAAACAAAAAAAAAACGTAAATATGTTTGAAAAAACAAAAAACAAAACTTAAATATGTTTGCACCCCCCCCCAAAAAAAAAACATGTTTAAAATTAAAATATAATAAAAACATTTATTTTTATTTCAAGGGTGGCATTATATACATTTTGTGCTTCCGTAACTGGGTGGACAGACAGTAACGCCACCTATAGTCAAACGGAGGAAACAGGCTCTCTCTTTCTTCACGATTACCATAAATTATATATAAACAAAATTATGGACATATTCCCGTGACGACCCAACGTGTCCCTTTTTTTGATAACAGGGTTGTAGACTATTTGTACAACTAAACGGAAAATCTGCCCCCCCCAAATATTGTGACATTATACGTCAGTCGATTGTTGAGGTTTTGCTTTTTTTTTACCATAAATTGTTAGGTTAAAGCTTTCTTTTTTTTTCCAGAAAACTTTTAACAGTGAAAATACACTTTTCTTTTTTACAAGAAGTTGATTTTTATAAAAAAATATGAATGCTTTTCCTTCATTAAAGAAACTTTTAGATGACATACAGATACGTTTCTACAAAGAAAACCGTTATTTTCTTTAGCCATAGTTAAATACAAAATTTATTTTTGTAAAAGATTGTAAATGAATGAAAAGAGAAGACAATAAAGTTCCTTCTTAATTGAAAGTCTCTTCCTGCGACTGAGGTGATTGAATGAAAAGGTGTAGAAAATGTAAGTTCTTGGTTAGAAATAACCAGTCTTTTTACAAAGAATTAAACAATATAAAAAGTCCGCTGCTTACTTAGCGGAGAGATAGAAAAGGATAAAAATAAAATGTCCATAAGGGTTGCAAGTCCGTATCCACGTGGAGTATTTCACTGTATGGGGAGGGGATGGTGTTTGATAACTATTCTGTGCTTTCAACTAACAAAAAAAAAAAAAAAAGAAAAAAGTCTTAACGTGGAGAGAAATGTGGTATTCATTCCAAAAACCATTTTTCATATGGCGTTCTTAATATGGGAATTTTGCCATTACACCAAATTGAACCACAGCGACACGTGGCAGGGAACAGCTAGCATATATAACTATATATATAAAAATGTAATTCTTGGTTTGTTCAAAGTCCATAAAACCATATTTCTACATTACCAATTTAATTGAAATTTTCAGAAAATTTATCTGTAAAGTCAAGGAATGTTTGCATGTTATTAAAATAAATTAAGATCGTTAAGATCGCAAATTATAAAAATATATTAAATAAAATAAAAATATTTTTCGTAACTGCAAGACTGTCCGCCATATTTCATTTCCGGTAGAAATGAGCCTTTCACGTGCACCACAGGTTGACGACTTTCGAATTACAACATTTAACTATCTAATTAATAGATGGGTAAAAAAAATTCCCTATTTTTTAAATTATATATATATATATATATATATATATATATATATATTGTACTTTAACCTTACAATTGAATAAAAAATATATCATAAAACTTTAATTAAACTTGGAAATACGATTAAAAATATAGTGCGGATCGGTAAGTGCACTAGCACCATTTGCTTATCTTAATTTTTTTTATTTTTAAAAACTTTCCGGGTGAAGCCTACCTAAAATAAATTTGTCTAATTCTTAATTTCTTATGTTATAGGAAAAAAAAAGAAGGTAAATATGAAGAATTACTCCACCCTCGAAAATTCCTTTAAAATTACCACTTGTATAGGTTTTCGGGGCCGCTGAAAACGAAAATAACGTTTATAATTAAGGCAAACGAGTAATTTCCAAGATATGAAGAAATGTTAGTTTAAAAAAGTGGAGTATCACTTTTCCATAATAATTTAACGTAAAATGATCACCCACTTTGTGGCCACGATTTTTTTGGGGGGGGGACTTTCTTTCTACCCTTGGAAAATCCTTTAAAATTACCTGTTTAAATTGCAAAATGCAAAAGAAATCAAACAAAAAACTTTTTTGCCAAGAAACAAACAGAAAATTTTTTTAAAAATAGCATCCATTTTTTTCTATCGAATTCATTTCCTGTTTTTATTGAAAACTATTTTCTCCCGGATTTTTGATAAAATTTTCCATAAAGGGCCGTGCGTCTCACGTTCGTATATAACACATTTTTTTTTAAAGATTTCGGTGTGCTAAAAACGAATCTGCAAACCGTTTCCGTCGCAAAAAATAGTTTTTATGATATGAAGAAATTACTTTTTCTAAAAGTAGGCGATCACTTTTCCATATAAATTTAACTTAAAATAAGCACCCACTTTCTAGCCACCTGAGAGAGGGGGGATTTTTTCCCATGTTTATTGGCTAAACAGCTTTCGTTTATGCTCCCGCGTAACATAAACGAAGACTACGGCTGTGAAATCGGAAATAGTCCCAGAGTCCAGGGGTTATTACCATGCAAAAGAAATCAAACAAATAACTTTTTAGCCAAGAAACACACAGAAAAATGCCCTTCTCTCAGGTGGTCAGAAAGTGGGTGCTCATTCTAAGTTACATTTAGATTGAAAAGTGATCACCCACTTTTCGAAAAAGTAATTTCTTCATATCATGAAAACTTTCTTTTTGCGACGGAAACGGTTTGCAGATTCGTTTTTAGTACACCGAAATCTACAATAAAATATTTCGTTATATACGAACATGAGACAGGCCTTAAAGTAAAATAATACCGGATTTTTGGAGCAGATTTGCCGTTTAGTTGTACAAATATCCTCAAACCAGGTAATCACTAAAAGGGACTCTTAAAAGTCGTCATCTGTATCGAGCAAAAGTTTAAAACCACTGATTATATGTCAGCCTACGTCACAGTAACATATATTGAGTGAGTTCCTAACAGTATTTTGTATAGTTTTTTAGTTTAAACTCATTTTCCCAAAATTTCCCCAAACTTAACGTGTTCTATACAGTCTGCCGCCATTTATATTTTTCAAATATACCGATAAACACTGCGTGTTTTTAAACCGATTAAACATTATACATTACATAAAAACACTACAATGTTATCCAGTTAGGTAGAACATTTACTTTTTTTGCCTTTGATAACATTTATTTGTTATATATTTATTTTTTGACAACTTCTTTGTATCTGTTTAGTAATACAAACCCTTTTCATTTAATGTAACGTTTAGTCGGCTCGAAAAACAGTGTTTATTGGTGTATTTGAAAGATACAAATAGTAGCAGACACTGTTGATTACGTTAAGTTTGAGAAAGTGAGTTAAAACTAAAAAACTATACAAAATACTGTCAGAAACCCACCGATTATGTCAGCCTATGTCATGGTAACATATATTCGGTGGGGTTTTGACACTGTATTTTATAGTTTTTAGTTTTCAATATACTTTCCCAAACTTAACGTATTCAACAGAGTCTGCAACCATTTCTGTTTTTCGAGCCGATTAAACATTTCACATTACATAAAAACACTAAACAATTATCCAGTTAGGTAGAAACATAACTTACCTTACCTTTGCTTCCATTTATTTGTTTTTGGACAACTTTTTCGAATCTGTGTATAGTAACCCCCTCCCCATCACTCAAATATCAATCACTAACTTACATTTTTGTATACAGAAAACAAACAAACAAAAAAAAACATTTAGCGTTTCAACATTTTTGCTACGTTCAGCTTTATCCACTGATTGTTGGTCGAGCCCAAGCCATGATTGACGGTAATCCCGAGGATCAGGATCCAATTCTGCAAGAGTACCATTTTTTTTTTCATTTTCGCCTTTTTTATTTTACTTTTGGAATGGATTGCTGTACTAAGAATATAAGAAACATGCATTTTCTCTTTTATTAGAATTTTCCATTACACCAAATTGAGCCACAGCAATGCGTGGCAGGGTACAGCTAGTATATATATATATATATATATATATATATATATATATATATATATATATATATATATACTAGCTGTATCCTGCTACGCGTTGCTGTGGTTCAATTTGGTGTAATGGCAATATCCACATATTAAGAACGCCATATTAATATATATATATATATATATATATATATATATATATATATATATATATATATATCAAAAGTGGTAATTAGTAAAAACCTGAAGAAAGTGCTCAATACTATTGTATTAACGATCTAGTAACTTCGCCGGACTTTACAGAAACCTTGTAAAGTCTGGCGAAGCTACTGGATAGTTAATACGATTCAGTAACCGAAACATGTGTAACTAAACAAATAAAACGATAATAAAAAATTAAACAGATATGTATATATATATATATATGCATACATACATACATACATACATACATACATACATACATATAAGAGCAAATAGTTAATAAAACATGTTGAAAAAGAGTTGAAAAACATATTTAGTTTAAAAAGGAAACACTAAATAAATGGATAGTCCTTAATCCGTTGAGTTTTGAAGAAATACTTTCCTTCTCATCAGAGGGTAGGAATTAGCAAAATGCGGGATCGGATTTTGCTTGTAAAAGTATTTGATGAAACTGCAAGTAAGTCAAAGATCTTACTTGATAGCAAAAAGTGAAGCAGAGGGAATAGGGCGAAGAAAAAGGTGATTACACGTGAATGGATAATCTGGTGAAAGGTAAAGTATCAAATGACAGTAAAATTAAAAAATCCAAGAAAGTTAAATTTCCATTCACACAAGTAAAATCCAAGGAAATCACGTAATTGGAAGATGGTCCAAAATAATCCAAAAGGCCGAAATCCGATGTTATATATTCATGCACAATTACTGAGCTCCCACGCAATCCTCCCATAACAGACACTAATATTTTGTCTTCAAGTTATCCCTTTCCGATCCTCCATCTGATATAGTTACTAGTCTGGTATACCAATCGAGCAGCCCCTCCATCCACAATCATATAACTAGCAATAATAATAATAATAATAATAATAATAATAATAATAATAATAATAATAATAATGAGAGTAATACTATTTCTCCTAACAGCCATACTAACACTAACAACACTCATTATCCCCTCCAAAATAGTCCTCGTACAATAATTGTCCCACCCTTTGTTGAACACAATGAACAAAATTCAAACTATTTCCCGAATACAAATCAGCAAATTAATATTAATTTCAGACCTCGAGCTTTTAAGAAAATACATACATATATCGGCGCTACTTCAACATTAATTAAGAAAAGAATATCAAACCACATTTCTTCTTTTAACAACCATAATTCTAATAATAACCAAGGAACTTCTCTAACCACTTTAATTAAAAAAACTTAATTCTAATAATACCCCCTTTTCAATCAAATGGACTATCATAAAAAAGTTAAATCTTATACTCCAGGCTCTAAATCATGTCGCCTCTTTACAACCGAAGCTATAACTATAATTACTTCCCCTCAAAGTAACAATATAATAAATTCTAAAAACGAACTGATTTCTTTCTTTAAACATAAGTCCAAATTTAATTATGGTAATTTTGAAATTACATAGCTATTACTTTAACCTTTCTGGTATATATCATTTTTCTTTAACATTATCGTTTTTTCTACATACTTTCTTAATATTTTATAACTTAATAATCCTTTATTTTAATTCTTTATTTCTTTTTTGTTTGGCGTTTTTTTTTATCTGCATTTTCTGTTTTAGTGTTTAAATATCCCTATCTATCAGATATATCAATCTACCTACACATTCATATCCTGTATGCATATTTACTTATATTTTACTATATGCATTTACTTACATATTACTTGCTTTATCCGGAATTTGAAGATACTGGCCATCCTCTCCCCTTATTTTTTTTTGTTTTTAACCGCGTCTTTTAATAACTCTTGCTGATATTTTCTTATGTAATAACCTGTACATTTCAGTTGACCTCTTTTTTGCCCTATATTATTCGCGCCGTTTAACGTTATCTTGTTTGGGTCATTTTGACATTTGCTTTTCTAATTTATATTTAATTCTATCACCATTTAATCTTTTCTTCTCTCTCTTCTTCTTTACTGATTTTTTTAATCACACTTTGTTCTCGGCAGCCGTGTTAAAAGTATATCTTATTTTTCTTTTATTAATATTATTGGAAGTTTTCCCCCTTTTCCTTGTACATATTTGTGAATTATTCAACGGCTTCCGGCCTTTTGGATTATTTTGGACCATCTTCCAATTACGCGATTTCCTTGGATTTTACTTGTGCGAATGGAAAATTAAATTAACTTTCTTGGACTTATATTTTTGGATTTTACTGTCATTGGATACTATACCTTTCACCAGACTATCCATTCACGTGAAATCACCTTTTTCTTCACCCTATTCTCTCTGCTTCACTTTTTGTTATCAAGTAAGATCTTTTACTTACTTGCAGTTTCATCAAATACTTTTGCAAGCAAAATCCGATCCCGCATTTTGCTAATTCCTACCCTCTGATGAGAAGGAAAGTATTTCTTCAAAACTCCGTGGATTAAGGACTATCCACTTGTTTAGTGTTTCCTTTTCAAACTAAATATGTTTTTTTAAAACTCTTTTTCAAAGTGTTTTTCAACATGTTTTATTAACTATTTGCTCTTATTATAAGCTCTATATCATATTTATTTTTATCGAGCTTTTACATCTGGTTGAGATTACTTTATAAATATTTCATTCTTTAATATTTATAATATACTTTAGTTTTACCTTCTTGGATCATTTTGGTAAATTTAATTGTAATTTTTATTTTATATATATGTAATATATATATATATATATAATATATATATATATATATATATATATATATATAAACACTTACTTATAAAACACTTACTTATTACAGCTTTTATAAGCACTCCTCAATATATATATATATATATATATATATATATATATATATATATATATATATATATATATATATATATATATCCATATATATATATATATTTACTTGATTCCTCCAGCCTTGACAGACGTGTTTTAAATATTCCCTCCAGTATTTTTTCTTTTAATGATTTGGAATTCATTCCATTTGCGATTTTTTCCAAGGAACTCTGCCTTTTGGATCATTTTGGACCATTTGGAATTCATCCATTGGATTGGAAATTTTTAATTCGACCGTGTTTGGATTTTACCATCCTTGGATTTTTCCCTTCACCGGACTATCCATTCATGTGAAATCTTTTTATCATTTTTCTTTTACCTCCTATTCTCCTTACCTCACCTTTTTTTATTTTAACCAAGTAAGATCTGTGACTTACTTGTAGTTTCATTAAATACTTTTATATGCAAAATCCGATCCCGCATTTTGCTAATTCCTGCCCTCTGATGAGAAGGAGAGTATTTCTTCGAAACTCCGCGGATTAAGGACTATCCACTTATCTTGTGCTTCCTTTTTTAAAATTAAATATGTTTTTAACTCTTTTTCAAAATGTCTTTTAACATGTTTTATTAATCATTTGTTCATATATATATATATATATATATATATATATATATATATATATATATATATATATATCCTTGGATTTTACTTGTACAAATGGAAATACCTTTAACTTTCTTGAAGTTTTACATTTGGATTTTACCGTCACTGGATTTTTTTATCTTCCACCAGACTATCCATTCATGTGTAATCACCTTTTTCTTCATCATATTCCCTCTGCTTCACTTTTTTGTTTTCAAGTAAGATCTTTGACTTACTTGTTGTTTCATCAAATACTTCTGCATGCAAAATCCGATCCCGCATTTTGCTAATCCCTACCCTCTGATTAGAAGGAAAGTATTTCTTCGAAACTCCGCGGATTAAGGACTATCCATTTATCTAGTGTTTCCTTTTCAGATTAAATATGTTTTTTTTAACTCATTTCAAAGTGTTTTTAACATGTTTTATTAACTGTTTGCTCATATACATACATGATGATTGCAACGTCTTGTCAGACGAGTGCCACTCCCTCAGACATTTAAAATCGATGAGCCCAAATGCCTGAGGGAGTATCTATACAAAGATGATGTTACAGAGTCTTAGCTTTGTACGACAGCTAAGTCTCTCTCTCTCGGTTCAAAATTTTGAGATACAGCAACAAGCAAGAGCAAGATAGCCAGCAACAAATTAAACTGCAGACCAGCTTAATGCGGGTACTGGTCTCCCGTTTTATGGTTTTTTAAATCAGAGATTTGCTTCTCCTAGAAAGGTTGCCTTCACCATGGCTTACGGGAGCCCTCTCCACCCCAATACACACACACAAATATACACGGTGCTAGTTGGCCGTTGACCCAAAAAAAGAGTTCATTCGCCCTTTGCCCTATACACACACACACACACACACACACACACACACACACACACACACACACACACACACACACACACATATATATATATATATATATATATATATATATATATATATATATATATATATATTGCGGAGTGCTTATAAAAGCTGTAATACGTAAGTGTTTTATTCTGCGTATTTTAGATATCTCCATTTCCTTCTATTAACATTTTTTTTCATACCAAGGAGAAAAAAAAAAAAACACCAAATTTGCAACTGTTTTCTGGGGGAATATAAATTTGTCTTGTGACGTGACCCATAAATTGGATTACGTAATTAATTAAAAATTGAAATATTTAATTTCAGGCAAACGAGAAATGTATCGTTTTTTGTTATCTCATTATTTTATCAAAGGCAAAATGAGCATAGTTTCAAGAGAGAGAGAGAGAGAGAGAGAGAGAGAGAGAGAGAGAGAGAGAGAGAGAGAGAGAGAGAGAGAGAGAGAGTGTATAGAAAAAAAGAGGGAGACGCTAAACCTAAAAAGAAAGAGAAATAGACAGTAAGTATAGAAGAGAAGGTGGGAGAGGAAATAATTCTTGAGAGAACAAATACAGGATGTTAATTTCACGAACACAGGAAACGTGATACTCCGAGAATAACTCAGAACATTAGATGGATACGATATAGGATACCGCGTGCCATGAACTGTCGCCCGAGGCGAATAAAATGAAGGTTAAAGTTCACTTTGAAAGTTAAGAGAAAAGCAAAAGAGAAAAGAAACATAAAAATATATATCAACGAATTCATTTTGCCTGGACTGAAGATACGTTTTTTGTTTTGTTTTGATATATTTCTCGTTGGTGTTTCAGAGAATAGATAAAAACCCTTTCCACACCCTTGTAATCAGTTTCTTTTATTTTACTTAAAGACATTCCCTCCCTACTGTAGTTTAGTGTTTTATGATAAAATTTAATTTAAAAAATATTGCATCTGCGATAAAATATATAAACATTTTATCTTGTATCTTAGAACAGTTAGAATTGCAGGATCACAAATCGAATCCTGCCTCTGACAGTCTGCTACGAACATTGCTATAAATAGCAAGTAGGGACTCTCTGTCACAGCTGGTGATTACAAGATTATCCGCATAAAAATTGTTGGAAATAGCAAGCGATGCTGCATTTCTTGCATATTTTTCCGCATGGAATTTCCAAATGAAGTTCAGAATGAAGGGGCTAGCGTTGAACCCAAATATAATTGTTTTGTACCTGTATGTACATAATTTGTCAGCCTTTTATGGAAAAAACAAAATCTACTTTTATCCTCTTCCGATTTAAGGTGAATTTGTAAAAAGGCCTTCCTTATATCACCTAGAAGGACATATTCGTTAACAGTTAATTCACGCCCATGTAGACAGCGTCATTAATTGACGTCCTCTCTCAGCGTTTCATGGAGCAGTTAAATATGGGACGAATTTTTGTCATCACTTCGGGTCCCTCCTTAATAACGGGTCTATGTGGAACCCAAATATAATCTTCATACTTCCCAGGCGGGACAAAAAACTGCTCCACTATTCCACATTCCTTATAATCCTCAAACACTTGGAGGTACTCATTATACATTCCCTTCCTTTCTAAGGACTCTGCCACTCTCTCCATTATCTTTAAGGAAGGCACAAAGTTACTTTTTACCAGTGGGTGTTTATCATGATGTCACGGTAAATTTACATAATATTTCCCCTCCTCCCATACGATGGAGTCTTTAAACTCTTCTATCTGTAGCGTCTACCCCGGAACTAAAATTTAACAGAGACTTTTGAATTGTCACCGTTTCCGGAGAGCTCTAAAAAAGAGGACAAAAAAAAAACCGTGGCGCCAAATTCGAGTGTTCTCTCTTCCTCTTTCGTTCGCTGACCCCTGAGGAGTTAACACGCGCTACTTTTATAATTTACATAAAAATTAATAATTTTATTATATCATAATTAGGATAATTTAATTCATTTTTATGTAAATTATAAAATTATTAATTCCATCTACTAATTAACTAACTAATGAATTAATTTTATTCAAACAATTTTCACTACATAAATATATGCAAATAATAGGGGGGAAATAAGTTCAATCCAGCGACTGACACCCTTTCTAACTCAACAATAAACAACAACATATGCAAATAATAAATAAAATATTTATCAATATTCAAATTTTATTTTTAGCTGCAATATTTTAAGTCTAAAAAAAACTTATTTTTTTTTACTTTACTAGAATATCTTGTTCTTTACTTTTCCAGGTTGAATTTCTTGTCCTTTACTTTTCCAGGTTTAATAAAATCTTAAGAATATTACTTTTCATGCGCGCATTTTTCCATATAATCCATGATTTTTCCAGGCATTGCTATTGTATTAATATATAAATTTATAATATTTATTAATGATTGTCAAAAAAAATTAGCTCTCAAACACACATTTATGCAATATTTATCATTCAATCACAGTAGTTCCGAGCCAGGGTCTCTATCGAGACTGCGGTTCATGAATTCGTGATCTGTATAGAGCGTAAACTAACAAAAAAGAAGATGGCACTCGGTGTCTTTTTAGATATCGTTGGAGCTTTTGACAACATACCCTTCAGTAGTATGTTCAAGTCGCTACGAGAACTCAATGTGCCACCAGTACTAATCCGATGGATTGAGTATATGGTGAAGCACAGAACAGTTCAAGAAGAACTACTGAGGGCAACTGTTAAAAGGGAAGTAGTTAAATGAAACCCCCAAAGTGGGATTTTATCACCTTTACTATGGAACTGTATGCTGAATCCTCTTTTAAAGGAGTTTAAAAATAGGAATATTTATGCCCAGGCTGATGCTGATGACATCGCAGTGATGGTTGCGGGTTCAAAAGCATCATTGGTCAGACGCATTGCCAAAATGGCATTAAATATTCCTAATAAATGGTCTAATCGAAATGAATTAGAATTCAGTAGCCGTAAAACAGAAATGGTCTTGTTTACATATAAAAGGAATTGCCAACTTGGTGACCTTTTTCTGAGTGGACAGAAATTGAAACTTTCGCAGGAGGCAAGGCTATTAGGGGTAATCCTGGACAGTAAGCTAACCAAGAAAAGCCACATAGAAAAGATTTCCTCCAAGGCGACTGCAGCCCTTATGCAATGTAAACAAATTGTGGGGAAAACCTGGGCAGTTAACCCGCATGTAATGAGGTGGATATACATTGCTATGGTATGTCTCATTTTGTCGTATGTATGTGTTTCCTGGATCCGCGGGACAGAGAAACTGTACTTGAGGAAGAAACTCCAGAAGGTACAAAGACTTGCTTGTTTAATGACTTCTTCAGCATATCCGAGCACACCTACTGGAGCATTGGAGATGCTGTTGAATATCCCTCCGATTAAAGAATTCCTGAAGGCAGAAGCGATACGGGGATCCTATAGAATAGATCTCATGGGTCTGTGGTGGTCAAGATCTGTTGGGACTACTGGAAAAACAAGGAGTCACGTGGATTTATGTAATGAGGCTAGGAAGGAACTACCGCTCTTGCATGTGCCGGGTGATCTTATGACTAAAACCAGATCATTTGCAAAGCATTTCACATGTATGGCTTATGATAGAACAGGCGCAAGAGATTACGAAAAAGAGCTGGAAAGCAACGTAATCAAATGCTATACTGATGGATCTAAAATGAATGATAGGATTGGTGCGAGTGTTTATATAGAATACTCAAACCACCTCACCTGTCAAAAATGTTATTATCTTGGTAAACTGAGGACGGTCTTCCAGGCAGAAGTCTTCACCATACAGGTATCATCGGATACAACACCAAACACCAGTCATGAGCTGGCACCATTTCCTAGTAAGTTTAAATAAAGTTGTGTTGTTTTTTTCTTTTATTTCTTCTAATAAAATAAAATAAAAACTAAACCTTTTATTTTATCCAAGTTTCATTGTCATCGACATTTAAAGTGACGTCTGCTTTTATCCTTTTTTTTTTAAATTTACCTTAAAAAATCTTTAAACTATTTTCAGTATTTCCGAGTCAGTTTAAATAAAGTTGTGTTGTTTTTTCTTTCATTTCTTCTACTAAAATAAAATAAAAACTAAACATTTTATTTTATCCAATTTTTTTTCTGGTTTCTTCTGATTGTCTCTGCCACTCTCACTAGTATTTTCTTCTTTTTAGTCTTTTAGGTTCACATGTATTATTCGACTTATTTACTTCCGAAACTAGGCAAGCAGGTTCACTGCTGCTGATGATAATATGGACAAGACACGATCTCACAGCAGCAGCAGCAGCAGCAGCAGCAGCTCTAAGAGTAGTAGTTATAATAATAACTTGGAACCGGCGAATTATTAACATATTAATAGTTCGATTTTCATCGGTTTTTAATTTAAAAAAAAAACATTACACGGGATTGAACCAAAAATCTTTCCACCAATCCCGACTCTATACCCATTACGGTAACATATAACATTTTCAATTTAATTTCGAATCACAGTAGTTGTTATGAAATGACTACATTTTTCATCAAATGTGATAACGAAAAATTTGAGTTCATTCAAAGAATATGTATATCATAGAATTCACTAATATTTTTAATCGATAAATTCACCATTTTTTGCTATAAAATCATAAGGAGAATTAAAAAAAATTAGTTATTAAAAAAAGTTCGGTTTTTTAATCATAAAAAAAACCGATAGACGGGATTGAACCTAAAATCTTTCCACCAACCCCCGGTACTCTAACCGTTACGCTAACATGTCATATTGGCAAGATTGCAGTAAAAAATATTTATATACAAAAAAAAAAGTTATGCAAAATAAAAAAAAGCGTTAGTCACTTATGTATGTACTTACTCTCCTGTTTGTGAACCCACATATTTTGTTGTAACTTTTTTTCTACTGAACCAATTTTCGAAATTTATTTTTCAAAATGTAGCTAATGAGGTGTTCTATCCAACTATATAACCTGTTTGAAATTTGGTTGCGAACGGAATTAGTGGTGGGGGTTTGAATGTGTCTCGATTCATTCAATTTCGGACTTAAGCATATATTCAACCACTATCGTGGTTGAATGATACACGCACACACACATATATATATATATTATATGTATATATATATATGTGTGTGTGTGTGTGTGTGCATAAATCGATTGATTGCCTGCTCTCATCGAGGACTCTATGCAGTGCACCAGGATGAAGATTCACATCCTTCCCCACAGTTACTTAATCCACAATACATTTTAGTCTACATTGCACTGTAGAGAACCTACTGATGATTTTATAAAATTATTTTTACATAATGGCTAGAATCAAAGTTTAAAATAAAAAAGTCAAGTATCATGGTTCAATTGTGCTTTAAACAGAAACATTCATTTCGAACGCGCCTCTGTCTTATCAAAGAACCAACTGTTGATTTTATGAAAATATTTTTACACAATCACGTATAAGGGTGTTAACTTTGGTCAAAATCGGACTTTTCCTTCTTTAAGCGGATTTTTTAGATTAGCAATTTTGAATACTTAGTGGGGGGCATTCTGACACAAAATCTATTTAAGAACACTGCCAGATACATATAGTACATTTGTGTGAAATTTCCAAAAAAAAAAAATCGTCCGAACTGTTTCGGAATCCACAGGGAACGAACGTACACGCGCACGCACACAGAGTGTGCCTTTTATATATAAGTATAGATATAATTGTTCTGCTCACAGTGATCTGACAAGAACAACGTGACTGTGTCGTGTATTTATATAACGTGACTGTGTCGTGTATTTATATATCTATATATAAATATAATGACGTGTATGTAATTTTGGGTGTCATGCTTACACCCTTTTCTTCCGAGTGACTGTCGTTAAATTGCTATGAACTTCCATTTTTTCTAATAAATAATTGTATCAAGAATTATTAATAATTTTTTGTTTCGGTTTCGATTATAGCTGATGGCACCTTTTTTATATAAATAATTTTTCCAAGAATACTTCATAAATTTTGGTTTCTGTTTCGATTATGGCTGAAGGTATTCAAGTTACGCACATACACACATACATATATATATGTGTGTGTGTGTTTAACTTGATATATATATATATATATATATATATATATATATATATATATATATATATATATATATATATATATATATTGTGTACAGAAAGTTGTACGTTGAGACAGATCATTGGTACCGTCGGTTTCAAGCCCGATAATAAGGCCCGTTTAAGGTATCCTTATCAAGCTCTCTTCAGCTAATATTCGTCCGAATCTCAACTAACAACTTTCTGTACACAAAATATAAATACGCTCTCACATTTTGGATTTTCCTTTTAATTGAGCACTCTGCTGGAATTCTTTTTCCAAAAAAAACTAATATATATATATATATATATATATATATATATATATATATATATATATATATATATATGAACAAATGATTAATAAAACATGTTAAAAGACATCTTGAAAAAACAGTTAAAACATATTTAATTTTAAAAAGGAAGCACAGGATAAAGTGAATAGTCCTTAATCCGCGGAGTTTCGAAGAAATACTCTCCTTCTCATCAGAGGGCAGGAATTAGCAAAATGCGGGATCGGATTTTGCATGTAAAAGTTTTTAATGAAACTACAAGTAAGTCACAGATCTTACTTAGTTAAAAAAAAAAGGGTGAGGTAAGGGGAATAGAAGGTAAAAGAAAAAAATGATAAAAAGATTTCACATGAATGGATAGTCCGGTGAAGGGTAAAAAATTCAAGAATGGTAAAATCCCAACACGGTCGAATTAAAAAATTCCAATCCAACAGGTAAGTTCCAAATGGTCCAAAATGATCCAAAAGGCAGAATTCCTTGGAAAAAATCATAAATGGAATGAGTTCCAAATCATTAAAAGAAAAGTTCAAATGTGCACAGAAAAAGCACTGGAGAGAATATTTAAAACATGTCTGCCAAGGCTGGAAGAATCAAGTAAAATCTAGTATATATATATATATATATATATATATATATATATATATATATATATATATATACTAGACTACCCGTGACCCGTTGGGTCAGTATGTTATATTAGCTATGGAATTCATGTATGAGCGTGTGACACTTGTGACGTAAAGAAAATAGTTTTTTTTTTGACATAACAGAAACATTTCTATGAAAGTTTATTAAAATGAAAAAAGAATATAGATAGATTTCTATGAGTCATTCTGTTTATTAACATTGATTATTTTGGTAAAAAAAAATCACAATTACTGAATTATAAGTGATTGGCCATACTTATAGGTAAATGTGCACTGAACAGATACCATAATATTTATTATAATTAAATTCAAATTTTTATATATCTGCTTTTGTTTTTACATCGTTCATTTGTGTATTACGTTTAAGTTATTATAAACCACACTCTTCCCATGTTGAATAATAATTTCGAAATAATAACGTTAATATTTCAGTGCGCAGGTTAAAATCTGCAAAAGAAGCGATTTGTGTTTATTTGTTTACGTTGTTATGGGTTAATGTATGCGCAACCGGATGTCGTAAACCGGAAAGTGGGTTACATACATCGTTACAAGGTCATTTGAATTTTATAATTATATAGGTATATACCATTCAAATGTATATCTATTATGTAAAAGGAACTTTGTTTCTCGTTCCTCTCTCTCTCTCTCTCTCTCTCGCTCTCTTGCTCTCTCTCGATTCCTCATGGATTCGGAAACGACTGATGTGATTTAAAAAAAAAAATTCGCATGAAAGTACTTGATGTGTCTAGGCGTGTTCTTACGTAGCTTTTGTATGGGAATGCATCTGATAAGTATTAGAAACCAATAATCCAAAAAATCCAATTAAATAAGGAAGTTCGATTTAGACAAGAGTTAACGAATGCATTTTGCCGTTTCTTGCTTTCTTCTTGTTCTATTGTTGTATAATTGTAAGAACTTTAGTAACTACTGCATGGGTGCCTGACGTTGCCCGGGTGTTTAGAGGTGTGTGTTGAGCAAAAAAAAAAAATAAATAAAAAATAAATAAGTGGTAGCAGGAAGGCAGGCTCGAACGCGTACCGCGAAGGAGGAAAAGAACATGAAAAAAAAGTGATGTCTTTGCTGTTGCGCCTATGGCCAAACCGGAAGTGACGTAGGTTTAAATTAAGGCCAGACATCCGAAAAGAGGGGATGACTTTCGAAAATATCGGCGAAAAAAAAAGCGACCCCTCCCCGTAGAAAACTGCCCAGTTGAGAGTGAAGGAATGAATGTTTTTAGCTAATTCTTCGATATTTGTAGTTCGAAGGGTTCGAGGTTCAACATGATACCGATCTCGTGAAAATCCGTCGCCTCTTTCGAAAGTTTTAGACATACATACATACATACATACATACATACATACATACATACATACATTGAAACAGACACGTGAGATTTATATTATCGATTTTTTTTTTACCTTTTCTTCTTCTTTTTCAATAAATTGATTTGTATAATAAATTGTCGTTTCTTGCTTCCTTCATATTCTGTTGTATAATTTAAAGAACTTTAGTAACTATGAACCGTTGATAACTATCGTTGGGCATAGCGGCTAGTTATCCGTATCCGTTCACTCAGCTAATTTATGCTACTTGCTAAATTTCTGATATACATGTATACTGCAACTACCAGAAAACGAAATTATGAGGTTGAGAGGGGTCATATTGACGATGTTTCTTTTTATATAAATAAAAATAAATAAAAAAAAAAAGTCAGTTTCATTCAGTTTATGGAGTTGTGTGCTGGTTTCAGATTTCGTTTTACTTTCAGTCAGTTTACATTTTTACATAAAACTCTATTCTGAACTCCATTTTCTTTCTGTAGCCGGAAAGTGTCAACATTACCAAGTTTAGTGATGAGTTTTCTGGAATAATTTATGATTTGTGTGTTTATTTATTTTAATTAAGTTCTCTACAGTACAGAATAGTTACAAAACACCCTCCCCTCACCATGTTAAGAATGGCTTTCTAAATAATAACGTTATTATTTCATCACGGTACCTTCTCTACATGAGGACCAATGGTTAAATAAGGAGATATTAAATAATAATAAAAAAAATGATTTTACAAATATGTTTTTAAAACTTGGTTAATCTTTTCTTTTGCTTTTTGTAGTATCTTGCGGAAATATATCGGACGCATTAATCATGGCGGATATTAGGATAATCGTTATTACCCACAATGCAATTAGGCAATCTTAACTTCTACCCATGTGCATACAAACATGTGTACCGTAAACCTCAGGAAACGAAATTATGATTTTTTTTTGGAGGGGGGGGATGTTGACATTGCTTTTTTTTTTAAATGAATAAAAAAATAAATAAAAAGAAATCAGTTTCATTCAGTTTATTGGTTTCGTATTGCGTTTTACTTTCAGCCAGTTTCCATTTTTACATAAAACTCTTTTCTGAACTTCATTTTGATTCTGTAGCCAGAAAGTGTCAACATTACCAATTTTAGGGATAAGTTTTCCTGAAAAAGATTTTATGTACATTTTTTTTTGTTTTAATTTAATTATGTTCTCTATAGCGCAATGTAGACTACAATGTATTGTGGACTAAGTCACTGCCGGTCATGTAAACCTTCCTCCCGGTGCACTGTGGTGAGTTCCTAACTAGAGCAGGCAATCAATCGATTCGATTGAAAAATAGGCGATTTCACCAATTTTGATGACGATAAAATATTGGAGGGCGAAAATATTCGTCGATCCTCATTGTTAAGTTTTGAGACATTGTGTTGAACAAAGATGGCGGCGTAGTTCAGATCAGTAACCAAGATGGCGACCAAGAATCAAATGCGGTCCGTGGCGTAGTTAACCTCTTAAGTTCTGAGATATTGTGCTGAACTACGACGCCATCTTTGTTCAACACAATATCTCAGAACTTAAGAGGTTAACTACGCCACGGACCGCATTTGATTCTTGGTCGCCATCTTAGTTACTGATCTGAACTACGCCGCCATCTTTGTTCAACACAATGTCTCAAAACTTAACACTCATTCAACCCCGGGCAACGTCAGGTTTCCCTACTAGTTAATTGATGGAAGTGACAATTTTGTATCACTAAAATTGGTGCAATGAAGGGGTTTGTTTTACTATACACATAGATTCGAAAAAGTAGACAAATAACAAATAAATGTTATCAAAGGCAAGATAATGTACTCTTCTACCTAACTGGATGTGTTTTAGTGTTTTTATTTAATGTAACATGTTCATTTGGTTCGAAAAACAAGTAATGTTGAAGGTTGCTGGAGAACAAAAAAAAGATGGCCGCAATGTCTTTGAAGACTCGATAATGAATTCAAAATAAGAAATAACACAAAAGGTGGTAAAACCCCACCCAATATTTATCCACTTAGGTAGAAAAGTAACTTATCTTGCCTTTGATAACATTTATTTGTTATATATTTGTTTGTTTTTTGTTTTTTTGACAACTTTTTCGAATCTATGTGTACAGTAATACAAACCCCAATGAAGAATATAGACTTTCGAATTAATGAAACGAGCAGTGGCGGTTCCAAAATTTTACGTATTTTTTTAATATCGTGTAAAAGAAATTCGAATATATAAATAAATATTTAATCAAAAACATTCAAATAAATATTCAAATATATAACAAAGACAAATAATCAATCAGAAATGGATAATACGCAAAAACTTTTTCATTAAAAATATTTTTTTAAATTATGTACACTTTACAGAATAATAAAAATAATATATACGTTTATTCATTTAAAACTTTTTTAATATATACATTTATTCCTTTTAAACTTTTAAAAAAATGTTTTTCGTGTGAATTTCACAGCTCCAAGCAAGTTTTATTTGTATCTTTATATGAATTTGGAGATACCGACATTAAACTTAATGATTTTATAATGTACACATAGAAATAAAATAAAATAATAATAATAAAACAAACGTATTATTTTTAATTTTATCATTAATATTGTGTAGAAATAACTTGGGGTGCTGCAGTCCCACAGCTCCATGCACGAGCAGCCACTGGAAGATTAAATAAAAGTTTGCGTTTTTTTTTGCAAACAAACGAAAAACATTTTTAAAAATACATTTACAATTTTTTAATAACTTATTTTCTTTTATAAAAACAAAAAAGAAAAACCTTGAAATTTACTTGCCTCCCTACGAGGGTTTATTTAGGAGTTTACTATTTGAAAATAGCGTTTTATTTAATAACAGTTTTATTTACAAAATTTATTTTTAAAAAATGAATTTATAAAAAAACGTATTTGTAAATAGAATACAGAATAATTTTTTTTACATTTTTATCTAGTGAAAAAACAAACAAAAATATTTAAAGACATAAAATTTTATTTAGAAATCTCTTAATAACTTGCATTTTATATAAAAAGAACAAACAAACTTGGCTATTTACTGACTTTCCCAT
>NC_136526.1:53296386-53336386 GCF_053919585.1 Euprymna scolopes | reverse complement strand
ATTAAAATAAAATGCTAAATAATAGATATAAGATAACAATCAATAAACCAAGTTGAGAACCATGAGTATTCTGTGTACCACCAGGCGTAGGATGTGGAGGATCTTTGTCATAAACTTGCCCTCTCAACACAGCAGAATGAAGAGGTAGAGACATGGGACCTTCCATGTAAATATGACCTGTATAATTGTAGGTCCATTCATCATCGACGAATACATAATTGGATTCGTTCATGGCTACAACACATGGAGAAATGTGACCACTTTTGAAGTTGTGACCTGTCAGTACGAACCTGTTAAAGATTGTGTTTGCACTGGTGATATCAGTGCCACACTTTTCGCCATCGCATTTTGACAAGGAGCACATCTGTACATAGGCTTTTCCACGTATGACAGGGATGAAACCGTTGCTGACTCCCAGCGCATATCTCTCCGTTGACGGTTGCCGATCATATTCTAAACTGCAGCAGAAATCCCCGTAACAAACCTTTGTTACACCCTTAGTTTTGTCATCGGGTAGAGGCCGAAAGCGAATACCTAGCCCAAATATTGAATCATTCACAATCTTTACATTTTTATCGGGATTAATCTTTGAAGGAATTGAGCTCACCGGTAAAGGAGTTTCTTCACTTATCTCTGGCATATCTGCAATTAACAGTTTGCTTTTGTTTGGAGCTGTCGTGTAGAAAAAGGCTTTTGCACCTTCTGGGGTGTACAGTCCACTACCATGAGCCAGACGCTGTGCGATGTGAAGATTCGCAGCAAGGATATTAATTTTGTTAGCTCGTGCAAAGCCCGAATGTACCATCATTGACCTGAAAAACGGTATAACCTTAACCCATGCCGTTGGATAAGCAAGATTACGAACCTTATATTTATCAAGCAACAAAAAGGTAGGTTCTTTGAACATCAGGTCAGAACAGATAACTGTGCCGAATCTTCCAAACGGTGTGTCAAAGGTCACATACTCAGGCTCCCTTGCTGGATCAAATGGCAAATCAATAAACAAGTTCCGCTTATGGTAGACGGCTACTAATAGCCCTTTGTCTGAATAGACAACATTTGTATTATATTGATATTGGCCATCATCTGGACACAAAGGATCGTCCGTTCTTTTGCACGGTACTTTAGTTCCCATGTTGACCACCATATAAATCTTGTTTTCTTTTGCAATGCGACTCAGTTGTTGCTGAATGTCAGTTCCTTTATAGGCATCGGGCGATTCCGATGGATTCCAGCTGACATGTCGAGGATCAGGAACTTCTTCCAGATAGGATTTCACAGTTGCTCGGTTTAGATAATATCCAAAAAGTCCATATTCAGGAAAAACAATAATTTGAGCACCCTGAAAAGAGAAAGAAAGAAAATTTAGCTGGTTTTGAGTGACTAGCAAAGGGGTACACGGCTTTGCCCGGTCATAAAATATGCTTAAATATAATATTTTAGCTCGTACATATTTCGTATATATTATGAAAGAATCGTGATTTCAAAAAAAAAAAAAAAGAATGGCGTCAACTAGAATTTAAATTGAAAGCAAAACTGTAATGTAAAAAATGTATAACGATGTTTTCAGTTTGGACCTATTTTTGACCCCTTATAAAAAACATTTTAACCAGCCAAAGACCCATTAAAGGACTGTCCATAAAAATCCAACCAGTTGGAGCCCCTAGCGCCGATCTGTGATTTTCAGTTTCGGAGAGATAGAGTTTGAAAATATGGGGACAGACAGACGTATAGCTTTTTATATATTAGATTTAGAGCTAATATAACATTAATGTTAAAAAAAAAAAATCAGTCTCAGTTTCAAATCACGATTTACCTGCCATGCATTGTGATTTGGGCTCTTTTTGTTACATAGGAGGCCCCACTTATCAAGACCCAGAAGCCACTCGAGGATAAGTAGTAATCGTTAGTAGTGGTAATTTAGTAGATTGGATTATTTATGGTGAACGGCTTATTAAGAACTTGTTGGATCCTCCACATCCTACGCCCCATTGGTACACAGAGTACTCATGGTTCTCAACTTGGTTTATTGATTGTTATCTTATATCTATTATTTAGCATTTTATTTTAAGGCAAGAATTTAAAATAAAACATTATTTTATTTATTATTATTATTTATGTATTATTATTAATATTGTTATTATCATTATTTATTAGTTATTTATTATTAATATTGTTTTTATCATTATTTATTATTTATTTATTATTATTAGTATTGTTATTATCATTATTAATTATTTATTTATTATTATTAATATTGTTATTATGATTATTCATTATTTATTGATTATTATTGTTATTATCATTATTTATTTATTATTATTGTTATTATCATTATTGATTTATTATTATTAATATTGTTATTATTATTTATTTATTTAGTTATGTATACTTGAAGACGACCATATTTTACTCAGTTGGAAAGCAGGCAAATGGAACAGAGTTCCACAGGCATGCAGTTCTAAGAAAGAAACTTTGTTTGTGGAATCTTCTTTGCCAATGGAGGGAATTATATTTATCACGTGTTCTGGGTTAGAAATTTGAAGTAAAACCCTTTTTAAATGAGTAAATATGCTAGTATAGTCAAAGGATTTCCAAAATGGAGGCTTGGAAGTAAGTTCGAAGCAAAAAGTGTTAAAATGTGTTTTGTTTTTCTATTACTTCAAAATATTGAACTGCTTTAAAGTTCAAAACATTCATCATGTCATCATGTCATAATCTGAAAAAGTAAATTATTATCAGTTGTGTAAGAACCTCAAGAGCAATAGGAGCCTTCTATCATGTCTGAAAGTGATATGAGTGAGATCCGAGATGCGCCGCTGTACAACTCATGCTCTCTACCGATCCAAATTATGACAACAGGACCATTGCCAGCACCCTCAAAATGCCCTGCTGGATTATCACGAATAACAGGGATATGCCCAGGTTGATGAATACAAAGTTTCTGGCCACGGTTATGGTCTTTGCTGTGGTTTCAAGTGATGGCCACATCATGCCACCACACATCTTCAAAGTCGGCTTGAAAGTCAACACCAAAGTGTACTTGGATATACTGAAGAATGTGGTGATCCCTTGGTGCAATCAATTGGCCGTTAGCAGACACTGGGTGTAGCAACAGGACTCTGTGCTTGCCCACAAATCCAAAGAGATTAAGGATTGCTATGACTTTGTATCCTTCTCTTGCTGGGCCTCCTCCTCCCCCGACCTGAACCCGCTGGACTACCTTGTTTGGTCATATGTCGAGCACATCACTATGACCTTTAACAACACCAAAACCAGCCTGATTGTCGCCATCTGCCAAGTATTCACCGAGCTCCTGCCGATAATACACTTTTCTCCCAGACACATTTTACTTTCCGTGTTGTTTCTCTCTCTCTCTCTCTCTCTCTCTCTCTCTCTCTCTATCTCTCTCTCTCTCTCTCTCTCTCTCTCTCTCTCTCTCTCTATATATATATATATATATATATATATATATATATAACACGGAAATTACATAATTGTCGATACAATAATTTATTTCAACCTTATGGTATTTTCAAGCATCTAAACTAGACAATTTCCGTGTTATATTTTTATGTTATTGCTCTGTTTACCACATTGAGCTCTCATACCCGGATTTCCTCCTGGAATTATTCCATTATAACACTATATATATATATATATATATATATATATATATATATATATATATATATATATATATATATATATATATATTACTGGTGTTCAAAATTATAAAAAAACGTAATGGGGTGAGCAACGTTTTTTAATGTCTAGTTTGCATAGCAACCCCGTCGCTTCAGCCTCTTTCTCCTCTATTGTCTCATAACAACAGCATCTAAGTTTTCCTTGAGCTTAGGGAATAACCAAAAGTCACAGAGAGCAAGGTCTGGATTATACGGATAGTAAGGAACGTTCTTGATGCTCATCTTGCTCAAATAGTCTGCAACAAGGATGGAACAACCTTGGGACAAGCTTTGCGCAAATCTTTCACATCTTCAGTTCCTCGCAAATAATTGTGTGTACAGTTCCCACACTGACATCAAACTGTGCACTTATTGTCTCTATAGACACACAATGATCCTTATCCTTGAAATTCTTTATTTGGCCAATCAACTCTTTATTTTTCCTTATTATTCTGATGGTATAATAAAGTTATTATATAACTTTTATTCCTCATCTTTCATTTAATTTTATTGTTTGCTCCTCTTTACAGTGTTGAGCTTTTTTGTATCTTTATAAGTTTTGATTTGTTAAAAATTTACTCTTCGGTAACATAATATATATATATATATATATATATATATATATATATATATATATATAATTCAAACACTACTGTGTTTGAATAAATGGTTAAGTGACAGTTGTTTTAGTCATTTAGAACTGCTTTAAAACTTCACCGTTCACTCATTTTTCGACCAAATTTCAAACAATTATTACAGTTTATAGATCACCTTCTCAGCTATATTGTGAAAAAAAAAATCTAAATTTTCGTTCAGTAAAACAAAAATAATTTACTGGTGTTCAAAATCGTCAAAAAACGTAAGGAGGTGAGCAACGTTTTTTATGACTGGTTTCTATAGCAACCACGTCGCTTCAGTGACTACTATTTCTACCAATTCACCGCTCTCACGAAAAGTGACGTAACAAGTGAAACAGACAAAATGAAAGAATGAAAGGGAGATAATTGGGGGGGATTTTATTGAAAGCAGACGAGTGCCGTAAATTGTTATTACATATGTGTATGTTATGTTTATGGGGGCAAAACAATAAGACTGAAATTAAACAAAGAACAAGTGAATTTACTGGAAGCCAGGAAATATCATGGAATACAATAGAAAAATGCGAATATGAAAAGTAATACGGTTAAGCTTAAACATGGATAAGTAAAGGAGTAGTTGTTAAAAGTGGAAAAGAAAAGGATAAGATATTCTAGTAAAATATATATTAAATTTATCTAAATAAAGTATTGCAGCATTAAGAATTTTTAAAAAATTCAAGTAATAACATTATATATTCAATTCTTAATGCTGCAAGTGATAAATTTATTATAGTTTTTACTATAATATATTGTCTTTTTCTCTTCCAGTTTAAAGAAGGAGTCCTTTATTTTTCCTTAATATATAGCTTCGTATTGCATCGGGAATGTTCATGGAACTGATTAAAATAACAACTTTATTTTCTTTTACGTAAAAAAAAAGAAACATTTATTCTGTAAAAATAACATTCTGCCTCAGACTGTTTTAAATTTATTGCCTGTCTAACCGCACTGATGAGGTGCAAAACAGTACTGTATGTGGATGACTCTCTCTCTCTCTCTCTCTCTCTCTCTCTCTCTCTCTCTCTACTCTCTCTCTCTCTCTCTCTATATATATATATATATATATATATGTATGTGATGTTTTCTTGCTATGTTGAATAAAAATCAGGCTAATGTGTAGTTTAGCGGCGTAAATTATTTGAAAGACAAAAAATTATAAAAACTATTTATATATATATATATATATATATATATATATATATATATATATATATATATATATCTTCTATCTATCTTTCTATATAAATAAAATGAACTCATTTTTTCCCGTCTGATTTTGACATTAATAGGATTAAAAATCAAGATATTTCATGCAAATATAATATGCACAAACGGCAGAACAATATCTGAGATGTGTTATAGGCTTATTATTTCTCAAATTCCTCTATAATCTTAGATTTCTATACTTTTTCTGCTGAGAAGTCACGGCCAAAATCGGTTAAGATCAATGGAAGTGGTAAAATATTTTCTCTCTAATAAATTCCTCCTCCCCCTGCCACCACTTAACACCGTTTGGGGATCGTTCACAAGGAACAGTTGAGAAGAGAACACCGGTTTGGCTTCGTAGTTCTTTCATGTGAAGTTATTTAAAATCACTAAGCTGCAGTGCTCTGTGGCGTAGTGGTTAGCGTGCTGGACAATTCACATTATATTTTCACGTTCGCGCCGACCTACCGTAGTCGTTTTTTTTTTTTTCCTAAACAACTGGAATGGACTTTTCTTGGTGGCCGAACTGTTTACGTTGCAGTAGTTTTTTTTTTCACACCTTATTTTCCTACTTTTACTCATTACTCCGGGTTTGATCCTTCCTACTTACCTACCATAACATTTTTTAACCCCCCCCGTCCAGGAAACAAACACTCGGGCAACGCCGGGTACCCCCGCTAGTATATATATAAAACACATTATTAGACCCTAAGGCTGAAATAAAACCCGAAACAAAATGAGATTCTGCCTCAGTCAGAGAAAGATTTCCCTGTTTTGCTCTTTATTGCACTTTTTAATTTAAATCCTATCAGACTGATTAATATATATATATATATATATATATATATATATATATATATATATATATATATATATATATATATATATATATATACTAGCATTTGAGCCGGGCGTTGCCCGTTGAGGTTTTTTATGTTGAGCCAAAAACAAAAACAAAAAAAACGTGGTAGTAGAAAGGTAGGCTCGAACCCGTACCGCGAAGGAGGAAAAGAACGTAAAAAAAAAAAAAATAAATAAATAAAATGTTAACTTTGAACGATTTCTTCATTATCGTTTTCTTGACTCGAATGTCGGACATAAAAAAATACATCAACAATGAAACATGATTCATTATTTCTTGATGTGTTGAATAAAAATCATATTATTAATCTCTATATTCGATTTCTTTGGGGATATATTACTATTTTCGACATGACATTTCGTCTTGATGTTGATTTTTGACAACATTTTAATTTTTATTTTTTTTATTTTTGGGGGTTGGGAAACATTTATCTATGCTCACATCACGACCGTGATACCAGGCATCAGTGAACGTCGACCAAATCCCCTACGCTATGATCCTGTCCCATTGATTACCGTACTCCATTACGACAATCGAGGCCGCCATCTTAAAATTTGGCCTTTTTAAGGTTTGACAGATTGGCCTTTTTAAGGCCTAATTTGGCGTATTTTTACGCTCTTTCATTACAAAAATGGCGACCAAAACAATTCCAAGAGCGTAAAAAAAGACCAAATTTCTGTCACAAAGCTAAATTTTCAAAGCAGTATGACGCCATCGATTGTCGTACATTTAGTCTAATAAAAATGATGAAAAAATAATAGAAATTTATTTTTTTTGTTTTATTTCAACCTTTAGGTCTAATAATGTGTTTTATATAAAAAAATAAATAATTTTTATTATTTTTTTGTCTGTCAAATAATTTACGCCGCTAAGCTACACATTTGCCGAATTTGCCCAATAATAATAAATACGAAATCTGCATGAATTGAAATACCATATTTACGACCGGGCAACGCCGGGTGGCTTGCTAGTATAAAGTAAGAGTACTAACCTTCTTCGCAGCGATTTTTGTCTGTTTCTCGTAAATTCGCATGTTTTTCATCATGTTTTCAACAGCTTCGGACCGGGTTACAACTTTGGCAGGTGCTGACAGGACTGCGTGTTCATAGACGGCCGCCCTATAGGGAACGTTGCGCATTGCCTGAATTGAGGGCAGAGAAATTGCAGACAAAAAGAAAAAAATCACCAGAAAAAACATAAGTAAATCACGTCTTCCTTCCATTTTTTTTTTTTTTGGAAGAATTATACGAACTTAATCCGTTAATGCTGGCACGTTTCCTTCCTCTTGTAAGAATTTCAATCTATCTTTTCTTAAAGAAAAAATGTACATAAAAAATGTTTTATGAAAATGAATTTTCTTCAGATCCTCGTTAGCTACTTCAAACAATTATTTATAAATGTTCTTATGGTCAACTTTTTCTTCCTTTGCCTGCGATTTCAAAGTCTGCGAATTAAGTGGTTCGCGTAAGGTCCCGTAATCTTAAAACGTAACTTTATCTCTTAGAACTAATTTTATAGACTATTAGGATAAGTGTTGCCAATTTAGCGGATTTGCTGCTAGATCTAGAGTTTTCGTTTGGAATCTAGCCAGTAAAATCTGAATCTAGCGACAAGCGACTTTTTTTTATGTAAAATTCTTAACCAATTGTTTATATGTGTCGCCCTTTCTTTAAACTTTAAATGAATTAATGTGCCGCTGCTAATTTGAATGCTTATTTAACTATGTTTCTTGTCAGGTGATCGCAGTTAATCTTTTCCTCGAGAACACGGATATTGCCCTCTTCCTCTGTCTATATATCTACTTATATATAAAAGGAAATTGTCCGTGCATGTGTATGTGTGTATGTGTGTAAGCGTGTGTTTGTGTGTGTGAGTGTGTGTGGGAGTATGTGTGTGTGCGCGCGCGCGTGTGTGTGAGTTAGCTCCCTATGTAATCGAAAACGGCTGGGCCGATTTTTATGAAATTTCACAGAAAGATGCTTTATGTGTCTGGCAGTGTTCTTGTTAATTTTTCCTAGACATGACCCCAAATAGTAGCCCCTTGCGTCCAAGTGCCGATAGGGGTGAACATGAGAAAAAACAAACAACAAAAAAAAAACAGAATGTGTTCGATAAATATCGATAATCGATAATCGAAAAAAATCCCATGAGAGAAAGAACAGGCGATTTTGACTAAAGTTAACACCTTATACAACCTAACATCACACGCGTATTTGAGAAGTTTTATTACCAAAGTAGCAGACAGACCTGACATAAAAATCAAAAGTAGGTTCTTTGATATGACATGGGCGCGTTGTAAATGAAAGTTTCTGATTAGGGTACAATTGAACCATGATAATTAACTTTTTCATTTTAAACTTAAATTAAAGCCATTATATATAGAAAATTATTTTATAAAATCAACAGTATTGTGAAATCAGTCACTGCAGGGAAGCATGTAAAGCTCCCCCCCCCCCGATGTACTGCGATGGATCCCCAACTAAGGTAGGCAATATCAATCGATTTGATTGAAAAATGGGCGATCGCACAAATTTCAATGACAATAAAATATGGGAGTGTGAAACATTCGTTGATCATCATTCAATCCCGGGCAACATCGGGTCTCCCTACTAGTGTTATATAGCCATGTTCTGAGAAAAGTTAAAAACTATAAAACGGACAAGTTTCACCGGAAACTCTAAAAGTAGATGACCGAAAGGACATGTTTGTTGTTTAAAAAAAAAATAATAACACCCAAATATGACAACGTAAGATGGATCCCCTCCCTCTCACGTGCGCGTGCGCTTTGAGTATATTTTCTTTGTTTTTTTTTTGGAGGAGTGCTAATAAAATCTGTTATAAGTGTTTTGGTTCAACGTATTTTAGATATCTTCATTTCATTTTATTAACATTTTTTTCTTACCTAATCATTTTTCATTCCAAGGGGGAAAAATGAGGAAAAATAAAAACAAACTTTGCAACTGTTTTTTTTTTTAAGAATATAAATTTGTCTCTGATGAGTTATTTGGTGGGCTACCGCTACTCAAGGAAAACAGTGTAAGACTTACTTTCTAAAAATATGAATAAAATATTATGAATGTAAATTAAATACGTCTTCTGGTTTTGGAATATTAACTAACAATTATATATATATATATATATATATATATATATATATATATATATATATATATATATATGTAATTCTTGGTTTGTTCAAAGTCCATAAAACCATATTTCTACATTACCGATTTAATTGAAATTTTCAGAAAATTTATCTGTAAAGTCAAGGAATGTTTGCATGTTATTAAAATAAATTAAGATCGTTAAGATCGCAACTTATAAAAATATATTAAATAAAATAAAAATATTTTTCGTAACTGCGAGACTGTCCGCCATATTTTTTAAGAATATAAATTTGTCTCTGATGAGTTGTTTGGTGGGCTACCGCTACTCAAGGAAAACCGTGTAAGACGTACTTTATAAAAATATGAATAAAATATTATGAGTGTAAATTAAATAGTCTTTTGGTTTTGGAATATTGACTAAGATTATATATATATATATATATATATATATATATATATATATATATATATATATATATATAATTATTTACTATTATAATTATATCTATCTATCTATCTATCTATCTATCTATCTATCTATCTATCTATCTATCTATCTGGCGACATAAACAAGAGATGAGATGTGAAACTACGTTTTGAGAAAAGTTGTCAAAATTATAAAAATGGACAAGTTTCACCGGAAACTCTAAAAATAGCTGAGCGAAAGGACATCCTTGTTGTTTAAAAAAAAATTCACACTCAAATATGACAACATAAGATGGATCTCCCACCCCTCACGTGCGTTTGAGTATGTTTTCTTTCTTTTTTTTCTTTTTGTTTGGGAGGAGTGCTAATAAAAACTGTTACAAGTGTTTTTGTTCAACGTATTTTAGATATCTCCATTTCCCTTTATTAACATTTTTTTCCTACCAAATCCTTTTTCCAAACCAAGTGGGAAAAATCAGAAAAATAAAAACAAACTTTTCAACTGTTTTTTCTGAAGAATATAAATTTGTCTCTGATGAGTTGTTTGGTGGGCTACCGCTACTCAAGGAAACACGTATAAGACATACATTAAAAATCAATAAAATATTATGAGTGTGTATTAAGTACGTCTTCTGGTTTTAAAATATTGTCTAACAATATATATATATATATATATATATATATATATATATATATATGTGTATATATATGTATATATGTATGTATATATATGTATGTATGTATATATATACTAGAATAATTTGAGAGCTTTATGTATTCATATTAAAAACTCTTTTTTCCGTTTATCTAAAAAGAAAATACAACTTTGTTATATATGGGTCGTAGAATTCCATTCATCTTATTTGCATATTCTTTTAAACAGTCATATAAATTAATTCTTTATTAGATTTTTCGATTTTCTCATGGAATGATCATCTATAGTTAATTATTACGTATAATTATATTCATGCAGATATTCTACATGATTTATACTTGTGTAATATTAGCGTAAGGAGCTTATAGTAAACGCAAACCTCTTTCTATATATATTTAAATATGTGTAAACTCCTCCGTCAGTTTTTGGTCTGCAGACATGAAACTTAATATATAGGGTATTCAAACCCATGCAAAACTTGATATTTGGGTTAAGCCGGGGAAAATCAGTGCAAAAGTTTGAAAGTAAAGAAATGGAATTTGTCAGGAGAGGGCGAACGACGGCATAAAGAATATGCATGCGCAACGTAATAGCTATTGACTCATGTTTTAATTTTTAGCCTTGCGGCAAACATATCTTCATAGCTCAGACATTAACATCAATGGGAAAAGTGAATTGTAAGCTAAACGTTTTGGTTTCGATTCTCAGTGTTGGCGCATGAATAAAATTTTTAAAACCTTTTAAAATCATTCTTATATATTGGGTCCAATATAATACAATGATAAATACAAAATCTGCATTAATAAAAATATATTTAAGCGTATTTTATGACCGGGCAATGCCGGGCGGTCTGCTAGTAAGAATACAAATTTAAGACTAAAAGTACATTTTACATGAATTTATTGTTCGACAGGATATTTAAATGAGATATAATGATTTGTATTCTTCTATGAAAAGCTCTGTTTCCTATTTGGTTGTATTGAGCTTTTTATTTGGTTGGGATTTCTATATAAATATTGATATTTATATTTACTTTAAGTTTGCAGAATCCTTTGGATTCTAAACTTACTATTGTTACTGATAGTGTGTATATATATATATATATATATATATATATATATATATATATATATATATATATATATATATAACTACTTCATTTATTCACATAAATTTAATATACGAAAGTATAGATTTATGCGTAAACTTTAAGTATTTACTTCAAAAGTGCTCAATACGTAGGTAGAGCTAGGTAGGTAGAGCTAGTTAGTTCAGTGTAGCTTAATCGCCATATATATTTTATAAATTACTATATATATATATATATATATATATATATATATATATATATATATATATATATATATATATATATATATATATATATCGAACATTTCTGTAAAAGTCTGAGGTAGCTACAGACGGCCAAAAAAAAACGGCCGGGTAGCTGAAACAATAATGTAACTCAACAGAAAAATACGGTAATAAAAAATAAAACGTGTATATATATATATATATATATATATATATATATATATATATATATATATATATATATATATATATATAGCTAGTAGGAATGGTAATTAATAAAAACCTGAAGAAAGTGGTCAATACTGTTGTAGAGCAAATATGCGTTTTATTTTTTATTACCGTATTTTTCTGTTAAGTTACATTATTGTTTCAGCTACCCGGCCGTTTTTTGGCCGTCCGTAGCTTCCTCAGACTTTTACAGAAATGTTCGTTTATGGTGGAATGAAAGGGTGAGTGTTGTCAGGGGAGGGGTGCGAGAGAAAAACATGTGTGTGCTCGCGCGTACGGCCGCAAGCTAACCCTCTCCAAGCACTTAACAACCAATAAGAATCAAAGAGATAAACCGAACCATAGTCCCCTCCCCGCCCCCGAGCCTAAGCGAACACCCAACAGGTCAAGACATACTTATCAAGAAATCATCCCACCAACGAGACGCCAAAAACCTAAACCTTAGAACTCGAAATTTAAAGTAACCCCATCCTCCTACCCCCACATATCTCCCTCCCCCTCCATATATCCCTATGCCCTCAGCCACACCAGAGATGAACTTCCCAGACCCCCCCACAATCACCTAACGTCCTTAAACTCCAAAACTAAAACATTACCGACATGCCAAGCACCCCCTCCCATCTTTCCCCTTGCTCCCTTCCTCTCTTTCCGCTTTTCTCTCGCACCCCTACCCTGACACCAGTCACCCTTTCATTCCACCATAAATAGACATTTCTGTAAAGGTCTGAGGAAGCTACATGACGGTCAAAAGTAATCGAAGAAAGCATAATCAGTTGTTTCTACGGCCGTTGTCCCACAACAGGGACAATTAGGCGACTCCAAAAACCTGGAACTGCATTGTATGTTGTTGAGTGGAAGTGCATTTCGGGCCACTCACCAGGTCAAGGAGAACTCCGAATTGTTCAGATGACTCGAACCTGACACCCAGCTCCACGCGGAGCAGATCTCACTCTGCTGCCAATCCAAACACGCGCGTAGCGGGTCATCGGCGCCCCCCTTCACTAGATCCCTGTGGAGTTCCCTATGGGTAGCAGTCACAAGGTCACTGGACCTTGGTAGTCATTTTAGTGCGGCTTGGCACTCTTTTATGTAGGCAGATGCTCCCTGCGGCCTGCGACAGCTCTCGATAGAAGGGTCGAGAACGAGGTCGGGGAAGGCGGCAGTAACCACGGGGTGCCACGGTTAGTCATCTTGCATATAGTGGCTCAGGAAGGCCAGCGTCTCGAGGCAAGAAAAGTAAATGTTCTACCTAACTGGATAACATTGTAGTGTTTTTATGTAATGTATAATGTTTAATCGGTTCAAAAACATGCAGTGTTTATCGGTATATTTGAAAAATACAAATGGTGGCAGACTATATCGAACACGTTAAGTTTGGGGAAATTTGGGGAAAATGAGTTTAAACTAAAAAAACTATACAAAATACTGTTAGGAACTCACTCAATATATGTTACTGTGACGTAGGCTGACATATAATCAGTGGTTTTAAACTTTTGCTCGATACAGGTGACGACTTTTAAGAGTCCCTTTTAGTGATTACCTGGTTTGAGGATATTTGTACAACTAAACGGCAAATCTGCCCCCAAAATTCGGTATTATTTTACTTTAAGGTCCGTCTCATGTTCGTATATAACGAAAGATTTCGGTGTACTAAAAACGAATCTGCAAACCGTTTCCGTCGCAAAAAGAAAGTTTTCATGATATGAAGAAATTACCTTTTCGAAAAGCGGGGGATCATTTTTCAATGTAAATTTAACTTAGAATGAGCACCCACTTTCTGACCACCTGAGAGAGGGGCATTTTTCTGTGTGTTTCTTTGCTAAAACGTTTTTCGTTTGATTTCTTTTGCATGGTAATAACCCCTGAACTCTGGGACTATTTTCCATTTTACAGCCATAGCCTTCGTTTATGCTACGCGTGAGCATAAACGAAAGCTGTTTAGCCAATAAACATGGGAAAAAATCCCCCCCCTCTCTCAGGTGGCTAGAACGTGGGTGCTTATTTTAAGTTAAATTTACATGGAAAAGTGATCGCCTACTTTTCGAAAAAGTATTTTTCATATCATAAAAACTATTTTTTTGCGACGGAAACGGTTTGCATATTCGTTTTTAGCACACCGAAATCTTAAATTTTTTTTCTTTGTTATATACGAACGTGACACGCACGGCCCTTTATGGAAAATTTTATCAAAAATCCGGCGGAAAATAGTTTTCAATAAAAACAACAAATGAATTCGATAGAAAAAAATGGATGCTATTTTAAAAAAAAATTTTCTGTTTGTTTCTTGGCTAAAAATTTTTTTGTTTGATTTCTTTTGCATTTTGCAATTTAAACAGGTAATTTTAAAGGATTTTCCAAGGGTAGAAAGAAAGTCCCCCCCCCCGCCAAAAAAATCGTGGCCACAAAGTGGGTGATCATTTTATGTTAAATTATTATGGAAAAGTGATCCTCCACTTTTTTAAACTAACATTTCTTCATATATTGGAAACTACTCGTTTGCCTTAATTATAAACGTTATTTTCTTTTTCAGCGACCCCGAAAGCCTTTAAGAGTGGTAATTTTAAAGGAATTTTCGAGGGTGGAGTAATTCTTCATAATTACCCCACCCCCAAATAACATAAGAAATAAAAAATAAGACAAATTTATTTTAGGTAGGCTTCTCCAGGAAAGCTTTTAAAAATAAAAATAATAAGATAAACAAATGGTGCTAGTGCACTTACCGATCCGCGCTATTTTTTAAATCTTATTTCCAAGTTTAATAAAAGTTTTATTATATGTTTTTTTATTCAATTGTAAGGTTAAAGTACAATATATATATATATATATATATATATATATATATATATATATATATATATATATATATATATATATATATGTATATATATATATATATATATATATATATAATTTTAAAAATAGGGATTTTTTTTTTACCCATCTATTAATTAGATAGTTAAATGTTGTAATTCGAAAGTCGTCTACGTGTGGTGTACGTGAACGGCTCATTTCTACCGGAAATGAAATATGGCGGACAGTCTCGCAGTTACGAAAAATATTTTTATTTTATTTAATATATTTTTATAAGTTGCGATCTTAACGATCTTAATTTATTTTAATAACATGCAAACATTCCTTGACTTTACAGATAAATTTTCTGAAAATTTCAATTAAATTGGTAATGTAGAAATATGGTTTTATGGACTTTGAACGAACCAAGAATTACACACACACACACACACACACACACACACACACACACACACACACACACACACACACACACACACACACACACATATATATATATATATATATATATATATAAATATAATTGTTAGTTAATATTCCAAAACCAAAAGACGTATTTAATTTACACTCATAACATTTTATTCATATTTTTATTCAATTGTAAGATTAAAGTAATATATATATATATATATATATATATATATATATATATATATATATATATATATATATATATATATATATATATATATAATTTAAAAAATAGGGATTTTTTTTTTACCCATCTATTAATTAGATAGTTAAATGTTGTAATTCGAAAGTCGTCAACGTGTGGTGCATGTGAAAAGGCTAATTTCTACCGGAAATGAAATGGCGGACAGTCTCGCAGTTACGAAAATTTTTTTTATTTTATTAAATATTTTTTTTTATAATTTGCTATCTTAACGATCTTAATTTATTTTAATAACATGCATTTAAAATGAAAGTTTCTGTTTAGGGTACAATTGAACCATGATACTTGACTTTTTCATTTTAAACTTGAATTAAAGCCATTATATATCAAAAATTATTTTATAAAATCAACAGTATATGTAGATTGCAATGTGTTGTGAAAATGTACACAGTAAAACAATACGTTTTATTGTCGCGTTGATTATTTAGTATAATTTATATCGTATATATGAAACAGGTTGATGATTATATGTATTATTTGTAATGACGTTTTGCGTTTGTTTCCCATATCTCGAAGTTTTTTATTCAATAAATTTAAGATATTCGCTTTTCTAGGGACGTTGGTTTGTTCGAATGTGTTGTTGAACAGGTTATAATAATCCTAACTCGCCACAAAATAAAATAATGAAATGAATGGAAGGAAGGAAACAAAACTCAATTGCTGAATAAAATAAACATGTCGTTTATTTTATGTCGAAAATAAATGGTTTAGGTGGAACACGTGTTTAGTTCAGTCGTTGACGACTACGCGCGTGGAAAAAAAAGAATGAAGTAGGGGAAAGAGAAATGGCAGTCAAGCATGTAGAAAAAGAAAGAGAGAGAGGGGGTTGACCCCAGTAAAGCTGCGCGTGCATGGTAGTAGTCGGCGACGTGGAAGTGTCTTCAGGCCACAAGTTGTGGACGCGAACTTGTCTGGTTGACGAACCAAGGCGAAAGGGAAGAAAGAGAAAGTTGAACGTTGTTGTTGACTCTTATACCGGGGTCAGTGTTCTGACTGCGCATGTCTGGATTTCATTTAAAGGGAAGTGACGTCACAGCTCGGGTGCGTGCGCACAATGTGTGTATGTGTATGCGTATATATGCTTGTGAGTGTGTATATGAGGATGTTTATACGCGTGCGTGTGTGTGCGTACATGTGGGTGTGTGTATGTGAGAAAAAAACATGTTCGATCAAACGAAACCGGTCCAGACTCCAGCGATTTGTGTTTATTTGTTTACGCTATTATATGTTTATGTCTATGTACGCATACGCAACCGGAAGTCGGAAACCGATTGTTGGGTTACAACACTCGTTACAAGGTCATTAGAGTTTTATAATTATATAGATTGTTGTGTTATCCGTTTCTTATACTGTATTTAGTAGTTTTCTTTGGTTATGTAAACTATAAGTACGTCGATATAATTCATAAGTTATTTTTTGAAAAACTTCTTCTCCAGAATACATCATTTTTCCTTATTTTCAACGCCGATGCTCGGGGGAAGGGTGGGTATGGGGCTAGAGAAAAATGATTAAAACTAATGTCCTCATTTACTTGCATCCCCCGAGGGCAGAGTTAGTCAGACACAAGGCCAATTTTCCATATCAGCAAAATTAATCACCCCATATATTATCTGCTCCTTTTTGTTTGTTAATAAAATTTAATCGGTGTTGCCCAGGATTTATTATAATAATTATACGATAGCATTATACATAATTTATTTGATATCTTAAAAAAAAAATAGTCACCTTTTACGCCGTGACCCAGCGTTATTTAACCCCTTAACTACTTATGGGGGCTTAATACGTTTGAACAATTTTTATAAATAATATTTAAGAAGACATTTTGAAAAAAAAACAATACTTTTCTTTATAAATTAAACGTAAAATGAGCACCCACCCTTTGGCCACAAAGCGGTCAGCGAGACATGTCATCTCTAGCATTTTTCCAAATTTGGTTACCGAGGTGGGGGGGGGGTGCCAAACATGACAAATTTTTTGGGTTTTTCTTTTGGTGGTGGGAGCGGGAATTACATTCGAAACTTAAAATAACGATAAATTTAACTATTTTATATGAGACCATTCTATACTTTTACCTAACAATTTTATAAACAAAACAACCCCCCGAAAATGAAAATTTCAATTTTCTTTGGAATGAAGGATTATATTAGAAATATGAAATGATGAAAAATTTAATTTAATTGTTTTTGGAATTAATTTTTGGGACATTATTTTTTTCGATCGCACGGGCATTCGCAGCTATTTTTATTGAAATAAAAGTTGTAATGATTTATTTTTAATTATTTTTTGTTGTTCTTGGGGGACTTCTTTCCAATGCTCAATATCCGGAGAATAGTTTCTTTTCTTAGTAGCACTTCTGCCGAAATATCTGGTGGAGATGGTGTCACGTACTTCTTCTTTCTTTGGGCGATTACATTTGCATGTTTTCATTCGTTCTTTTACTTTTGTTGGGGGTATCCATGTTGCCCATGATGAAAATGATTAGTATACAGGTGTGCTTCAAACGGAGGTCATGTCAACCCAGGCAACGCCGGGTACCCATGCTAGTTTATATATATATATATATATATATATATATATATATATTTATACAGAAATGCCAACCAAATAAAAATGCTCAATAGAGCCAAATAGGAAACAGAGCTTGTCATAGAAACATACAAATCAATATTTCACCTGAAAAATTCCATATTTTTAGTTTTCACACTTTTGCACTGATCCTCCCTGGCAAAAACCCAAATATAAAGTTTTGCATAGATTTCAATACCCTATATATTAAGTTTCATGTTTGCAGACCAAAAACTGGGAGAGAAGTTTGGTAGGCAATTTTTTTAGAAACAAATATATACGCATACATAAATATATTTAGAAAGAGGTTTGTGTTTATTATAACCTTTTTACGCAAATATTACGCAAGTATAAATCATGTAGAATAACTGCATGAATATAATTACACGTAATAGTTGACTAAAGATGATCATCACATGAGAAAATCGAAAAAAAAAACTAATAGGAAATTAATTAAAATGAATGTTTAAAAGAATATGCAAATTAGCTAGATAATTTGCAGATGAATGCAATTCCACGACGCAGATATAACAAAGTTGTATTTTCTTTTTTAAATAAATAGAAAAAACGAGTTTTTAATATGAATATCAATACACAGAAAAAAACGAATTATTGGAGTATATATATATATATATATATATATATATATATATATATAAATATAAATATATATATATATATAAATATATATATATATATATATATATATATATATATATATATATATATATATATATATATATATATATATATATATATATATATATATATATATATATAGCCAGTGGTGTTTAGTTTCCTATAAGTACATCCAATGAAACAACATGTGTCTTCCAATAACTATATATAGTGGCGTAGAAAGGGAGGAGGGTCCGCCCCGGGCGGCACGTGCCAGGGGCGGCATTTCGAGAGGGTTAAAAAAAATAAAAATAAATGAAAGCTAATAAAAAATCTCAAATTTTATTCCGAAAAGGTTGTAAAACATCGGGATTTTTAGATATATCGGAATCAGAATTTTTCGAGGTATCGGAATCAGGAAAATGTGTCCCTATTTTATGAATGACACACGTCAGGTGCTGCATTTTTAGAGGTTAAAAGAGGTTAAAGAAAATAGAGAAAATAAATAAAAGCTAACAAAAAATCGGATTTTTTTTACCGAAAAGTTGGTAAAAAATCAGAATTTTTCGAGGTATCGGAATCAGAAAAATGTGTCCCTATTTTACGAGCGGCACATATCAGGGGGCGGCATTTTGAGAGGGTAAAAATAGAAAATAGAAAATATAAATAAAATCTAACAAAATATCTTAAATGTTATACCGAAACGTTTTTAATAAAATCAGTACTTTTGGAGGTATTGGAATCAGAAAAATGTGTACCCATTTTACGAGCGGCACATGCCAGGGAGCGGCATTTTGAGAGGGTAAAAATAGAAAATAGAATAAATAAAGAAAAAATAAACAAAAGCTTACAAAATATCTTAAATTTTATACCGAAATTTTTATGAAAAAAATCGAAACTTTTGAAGGTATTGGAATCGAAAAAATGTGTCCCTATTTTACGAATGGCCCATACTAGAGGGCGGAATTTTGTGAGAATAAAAATAAAAACAGATAAATAAATATAAACTAACAAAAAATTGGAAATTTTATACCGAAAAGGTTGTAAACAATCGGAACTTTTGGAGGTATCGGAATCGGAAAAATGTCTCCGTAATTTGCAATTCCAAAACGGATTGTTTTGAATTTTTAATTTAATTTTTCATTATTGGTACTAATGATAAATATTTATTATTTTTAAATTATCACTAAAAATAAAATAATAATAACATCAGAATACGATGTAAATTTATTTTATTTGTAAAACGAAGTTTTTAAAATGTTGCATAAATTCTTTAGGTAACCTTTCAAAGAATTTTACATGTTTCAAAAAGTGTTGAAAAATTAAACAAAACATTTTTGTAAAGAAAAATACTTTCAAACATCACTGAGAATTAAATGATACAACAGAAAATTAGCAAAAGAAAATTACGTAATTTTGGAATTGTAGAAATATTAAGCAACTACGGAATAAAAATTGACTGTAAACAGATTTTATGATCGTCATATCAGGGGGATACCATTTTAAATAGGAACTAAGCACTACCCCTCAAATATTATTTAAGTGGCTTTCTATTCGATAGTTTAAATACCGCCGAATTTCTGTCAATTTTCGAACAATCACGGAGTAATTGATTTTTTTCAAACTCTTAAAAATTTTATAATCACTGACGTATTTATGATTAAACCGAAATTTATTATGATGAATTAATTCTAGTAATAGGATTTTAATTGTTTACTTTTTTTTTTTATTAATATAATAATTGTAAAAGTTAAAACAAGAAAAATCTCCTTAGAACGCGTACCTAACTTAGAATTATCGATTTCCTTATTTTCAAACAACAGTAAATATTTAAAAATATGTATATTTTTGTGAGAGACACTTGAATCCTATTTAAAACTATATCGTCTTTAAGAATGGTCTGAAACTCTATTTTCAATTGACATTTATTCAGTAGATGCTTATATATCTTGCCAAAAGTAATTCCTCGGTGTCTAATTTCCCTAAATTTAATTAAATTAAAATGAAAATATAAAAAGTGATGATTGTTAATGTTTTTGGTTCATTTGATTGGTTAGTTGTTTTTGTTTTACGGCATATCAATCCTTTTCAGGTCATAAAATACTGAATCCAGTGATTGGGAAGAAAGTTTTTAATAGAATATATTTTTTTCAAGTCAGTTTCTATTTAAATCATAGTTGGGACCCTAACAAGTACTACCACTCCGGGTCAGAGTGGACCTGGGAGCAATGGCAATTAAATGATGGCTCCACACTCCCCAAAGCCCGCAACCTGGGGCCTCACCATTGGATATAGTTTAAGATCATATCCAAGACCGATTTCAGTTGCGATTTTATCTGTTTTCGCTTTAATTAGCTGGTGGGTTTTGTTTAGTGTCCTTTTGTCCGATCCCCTAGGTATATATATATATATATATATATATATATATATATATATATATATATATATATATATATATATATATATATATATATATATATATACAATATTTATTATGGCACTATATATACATATTTCAAGGTCGTACCATTGGTTTCGATACACCGAAAACAGTAATAATATACTGTGGAAAATCGGTATAATCTCTTCGGCGACAAAGAAAAAACTGGAACTAATGCAAAATGAACGAACATAGAAAAAACGCTAGACGAGCGTTTAAGACTCAGAATTTCATATTTAAAAAATATCGTTTTAAAACCGACGCTAATAGATTATGATTATGGAAGACAGAAAGGAAGAAAGTGTGCGTGTGTGTGTGTGTGTTTATGCGTGTGCGTGCGTGTGTGTGTGTGTGTGTGTGTATGCATAGGGTTTTGTTTGGTGTCCTTTTGTCCGATCCCCTAGGTGTATATATATATATATATATATATATATATATATATATATATATATATATATATATATATATATATATATACAAAAAACCAAGACTTCAAAGAAGGTGTTGATAGCAATAAAAAGTGTATTTCATTTTAAGTTACAATTGTTTCCATGCCAGATCGACAATTTCAAACATTATGGCATTTGAAAATTTTCACATAACCAGCATTTCTTCAGGCTTTATGAATAAAAACACTCTTGACAATAGAACATTGTTTAAAAAAAGGAGAAAGAAAAAATCTCTTAACGGAAAAACAAGCATGTGAAAAACATTTAACCTGGAGGTAACCTCCGTGAAAAGCCCATTTAAATATTAATATATCACCTAATTTTCGTATCCTTATTTAAAAACAAAGTCATAAGAAATTTCCACAAAACCCCTTAGCCATTAAAATTTTTGTTATATATCCCATTCGTTGAATTCCTAAATTAGATTTCTCTGTTTCCTTACTTCACATAATTAATTTTTAAAAAGAATTTTTAAATTTTTATTTCTATATTTATAATATGGGCATAGCAACCTTGCATTAACGTTACGGTTAATTTCAGTTTCGTATTTGCTCATTAGTGGCAAGTAATGTTTACAAATTATCGGTTGTTTTAATACTTAGATTTAAGACCATTTTAGGTTTGATGTTTAATTTAATATGAGAATAAAGAAAAAGACTGCATTATATATATTAATCCTCTTACAACATTTCGAGTAAAGGATTCTAATCTTTTCATTATTATATATTATTTTTAAAATTCATTATCATTCTTATTAAATATGTTGAAACAAAATTGTAAAACTATGCGTAATCGCTGAGCCCCCCTCCATTTATTTCCACGAGGAAAAAATATTTGGTTAGTGTTCTAAAATATCATTTTACGCCCAATTAATATTGCTCAAGCGTTTCTCAACTAAAACGATCTAGAGATCCGACTTGCTGAAGGAAAGGTAGCTGACAAAGTAGAGCAACATTTTATTGAGAAGGGAACTAAGAAGTGGCGGAAAATTCAAGCGAGATTGCTGGACATCATCAGGTTTCTTTCCAAGCAGAATCTGGCATTACGGGGTCACCGGGAAGACATCCATAATGATGAAAGAAATCAAGAAAACAAAGGGAATTTTTTAGAATTGGTAAATTTATTGACCCTGTGCTCCGTGAACATTTAGTGAAAGTTAACCTAAGAAAGAAAATCGCTACTTCTTATCAGTCACCAGAAATTTCAAATGAATTTGTGAGCATTTTGACAAATCAGGTTAGAAAGAAAATGATCGATTAGATCAAGGAAAGTAAGTATTTTTTTCATAATATATTTTATGGTACTCCTGATGTATCTTACAAGGACCAAGTGAGTGAAGTATTGCGCTACGTAAAAATTGACGAAAATAAAGTGACAGAGAGATAAAAGGTAAAAGCGTGGAGGACATTTCTAAATTGATTATGAGAGAACTGGAGAACGATGGGATTAGGATTGGTGATTGTATTGGTCAGGTATTTGGCAATGGTGCTATTATGGCAGACCACCGGATCGGGCATGCAGAAATGAATCTCCGAAATCAACCTAAAAGCTCTGTGCCATGCATAACCATTCATTAAATCTGGCTTGTGTACATGCCGCTTCTATAGCGGTTCACCCTGTTACATTTTTTTGGCATATTGGATTGGTTATTCTCGTTCAAACACAAGATCAGATGCATCTTTAATCATCAACTCGGTATTATCGTTTCCGTTTCTTTTATTTCTAAGCTTTTGGAAAACTATTCGCCCAGAAATCAATGATGCCCAGAATTATCTTCAAGAAAGAGGCTGGATATGCAACAAAGTTCTGTCAGACTGACGGCGTTGCGAGATTGCATTCTTGTAAAGGCAAAAAATTCTTGTACGGGGATCAAAATGTATGAACATTATGAATCCTCGCTTTACTTAAAAATTCACCAAAAATCAGGTAAATAAAAAACTTTAATGAAATATACTGTTGATTTTATAAAATAATTTTCCATTTATAATGGCTTTAATTAAAGTTTAAAATGCAACAGTCAGTTATCATGGTTCAATTGTATCCTACACAGAAACTTCCATTTCAAACGCGCCCCTGTCATATCAAAGAACCTACTGTTTATTTTATATGTCAGGTCTATCTGTTTGTGTGGCAATAAAACTTCGTGTGTGATGTTAGGCTGTATAAGGTGTTAACTTTAGTCAAAATCGCCTGTTCTTTTTTTCATTGGACTTTTTCGATTATCGATATCCATCGAGGACAGTCTGTTACAAAACCTATCTAGGAACACTGCCAGGCACATAAAGTATCTTTGTGTTAAATTTCATACAAATCGGACCAGCCGTTTTTGCGTCCATGGGGAGCAAACTCACACACACACACACATATGCACAGACAATTTCCTTTTATATATAAGTAGATATATAGAAAGAAGTGGAGGAGGAGGGCAATATCCGTGTTCACACACACACACACACACACACACGCACTCACATACACACACGCACAGACAATTTGCTTTTATATATAAGTAGATATATAGACAGAGAAAGAGGGCAATATCCGTGTTCACAAGGAAAAGATTAACTGCGATCACTTGACAAGAAACATAGTTGAATAAGCATTCAAATTAGAACATGGAGGCACATTAATTCATTTAAAACACAAAAACGAATATACTTGATGCATATCAGTTTAAAGTGACGGCAAAATAGGTACTCATATGCCAGCGGGAGGGGGCAATATATGTAATTATATGCCAGCGGGGGGAGGGGGGAGGCAAAACAGGTAATTATATGCGGGGTGGGTGGGAGGGGGAGGCAAACAGGTAATTATATGCGGGGGGGGGGTTAACAGGTAATTATATACTTGCAGGAGGGGGTGGCGGCAAATTTTACGACTGCCCCGGACGGCAAAACTAATGCTACGCCACCGTATATAATTATTTACTATAATAATTATATATATATATATATATATATTTATTTTTTTTTTTACTATAATAATTAAATACCTACAGACACTAGTGTTTCATCCTTTCGGGATTCTTCAGTGCAGGGTGTCACAATTACTACCAGTCGAACGATTCGAACCCCGCGACACGAGACATCTCTGGCTCGATTAGCGGAGACCGTATCCATTCGGCTACCATTAATCGTGTGAAATAGCGTTGAATTTTAAACATTTTAAATTTAAATGTTCATTACGTCAGACAGACAGTGATCAAGTCGTTATACGACGATCTACGCATAAGAGCTAAATTGACCGACTTTTTATTCAACAGAAAGTGCTCAACTATAAGAAACGTATTTCTTAAAGGGGCTGTCATAATTATTTTTTTTTACTATAATAATTAAATACCTACAGACACTAGTGTTTCATCCTTTCGGGATTCTTCAGTGCAGGGTGTCACAATTACTACCAGTCGAACGATTCGAACCCCGCGACACGAGACATCTCTGGCTCGATTAGCGGAGACCGTATCCATTCGGCTACCATTAATCGTGTGAAATAGCGTTGAATTTTAAACATTTTAAATTTAAATGTTCATTACGTCAGACAGACAGTGATCAAGTCGTTATACGACGATCTACGCATAAGAGCTAAATTGACCGACTTTTTATTCAACAGAAAGTGCTCAACTATAAGAAACGTATTTCTTAAAGGGGCTGTCATAATTATTTTTTTTTTACTATAATAATTAAATACCTACAGACACTAGTGTTTCATCCTTTCGGGATTCTTCAGTGCAGGGTGTCACAATTACTACCAGTCGAACGATTCGAACCCCGCGACACGAGACATCTCTGGCTCGATTAGCGGAGACCGTATCCATTCGGCTACCATTAATCGTGTGAAATAGCGTTGAATTTTAAACATTTTAAATTTAAATGTTCATTACGTCAGACAGACAGTGATCAAGTCGTTATACGACGATCTACGCATAAGAGCTAAATTGACCGACTTTTTATTCAACAGAAAGTGCTCAACTATAAGAAACGTATTTCTTAAAGGGGCTGTCATAATTATTTTTTTTTTTACTATAATAATTAAATACCTACAGACACTAGTGTTTCATCCTTTCGGGATTCTTCAGTGCAGGGTGTCACAATTACTACCAGTCGAACGATTCGAACCCCGCGACACGAGACATCTCTGGCTCGATTAGCGGAGACCGTATCCATTCGGCTACCATTAATCGTGTGAAATAGCGTTGAATTTTAAACATTTTAAATTTAAATGTTCATTACGTCAGACAGACAGTGATCAAGTCGTTATACGACGATCTACGCATAAGGGCTAAATTGACCGACTTTTTATTCAACAGAAAGTGCTCAACTATAAGAAACGTATTTCTTAAAGGGGCTGTCATAATTATTTTTTTTTACTATAATAATTAAATACCTACAGACACTAGTGTTTCATCCTTTCGGGATTCTTCAGTGCAGGGTGTCACAATTACTACCAGTCGAACGATTCGAACCCCGCGACACGAGACATCTCTGGCTCGATTAGCGGAGACCGTATCCATTCGGCTACCATTAATCGTGTGAAATAGCGTTGAATTTTAAACATTTTAAATTTAAATGTTCATTACGTCAGACAGACAGTGATCAAGTCGTTATACGACGATCTACGCATAAGAGCTAAATTGACCGACTTTTTATTCAACAGAAAGTGCTCAACTATAAGAAACGTATTTCTTAAAGGGGCTGTCATAATTATTTTTTTTTACTATAATAATTAAATACCTACAGACACTAGTGTTTCATCCTTTCGGGATTCTTCAGTGCAGGGTGTCACAATTACTACCAGTCGAACGATTCGAACCCCGCGACACGAGACATCTCTGGCTCGATTAGCGGAGACCGTATCCATTCGGCTACCATTAATCGTGTGAAATAGCGTTGAATTTTAAACATTTTAAATTTAAATGTTCATTACGTCAGACAGACAGTGATCAAGTCGTTATACGACGATCTACGCATAAGAGCTAAATTGACCGACTTTTTATTCAACAGAAAGTGCTCAACTATAAGAAACGTATTTCTTAAAGGGGCTGTCATAATTATTTTTTTTTTACTATAATAATTAAATACCTACAGACACTAGTGTTTCATCCTTTCGGGATTCTTCAGTGCAGGGTGTCACAATTACTACCAGTCGAACGATTCGAACCCCGCGACACGAGACATCTCTGGCTCGATTAGCGGAGACCGTATCCATTCGGCTACCATTAATCGTGTGAAATAGCGTTGAATTTTAAACATTTTAAATTTAAATGTTCATTACGTCAGACAGACAGTGATCAAGTCGTTATACGACGATCTACGCATAAGAGCTAAATTGACCGACTTTTTATTCAACAGAAAGTGCTCAACTATAAGAAACGTATTTCTTAAAGGGGCTGTCATAATTATTTTTTTTTTTTACTATAATAATTAAATACCTACAGACACTAGTGTTTCATCCTTTCGGGATTCTTCAGTGCAGGGTGTCACAATTACTACCAGTCGAACGATTCGAACCCCGCGACACGAGACATCTCTGGCTCGATTAGCGGAGACCGTATCCATTCGGCTACCATTAATCGTGTGAAATAGCGTTGAATTTTAAACATTTTAAATTTAAATGTTCATTACGTCAGACAGACAGTGATCAAGTCGTTATACGACGATCTACGCATAAGGGCTAAATTGACCGACTTTTTATTCAACAGAAAGTGCTCAACTATAAGAAACGTATTTCTTAAAGGGGCTGTCATAATTATTTTTTTTTTTACTATAATAATTAAATACCTACAGACACTAGTGTTTCATCCTTTCGGGATTCATCAGTGCAGGGTGTCACAATTACTACCAGTCGAACGATTCGAACCCCGCGACACGAGACATCTCTGGCTCGATTAGCGGAGACCGTATCCATTCGGCTACCATTAATCGTGTGAAATAGCGTTGAATTTTAAACATTTTAAATTTAAATGTTCATTACGTCAGACAGACAGTGATCAAGTCGTTATACGACGATCTACGCATAAGAGCTAAATTGACCGACTTTTTATTCAACAGAAAGTGCTCAACTATAAGAAACGTATTTCTTAAAGGGGCTGTCATAATTATTTTTTTTTACTATAATAATTAAATACCTACAGACACTAGTGTTTCATCCTTTCGGGATTCTTCAGTGCAGGGTGTCACAATTACTACCAGTCGAACGATTCGAACCCCGCGACACGAGACATCTCTGGCTCGATTAGCGGAGACCGTATCCATTCGGCTACCATTAATCGTGTGAAATAGCGTTGAATTTTAAACATTTTAAATTTAAATGTTCATTACGTCAGACAGACAGTGATCAAGTCGTTATACGACGATCTACGCATAAGAGCTAAATTGACCGACTTTTTATTCAACAGAAAGTGCTCAACTATAAGAAACGTATTTCTTAAAGGGGCTGTCATAATTATTTTTTTTTTACTATAATAATTAAATACCTACAGACACTAGTGTTTCATCCTTTCGGGATTCTTCAGTGCAGGGTGTCACAATTACTACCAGTCGAACGATTCGAACCCCGCGACACGAGACATCTCTGGCTCGATTAGCGGAGACCGTATCCATTCGGCTACCATTAATCGTGTGAAATAGCGTTGAATTTTAAACATTTTAAATTTAAATGTTCATTACGTCAGACAGACAGTGATCAAGTCGTTATACGACGATCTACGCATAAGAGCTAAATTGACCGACTTTTTATTCAACAGAAAGTGCTCAACTATAAGAAACGTATTTCTTAAAGGGGCTGTCATAATTATTTTTTTTTACTATAATAATTAAATACCTACAGACACTAGTGTTTCATCCTTTCGGGATTCTTCAGTGCAGGGTGTCACAATTACTACCAGTCGAACGATTCGAACCCCGCGACACGAGACATCTCTGGCTCGATTAGCGGAGACCGTATCCATTCGGCTACCATTAATCGTGTGAAATAGCGTTGAATTTTAAACATTTTAAATTTAAATGTTCATTACGTCAGACAGACAGTGATCAAGTCGTTATACGACGATCTACGCATAAGAGCTAAATTGACCGACTTTTTATTCAACAGAAAGTGCTCAACTATAAGAAACGTATTTCTTAAAGGGGCTGTCATAATTATTTTTTTTTACTATAATAATTAAATACCTACAGACACTAGTGTTTCATCCTTTCGGGATTCTTCAGTGCAGGGTGTCACAATTACTACCAGTCGAACGATTCGAACCCCGCGACACGAGACATCTCTGGCTCGATTAGCGGAGACCGTATCCATTCGGCTACCATTAATCGTGTGAAATAGCGTTGAATTTTAAACATTTTAAATTTAAATGTTCATTACGTCAGACAGACAGTGATCAAGTCGTTATACGACGATCTACGCATAAGAGCTAAATTGACCGACTTTTTATTCAACAGAAAGTGCTCAACTATAAGAAACGTATTTCTTAAAGGGGCTGTCATAATTATTTTTTTTTACTATAATAATTAAATACCTACAGACACTAGTGTTTCATCCTTTCGGGATTCTTCAGTGCAGGGTGTCACAATTACTACCAGTCGAACGATTCGAACCCCGCGACACGAGACATCTCTGGCTCGATTAGCGGAGACCGTATCCATTCGGCTACCATTAATCGTGTGAAATAGCGTTGAATTTTAAACATTTTAAATTTAAATGTTCATTACGTCAGACAGACAGTGATCAAGTCGTTATACGACGATCTACGCATAAGAGCTAAATTGACCGACTTTTTATTCAACAGAAAGTGCTCAACTATAAGAAACGTATTTCTTAAAGGGGCTGTCATAATTATTTTTTTTTACTATAATAATTAAATACCTACAGACACTAGTGTTTCATCCTTTCGGGATTCTTCAGTGCAGGCAGGGTGTCACAATTACTACCAGTCGAACGATTCGAACCCCGCGACACGAGACATCTCTGGCTCGATTAGCGGAGACCGTATCCATTCGGCTACCATTAATCGTGTGAAATAGCGTTGAATTTTAAACATTTTAAATTTAAATGTTCATTACGTCAGACAGACAGTGATCAAGTCGTTATACGACGATCTACGCATAAGAGCTAAATTGACCGACTTTTTATTCAACAGAAAGTGCTCAACTATAAGAAACGTATTTCTTAAAGGGGCTGTCATAATTATTTTTTTTTACTATAATAATTAAATACCTACAGACACTAGTGTTTCATCCTTTCGGGATTCTTCAGTGCAGGGTGTCACAATTACTACCAGTCGAACGATTCGAACCCCGCGACACGAGACATCTCTGGCTCGATTAGCGGAGACCGTATCCATTCGGCTACCATTAATCGTGTGAAATAGCATTGAATTTTAAACATTTTAAATTTAAATGTTCATTACGTCAGACAGACAGTGATCAAGTCGTTATACGACGATCTACGCATAAGAGCTAAATTGACCGACTTTTTATTCAACAGAAAGTGCTCAACTATAAGAAACGTATTTCTTAAAGGGGCTGTCATAATTATTTTTTTTTACTATAATAATTAAATACCTACAGACACTAGTGTTTCATCCTTTCGGGATTCTTCAGTGCAGGGTGTCACAATTACTACCAGTCGAACGATTCGAACCCCGCGACACGAGACATCTCTGGCTCGATTAGCGGAGACCGTATCCATTCGGCTACCATTAATCGTGTGAAATAGCGTTGAATTTTAAACATTTTAAATTTAAATGTTCATTACGTCAGACAGACAGTGATCAAGTCGTTATACGACGATCTACGCATAAGAGCTAAATTGACCGACTTTTTATTCAACAGAAAGTGCTCAACTATAAGAAACGTATTTCTTAAAGGGGCTGTCATAATTATTTTTTTTTACTATAATAATTAAATACCTACAGACACTAGTGTTTCATCCTTTCGGGATTCTTCAGTGCAGGGTGTCACAATTACTACCAGTCGAACGATTCGAACCCCGCGACACGAGACATCTCTGGCTCGATTAGCGGAGACCGTATCCATTCGGCTACCATTAATCGTGTGAAATAGCGTTGAATTTTAAACATTTTAAATTTAAATGTTCATTACGTCAGACAGACAGTGATCAAGTCGTTATACGACGATCTACGCATAAGAGCTAAATTGACCGACTTTTTATTCAACAGAAAGTGCTCAACTATAAGAAACGTATTTCTTAAAGGGGCTGTCATAATTATTTTTTTTTACTATAATAATTAAATACCTACAGACACTAGTGTTTCATCCTTTCGGGATTCTTCAGTGCAGGGTGTCACAATTACTACCAGTCGAACGATTCGAACCCCGCGACACGAGACATCTCTGGCTCGATTAGCGGAGACCGTATCCATTCGGCTACCATTAATCGTGTGAAATAGCGTTGAATTTTAAACATTTTAAATTTAAATGTTCATTACGTCAGACAGACAGTGATCAAGTCGTTATACGACGATCTACGCATAAGAGCTAAATTGACCGACTTTTTATTCAACAGAAAGTGCTCAACTATAAGAAACGTATTTCTTAAAGGGGCTGTCATAATTATTTTTTTTTTTACTATAATAATTAAATACCTACAGACACTAGTGTTTCATCCTTTCGGGATTCTTCAGTGCAGGGTGTCACAATTACTACCAGTCGAACGATTCGAACCCCGCGACACGAGACATCTCTGGCTCGATTAGCGGAGACCGTATCCATTCGGCTACCATTAATCGTGTGAAATAGCGTTGAATTTTAAACATTTTAAATTTAAATGTTCATTACGTCAGACAGACAGTGATCAAGTCGTTATACGACGATCTACGCATAAGAGCTAAATTGACCGACTTTTTATTCAACAGAAAGTGCTCAACTATAAGAAACGTATTTCTTAAAGGGGCTGTCATAATTATTTTTTTTTACTATAATAATTAAATACCTACAGACACTAGTGTTTCATCCTTTCGGGATTCTTCAGTGCAGGGTGTCACAATTACTACCAGTCGAACGATTCGAACCCCGCGACACGAGACATCTCTGGCTCGATTAGCGGAGACCGTATCCATTCGGCTACCATTAATCGTGTGAAATAGCGTTGAATTTTAAACATTTTAAATTTAAATGTTCATTACGTCAGACAGACAGTGATCAAGTCGTTATACGACGATCTACGCATAAGAGCTAAATTGACCGACTTTTTATTCAACAGAAAGTGCTCAACTATAAGAAACGTATTTCTTAAAGGGGCTGTCATAATTATTTTTTTTTACTATAATAATTAAATACCTACAGACACTAGTGTTTCATCCTTTCGGGATTCTTCAGTGCAGGGTGTCACAATTACTACCAGTCGAACGATTCGAACCCCGCGACACGAGACATCTCTGGCTCGATTAGCGGAGACCGTATCCATTCGGCTACCATTAATCGTGTGAAATAGCGTTGAATTTTAAACATTTTAAATTTAAATGTTCATTACGTCAGACAGACAGTGATCAAGTCGTTATACGACGATCTACGCATAAGAGCTAAATTGACCGACTTTTTATTCAACAGAAAGTGCTCAACTATAAGAAACGTATTTCTTAAAGGGGCTGTCATAATTATTTTTTTTTACTATAATAATTAAATACCTACAGACACTAGTGTTTCATCCTTTCGGGATTCTTCAGTGCAGGGTGTCACAATTACTACCAGTCGAACGATTCGAACCCCGCGACACGAGACATCTCTGGCTCGATTAGCGGAGACCGTATCCATTCGGCTACCATTAATCGTGTGAAATAGCGTTGAATTTTAAACATTTTAAATTTAAATGTTCATTACGTCAGACAGACAGTGATCAAGTCGTTATACGACGATCTACGCATAAGAGCTAAATTGACCGACTTTTTATTCAACAGAAAGTGCTCAACTATAAGAAACGTATTTCTTAAAGGGGCTGTCATAATTATTTTTTTTTACTATAATAATTAAATACCTACAGACACTAGTGTTTCATCCTTTCGGGATTCTTCAGTGCAGGGTGTCACAATTACTACCAGTCGAACGATTCGAACCCCGCGACACGAGACATCTCTGGCTCGATTAGCGGAGACCGTATCCATTCGGCTACCATTAATCGTGTGAAATAGCGTTGAATTTTAAACATTTTAAATTTAAATGTTCATTACGTCAGACAGACAGTGATCAAGTCGTTATACGACGATCTACGCATAAGAGCTAAATTGACCGACTTTTTATTCAACAGAAAGTGCTCAACTATAAGAAACGTATTTCTTAAAGGGGCTGTCATAATTATTTTTTTTTTACTATAATAATTAAATACCTACAGACACTAGTGTTTCATCCTTTCGGGATTCTTCAGTGCAGGGTGTCACAATTACTACCAGTCGAACGATTCGAACCCCGCGACACGAGACATCTCTGGCTCGATTAGCGGAGACCGTATCCATTCGGCTACCATTAATCGTGTGAAATAGCGTTGAATTTTAAACATTTTAAATTTAAATGTTCATTACGTCAGACAGACAGTGATCAAGTCGTTATACGACGATCTACGCATAAGAGCTAAATTGACCGACTTTTTATTCAACAGAAAGTGCTCAACTATAAGAAACGTATTTCTTAAAGGGGCTGTCATAATTATTTTTTTTACTATAATAATTAAATACCTACAGACACTAGTGTTTCATCCTTTCGGGATTCTTCAGTGCAGGGTGTCACAATTACTACCAGTCGTATATATATATATATATATATATATATATATATATATATAAATGTTTAAAGGTACAGAATTTAAATATAGGTTAAATATAATGGGCTGAAGTCTCTCGAGAGCTCTTTCAGCTATCATCTCATCAGGAGAAAATCGATAGCGTAAAAGTAATACTATGTCGAAAGTAAAGAGTTCTGATGGGGAACTATTGAATGCGCCAAAAAATTATGGGGACACTAAAATAAAGTTTATTAACGTTTAAAAAAACGATTAAAATAATGGCACAACGAGGGGGGAAAAACGGGAGAAAAGATTCACAGTTCCCCAAAGAGAAACAATGCGTTAGATGTTTCTTTCTGTCGGCACAAAGGTTTCTGCACCGCAATAGAGACAAACTCCAAAATCTGTAAATGGTTTCTGGAGTCCGCTCTATGTAGCACCTGGAACCATTCAATTTTATTTTATTCAATTCTATCGGCACAGCACGGGTTGTCAACCAAATGCTGCCCAATAGCAGAGTCCAAGGCTGCAGAAGGAGGGAGACTACCAGACCCCATCCTCCCTTGTCTGATCTTGATGGAACATGCTGGTTTATATGAGTCAAAAGATGCAAGGATATTCGCCCAACATAACCAGCATCGCACTGGCATTTGAATTGATATACAATATTGCTATTTTGGATGTAATGCAAACTATCCGTGCTAAAAGAAGGAAAAGCAGGTCTCGTAGTATATACCAAACGCAAGGACACACACAATAAAAACAGTCATAAATACTTCTGCGAATCTGTTTGGAAAGTCTGTTACTCTTTTCCCCAATCCACGGTAATTTTAAATAAACCGGGCATTTCAAATGTCCAAACATTTTAGGGAGTTCAAAATCCGCAACCTTTTTGAAAATACAGAAAAAATGTTAATGAAAAGAAATGAAGATATCTAAAATACGTTGAACCAAAAACACTTATAACAGATTTTATTAGCACTCCTCCCAAAAAAAAAAGAAAATATACTCAAAGCGCACGTGAGAGGGAGGGGATCCATCTTACGTTGTCATATTTGAGTGTGAATTTTTTTTTTTTAAACAACAAACATGTCCTTTCGGTCATCTACTTTTAGAGCTTCCGGTGAAACTTGTCCGTTTTATAATTTTGACAATTTTTCTCAAAACATAGTTTCACATCTCATCTCTTGTTTATGCCGCCAGTTAGATAGATAGATAGATAGATAGATAGATAGATAGATAGATAGATAGATAGATTGATAGATAGATAACAGATAATTTCTTGTATTCCACAACTATATAACACTAGTAGGGAGACCCGACATTACCCGGGATTGAATGATGATCAACGAATGTTTCACACTCCCATATTTTATTGTTATTTAAATTTTTACAATCGCCCATTTTTCAATCAAATCGATTGATTGCCTACCTTAGTTGGGGATCCATTGCAGTACATCGGGCGGAAGGTTTACATGCAGTGACTTATATCACAATACTGTTGATTTTTAAAATAATTTTCTATATATAATGGCTTAAATTAAAGTTTAAAATGAAAAAGTCAATTATCATGGTTCAATTGTATCCTACAAAGAAACTTCCATTTCAAACGCGCACCTGTCATATCAAAGAACGTACTTTTGATTTTATATGTCAAGCCTATCTGTTTGTGTGGTAATAAAACTTCGTGTGTGATGTTAGGCTGTATAAGGTGTTAACTTTAGTCAAAATCGCCTGTTCTTTCTCTCATTGGATTATTTCGATTATCGATATTCATCGAGGACAGTCTGTTACAAAACCTATCTAAGAACACTGCCAGGCACATAAAGTATCTTTGTGTTAAATTTCATACAAATCGGACCAGCCGTTTTCGGTTTCATAGGGAGCAAACTTCCACACAGACACACACACACACACACACGCACACACACACACACACAATCACACACTTACACACACTTGAACACACACTGGAGCACACACACACGCACACACACACGCACACTCACACATACTCACACACACACACACTCGGACACACACACGCAGTGGCACATACACACACACACTCACACATACTCTCACACATATACACACACAATTTCCTTTCATATATAAGTAGATATACAGAGAGAAGTGGAGGAGGAGGGCAATATCCGTGTTCACAAGGAAAAGATTAATTGCGATCACTTGACAAGAAACATAGTTGAATAAGCATTCAAATTAGAATATGGAGGCGCATTAATTCACTTAAAAAAAAAAAACGAATATACCCGATGCATATCAGTTTAAAGAAAGGCCGACATATATAAACACTTGTTTACAAATTAAAAAAAAAAAAAAAAAAAAAAATTCTTCTTGATTCAAATTTCATTGGCTAGATTTCAAACGAAAACTCTAGATCTAGCAGTAAAACCGCTAAATTGGCAACACTTATCCTAATAGTTTATAAAGTTAGTTCTAAGAGATAAAGTTACGTTTTAAGATTAAGGGACCTTAATTTTTTTTTTATTTAAAGAAAGGAGAGATTGAAATTCTTACAAGAGGAAGGAAGCGTGCCGGCATTAACGGATTAAGTTCGTATAATTCTTAAAAAAAAAAAAAAAAAAAAAATGGAAGTAAGACGTGATTTACTTATGTTTTTTCTGGTGATTTTTTTCTTTTTGTCTGCAATTTCTCTGCCCTCAATCCAGGCAATGCGCAACGTTCCCTATAGGGCGGCCGTCTATGAACACGCAGTCCTGTCAGCACCTAGCAAAGTTGTAACCCGGTCCGAAGCTGTTGAAAACATGATGAAAAACATGCGAATTTACGAGAAACAGACAAAAATCGCGGCGAAGAAGGTTAGTACTCTTACTTTATACTAGCAAGCCGCCCGGCGTTGCCCGGTCGTAAAATACGCTTAAATATGGTATTTTAATTCATGCAAATTTCGTATTTATTATTATTAAGCAAATTCGGCAAATGCGTAGTTTAGTAGCGTAAATTATTTATTTTTTTATATAAAACACATTATTAGACCCAAAGGTTGAAATAAAACCAGAAAAAAATAATTTCTATTTTTTTAAATGGTTTTTATTAAACTAAATGTACGACAATCGATCATACTGCTTTAAAAAATACTGCAATCATACTGCTTTAAAAATTTAGCCTTTCTAAGGGTTGACAGCAATTTGGCCATTTTTACGCTCTTGGAATTGTTTTGGTCGCCATTTTTGTAATGAAAGAGCGTAAAAAGGCCAAATTTGGCCTTAAAAAGGCCAATCTCTCAAACCTTAAAAGGGTAAATTTTGAAAACCATATGGCGGCCTCGATTATCGTAATGAGAGTACGGTGATCAATGGGATAGTATCATGACTGAGGCAGAATTTATTTTTTTTTATTTTTTGTCTGTCAAATAATTTACGCCGCTAAACTACACATTAGCCTGATTTTTATTCAACATAGCAAGAAAAAAAATGACATGTAAAATGACATTCTGCCTCAGTCAGAGAAAGATGTCTCTCTTTCGCTCTTTGTTGTACATTTCAATTTAAATCCTATTAGATCGTTTTAAATATAAAACAATATTAAATTGTTTCATATATATATATATATATATATATATATATATATATATATATATATATATATATATATATATATATATATATATATATATATATATATATACGAACTATGGAAAAGCAGAAGCGACTCAATGATTTTTTCAAACCTTTGTTTATCTTCTTCAAACTGCAATTAATAATTAATCTTTGTTATAATTTTGTTAGGTTTTAAGATTTACACAGTTTAGCGATTAATAATATTATAAACATTTGTATATTAAATATGAAATACAGTTTTACTGAATGTTCATTTGGTTACCTACGGGGTTCCATATTTTGTTCGGTAAAAAGAGACTGACAAAATATGAGGGGGGCTACAAAATGCTTAATATTTGGGCAATAATATTTTCAAATTGGTGTTAATCTGGCGATAAAATAGCTGACAAGAGTCATGTTTATATTAAAACTCAATATTAAAAAAAAAATTAAACACAATTAATGCAAAATCTATGTTGTAACGAAACATTTTGAAATAATGGAATTTTAATCGTTTTAATCTTTAAAAAATTAATTAATTTTTAGGAAGTTTCTTTTTCTTGGCAATTCAACTGATTATAGTATATATTAATTCGAAAAAAAACGCTATTAAAAACATAATATTAAATTTATATTATTTTTTAATTGCAACTTCAAGGTAATTTTTTGTTCAATATGTGTATTTTAATTTTTTAAAAAATAAATATGTTTTTCTTATTTGAACTCTTATGTTTCATAATAAATAGAAATTTCGATAGATTTAAATATATTTGGTTCGAATTTGGAAAAAATAAATATGGGGGGGGGAACACGCACTAAAAATATATTTTCTCTTGTATATTTTACGGAAACTGAATTTTATATGTAATTTCATTCTAAAATGGATAAGTATCGAAAATTTCACGAAAATCCGACGATTAGTTGATTTTTGCTAGATTTATTACACGGATATCTTTTCACGTTCGAAATGCTTACTACATGAGAACGTTATTTTTAAGTGCCAATTATGTAAACACGATTTTCGTCTCGCATTGATAATATTAATTTATAATACAGTTACATCGTTTTACATATGGGGGGTATTCTGTGGGGTACTTTTGGTAGAGCCTACTTCTCACCATTGCGCTATACAGATGCTGATGGTTGGGTAATGAATTAACGATATTTTGGCATCGTCGAAATGCCTCCGCTCGATTTGTTTATACAAAGAGCGTCGCTTAACACGCTAATGGCAAATTTTATATCATTTCCCAATATGCTACACCCAAGATAGAAAGCGTTAAAGTCATCCACATACAGTACTGTTTCGCTTTTTCACAGCTGATCAGTGCGGCTAGACAGGCAACTGCCTCATATTTATATATATATGTATATATATATTTAAAACAGTCTGAGGCAGAATGTCATTTTTACAGAATAAATGTTTCTTTTTCTTTTTTTTTTTTACGTAAAAGAAAACACAGTTTGTTATTTTAATCAGTTCCGTGAACATTTCCGATACAATACGAAGCTATATATCAAGGATGTGAGTTCGATTACTGAAACGTTGATTTAATTTGAATAAAATAAAAGAAAATATGCATCAAGTGCGTTTGAAAGCCAAATCAAAACGCAATATTAAGAAAATAAACAAATATTTTACTTGATTCAGATTTATAGTTGAAATATATTTCGGAACCAAACTCCATCCTCGGTATGTTGTTTTGTTCTCTCTGTCTCTCTATCTCTGTCTCTCTCTCTCTCTCTCTCTCTGTCTGTCTCTCTCTCTCTCTCTTATCCCATCTCATATTTACTCACAAGAATAAGCGACTTGTTCTTGTAACATCCCTTCCTTCCTTCCTTCTTTATTTAAAAAAAAATGTACGCATTTTTTAACTCTAGTACATATCTCTGCTGGATCTTGGAGGCTCTGATGGGAGAAAATAAAAATCACAAAAATCGGGCCATAGCTAGAAATTAGGCGCAAATAGGAATCATGGCGCAAAGGTTGGGGGTTATTTAGTGAAGCGTGATATTCTCTAAATCTTCATCAAAATTCCAAGAGTCCGAGCAAGGAAATCCAAGTGAATCAGTGTGATGAAAGGTATATCTTAAAATTTGGAAGCCAACTACGAAGATTAATTATGAGCTTTGAGATGTCCTGGAAAAGATAAGATAGTTACAAAATGAAAACAAAGCCATACTTAATAGAACAAACGGGCAAAGGATACGACCAGGGCACTTTTGGGACGAAAAGAGTCGTCAATTTCGAAATAAGTAAAGTGAGAACTCTAGTTTACGGCATAAGGGTGACCGGATAAAGCAGCTGACGTGGATCACGGGAGGAATACCCTATACCCAAAAAAGTAATGCCAAGAAGATCAGAGAGGGTCTGATCTAAAAATAAAAAAAAAAAGAAATAATTGTGAAGTCAGTCGGAGAGGAGTTTTTTTAGCCTGATCTTTCTTATTTTTATATAGAGAAAAATGTAGTAGAATTTAAAAATGCGTACATTTTTTTGAAAATAAGGAAGGAAGGAAAGAAGGAAGGGATGTTACAAGAACAAGTCGTAAGTGAGTAAATATGAGATAGGATAGCCGAGGATTCGAACTTGCGAAGCTAGATTTGGAATTGAGAATTCCGATCACAAGTGAAAATAAATAATACAGAATGTTACTGAAAATGGAATGTAGAATTATCATTGTTTAGTTCACATGAAATAGTTAGATATCTGTTTATTGAAAAACGAATGTGATGATGAATTTTGTTTCTCTTAATGAAATGAAATTAAAATAAGGAATTTAAACAATAGAAAATGTTATTTGTAAAGTGGGTTAATCAAAAATTAGAGAAATCGGGTTGAAACATGTGAGTAACAATGCATGCTTGAACACGGAGGCATGTCAGGTCACGTGTCTGATATGCACGTGTTGGTCATGCAATGCCGTCATGAGGTTTCAATATAGTTGGAGCTTGACAAAGAGTAAGTTAGTCAGTCAATCAGGGGAGAAGAGAGAAGTCAGTGAGTT
>NC_136526.1:53288886-53291386 GCF_053919585.1 Euprymna scolopes | reverse complement strand
TTGTGACGGTGATTTCTGCTGCAGCTTAGAATATGATCGGCAACCGTCAACGGAGAGATACGCGCTTGGAGTAAGCAGCGGTTTCATCCCTGTCATACAGGGAAAACTCTATATACAGATGTGCTCCTTGTCAAAATGCGATGGCGAAAAGTGTGATACTGACATCACCAGTGCAAACACAATCTTTAACAGGTTCGTACTGACAGGTCACAACTTCAAAAGTGGTCACATTTCTCCGTGTGTTGTAGCCATGAACGAATCCAATTATGTATTCGTCGATGATGAATGGGCCTACAATTATACAGGTCATATTTACATGGAAGGTCCCATGTCTCTACCTCTTCATTCTGCTGTGTTGAGAGGGCAAGTTTATGACAAAGATCCTCCATATCCTACGCCTGGTGGTACACAGAATACTCATGGCTCTCAACTTGGTTTATTGATTGTTATCTTATATCTATTATTTAGCATTTTATTTTAATGCAAGAATTGAAAATAAAACATTACAAAAGTAAATACTGCATTTTGTTATATTTTATGTTATTTGAAACACTATATCATTATTTTTTGTTTATTATTATCATTATTAATATTATATTTATTATTATTATATTGTATTATTATTAATAATTATTTAGTATTTATTTATTTTTAGTTTTATTATTATTATTATTTGATTATTATTATTTTATTATTCTTCTTATTATTTTATTATTTTATTACTATTATTGATTCATTTTTATTAATATTGTTATTATCATTATTATTTATTATTATTATTATTATTATTATTATTATTATTATTATTATCATCTATTATTATTGTTATTATCATTTATTTATTTTTATTGCTATTAATTTTATATTTTTATTTATTATTATTATTGTTTTTTTATTGTTATCTATTTATTATCATTATTATTTTATTTGTGATAATAATAATAATAATAATGGTAATAAATAAAATAATAATAATAATAATAATAATAATAATAATAATAATAATAATAATAATAATACAGTAACCCTAACCCTAGCCCTAACCGCTGGATACGGTGGCTCTAGGATACGTTTTCTTTTTTTTTTGGGGGGGGCTGTGATGTGAAATACGATAATGTTTTTCTGGCTCCTGGTTGCATGTATTCTGTTACTAATTTATAATGCCGTATTCATTATTATTATTATTATTATTATTATTATTATTATTATTATTATTATTACTATTATTATTTCTATTATTATTAATAATATATCTTCATGTATTATAATTGTTATTACTTTTATTATTATATAATTATTAATATTATCATTTATTTATTTTTATTGCTTATTTGTTATTATTATTTACTCACTAGGCAATCATCAAAGATTTCTCTTTGAGAACATCTTTTGCAGATGAATTTGCCTTATCGTAACAGCCACTTACCAATGATTTTTCGTTGGCGCCAACCATTCGTCTTCACTAGAATTTGCGTGGCAATAAGCCTCCTCAAGGTCCCAGTCCTCTTTAAACTCATCCAGCGGAGGTCTTGCTAGTGTTTTCTCTCCTCGGTCTTTCCATCCTCCTTGACCCTCCTTACTTATTTGGTGTGGAGCCAGTTTAAGGTGACACCCCCCACACATACACAAAAAGGGGGGGGGCGCAAGGGAGAGTAACTTACTATTATATAATTTCAGTTTTCATGAGATTTTCCTTTGGGTTTTATATCTGTAGTAATTATTATTATTATTATTATTATTATTATTATTATTATTTTTATTATTATTATTATTATTATTATTATTATTATTATTTCACTCACTAGGGGTTCTTACACAAGACCTCATCGGAGATGAGATTGCTCACTGATAAAAACAGGTGGTGTTCCTCACAGTCAGATTTTGAGTAATCCTCACGTCTTTCCACAATCTTTCCAAAAGAAATTTGTGTTATCGCCACAGCCGCTTGCCACTGATATCTTATTGGCAATGACCATTCGGTCTTTACTGGAATTTGGGTGACAATAAGTCTCCCCAACACACCAGTACCCTCCACGCCTATCCAGTGGAGGTCTGGTAAGTGCTTTCACTCCTGGGTCTTTTCATCCTACTTGACCTTTCGATTATTTAATGTAGTGCCAGTCGATGCCGCATACATTATCTTATGTATGGTTATGTATACACAAAATAAACTTTACGTTAGGATGACTAAACATGCACACACACACACACACACACACACACACACACACACACACACACACACACAACAACAACAACAACAACAACAACAACAAAAATACATAAATAACAACAACAGCAACAACAAATGCCATAATAAAAATAATAATTGATAAATAAACAAATACAATGTTTTTATCAGTGAGCAATCTCATCGGAGAGGTGTTCCTCACAGTCAGATTTTGAGTAATCCTCACGTCTTTCGACAACCTTTACAAAAGAAATTGGCATTATCGCAACAGTCGCTTGCCACAGATTTTTCATTGGCAATGACCATTGG